>NC_058027.1:16922023-17654507 GCF_019176455.1 Solea senegalensis
CTGACTGCTGTCAGCCTGATATCCTTAAAAAGACCAGGTTTATGGTCAAAGGTATGCCACGCCCAAGTGCCTTCTTTGCTTCACACTTAAGCTTTTAATGCATCAGTAGACAAGTGGTGGATCAGTGCGTTATCCTTTTGTGTGTTTACGGGGTTATTGTCCTCCATACCAACATGTCTTTGAGCAAACAATATTTTCATAGTTTACATTAGGGCTGGGGGGATCTGACATGCAGCGGTCAGGACTTACTGTCTTTCTGTTTTGTGTGCAGGGAAACTGCTAACATCCCGCTCATTGCTCTGGGTCTGAAGGAGACCAAAGAAGTGGACTTCTCTACTCTGTTCAAGGTACACAAGAAACAACTATCACAGATGAACAAGACACTTTTTTTCACTTTGATGTAATGGCTAGCAGCCTGCTAATTTTAATGAAACCAAAGAAATACAGCACAAATTCCTATTTTTTTTTTCTTTTCACAAATTACAGTTTTCCTTTAACAAGAATTTGTGAAACATTGACTGAACTTATGTTCTGTATTTATTCAGAAACAGTGAGAAAATGTCTTTAAAAAACTGCTTCCCATTAGCCAAAAAAAGTGGGTCAGTAGTTTTTTTTAGGCTGGTAAACATTTCATATTTCATGTTGTCAGCCCATGTGAGAGGTTTATTGATGATCTCACCTCTGGCTGGCTGTCAGAATAATGATTCTCACGAGCCTGCTTGATTCTGTGAGCAGTACAGAAATAACATGGTGTAGACGTGCCAGGCAGCTCCCTTTTGCTCCTCCATGCCTGCATTTAATGTTGGGTTTGTTTTTGACAGGACTTTATCTTGGAGCACTACAGTGAAGATGGCAACAGTTTTAATGATGAGATTGCCGACCTGATGGACCTGCGACAGGTACTATTTTCATATCACTGCCTGAGATGATGATCAGCTCTCCAAGCGTATTTTATGGAGGTTCTATTTCTACAAATCACCCTGCAGATAAAAGTGTATTTTCATTTCTGAAGTACTTAGATTTAGGCTCTAGTTTTACTGCCACCTGTCTTTGTTTTATTTAAAGGTTATTGACATTGTTTTTGGGAGTTATTTTGACTTATTTTGTATTATTGAGGAATGTATTCAGATCTGTTTCCTTTCATGTCCTAGGCTTGCCGAACGCCCACTCGAAGTGACGCCGGAGTGGAGCTGTTAGCAAAATACTACAGTCATCTTCCTCTGATAGAGACCAGATTCTTCTCCCCTAATCACCAGGCTGGCATCTTCTTCACCTGGTACTATACAGTATATAACATTATGTAACATTAATTGTCATCATCATCATAATAATAATAATTTAAAAAGTATTTCTACCTCTCCCAGTGGTTTTCATCTGTCCTGGTCTTTTATATAGCTGCCATGAGTCACCACACCAGGATTTTTCTAGTCCTTGGATCTTGTTAATTTCCTGCAAAGCATATTTTTAACTCCAAATATCATCTCATTTCATCGTCTTCCGCTTATCTGTTTTCGAGTTGCGGGGGCAGCATTCTCAGAAGGGCCCAGACACTGCACTCCTCTCTCCAGCCCACTTCCACCAGCTCTTCTGGATGGACCCCAAGGTGTTCCCATGCCAGCTGAGATATGTAATGTCTCCAGCAAGTCCTGGGTCTGCCCTGGGGTCTCCATCCAGATGGACATGCCTGGAACACCTCCCCGGGGAGGCGTCTAGGGAGGCTTCCTGGCCAAATGCCCAAACCACATCAGCTGGCTCCTCTCAATGTGGAGGAGTAGCGGCTCTACTTTGAGCTCCTACCGGATGTCTGAGCTCCTCGCCCTATCTGTTAGGCTTAGCCCAGCCACCCTGCAAAGAAAACCCATTTCCGCCACTTGTATCCGCAGTCTCGTTCCTTCAATCATTAGTCACAGCTCATGACCATAGGTGAGGTTCAGAAAGTAGACGGGCGGGTGAATTGAGAGCTTTGCCCTGAGGCTCTGCAGACAACAGACCGGTGCAGTGACCGCGTTACTGCAGACACTGAGCTTCTGTCCTCCAAATATCATTTTATCATATAATATTATTCTATGACTGTATTACTCAAGTTAGCCTTTACCGGACTTACTCTTTGTGTGGGGCATTTTGACAAGTAGGTGACAGCTCCCTCATGTTTCCCTCAGGTACGACTCTTTCACTGGAGTGCCAGTGTGCCAACAGAACCTGTCCCTGGAAAAGGCCAGCGTGCTTTTCAACATGGCTGCCCTCTACTCTCAGATTGGCACTCGTAGTGATCGGCAGACAATTGTCGGTCTGGAGGAGGCCATCTCTTCTTTTCAGAAAGCTGCAGGTAGGAAGAGATATGCTGAATGCAGGCTGAATATTATTTTCATCTCTTACCAGCCTAGAGAGGATTTATAATGTCATTTCAAACATTCAGCAATGTCTTTTTTTTATCTTTAACATCTTTAACACACGGTTTCTGTCCCCATGTAATATATTCTTTTAATAAGTGAAACAAGAGTAGTAATGGGACTACCTCAAATGATTCTGTACAGAAGAACAAATAAAGACAAATAATGTTTCGGGGCGTGTCATTTTAATAGTAGTGTTTTTTAAATATTTAAAAAACCACATCTGATTTATCAATGCTGAAGTGGTTAATTTCCCTGATTACATTAACATCATGGCACACACTGTTCTGTGAAAGAGCACGAGTGCAAACACAGGCTTAGTTTCAAAATGTATTGTCAGCTTCCACCCTCTGCCTCCTCTGCATGACAGATAAAGATACAGTTGATTCCTCTCTGGCTTCATGTCTTGTGGCCAAACTCCAGAAAGTACCATTCACATGAACCGCTTCCCCATCCCTCAGAGGTTTGAGGTGGCTCAGACAAGCTTTGGTAGAACTATGACTTGGCAGTGTGAGGAGTATTGCTGTATAATTACAGCTCTGGATAGTCTCAGACTTTGGTTGTGTTGCTTTGATGACTGTGAACAGGCGTTGATTTGAGGGACATGGGATGAATTGTCTTCATAGCTGCAGTAGGTGAGACTCAGAGATGCTTGCTGCCAAAGGGCTGCCGCAGTGCCCTTTGGCTAAGGACAAAATGCAGGTTCAGAGGATGGGAGGGGCTGGCCTGATAGATGAAGACTAGTGAGGCAGTACTCTGTTATTAAGTTGTCTTCAACTCGTCAGCTGCCAGGTTTTTAATCTGTAAAATAAGAGGGAGTTGCTCTCAGTTGGAATGTAGATGTTCTTATTGCTCCCATTGAACATGAAAAACCAATTTAAGAAGTTTTGTGTCTTGGCTAAATTTTTAAAGAAACCCACTCACATTGATCTCATTGCATTAGGCTTTTCTCCCTTTACTCAAAACAGCAAGCAAACAGGAGCAGATGAGCTGACAGATAGAATTAACTTTTTTAATTCATCTGTGTACTTTCTTACTTACTATTTCCATTTTCCTGATTCAGCTCCCCCACATCACATAAGACAAACTAGAGTTGTTTGGATTAGAAAGGATGTAAATCTGCTTAGATTCTATGTTTGGATTGTTGTGATGTAGAGGAAATAACAGAAATTTGAATACTGAAAAGGTCTATGTTGACAAAAGTATGTAATCATTAAGTGGGGGTAGTTTTGGTTTGAGTTGCACTGATGAGTCGTTCTTCTCCAGGGACCCTACACCACCTGAAGGAGACATTCACACACACCCCCAGCTACGACATGAGTCCAGCCATGCTCAGTATGCTGATTCGGATGATGCTGGCTCAGGCTCAGGAGTGCCTGTTTGAAAAGACTGCATTGCCAGGGATCCGCAACCAGTTCTACTCCCTGATGAAGATGGCTCAGGAGGCTGCAAAGGTAAATTAAATGCTCTGTTTTACATTTAGAGAAGTGACATTTTCACCATTTTGGTCACAGTTTAACGACTTTAGTTAAAGTTTAGCTATGGTCCTCGCCTCTCTCTCCCTCTGTCTCTATTAGCAGTACCTGTCGCCTCACAGCAGGAGTGCTTTTCTTTCTGTTCTTCTTCTCTACTTTCATATGTATTTTTTTGTAGGCGATTACTCACAGTTGTCATTGAGCCATGTTTTTATACACACTTTAAAATTCCTAAACAAAAGACTAGAGAGCAGTCTTTACTCCATAATTATTTACTTCACAGTTGTAATTATTTTGACATGTTCTCAGCCACTGTTTTCTAATACATACAGTATGTTGTGTGAATAAGAAAATATCTGCAACATACAGGTAACTAATGTGTTGAGCAGAGAATGATATTAAATGTCTTTGATGCCTCTGTTATGACCTGCTAAATCGAACGTTTTCTGAAAGCTTTAAGCTCAGGCTGTTATCTATACGTAATGTATAAGTTGTTATTATGAGGTCACTTAAACACACCAACAGACACAGGGAGTAGCAGTGTAGTCGGGGCATTAAGTAGGTCAAAGTGTCCAGTTGAAGGCGACTCTCCAGATTTACTTCCAAGGAAAGCTCATTCTTTGGCTAAAAAGGTTTAAGACAAGACAAGAGATAAGACCAGGATTAATGCTGGTCTGGCATTTCTCTTATGAGCTGTGAAAGGACTCCCTGGACTTGCAAGTTATTTGAGCCATACATTATGTGTCTCTTTTAATGGTAGCTGACTGGCATTAGCTGTCACAGTTATTAGTTTTGTCTGTCATGTGTTAAACTGCAGAACTGTCACCTGTGAATGTGACGTGAAATGTCCCCCCAGTCAGATTCTCTACTTCTACCAGTGATTTTCTTGTCCGCTCAGTAACTTCTTCCTGCTTTTTCTGCTAGGTCTCGGAAACCTACGACCAAGTCCATCAGTCCATGATCCAGACGCCAATCAAAGACAATGTCCCGTTCTTCTGGTCCACCATGTCACAAGTCAAAACCAACCACTACCGCTCCATGGCGCACTTCTTTGTAGGCTCAGCTCTGCTCGACCACCAGTGTAAGGAACATTTTATGAATAGGTTTAACGTCATTCAGAATTTGCAGGTGAAAATCAGGGGAAATTACAAAGTAACATAACTTGTTGGATATAAGTTCAAAGATAGTAAAAGCTGACGTTGTCCGGTATGTTTTTTGCATAAGAGGTCACTGTTTTTATTTCAGGGAAATGCAGGGATTTGCATATCCTGTGCAGCCCACAGTGCAGTGCCTTGTATGTTATTTTTGAAGAGTTGTGCTCTCCCTGAACTAACTATAACACAAAGTAGTCTAAATTATGTTGTAAATGTAGTGCAAAGTCAACACAACAAAAAAATGTGCTCCCTCTTCTCCACGGTTAAGAGAAAATGTGGGTTGACAGATAGTCCAGTGACTTTAATTAGCCTCCATCTTACCTAACTACCATCATTTTTATCGACAATAGCTGCCTGATTTTAAAAACCTGATACTTCCCTTAAAGTGCTGTTTAGGCCACAGTCTTGGTCGTGTCAGATGGTTGGTCTGAGCCACAGCCAGCCACAATGCTATTACATAACAGCTATTTACAGAAACACAGCCCATGGTAAAGAGAGGCTCCAGGCTTCCAGGAACGCTGGTCAAAGACAGACAGCAAGAGAGATTGAAGGGAAAAAGAGACAGTTTGAGGTAGTGAAGTGGAAGTGTTGTAGGCTGCTGGAGGATTATAGTCACGATGTATCATAATGCTGATCCAGTGTGAGAACCAGTGACTGAGTGAGAGAGGAAGGGAAGGATGCACAAACCCTTTAGTAGCAACTTTGGTGATACTAGTTCATCATATTGGTTTAATTCTAAATGACTACTGAATTGGAAAACTAACACAGCACATAGCCAATCACAAGAAGCTTTTACAGTGGATGGCCATAGATTTACCCCGTGTTATGAATGGGACAGGACTGAATAGGGGGACAAAAGAGCAGCGCAGCTTTGAGTTTTTCCAGCTCATTAACAGATTCCTGTGTGAATGAGAATAGCGCAATTACCACAGGACTGTAAAAGCGGACTGAACCCAAAAATCAGGACAAAATGAAGGCTGCTTTAGTAAATGGGTTAGTCACAAACAGGGATTGAATAGATGATTCATACTGTTCTCTGTGAAACAGACATGTCAGGCCTCGAGAAAGCTCTGGTACTTTAGATTTACCAATTATATGTAATGAACCAGGATGTAAAGGTGAGGAACCAGTTTAAAGGAACACAATACAATCAGTTTCAGTGTCTTTGTAATGGGTACAATTAGAGTGAGTTTAATGGTATACATGAATGTATTTAATGATACACTGTAGATAATTTCTTTTGTTAGTTTGCAGTTGGTGATTAAGTCTTATACATTTACTTACAAACAAAGGCGCATATGTTTAAACGCATACAAGAATGTAATGCCGTATATCCTTGTTTGGCAGAGGACAGCACAGACTCATCATTTGTGTGAGAATATGCCTTTCCATTAAGATAAAAATAAAAATAAAACATTACTGGTGATAAAATCCCATTCTTGTCTGTGTGCCCAGTGGGTCCCAGTGATGATGAGGACCAGCAGGAAAAGACCTTGTCTCAGGTGTATGATCGCCTTCCTGAGGGATGCTCTCCTCTGGACATCCTGAAGGACAGAGAAGAACGAAACCGAATTGGTAAGAGTGCAAGAACTCATATTATGTGTGTAGACGTACATGTTTTGAGTGATAAACTCTTGATTTAATTATTGTCATTCGTGTGCTCATCTCTTCTTTGTCCCTCTCCCCAGGTAAAGCACACATCCGACGGGCCATCCTGGGTCATGAGGAGGCGCTGAGGATTTACGGTTTGTGCCACCATCTGAACAAGCTGGAGATCCTGGAGGACATTTTAAAAGCCAGCCACCAGCGCACACTCAACAAGTACAGTGAAAATGAGAATCAGGAAGAATTCACTGACTACATGGAGGCGCCGGACATAATCTGTGAGTGTCAAGTGATTTCCCACAGAGGGCAGCACCACAGTCAGTGAAAATATGTTGTCGAAGTGAACACGAGAAGCTGAGATAGGATTATAAAGATTAAGGCGATGTGGGCCACTTTGAGTGTCACTGAGGCAACAGCTGACCCGTAACCATAGTTTCACCACAACAAACACCTAATAAATTATGCTAACATTAAATGGAACAATGTTTGAATAGTATCACTTAGGACACAGATCTGATCAGTGACATTTATTCCCAGGAACAAATAATGTAATATTTACATTGCCCATCTCTTTACGGGCAACAGTCATAATGTGGTTGTGACTGTAAACATTGTTTAATCACCCTTTCTTTCCACAGCTAAAACAGAGCACAAAGCAGAGCTGGAAGTTCCCGCAACCACAAAGGTGAAAGTCACCGACTTTTTCCAGAGGCTGGTATGTGGGTTACTAATCTTCTTCACTCACATTGCTTATATTTTTTGTACTTGCTGGTTGGTTTATTCAGTAAGTGACGTGAAATGACTGACAATACCCAAACAGTCTTTTGTTATTTCTGAGTACAACCAACCAAGGGTTAGATTCTGGGAAGCTTTTTTTCACATTTGGTCTTCGCTTGTTTCCACCGTCTCTTGGACTCAAAACCCAAAGAAAAAAAATGCCTAACTAACACTAACCATGGATACAGGTGCTATCTGTCCTTAAGTCACTACTGGTTATTTGAGATAGTGAGTTTCCCCCGAGAGCATTTCATAAATCCCTCATGTTCCTTGCTCAGTTGAGATTGGTCTTTTGGTCCCTTTTGGGTTTGTATGAGGATGTTTCACTGTTTTACTGGTCAAATTATCCTCATGGTGGTGGTTTGGTAGTGGTCACTGGCACTGGAATATTTTGTTCACATCCTCTGACAGCAAGTTTAAAATTACTATAACAACCAACAAGGAGATAAATGGTGTGGAGCTAAAAGGTCAGAGCATGTTTCCTGGCCACAATCTGTACGCAAGTTTCCTCTTTTATTGCTGCCTGTAAAATTCCACCTTGCTCTTTATTACCAGTCGTAGCAGCAAGACTGAAATCATTCGTAGTCTGCAGATCAGTGAGAGACTGAAAAGATAAACACAGTGTCCATACGACTTCCCTGGTGATAATTAAAGGTTACGTTAAATTGATATGAAACATGTTTACAGGATCTAACGGAGGATAGATTCTGTCAGCAGATAACGGCGTGAATGCAGTTCAGCTTTGGCAAACTGAATGTAAACATACAGTACAGCATGCTTGTGTCCACTACAGATTAGCCAGTGTTATCGATCAGTAACTAAACAGCTATCTCAGTTCATGTCATGGTAAAAGTATAAATAGCATTTTAAAATATCATTTCGGACAAACCAACAATCTAGAACAGCTGCTGTCTTTTCACCCAGCACAATCAGTATTTTTTACATTTGTTAAATGTCAAAAAAGTTGGATCTTTGTATAGTATTGGGCATATTTTCATGAGTCACTTGGTTTATATGGAGAACACAGGAATGTTTGCTTTTGCAAAAGGGAACACTGATTTTTCTTGAGAGAACACAGTAATTATAGAAACTTGGCAACCCAGAGACGTATACAAGCCTGTTTGATATATGAGATATACTGTACATATGCAGCTGTAGTAGTAGGCCACACACTGTATACAGACCAAAGTCTCTCGTCATATTAACCACTGCGTTGCCTGACTGTCTTCACTCAGGGTCCCTTGTCAGTCTTCTCAGCCAAGCAGCGGTGGACTGCTCCACGGACAATACAACTTCGTCCTGAAGACAGAGACCTGGGATTCACCCTGAAAGGAGACTCACCAGTCCAGGTGGTTTCGTTGGACCCCCTCTGCCCAGCTGCTGTGAGTTAACCTATATTCCAGAGGAAGATTCATTTTCTTTCAAAAAGATAGCCTTCATGCTCTCTTGCAGAAACTTGAAATGATCTTGAGACAGATCATCCATCAAGCCCAGGATTCTTATTTTTTTCTGTAATGTAATATATGTTCTGGTCAGTTAAATAAAATCTATGTGTATGGTCCGTCAGATAAAAAGATTATTATATGAATTCCGTGCACAGTGTCTTGTTTCTACAAAAGACAATTAATAGCCTCAAGGTCCCAGTGTGTAAAGTTAGTGACATTTAATGGTGATACTCCCATGCTCACCATTCCCTTTCTCAAATCAGGAAACTAAGATGGCCATCGCGTACCAGAATATATGTTCTTTGCTGCTTCAAAGTGGTAAATGCTCGCTCTGGATGATTTTGGCTGCTGTAGGAACATGCTGGGGCAAGATGGTGGTCTCAGTAAAGCAAGGCCATTGCCTAAAGCAGATATAAAAGACCTACTGTAAGGCGATTTTACACTTTACACACAGATGTATAGTAGTACATTCAAATGACAGTCCTGTTTGTTCAGAGAACTTAGTATGAAATGGTGGTTTGTATGAGTGGGATTGTGTTTGGAGGCTCTCGTCCTCCCTTCCTCATCCACTCCGGCCTCTAATTTAATTAAGAATCTGAGAGTATTTACTCCCTACTATCCTTTTCATTCTGACAGCTCATTAAGAGGTGCTGACAATGAGCAGACTCTTATTACGCCCCGCAGGCTCTGCAGAGAAACAGATTAGTTGTATTGCGTAAGCTTAGCTAGGTTAAGCTCTTTGTAACTTTTAATGCAGCATTCAACTGGATTTATTTTACAACTCACTGCTTCTCTTGAGTTGTTGATCTCCCTTCTGGGCAACACAGGTTGAGTTATTGGACAGAAATAGCAAAGAAAAGATAAGAATGATTTGCCACAGCTATGAAATAGCGCGCTCTTATACGCACACTACACGTCGCGATTAATTATTCATTCCTGCCGCAAAGTAATCTTTGCTCGAGACTTAACCTCAGTGTTGGTATTACTCCATGTTAGATAGTTCCACTAACCCACTTCTTTATTACGCCTGCCCTTTCACATCTTTTTCAGGCTGACGGGCTCAAAGAAGGTGACTTTATTATTGCTGTGGGCGACACTGACTGCAAATGGTTTAGTGTGAGTGAGGTGATGCGGCTTCTGAAGGACGTGGATGAAGAGGGGATTGACATACAGGTGGTCAGCTTGATGGACAGCAATCCTCAAATGGTAAAGTATGCCCACTTAAAAAGAGATGGGAGAATGGTTTGCTTGACTGACAAACAGTGGTGGTGGTAGAATTTTTTGTATTATTATTATTTTTAATTAGATGACTGAACAGAGATTCACATTCCTCTTAAAAGTATTGTTTCCTTTCTAGGTAAAACAGTCAATAAGGATTTTTATGAGAATTATTTCTCACATAAGTGCACATGTTGACTGAAAGTTTGAAGTACCAATGCAGAGAGCATTTTTAAATCAACAAAAATTACTACCACTTTCACTAAATGTCACTGTTGATCTCTCTCTGTCCAGCCTACCAAGAGTGCCACCTTCTCTGGAAATCTGCCCAAGACCTACTCCATGATTTGTCTGGCCTATGATGATGACGACAAAAAGTCCCGCAAAGTATCCAAGAAGTCATCCTTCCTCAACTGGGGCCTGAAGAACAAACTAAAGAGTGCCAGCACCCTCAGCCTTCCCACAGCTGACTCTGGCTCCCTACCATGGAATAAACACTGCCCCACCTTCCCCAGCTCCAGCTCCTACAACAATGACAGTGCTCTGTACTGAACCTGCTGCAGACTCTGTCCTGTCTGCCAGCATTGTGCAGTATGCATATTGAGCCTAGCATGGCTGCATACAGTACTGTGCTGTACTCAAACTGGACCTACCATGGCACAGTGTCAGTGCCGTTTGGTGTTTCCACTGGAATACTGAGCAGTAGTGTACGTAGCTTCTATAACAACAATGTGACATCACTGCCAGCTGCCTTGGAAAGTGGCTATATATGTGGCTGCATATGGGTGCCTATGTGAGTACACGGGTGCCGTCCCAGCGCAGTTCAGTATCTGAAGTGAAATCACTCTCTACCAGGCCAGTCTGTGTACAGCACAGTACAACTGCACTATGGGAAAAACAAGCCAGCTTTCATCCCAGGATACATACAGCACACATAATAGAGACATGTGGCACTTGGACAGCATCCTAAGTTCTGTCATCTCAGTATGATTTCTTAACAAAAAAAAAAAAATGTCCAGATGAAATGAAGAACAACAAAAACAAACCTATAGCATCGCTCTCTGCATGACTGCAGGGGGTGATTATTTTTTTATTCCATTGTGTGCTGATGTAGCTGTGATGCTGATGTGCACTGTGTAGTTCTATCCTGTTTGTATCCTCGGTACATGTTTCATACTGTATTTGCTAACGATTTGGTCATTGCCGCTCCGTTTGTGGCAATCAATGAATGCTGATCAGTTTTGGGGATTGAGAGACATGTCGCATTTTCTGGATCTTATCTTGTTGCAGTACTGTATTCTACAGCAATGATTAAGGGAAAACAAATATTGTGCTGATGTGTTTTGCAATATTCTATTAGCTGCTAAAATTTTATATATTTATATATCTATATATATATATATCTATATGTATGTATATGTATATATATATTTATATACATATATATCTATATATATATGTAGATATATATATATATATATATATATCTACATATGTATATATAGATATATATACACCATGGTTCTGTTATGTTATTGTCACTTTTTATTTGTGAGACAGCCTTTGAGGATTGTTATTTCTGTTGCCTGTTGGAACTCTTAACTAAATGGACATGTTGGTATTTTAGTTTTGCTTAATATACCAGTTATGCCACCGACTAAACTGACTAAATGTGTCTGTTAAGCCAGTTAGTACCATTGACTGTACCACTCTGACTTATCATAATCTCTTGTGGCCACACCCATCGGTGCTGAGGCTGTCTGGCAGTTTGTCCAAGAAGAAGAAGAAGAAGAAGAGCATAAGCTGTGTGTCTTTTGGTAATGTGAATGTTCATGTAGTTAGAAGTAATTTCTTCTCCAGAAGGGATAGAATGTGGGCAGACTGATGACATTCCTGCATTGAACTTAAGACAGCCGGTCACCCAGCAGTGACTTGGATCAAAGCCCGCTGTCAATTCAAAACTGACACTGTGCAGTGTTGGACTTTCTGTTTATCTACAAAGTAGATTCTTACACACATTTGATAATCAAATTATTTATGTAATTAAAAAGAAAATTCATACGGAAATATGTATTTACTTGTATGTTGTAGGTGTCAGTACTAGATTGTGAATGGTCAAGTTGTGAAATTTTGCACGTTAGATTTCCTGATGGGCTTCTTTAAGGAATGTATTTAACTAGCATCGCTTAGTCCTTTTGGTGAGGTTATATTCTTAAACGTTGTGTCTTTGTAAAGATATTTTAAATGTTTTTTTTAAGAGTAACACTGAGAAAATGTAACAATCTTTACTGTTTACTTTACATGGTGTCTTAAGTGCCATTTATACGAAGTCGTGAAGGAAAGTGTTAAACCAGAATGTGCAGTCATTGATTCATTAGTATGTGCCAACTAAATGTGCTTACAGAGGCAGATATACTATACTTTGCATTCATTTCACAGTGCATACTGATCCTAAATGCCTTGGTGTGTATGGTGTCAGGTTGGATTCAGGTTGCCTTTGCTTCTTTACCTGTCCACTGTGCTGCATATGTGGTAAAAATACTTTGTCGGTAAGTCTTTGTGTCCAAAATGTGTAAAATCTTATGTCAATAAAATGGGGACAAAACCAGTTTCCTTGATTTTATGTATTAAATTACATTACATGTCATTTAGCAGATGCTTTTATCCAAAGCGACTTACAATGGAATTGAGTACAGTCAGTGAGGGGTGGAATCGTACTTGCGACCATTGCGACCACGATGTTTTTCGCACATAGGGTACCGGTCTTAACCACTGCGTACCGGTCTTAACCACTGCGCCACTCCCCCCCATAATAATAATATAATAAAATTATTATTATTATTCAATAAACTACTGGATATGTATATGTCAGTGGCCAAGCACATTGGGAATGACTGGAATGATGTTTGACCTCAGCCCTCAGTGGGACAGCACTCACCAAATCGACACTTTTTTAACCTGTGCTCATATGGCAATGTAATCCACCATCATACAGGCAGATAACAAACGCAGTGTGATTAAGTTTTACCCTTCAGGCCTTTCATACCATTCATGGCATCAGACTTTCTACAATGCCGGGATATTTGACACATGACACGTGTGGTCTGTACTTGTCGTGTGTAGAAGTGAGCACATTTTATGCACTTCACAGGACAAGTGAATAAAGAACAAGTAAATTAGTTGACTATACCAACCAAATCCATTCTCAAATGAGTAATGCTTAATAAAAACCACTGAATTTTTCAGACAAGTTACAGCCAGATGGTGGTGACTAAAACAATACATACACATATTTATCCAGCAGTTTTACCAGAGTCTCCCTGCAAAAAGAGAAAAGGAAAGATAAAGAAAGAAAGAAAGAAAGGTGGCTTGGGTTTGTCATTAAATTGAACAACACTGCCCCCTGTTGGTCAGGCAGGCTGTTGTTAGGGACACCGTTGCTAGGTGGAATATGTCACTTACTGATTGGTTCGTTTCTACTCTCTCAGCCAATCAGCGCTAATTTTATATGGACGTGCCTGCTGTCTGAAACGCGTCTAGATACGAGGAGAGCCTGCGGCGACCACCCTGTTGGCTGTAGTTAGCTTCACATTGTGTTTTAATGTTCGTTTGACAGTTAATGCGGCACTTATGACGGCGCGAATGTAAACTTTACAAATGTTTTTTTTAGATTCGCAGGATACACGGTCACCACGTCACACGCTGTTAGCTTAAACCGGAACAATAACGAGGCTCACAAACGTGCTGTTTAACACTATGTTGAAGAGACTTCAGAGGGACAGAGACAAGGAGTTTGTAAGTGTTGAGTCGTTAAGAAAACAAGTGAAGCTTTTGTCCCGCTTTTTTGTCTCACGTCAACAAAAAACAACTAAAGCTAAAGTTTGTTTACGACAGTTCAGTCACGTTTACAGCTCTTGTGGTGTGTGGAATTAGTATTGTTGACCGAAAAAGTGGCTAATCCGGTATCCACTCATCTATTAACTACTTTATATATACTTTCAGTGAATTATATGTGTGTATGTATTTGTGTATACACATATTATCGCGCAGCATTCTTTGTTTGACCTTAAACATCATGGCTAAATACCTATTCCTACACCTAAACTTAATCCCAGCCCTAAAACCAGGTCCTAACCCCCAAAAACCTTTTTACTGCACTGACTTCTATTCATTTGGACAGCGTTATCCCTATCATTAACATAACCAATTAATGCCCTAACCTTAACCTTAACATAACCACAATTTTTGTTTTACATTGAATGCTGCTATTAAAGTATGCTTTTAATGTCGTTAGTTGACCTTGGGTGATGTATTATATATTTATTAACTTGTTTGTTTTGGGGCAAAGTAAAGTGTTCTTCAATACTATTTATGTCTCAAGTGGAAAATGTCCTCTGCTGCTGTGCAAACATGTTGGTGCATGTAATCTCTTTATTCAAATGTGTGATGATATTATTGTGTTTTCTTTGTATTTACCGTCTGTGTTTTGAGCCTGTTTTTCCTCAGTTTGGATTTAATTTATTTTATGGTCTGACCCAAACCCTGCTTTTCATCATTGTCATAAAAAACAACTCTCTGTGTGTGTTTGTGTGTACTTACTTACACAGGGCTGTTTCTGGCATAAAGACTGGCCTTGTCAGGAACAGTAGTCCTCATGGAGACCAAAACCTGTTCTTAATGAGGCAGAACCTTATTTTTGAGGAACTGGTAACATTTAGGGCTAAGATTTGAATTGTAGTCAGGTTAAGGTTGGGCATTAACTGGTTATGGTTGAATGTCAGAAATAAGGCTGTGGTTGGGCTGTCCAAATATATAGATGTAAAATCAAGTTTAGCAAATTATAGTGAGTCTGTTTGTGTATGTGTGTGTGTGTGTGTTTTATGTCAGTGTAATGCTAACACTCTTCCTAACCTTCATTGTGTGTGTGTGTAGAGGCACATAGCTCCTGGTTTGATCCCTGCAGCCTCCATTGCTCCAAAGCCTGCAGTGCCTCGTACCCCACCCCCCCGCAGCCCTGACCCCTCACCTGAGAGGCCCAGGTATCTTAGTACAGTGTCCATCCATGTTTAACCTCCCAACATAATTTAATTATGTTGTTGTTCCTGAAAGTTTTTCCTGTTAAACCGTATTTGTCCCGCATGCACCATTTTACAAGTTTAAATGGAAACCAAGCATAATAATGACAAGGTTAAATTTACATCATCATTTTCAATAATGTTCTTGCAATGTTTGTGCACACAGCTTCTTTCTTTAATTTGTATTCTCAACAATGCAGTGTCTCTCATGGTTTACTTATTGGACAAATGCTGGGCAATATTGCTAACTTGTGACCTCAGTAATATAAATGTTGCTAGATAGTAACAGATTGTTGACCCATGTTTTGAAGATGATGCTTCTACCCATCACCCAAAAAAGTACTTGTAGAAATGTACAATCCTGATTTATCCCTGTAAGAAATTTCACTGTCATCATTCTCCAATGGAACGTATCTACTTAATTGATTGATCACTGGTATTATTGATCTGCTCATTACTAATAATCATCATAAATGTACTTTCTTTACAAAAACTTAATTGCGAAAGGGGTGTTTAATTTCTTTGTGGTATATACTGAGTCTGGTTTTGTTGTTACTTTGCTGTGTCTTCAACCATATTACTCAACTAGCTGAATATGAAACAATGTTTTTAAATTCCTTTAAGGAAACGTGATATCATTACATATTGTATTGCATCACTATCAACTTTAGAACAAAATGAACCAGTAGCTTGCATTTCTCATACCTTTCTGTGAAGCGAAGTCTTAAATGAATTGTGTCTTTTCGACCTACAGATCAGCCTTAGCTGCAGCCATCTTGTCTTCATCACTCACTGGACAAACATGGGCCATCCCTCTTGCCAGAACTAGGTCTCTCTCTGAGACTGACAGATCAGAGTCCTTCATATCTGAGCCAAACATCAGCACAGCACTTTACAACAGGTAAAATATGTCCATTTATTTCAAGCTATGTAACAAATTATTACTTATAATTATGTGGAGTGTCACATAAACCTCACTTGTGTTTATCATGTGTGTCCAAACAGAAAATCAGTCCCATAGACCAAAATTAATCATGGATGTTCCTTCTTCCAGAAATAGCTTTATTATATGATCACCAGCAAAATGAACAATATTATGATTTCCTTTTAGTTATTATTATTTTTTTTTTATTCTCAACAACGTATGTTTTCCCCATACCCTACATTATAATCTTGTGATAAACCTTTTATTTTCACAATTCAGTGTTGCTGAAGACACTGTGACATGTCACAAGGGATAATGATGCTCATTTAGCTGCTGATTTCATTTTCCTAGCGTAACTGAAGTATTTTGCTGTCAAAAAAATGTTAAAGTAGAAGCTCAATAGCTTGCCTTACTTTGTCCCTCTAAGAAAACAAAATTTAAATGTAAACCCTCCACTATTCAATTATTTACCCTCATTAGAGACAGATGGTCTGAAGATTTGGGGAGCCGACAACGTTTGTCCTCCTCTGACCACTCAGACAATGAGCTGGAAGACAAGGAAGATAAAGTACAGGATGAAGAGGATGGGGAGGACCACATCTACCAAACCCTGGATGGAGGGGTGACTTGTTCAATCACAGAACCTCTTTATGCTCTGCCTCTAAAATCTAAGGTATTTAAGGTTTGTGATCCTAATCTCAGTAGTTGTCACTGGAAACTAATTCATTCTCTGCTTAAATAACTGTAGACTGAAAGGGAACTTTTTAACACAATAGTTAGACTTCAACTTCTGTCGCTTATTGACCAATGACATAAGATTGCCACAGTAACTAATCATGTTATACAACAAATACAGAATATGCAGTATATGTTATAGTGGGATTAAATTCTTTGAGGTGATACAGTTCCTAGGCAACCAGAATGTCTTACTGAGACAGATTAGGTTTTTTAAAGTGGGGATGAGGTGCTAATTGTGAGTCATTATGTTCTGTGCAGTACACAGTGTTTAGTGCACTGCCTGAGGAGAACCAAAACATGATTTATGAGATGATTTGAAGGGACGGCAGATAAAACATGTTGTTGTAGAAAAAAAGCAGCAACATTCAAACTACACATAATATTTTGACAGCAATTTGAAAGTGTTACACAAACACCTGCTGCTTCGTAACTCAGCTTCTGCGGGTAGGAATATGTTGAGAAAATGTAATGTTTCATAGAAAGACTGCCAGATAGCGTGGTAAACACAAACAGTATTTACTAAATATAAATGACTGAGCTTCCTTTATGTGGCTCTGACACTTTTATTTTGTGCTGTCCAAGCGTTCCAAGTGTTCTGATCACTGTCTAATGTACAGTACATGACACACTACCTCTTTCTTTATAGTCTGACAGTCAGACGATCTACTTTAAACACGGTGTATTCTGAATGTGTGTTCTGAGGGAAGATAACGACAGAATGTAACACATTTTTTACATAGTTTAGTTTGTGATGTCTCTGAAACGTATTGTGATAGCAGTTATACCCACTGGGAGGCACAGTTGTACACAGAATAAAGATACAGTGTACTTACAGAGGTGTGTACTGTAAAAACATATCTGTATCCTTGCTGTTGAACTAAGTAGTCATTTTAAGCACTTACAATATTGACATATGCTTTCAGTCACTGTTGGTGGAGATTTACTTTTACTGTTGTCATTTGTCATTGCAGGTTTTCTGTTTTTGGCTTAAATGTCTTGCATTGCTGTAAAATACAATTTTGCAGTGTTTGCCACCAATGATTCAACAATTCTGATGTTGACAATTCAGGTTTATTCCAGGCCTGTAAGCTACCTTTAAAGCTCCCTTTTGTAATTGTGATTTATTTTAGTTACTGACTATAAAGTGCACTTTTTTCCACCAGCCAACTGAAATGTTTTCCTTTTCTTACTTATTGTCAATGATTTCCCCATGGTCTGAACAGTAAATGCATTTTTGTTTGGCAGGCTTCTGCTCAGTATCCCAGTCATTATAGCCAGGAGGCTGTTCTCACAGACTTGAGGGGTATTGTTCAATTCATGTTCTTGTCCTGTACCTCGAGTTACTTGCCTATAATGGCCCCAGAGGGCTTTTTTCCAGTCTTACAGTAGTCTATTCAGACTGTCTTGAAGTCTGGCTGCCTGCTGCTAAACCTCACTCAATTAGTTGGAAACATTTTAGCAACACACAGCATGATTTTCCTCTTCCTTGTACCATAATGTGTGGTGAGCAGTGAGCACACACACAAATTCACTTCTCAAGAAATACTGTATCTGACTTTGACCTGAAGAAATATACAGTACTGTAAACAGACAGTCTCTTTAATCAGATGCTGAAGGATGTGAGTGGTGGGAAACAAAAATCCATCTGCTGTGCTGGCATATTAACTAGATATTCCTTCTAATCACGACAGTTATACCTGTGTTAGACTTACAATTGTGGCCTGACATACACACTTGTTATAGCTGGTTTCTGAAACACTTTATCTAGTCATCAACTGCATTTTATTCCTTTTTTTTCATCTCTTTTGATGTTCTTTTTCAACAGCAACCCTGCTTCGCAGTGAACTCAACTCTGTGACTCACTTACATTTTTTTTAGTGTGTCAATAAATGCACAGGATTTTATAGTCCACATTTGTCAATGGCCATGAATGCAGTGGTCTCTGTAATAGCCTCCCTCAAAGGGAAACTGATAGTGTGGTGTTCACTAATCAGGTTGAAAGGAGCTACTTGTCTGTCTGATTAACTGACTGTCTGTCTGTCTGTTTGTTGTGCAGACAGAAACAACACGGCCGACTCAGATGCCTGATCGAGAAATGCCTGCTACAGATACTGACTTTAAACTAACAGGAGGTGGGTGCACAAACTGGTATAGACAAAAGTATATAAATCCAAACAAGTGTGTAAACACAGTAGTGTTTAACTAATAAGTCATGCTGTAGTGACGATCAAATTTTGAAGTTGTTGTGATACTTCTATCTTGGAAGATAGCGGATAGCAATTTAGATTAATTAAAGAAAGATGTGCATGCTCATTTAGAATCCATCAGGCGCAGCTACAACATATGACTGCTCTGCCTGTGGTGAAGGAAGGAAAGAGACACAGGTCTTGTTCAGATAACATGGTGTTTAGTCACAACCGCAATGCTGATTTAGCTCATTAGAATTTAATGGAAATCATTATCACTATTGTATATTAGCTAAGCCAAGAGGAAAGAAACTACAACAAGGCAGGTCATGGCAAAAAGGGGTTATATAAACCATGCTGTCCTCTGCAATTGTATTCACTCACTGATGGTACAATGATCTTATTACACAGATTTCACAGAGGAAGCCAGCAACCAGTTTCCTGAGACCAGCTCCTCTAAGAAGAAAGTCTTTAAGAGCTCTGGCAGGCGCAAACAAGATTTACCACGTATGTTCTACAGCTGCCTGCTGTTTTTTTTTTTTCATTTTGCTGAATATTTAATTAATTTTTGTGTCATTTGTTAAGTACTGTATATATGTCATTTAGAAGCTAGGCATCCTTTTAGATGTAGAAATATCCTATACAGATATTATCTATGATTCATTTCCACCCTCATACGACTGTTGTTGGATTACACCTTTACACACTAAACATTGCTCTGCCCTTTCTCTTTATTTGCTCACTGTCATGTCAGCAAGGATTGGCTCCAGTGAGTGGTGAATAAAGCAGTAGACAATGAATGAATTAAGTTTCACTTCAACACTCAATGCACAATAGACTTTAAACATGATGTAGCATTGCCAGATAAGATTCTATCAAAAATCATAACTCCTCTTTATTCAAAAGCAGGGAGAAATTAGTCACATTTCAGAATCTTTCATTGACATACATTCCAAACCCTGGGTCAGGTGTTGTTTGTAATTTGCATTTTTTCATATTGCAATTTTGAGTTGAGGGGACAGCCATGGATAATTGGTAGATCGGATCATCTTTGTGGGTTCAATCCCTGGCTCCTCTAGTCTACATGCTGACATATCCCTGGGCAAGACACATAAACCTAAATTGCTCCTGACGGTAGTGCTGGTAGCTTTATGCGTGGGTATGATAGTGCTACACATTGATGTGCTGTATGAATGTTTGAGCGAATGGGTGAATGGCAAAAAACAGATTTGAGTGGTCACCAAGACACGGCTATATACTGTATAATACTGACCAATAACCATTTGAAAAAGCTCAATTGTTCAGCCCCACTCAAAACTGCTATAGTCTCCACAAGATTGAATGTATTGTCTTTTGTCTTTTCCACATTCTTTTAAACTCTCCCCTTCTGTTCTACTCTTGTGATCGCAATCATTGTTTTTTGGTTTCTGCCATTTGATTTCTGTGTCTGTGTAAAATTGTTGATGCTTGTTGATGCTGCAGTTCCAAAAATGGGCTTTATTTGTGTAACTGCCAAATGAATCCTTCAATTTAGAATATATAAATTTACTGTGTTTCACTTTA
Organism: Solea senegalensis; assembly: GCF_019176455.1. Taxonomy (NCBI): domain Eukaryota; kingdom Metazoa; phylum Chordata; class Actinopteri; order Pleuronectiformes; family Soleidae; genus Solea; species Solea senegalensis. The sequence continues at coordinate 16,942,575 of NC_058027.1, forward strand.
ATATTTCAGCTGTGCCAGCCATCCTAAACACAGACGTCCCCAGTCAAGCCAAAAACCAAAAACACCCCACCCAGCTGTCTCCAAAGCCCAACATGCACAGTGAGGTGCAGAGGGAGGCGGTGCTGCCAAAGAAAACTAGAATGGCAGAGGAACAAAAGCTATTGGAGGAGAGACTGCAGCGCCTGGAACGGGAGATCAGTCAGAGCCAAGCTTTTTCAACCCCGAGGTCATCTGCAGGTAGAGTGAAGGAACCCACTGGAGACACACACACACAGAGAAAGAGAAGTGACAGAGTGAAGGAAAGCGTAACAGAGGAAAAGGGATGAAAGAAAGGAAAAAGATAGAGAGGAAATGAAGCAGTGAGCCACAGCAGATAGATGCATGTGTTGGCGTGAAAGGAAGGAGCTGGAGATGGTTCAGATGGCTCTGATCCTTTATCTCCTCAACCTTTCCTTAGCATGATGAGATGAAGAGCAATGAAAAGAAACCGTGAAGTGTGGAAAATCAAAAAGAGTTCAAAAGTTGAGAGAACATTGACAGTCTAAATCTCTAGCAGGTTGGCTTGGAGGTTTATAACTATGACCTCCTGGTGGGCAGGAGAAAGCAGTATGGAAACATGTACAGTACACTGTAGTAGTCTATATTTTAAGTTTTCACCATCTCATTATTCTTCTATTATATCGTTATTATGAGTTTTATTTCACATGTAGTGCACAGTGCTTGTTTTTCCCATGGCCCATGAACTGCTCACAATTAGAGAATTCCATAATGTCTGAAAAATATTCATAGCTTTTAATGTACGGTTCTTGCAGGCAGCCAGGCAGAGATGCAGAATTTGAGGCAACATGCTCAGGAGCTGGTGGATGAAAATGATGCCCTCAAACTGACAGTTCACCGTCTGAATGTGGAGCTGAGCCGCTACCAAACCTGCTTCAGGCCATTGTCCAAACAAGAGGTATGACAAGATACAAGATCATACCTTGTCAATGACTTTGAATATACAGAATGTATTCGGCCTTTTCTGTGTAAACCCACTCCAGACACTGTGGAATAGGCTTCACAAAAAATCTGAAGAAGAGCCTGTAGTGTCAGGCAATTGCACCAGGAACCTTTGTACTTGTCTGTCAATTTGTCTCACCCTATCTCAAGTTGCCAAAATTAAATTAAACCAGGTGTATGAGATCTCCTGCTCTGTCCTGCAGTGTACTCCCATCGCCCGTCAAATTTAATCTTATATCCTGTGAATAGAACATCATGTTCATTTTCTACTTTCAAAACTAAGAATACAGTTCTTTATCGCTAAGCCTTGAAGATAGAAATCTGCCTTTGAACCAGAGCCCTGCTGAGTGAGTTAAGGCTCTTTTTCCCTTGTCCCTCCATCTGATATGTTGGACTAAAGGAGTTTCTTGTTCCTGTCTTTGAATGTCTGTCCATGCTGGGCATTGTGCACTGTGCTGCTGAATTTTTTTTTTCCAGCCTGTGGTTTTATTCATGGCCACCACATGCTGTGTCTTCACACCAGGAGATCCACTGTTCCCATCATTATCAGTTTGCTTCATATGTATGTAGCTGCATGGCTGTACTCGCCCTCATCACTGCCTGCTGAAAAATGTGACTGGTGAAATGAGAAAGATAAAGGAGCACAATTAGGAAGCAGTAACTGTGGAATATTTAAATAATAACAGATTGAAATGTACATTGGTTTAATTAGCTAAAATGGAAGAAGAAGAGTGAAGATAATAGCTTTCTTTTGATTCCACATGTGTTTCCTTTATATGGAAATGTAAAGTTGTGTACAAAAGAACTGTACTGTAAAGTCTTTATATGGAGTATATGGCTTGTAACATGCAAGACTTAAACCTGGTGGATCTGTCATATTTTATGATAGTAGGGCTGGAAGATATATAAATGGATACATATACATGTAAATGAAAGTGGAATAAACGAGTTAATTCTGGTTTTAAACTTTTTGGACAGAGAACATCATACACATTTTACAAAACTGAGGCAAAACGTCCAACACAATAATATGTGTAATGGCTTGTGTTCTGATATAGCCACATATAGAAACTGTGACATTACATTATGTGTTGTTTTTGAGTTATTGCCCTGCCTTATGTCAAGAACAACTTTTTACAAAATGTACATTATGTAAACCCTTGCTATGATGATGATGATGATGGACTAACTGCTGACTGATTGTCTTGTCTGTCTCGTTTCGGTTTGTGTCGGTTTGTCTATTCAACATTTAGAGCTCCAAAATCAGTGGCCTACCACAGACTGGTACTCCTCCTCCCTGGCTGGTGAGTAAATGTTATTAATGACATTGTATCAATATGTTTAACAGGATTGTTTATGTAATTTTTAATGTTACTCAAATATGTGTAATAATTTGCACACAGAGATAAGTATGCTTTATCACCTAAATGACCAAATCAGCATGCCTGGTAGAATTACAATAATTTAGACAAAATGACTCAAGTTCAGGACTCCACCAAGGCACGGGTTGAATCACGGGTAGTTTTATTACTTTAGAGGTCAGTTCAATAAAACAGAGCTATTTCAGACAAAGGTCTAAATCGTAAATAACAAAACCGAGTCATACACTAGAAAACGCGATCACAAGGTAAACTGCTGGAACTCTTACTGAAAACACAGAAAGATGCTCTGGCACTCGTTAACTAAAACACACAGCTTAATTACACAAGTAAGAATGGTTAACAAGAAACAGGTGTGGCTAATTAGGGCGGGGCAGATGACTAGCACAGGTGGAGGAAGACGGATAGGAAGACACAAGAGGGCAGGAAGTGAAGTGACCTGAAAAGAGAGACAACACGCACTCATTTTCTACCGCCTGATCCTCCACATGAGGGTCGCTGGTGCCAATCCCAGCTGACATACTGTAGGGTGAAAGGCGGTGTACACCCTGGACAGGTCGCCAGTCCATCTACGGTCAATTCCGAAAGTCAAATTTGCCTAATCCCCAAATGCACAGAATTCTCAGAAAACACAACATAACTCAATCATAAGTAGTGACTGGTAGATTTCGGGCTGAAGAGAAAATAAAACTCAAGCTAGTTTGCACTTGGAGTGGTTTTACTTAACAAAGACTGGTGAGCTGAAATGCATTTCCCTGCCTTAAGTTACCTTAAGTTGTGTATAACAGGAGTGACGTTTTTACCTAATTTTATGCCATGTTCTTTTTTTATAGCTTGACATTAAGTATTTGTCTCCACTGCTGCTGGCCTATGACGATAGAATGACTGAGAAAGATATTCTTCTGCAAACCATGGAGGTAAAGTGTCTTTGACTGATTGTCTGCGTTTGTGTGTGTGTGTGAGTTTCTACTTATTACCCCCTCAATCATCTGTCACATCAACCTGCATGAGAATGTTAAATGGGCTGTGTTATCAGAGCCATGAGCAGCAGTTCAATCTGCATTTAATGTGCTGCCTTCCGTATATACAACCCATGGGATGAAAACCTGCAATACGCTTGGGAGGTGAAAAAAGGAGACGCATTATAAGTGGTATATAGTGCTGGTATATGAATGATATTTTAACTGATTCTGACTCGCAGTCAGTGTCTTGGAAATAAAAAAAGCAAATAGTGTAAATAAAAAGTGTGTGTGTGTGTGTATATGTATGTATATAGATATATGTTGAACTTTGGTTATTGCTTTTGCCGTAGTTCGTATATTTTTTAAGGGTAATGATTTAACTTGTGAATAATGCATAGTGACAATTTCACAGAAAAACAAAAAGGCTTTGTTGTTGTATGTGTTGCAAGGTGGTTACTGTAAATGTGGAAGAGTAATTAAGTTTTACTTTATTTTTCCATCTTCAAGCACAGACTATTAGCTTGTTTTAAAAAAGAAAACAAATTTTTATTGCATCTGTCAATGAATAAAAGGAAAATATATGAGATGGTGAAGAAATTATAAAACCTTAAACCTAATAACTTGTTACCCTCTGTCCCTTCCCTCTTTCGTTGATGTCATTAAAAAAAGAAATTTTGCCACATTTTGCGTGCAAGGAGAAAATCCAGTTACACCATGAGGTGTAAAGTAACAGTTCTACTGGAGGTGTAGCACAGCAGCATAGGAGTTCCAAGCCTTAGTCACTGTCTCTGGATGGCAAATCATTATAGAAACTCCTAATCCTTGCAGAGGGGTGGCATCTGCTCGCAGTTTCAGTCATGTTACCTTGCATTATTATTAAATCCTGAGGTCATTATGTTTTTACTTTTGTTTACTTTTCACAGGAAGAGGTGAAGAGGTTGCAAGTTCGTGTGGAGGAGGTTGTCAAAGAAAATGAGAGACTTCATGATGAAATGGTGAAGACTGGAGGTGTCACTCAGAAGGACTGGTGAGAAGGAATTCTGTGCCTGTGTGTGCATTATGTCTTTGAGGGTCCTCACTATGATGACATGTTTGAATTATCTTTCAGTTATGGTAAGGGTTAGAACATCCATTCATTTGAGATGGTTAGGGTTATGTATGGATATTTATACATATAGTAAGTGCATAAATATTGCATTTTGCCTAAAGGTGTCCTCACAAATGATCATAAACGATATTCTCTTTGTAGCTGCTGCTAGCGTCTTCTGTGTTACAAAAAGCTGTGAAATAATACATTAAAATTAGCAATTTTCTTTTCTACTCCTTTATTGTCCACCACTACGTTCTCATTCTAATTCTCCCCTCCAGCATGTAATATTGCTGACACTTACAGGGTCACATTATCTACTTAAATAATGAAGCTCTCTGGTACCTCAGATAATTGCACTCACTTTTACATGACACAGCTGCAGTTAGAGACGGGGTGTGAATGGAAAGTGCTTTGTCTTATGAACTAACCAATATAAAGGCTTTTTAACTGCATTTTATGCTGCCTTGTGATTCCTTAAAGTAGGCTTTGCTTTTGTCCTCAGTTCTGGGTCATTCACCTGAAGTAATTTAGATGGACTTTAATTTTGTATGGCATGCATATTCTAAAGTAAAGTGTATACTTTTTCAAAAAAAGATATAAAACTTTTTTGTATGAATTAAAACAGTGATATTTTTTACATTTTAATATTATTCCCTGCTTACATCTAGCATTTGTCTGTAATGGAAATTAATACAATCCTCATTTACTCCGGGGTAAACATTTTTTACACCAAAACTAGAGGTTATATGCAGGTTTTTAAACTAATTTATATTACCAATGCTTGGAGCTGAAGTCAGGGAATAAAAATGCAGGGTCATTTGAACCTGGAGTGAATGCCAATTGTTTATATTCCCATTGCAGACAAAAGCCAGATATTAGTTTGTGTTTTTTCTATTTCCTCTGCATAATCTCCATCTTTTCTGGCATGACATTGTGATGCTCACGTATCTAAGTAATCAGTAATCTAAATTTCTTCAGTTTGACAGAGGGACTAAAGAGAAAGATATAGAATTGAACTGTAATAAAGTCGATGCAAGTGGCAACTGGTAATGATGTCACCCATCAGAATCTGAACTCCTGTTCAGATTCTTTGCAACCAGTTGTCAATCACACCACACTTGAACAACAATTTTTCTCCAAATGGAAATGTAATGCACAAACCTGACTCCATATTGTATTGAAGGGGACATAACATTAGCACAAAACCATTACCCCGAAGCCATTATCACGTCAGGAAATGTACTATTACTGAAAAAGGCAAATCGAGAGAGACTTGATTTTCCCATAGACTTCCATTCAAAGAGACTTGTTTTTTTGCAACCACCGGATTCAAGTGCTGTCAATGGTGTTTTCTTCTGTTGGTTGTTTATGGTGCACTTGTGGTATTGAATATGACTCAGCAAAGGAAACCACAGAAAGGCCAATTCCTCTGCTTACAGTCTGTTGCCTTTTTTAAGTGTTTAATTTAAAAATTTGACAAAAAAAGTTTACATAATCTCTCTCATTCTCTCTTCCTGCAGTCATCAACTACAGCAACAGGCCTTTTTAGTTTTGCAAGAGAATCAGGTTTTGATTGATCAACTTGAGGCTCAGCACGTCAAGACCAAGGCCAACCACAGCAGACACCACTCTGAAGGTACAGTATAAATGAAAGTGCTGTTACAAGTAAAAATCCTGTTTGAGTAAAAGTTCAGGATTCTACTCTTTCACTACGGTCTTATGTCCTTCCTCTGTATTGCTCTGCCTTTATTGAATTGAGTCTGTTTATTATCTTCAATTCTCCACTCTCTCCCTTTCTTTGTCCACACAGTGTCCAAGGTGTCTAAGCAACTGATGTTGCTGGAGGCAGAAAATGAGCGTTTGCAGGAGGACCTGGAAGAAAGCAGGACGGTGGTGCAGAAAAACACAAAGCAGGTCCAAGTTCTGCAGGCCCGCCTGAAGGAAGCTGTCACCAGGGATGAGCATTGCAGCATTACTGGGAAACTGAAAGGGTAATATGAATAAATCAGTATTAGCAGCTGCTCTGCGCTTGAGTGTGGGTACATTTCGTTTGAAACAAGAACTATAAACAATTACCCAACAGTTTGTAATAATGACACACACTCTCTCTTGCTGTTGATGTTTGGAAATGCAACATAGTTCTCACTGCATCTATCAAATAGGTTTGACAAGACTTTGCCTAATAGCACATAGAGCAACAACAAGACATACAACATACAACAAATGCACTAATTTAAAGTTGATTGGAGGGAACTTGCGCAAGAAGGTCTTAAATTATTATTAATTATTGATACAAATTAGCAAGAGCAGTAATGCAATTCTGCAGGATTAGTCACTTTTTTACCTTAATATTACCACTTCAAAATAACTTTGATGGGTCACGGACGTGTAATAGTCCCCGTTTAGGCATAATAACTCATAAGACAAAGACATCATTTTGTTCTTGCAAACAGACATGACATCAGTATTCATCTGATCTTACATGTATGTCAGGGGTGTCAAACTGGTGGCCCGGGGGCCACATGTGACCCTCCCACCACTGTGCGAGTTGATGGAATAGAGACAGAATATAAGACTAAATGTATTTGCCAGCAATATTTTTATAATAGTAATAAGACAGTCGTTTGTAATCATTGCTTTATTAAATGTGTTACACTCAACATGAAATTATATATTTAAGCTGTTTTAATCACAGTTATCCTCGTCATTATTTGCTAAATTTTCTATTTAATTCTCCGTTTTTGTGCATCATAAATGTGTTTATATTGTGAATCATTTTATATCGAAACAAGCACTTTTACTTTGCAATTCTGTCTAATATCATCATGCCCACGGGCTACTAAATAGTTGTTTTTTCCCTGAGTCACTCAGATTGGATGTTAATGCCAGGTCTTGATGGGGCCCATTGGGAGAATGATGTTTCTTTCACTTCCACTCGGCTCTTTGCAAGTTTATTTAGCAAAAAGGAACGCTATGAGAAGTGTGTAAACTGATGATCGACTGAGCAGAGGGTCAGTTAAAAGGAATACGAAATCATCAATTGTCAAATAAAATTTTTGTTTGCTACTGTGACAGCACATCCAACAAAATGTACATAGTGTTGCTTACATATCGACAAATCTCTGTATATTGCTACATATACAGTGACTTGATACATCATGTCAAAAAGTGTTCAAGTTTTTTTTAATCTGGTCTTGACACTCAGGCAGCTGGAGCAGCTGGTGAACAGGAACAAGATTGAGATGGACGAGCTGCATCTCAGAGTGTCCAGTCTGCTGGAAGAGAACAGGAGTCTGGCTCTGGACAAAGCCAATCTGACTGCTGATGTAAAGAGACTGGAGGCTGATCTTAAGCTCAGCAGACAAGCCAACTGGTACTAAATATTCAATATTCTCTTTGTCTGCTTTCGTCTCACACATGAACGATGATGGATGCCACAGTGATCATTGATTTTGCCATCTTAAAGATGTGTTTGGTCAGTGAAGTTATCGCAGAGTCATATTGCAATCTAACTTAATTCAGACAATTCTTGATACATGAGTTAGAACAAATCAGGTTATAAAGCTGAAGCAGTATGTTTGCAAAGCTGAGCAGGTAGCCACTATCACCACACCTGCATGTGTGTGTGTGTGTGTGTGTGTGTGTGTGTGTGTGTGTGTGTGTGTACGGGAAAGGGAGTAGAAGGTCATCAGTTTGATCCCTAGACACACTGGATAAATGTGTGTGAGGAAAGTTAAAGAGCAGTGTTCCTCCAGCATTAATACCACTGTTGTTGCCCTTGAGTATGATCTTTAAACCCTGGCTGCTCCAACTGAACAGGCTGTGGTTGTACTGGCAATCCCTGCGAGAGTGCACACAATATGATTTCAGGGCTTTCTTGAACGAGCGAACACTGTTGTCGGTAAACTCCTCATTACAAATGAAGTTCAAGGATATAGTATTAATGTTATTGTTGTGTAAATAAAATGTATGGCCACATCAGTATTGGTCAAGCTAATATTATCTGCCCTATTTTTAAAAGTGTTTTTCTCATTAAAAAAAACGTTTTAAACACAATTATGCAATGTATTGATATGTGTTAAATGTGTTGACTAGATGAAGCCTAGTTAAATAGACACTGTCCCACGTATTCTCAGATTGGTTTGTGGTTCTTTATGTTTTAATGTACTGTAATTGATGTAATTGATTTCATCGTGTTTAGCGCTGAAGAATTACAATGAATGGACAAAATTACAATCAGTTTTCACCCATTGCCACCTGGTTCACCCTGGACATCACAGTCAGTCACAGGACCAACATACAGAGACAATCAACCATTCACACTCACGTCCAGTCAATTTAAGAGTCACAAATTACCCAACCTCAATCTGCATGTCGGCACATGGGGAGAACATGCAAAAAAGACCGACTGACTGTTCATACAGTAAAATACAAATACTCCCTGAAAGTCTCCCTGTGACAGGATTATTTTATGTTAAACCTTGCAGAGTCATAAGCTGAAGTCTAAGTGCAGCATTGTTAATACAATAGTTCCAGTTTCTGCAGTGCATCATTTGTCTTGTGTCGGGGTTCAAATTTGCTCAGGTCTCTGGAGCTGTACTCTGCTCCCTGCAGAGGAACTGAGATTAATGTGGACCTTCTCATTCTGAAGTGTGAAGATTGTCAGAAGGTGTTAGATTAACCAGCAGTATTTTCATCCTGCCCGCATCAATATGACACCCTCTGAAGTTACCATCCTGTTAACTCTCCTGCATGTTTCCATTGCTTTTTTTTCTTTTTGCCTACCTCACTGTCTTCCTTTCTGCTGTTTCTCCATCATCCAGGAGGGCTGATAAGAAGATGAATGAATTAAAGCAACGGAAAGAAGAGTGCACAACACAGGAAGAAAAGACTCGACATTACCTGGGAGCACTCCTCAACAAGGCTGAGCATGTTTCCAAGGAGCGTGACCAACTTTTAGACATGGTATTACTGAACAATTTTGTCCTATTTGTGGTGCACATGGTATGACTGACATCCTATGTCTAGTAATACCAGGTTGTGCATGTACACACAATTACATATGATTCCACTGACACTTCACTGTCACTGCAGGGAAATGACATACTGACAGACCAGGTATTACAAACTGTATGATAGTAGCGTCCAAACCTTGCTGACTATATGTCATGTATTGAAAACCCACATGGACTCAAATTTGCCTCAACAGAGATACCATCTTAAACCCAGCAACATCATTTCTACCTTACAACAACAGTTCGCAACTTCTTTTCATTGAGTAGTTCTTCTTTTTTTACAATTTGGCTTGTTATCATGTGGTAAATATTGAGTGAGAAAAGTATACTGCATTTCCCCATCTGTTCCTTTTCATTGTCATATATCCCCAAAAAACACTCAAAATAATAATCTAATTTATCTAATGTATGATCTCAGTTTATACTAATATTTTATTATAACCTTTGTCTTTACTCTGGTTAGTGATTGGACAGTGTTTGAGGTTGAACACCACTGGCTTTTATTTTATAAGGAAGTCTAACAACCATCTTTTGTCGGTGGTTTTCTTAGGATGTCTTCTTAGATGAACCTACAGAATTCTGCATGGGGTTTGCTAGTCCCATCTAGTAATGATTGAATGGGCCTCATGGGTGACAGCAATGTTGGATTATCAGCATAGAGGAGGAATGTAATTGTACAGTATTTTGTCATGGGTTAAATCATGGATTCAAGATCCTCAGTACTATGTCATCAGTGTAGCTGATGAATTAAAACTCTTAAGAGACACCTCTCTCTTAACTCACGGACTCAGTAGTTTATGGCCAGTTTTTACTCCACATTTACCACATGGCATACACTAACTTAAGTATGTCATAAAGTTATCCATTTTGCACACAAGTATAATAATAGAATAAAAGCTTTTTTATATTCAATAATACATTAGACTGATTCATTGGTGGGTGGAGTATAAATGTGGTTGATTGTGCAGTAATTAAGTCAAAAGGCAAATTGTCCTTTATTTCAAGGCATATGAAACACTAGCATTTGGGTGTTTTACAGGTTTCTCTCTTCCTCTCTCGTTGGCTCCTTATATGTTCCTCCTATATGTCCTCCTATATGTTATGTCTTCTGCTATCTGTTCAATTATTCCAGCCATGAATCTCACTGCTATTGAATTATTAATATGACGTAATTAAGCAAAAAACCTTTGGAAGCATTCTTCATTTTATAATAACAGATGTAGAGTCTTTGTAGAGTTGAACAATAGGTTGAGTAAATGTTTTGGAATCAGCCAGAATGTTATTTGTTTTCAGAGTTGGTGTCTCTGAGGATCCCAGCACTGAACTTTATCTATTACCAGCCGTCATTCGCTGTAAGACGATGCCTGACAGGCAATAATGAGCTGCTGCCTCAGTAAACTTGGAGCACAAGTGCACACTGAATAAAATATGCATGTTGGTAAATCTGGTCCTGACTCGTGGAGGCGTTGAAATAAAATACAGAATGCCAAATCCATGCCACATAACTTTTAGAAGGCAGTGCATTCATTCCAGTGAAAAAGTGAAATAAATATACTTTTACATCAGGTAATGCACCAAACTAACTTGATATTTTCTTGATTCTGTCTGCAAGAAGACAGTCCACAGATAATAAATCATTTCACTTAATTTTGCTTTAATGTTTGGAGAAGGAAAAAAATGATGATTACACAAACTTAGTTCGTATAGTGTTGCGTTTTACATAGTCGTTTAATATATTTTCCACAAGATGAAAGACGAGCATTTAATCATACAAAGCATATACTTGTAGAAAATGTGTGTTTGTTGCTTGGTTGCAGGGCATTGTATTGATTAACAGAAGGCTGTAACTTTTCATTAGGAAAACACGTTATTTGCTGAGAGACTTCATACCTGACTGGAATCACAACATTGCCTGGAATAAGACTTAATCATTTTTTTTACAGTTGACTGTACTTTAGAACATAATTAATGTAATATTAAGATTCACACTGGCAGTACAATGTCCCCTCTCTTACAAATATACTCTTTCATCATTCAGGCCTTTTATTTGGTCCAGCTGGCTTCTCTGCAGTGTTATTAGATGCAGTGATTCTCTCACACTCTCTCTCTCGCTCTCTCTCTCTGTCTCTGTCTGTCTGTCTGTCTGTCTCTCTCTCTCCCCCTCTCTCTCTATCTGCTGCATGTCTGGCAGAGAAATGGGAGAAAGTTTATCTGGTAAATGTTAATATATGCAGGGACATTGTGCCATAGCTAACTGTTTATAGGATAAGTGGGAGCACACTGTGTAGAAGGTCAGACTGACACCATATTAGATATAATTGGTATAAAGCAAATAAATAAAGGTTTGGGCAGAATGAGAGCAAGGTGAGCACACTGGTGTCAATGTGATTGTTTGCTGGTTGCACAGGTATTATTATTGTGGATTGAGTGTGCCCAGGAAACACTTAAATGTAAATCAAAGCCATTTCTATGTCCAAATTTCAAAGGAAAGGCTGATCAGTGGGATTTTAATTTCAGCTGACTCCACTTAGACTGTGACATTCCTCTGAAGGATAAGTGTATTTATTTTGAAATTATAGACAGATTGTTGATTGTTGAAGCACAAATGCAAAGATATTCTTACATTTTAGAGTTAGCTGTGCAGTTTTTCCACTTCATTTTATGCTGAATAACAAGGTACTTCTTTTAGTTTTGGTAATATAAGTTGGAAATCTTTTACTGAAGTCACAGTTAAAGCCCTCTTTTGATAAAGCCGTGCTGGTGTGAAACTACCTTTTAACTGCAGGACTAAGTTTTTTAAATCGAAAAACAACTTGTGAAAAGACGATTTGAATTAAAAATGTTGTACTGTAGCTCTAGAGAACAAGTTCCATCAATTTTGATTTGGTGACATGCAGTGGATGTGTTTTATGCAGAAAATTTTTGAGTAGACATATACATCATGACTATTAGTTGCTTTTGTAGTCTGCAACTTATCCTTGACACTTATTATGACTGATTGGAATAAAAGTGCATTCCATCCACCCTCCCTCAGCTCCGACATCAGTAACCCCCCATTCTCCCCCTCTACCTCTTCAGGCAGCCAGTCTTCAGCAGGAAAAGAAGAGATTCATCAACAAGATTTTGAATGGCACTGTTCGACTTGGGAAACTACAGGAGGAAGTCAAAGTAAGTTCCTTTATTCAATCTTCACTTTCTCTCAAGAATCGATCCCTCTGAAAGGCTTGATCACTGAATGATTGTGAATCTTACTCACTGACAGTGGATGTGGTTTGTCGTGGAGTGAAATGCATGGAGCAGCCACTTCCAAACTTTGGAATGCTGCGGCCCAATTTCAATTCTGGGAATTGTCTGTGGCCCATTTACACCTTGAATCACAACTATGATTAACACACAAATATTTCCCGTGCATTATCACTGTGTGATTAATTACAAACATTCCACACATTTTACACATGTAGCTCATTCACCTGGGGCAGCACCAGGTGAGATAAGTGGTAAAATTGTCGTGAGGTGTCTCATCATGCCCTGCTCTTTACTGTTGTAGTGGCTGGACTTCTGGGAAGCTGCTGCTGTGCACAAACACAGTGATCAGTTTAGTTTAGAAGCAGGCCTATACACCAGAGAGCTGGACAGTAAAGCATACTGTACATGTGTGTATATATATATATATATATATATATATATATATATATATATATATATATATATATATATATATATATATATATATATAAGTCTTACATTTTGTAGGATGCAAGAATATACGGAGCAGCCACCAGGGCTTGAATCCACTGGTTTAAAAAGGAAGTCAGTTTGAATGGAAGTCTGTGGGAAAATGAGCCTTTCTTCTCACTTGATGTGTAATGTCAGTATATCCTGATGAGACTATGGTCTTCTTCAGTAGCACATGATGTAAAGTTTGTAGTCAGTGGAAAATAGACAAGGTGTGGCACATAATATGAGTGGATACTGGTGTAGGTTTTCCAATAAAACTCTTCTAATTTGAGTGTTGGAGTCTATGACTTTCACTTGTTCCAGTGAAGTGTCCTCCATCGGTAAATCTTTTTTAGAGATTTATTTTTAACAACTGACAAACAAAACCCAAATAAATCTATCTGGATATCTTACTGTAAACTGAAACGTTGAAATAGAACTGAAATTAACATATTTTCCATCTAACATTTCTCTTTTTCACCTGACAATCTTGTACATGACCTGACATTAATATTTTTCACAATTTATTGTTATAGCTAAATGTTATTGTTATTTTCATCTAAATAACTATATCATAACAATATAATAAACAATAGTTTGGCCTGGGGTTTGTTTTTCTGTTAATGTATATTAGCACATATACAGATATTACTACATACACGTTCCACCTGTAGTTAATCAGGTAGGAAATCATTTTTATTTTCTTACAGATGCCATTAACTTTATTAATTGACTTAAATGTTTGGTTAAGCTGAAAATTCAACATGTGTTGTTGACTGTCAGCTATCGCACGCACTCTGTGAATCACTGGCATAGAGGACACATTATCCAGATGTAACTGGTATGTAACACATTATCAGTACAACTTTAGTTCAGCTGTGTACTCAACTGACCAGACAACGTCACTTTTCACTTTATCTTCATTTTACTCAGGATGACCCTCTACTCTGTTCAGTATTGATCGGCCCTCTTCACTGCACTTGATAAACCATCTGTTACGGGCCTTCACCTCTCAGAAAAGTATAAATTGATGAAATGCAGTGTCTTGCAGATTGCCATTTATCTGAGCCGACTGTCTATGAGCACTGTATCATCTACTTTTCTGTAGAGCCTCACACACGTGGCTGCACGTTAACTGTGAATACAGCTACAACATAGAGATAATGTCCATAAAGGTTTTCAGTCATCCAGGTCATTGTATCCTTAACAGTGTAGATATAGGCAACCTCGACTTGCTTGAGTTTAGCCAAAAATCCAGGTATTTAGCTTCTGTAGAGTGGATACTTATCTTGAGAGTCGTTATGTTAAACAATCCAGGTTTTTCAACCCTCTGACCAGTTTATTAGTTGCACCTGAGTCAAGGTTTGAATCAGGGTCATTGGGGGTCACCTGAGAGACACAGTCACCGGTGTTTTTCTGTGTATGAGTGTTGATCCCTCTGGGAAGAGAGCACAAGACAGCATTGTAGGTGTCTTGGGCTGCGAATCAAGCTTCACTACTTTTGTCACATTGATTAGACTTTAGGCTGGGTATCAAACTAATGTGTTGTCATTAGATATCACATTTTAATACCTAGTAGTTAATTTTATCAGCGTCAGTGTTCTAAGTCAGCATGCAATTTGACCAATATCAGGGCAGTGTTTGACTGTAACAAGAAGACGGGGACAGTTAAAATTAAAGCAATTTATCATCACATGTAATGTAACTTTTTTTATTTAACAGATGTAATAAAATTGGTATCAAAAGAAATTATGTTTGGAAATCAGTATCTGGACTCAGATACTGATTTCCAAACATAATTTCTTTTTATTCATACCATATTCATACCATATTGAAAATGTTTCATCAATACTCAGCCCTAGACTTAGGTCACCAGGCGTCTCCAAGTGCTTGTTTCAATCCTCTTTCACACCATCCATCTTCTCGGGTCAGACTGCCTACCTTCTCGTAAAGATAATGATCAGCAGCAGTGAGAGTAGCGCCACTGCGTGCGCTGTTCTCTTTGACTTTGGTCCAATGACGTTAGAGTGTCCCTGTCACGCTGCTATTTGTTATTAAAACTGTGGTCTGTAATTTGTTTCTGAAACAATTCCCGTCTCATTGGTTGAAATACTTGTCATGTCCTAAGAGACATCAATAAATAACTTTGTCTATGAAAAAGGAAAAAGAAAAAAGCAAGTCTCAAGCCAGATTTTTACAAGCGAGTCACGGTGAAATGGCAGAGAAGGTGCAGACAAAATTTCTTGTTCCACTACAGACGACCACTTCCAGTGATTTGGAGGTGGAGCTTTGACGCAAAGACTAATGTATTGGTTACATTTTGTTAATTTTGTTAGTGTAGCCGGTGACACTTAATGATACAGTTCAGTAAGAATATGGTTGTAGTATGGTAATGCAGTTTTATTTGTAACATTTTTTTAATAAATTGGTAGTATAGTGTGGTAATAAGGACATATTATTACTGTAATACTGTGTTATTTCAAAGGTATACAGGAAAGCTTGATAAACAGGATCACTATTAGCTGCTATTAGTGAAATTCCTCCTCCCTTGTGTCACACACACAATCCTTCAACGCAAGAAACTGTTACCTGGACAATTTTGCAGTTATTTCTGTATAATAACTATAGTAAGAAACAAATATAATTGTGGACAGAAATACAGAACCTGCTTCCTCCTCATCTGTTCTGTGACAAAAAACAGCATGAATTCATCTCCTTTTCAATGGAAAAAAAAGGAGCCATAATGAGCCTGTCACCATGGAAACCCTTTCTACATCTACCTACAGTGCAGTCTTGGTTTAGATATTTCTGTTGTGGTTGACAGTTGTCCTGCAGCACCTTTTGGTACAGCCTCTATTTAAATTTTATCTTCATTACACCAAAAAAGGAACTTGGCAGTAGTGTGGAAGTGTTAGTGCCTTGCCCAAGGGCCAGTGCTCTGTGTGTTGTCTATCCGTCAGCAGCCCTTGTCATTCAAGCCACAGCTGGAAAAACATGTCAGTGGTTCTATCATTCTTATTAATGTCACTATAGCAACATCCCAGTGAGAGGTGAGAGGTATGTGTTTTTTGTGTGTGAGAATCTGTGAGCGTTTCCTTCCTCATTTACTTTCCTTCTGTTGAAGGAATTTCCAGAGTTTGAAAAAACACACACAGTAGAAAGCAACATAAAACTTGCAATTAAAATGTATGGTGTTGTTTTTGATATTTTTTTTATTATAATATGTTTTTAATGATAGATAATACTTCATAATTTTATTTAAATTTAGGTCTGTCTGAGTCACTGTTGCCGTCACTTACAGTTCACTCACTGAGCATGAATAATATTGTGTTCAATTCAGTTAATCTATATTTATCAGGGGCAATGCAGTGAGACATCTCATGTACTGCACATAGAGTATATAGCAATTTGCTAGTTTGCAACTCCTGTCCCTGGCTGGGCTTTTCATAAATAAGGAATATCATGATAAAATAATAAATGATAACTGTGTTTCAGTGGTTGCCACAGAAAAGCTTGCTTTTGCTCCAGATTTATGCTTATGGCTGTGCACATGTCATCGTTCCTCTCAGTGCATCTCACAATATATTTCAAACTGAACAACGAGCAAATTAAAGAAGGCAAATATTCCAGTTTGTTCATGGACAGCAAATAATGCATAACCACCCCAGGATAAATGAACATCATTTAATTATGACAGTCTTGTCTCATCCTCAACTATATCATAACTATTTGAAAGTCTTTACTCTTTTAGACTTGAAATATGAATAACTGAAGTGTAAAATAAAGATTTTTTAATGTTATCATAAAATACAGTGTGCAGAGTTTTCATAATGTGGAAATGACCTACATTCAAATACATTTAACTGTGCAAAGATATCGAAAAATCTGTTGCATCAGTAATGATATATATCCTTACCTAACACTGCTGGTTAGAATAAATCAAACATACTTTTAGGTTTAACCCTCCATGAGTTAATGTGATCTACGTATACAATTATCCAAAATATTTTTGTTTCAGTCACAGATGCAGCATTTTCATTTTCAGGAATTTTCATTGAATCCACTCACTTTAACTCAAAAGGCAATAAAAAGCAACACAGGTGTTTTGCATAACCTGCATGACTGCATTCATATTTATGTCCCAATGATCTATAATAATCTAATTTAATCTTATTCAACGCTGCATTGCTCTTACATTTGAATATAAATGAATGTCCTTTATGCCAAGAGGCACCCACAAGAAGGTTTAGAAGTTGATTCGACTAAAAAAAAAAAGAAACAAAAACTGAACTTACCTGACTCACTCACGTTTTCCACAGCGGTCTCATTTTGTTGCTCATAGGGGCTTCCAAACCTGATGAGTTACTCATTCTCACTGCATTTAGCTTACATATTTAGATTAAATGAGACACGGTACCACAATTTACTTTCACTGACCAACTAAAAATTATCATTAATCTGTTACGAACATATAGTGATTGCACTGCATGTGGCTGCATCATAGTTTTAAAAGAGTGGGATTGTGTGATGTGTGTGCTATAACCACACTGTGGCTACAGTGTTCATGTGCAATTCAAATGAATGTCTCAGTCTAATCGATCCTCCTTGATTCTTTCTTTTCCAACACATTTTACATGTAGAACAGTGTTATGAAGTACATGTGTGGCTCGTGTTTGAAGCAGAAAACAAGGTAGTAAGTTGAGTGAAGTATTCTTCTATTACATCTTGGCTGTAATAAAAAAACAAAAACTCTTCACCATATTTTTAGGACCTTTTTTAAAGAGAGAAACAGACATCGAAGTCTGTCTGTTTGTCTCACTTGAAACCAGCTATATTTAGATTTGTCTCATATTTGGACCAGTATGATCATTTTCTTAGCTGAGGACAAATCCTCAACTATGTCATCAATCAACATTATACACACAAAACACGGTAAATCCCTTTTTATCTTATTTGTCATTATTCTCTTTCTCCCCCCCATTTGTATTATTTTGTTTCTCTCCAGGTGATATAATAAATCTGTCTCAGCACTTAATTGATGGTCTTTGATCATCACAGCACTTAAAAAAAAAGGTTAATTGGTCCTTGTCAAGTTGAGAATAATTTAATCTTGACGTGCATTGTGTGCCGACCATAAAAGCCCCTGTCCCTGCTTGTAGAGCACATACCATCTGTGGAGGTCGGCACCTCATGTCTCGTGTGAGGCTTTAGTAATGCAGTGCTGTGCACATCTTTATTACACTCTCATTGACTGCAGCATTAACTGAGTTACTTGTTTCAGTTAAAAATTGTAAAAGCAGGCAGCAAATAAGCACAACGTACTGTATAGATTATATTCAGGTTATTGCATTATAGATAACATGTGTATTTATTGTTTGTTTGCATCTTTAACCAAAACAGTGAAACTAAGCTAAGAGCTTAAGTCAGTTAACCTTAGACATAAACACAGGAAAACATGGGACTGTGTAGATAGACAGGTAGTTAAACAGTGACATGTTGTAAAGAAGAGAAAAAAACAACAAAAAAAACAACTCCAACAACAGAAGGTTTTACAACTAAATAATTGTTTTCTTCCAAAATGCTACATTTCCAGCTCCTCCCCCTCATCAGTTGTGAAGAAAAGGCTCTGAACTGACCCCAAGAGTAAAATGTAAAATGCTTGTGAGTAAAAGAAAATTTGGAAATCATTTGTCACATCTGCAAATATAAACTACCATTCCTTTGAACTAGTGACACTTGCATCTTAAACACTTTCTGAGCTCCCTTGTGTTGTCAGTCAACCCGTTTACAGCTGTCCTGTGTTTTCAGCTGTGCAAAGTTGCTGTTTTCTCCGTCTTTCTTCACATAAAACAAATCTCTTTCTTGAGATAGACAAGACTTTTTTGATGACCCGTTTCATATATTTAATATTTAGTTTATACATTATTTTCTTAACTCAAACAAGCCAAAGTGCTCTCTTTTAATGTTTTGGTCATCATTCACTAACTAAGTTGTCAATGTCATTGAACTAATTAGGCTATTTAGGCAATTCCTAAAAGAGCAGTGTCCAATATTCTGTTTTACAGTGTGTCAGCAGCACCTTAATAGTTATTGTTTACTGTTGTATTTGTTGTGCTTTTTATTTACTTTTTTACCATTCTTTCGTCTACCAATTTTTACTTGGTTTTAAATGCTTATTCTGTAAAGCGTCCATGGGTGTCTTGAAAGGTGCTTCATATAAATGGTTATTATAAAAATAGTTTATTATTATCATCAGTGGGTTCAACAGACCGACATCTTACAACACATAAATAACAGCGTCAGGGCTTCATATTCAGTATTCAGTTATTGCTAATACTGTATTTGCAATAGCTGATTTCAAGACCAGTGCCACTATTACAATCTATTCAATTCTACCTGTACCTGTAGTTTTAACAGACCGAAAAATATTCTGCATTTCTTAATGTAGGCGTTGTGAAATCAGAACTGTGAATTGTTCTGATTTCTTTGCTCATGTTATCCATGACATGCATACCAAAGCCCGCTGGTGCTGGATATCTATATGCAGTGCTCCTCTTCCCGCATGATGCTACAGTGTACTGTTAGTTTAGAGCATGATCAAAACATACAGGAATCTGAAGATGAATTTACAAATATAGCATCATAAAACAATGATAAACAGGAGTCTTAGACTTTATCAGTATTATTAATGTACAAGTCAAAGAGGTCTACTCTCAAATCTGATGTTAGACTTGGTCAAACACACAACACAGAACAAACAGGGTCACGCAAACACAGCACAAAAACTAAATGCTGTTCTCACTAACAGAGCTCATCAGTGAATTTCATTGGTGAACTTTAAAGCATAGCCCGTCACTTAAGATGGTCTTTTTACTAAGACTGTGACTGGCACATTATTTGCATGAAGGTAACTCACTAGTAGTCAGTTAGGCCAGGGACAGAACATCCCCTTTTCTCCCATGCCTTTAAATCTGTTCACTGGACAAACCACAAACCCGTTTTCTGCAGCTGACTTCATCATATATGGCATCATATCAGCCCCTGGGGGAGCAGTCACACATCCCCTGACAGAGACACTGGCAGAATCCATAGACCAGGCAAACTGTTAAACTTGATGGCACCAAGCTAACACATACAATACCCAGAGTCACTCTCTGGATCACTAACAAGTAGATTCCTAGAGGAAGTGAGCCAAAGTATAAGAAACCCAGCAGCCAGACCAGGATGCGTGGGACATGATTGCAGAATTTGGACAGGGCGTCCTGATCAATTGGCCCATTGGAGCCAATAGATACTGAGTCCAGGCTCTGCTCTGCATATATGTCAGAGCTACCATTGCGGCTTGGTGAGTGCTGTGAGTCCTGCTGCACTTCCATAATGGTGATGACGAGGCAGTTGGAGGATTCATGAGATGGGCTGGATGAGGAGAAACTCTTTGGAGTCAGGACCACTTCCCCTTGGTTAGAGCTCCAGGATTTGTCCCGCATTGCCAAGTGGGACATAATGTTGGCATCGTCCGGAAGGGCTGACACCTCAAACTCTGTGATCTCTGTTTGGTGTCGGCAAAATGGGCAGGAAATGCAGCCTGCACCATCAGTAATGTCAAGGATCTTACTGAGGCAGCGGGTACAGACCCGGTGGAGGCAGTCCAGGATCTTAGGCTTGCGGTTGTGGGCATTGAAGCGTTGGTAACAGATTTTACACTCTAATTCCTCTGGTGGAGGACAATCCTCCTCTAACTCAGGCTGAGGGCAGCTCATCTTCAAGTCATGTTCTGGAGAAAGATATAGAGGCAGAGACAGATTAGAAAGATAATGATCCCTATTCCAACATTAGATGTGACTTTGAACAGAACGTTTGAGATGGCACTGCAACAAGCAGATGTTTCTACAGTATCTCATGTAACATGATGACAGGAAAAGGTCAGGACTCTGTCTTTTCTCTGAAGGCTTCTGTGCTGTGTACCTGCTGCTTATGAATGATTTATGGTTTGGGAATTGAATCAGGGTGACATCTTGCTATAGTCCTTTGTGGCAAAGCAACAGCCAGTATTACTATTGATCTTTGGGGGGAGATGGTAGGGATTTGAAAATGTCTTTTGTTGACTCTGTGGATTTGTGTGGAATAAATGAATGTTGCAGTCCTCTATTTAATGGCCCTTGAACTTAATCCTTTACATTGTTGCTTTCAGTTTAGTTTTGAATATTCTTTGTCTATTTGATTAGAAAAACCCTGTTTTATTTGATTTATTAGAAATTGTTGAGTGCAGTTATTTTATTATATATTAATGTATATGGAATTTTGTCATTGACTAAATGAATGTTTTTGTTAGCATTAATTGGGGCTAGCTGAATTGATGCTAGAAATAGAACTGCTGGAAGAGAAGAAAACTGAATTATTGCTGGGTTAAAAATAAACCACCATACTGCTAATCAATTGACCAGACACTGCTAACAACAATCAAGGAATCTTGTGAAAACTAATTAATGTGCAGTTTTTACTGTAATCAACAAATATGTAAATGGTTTTCATTGTTGTATAAATAAGAAGAGAAAAAAATACAGTACAGTGGCATCATGGACATAGACATAATTATTGTTTTGGTATCACACTTCACACTATAGTATCACAACTCCTACATGCTCCCAGCACAGCACTCCTCTTCTAGCACCCAATTAGGACAAATTCAGCTGTGATCTGGGATTGAAGTTTAGTGTTTAGTGTAGTCTTCTATAGTGTCATTGCCATCCCTGTATCAGTTCATGTCAATTGCAGCAGCTTCACTGAGACAGTGTATAATTGATGAAAGCCACTGAATTCCCAAAGGGCTGAAACAACAAAACTCAAATGATCCATTTTTTCTCCATGGAGAAACAGCAAGACACTGTCAATCATCATTAATAAGGTCAAATAGCTGCAAGCATGCAGCCATAGACACCAAGCATGAATAGGAATGAGTATCAGGACCCCCTACCTCCTGTACTATGCACTTGACCTTTACTGTGGGAGCCGTTTTAAATTGCAGGCCCACCTACTTCTACTTCTACAATTAACAACCTGGTTTCTCCTGCTGAAAGCAAAATGATTGTGCTGTAGATTCAAGTTTGACAGAAGCAAACATGTACCTCATTCAGGCAATGTTTCTATTTTTTATAATGTAATAATGCCATTTCACAATGAAATCAACATTGCATCAACATGAGAATTAATGCTTGCTTAGTGTCTTGTCTTGTCTTGAGCTGTAGATCATGTCACGTTATTGGTTACATCTCTAGAAAACATCACTCTCCAACTTCATAGTGTATTTCATGACATCACTTATCAAATGATAAGATGGGGAATCATTTTCTTTTATTTGCAATCTCTTTGTAATTTATTTTTAGGCCCATATTTCTGTTGAGCTTTACCTGAACCCTTTAAACAATCTTATCAAAACAATCTTAAGTCCAAGTTAAACTGATGGAAATGTGTCTGCGTACCAAGCACAATACCTTTGGCTATGATGCACAAGGTATCGATAATTACACAAACACTATATAAGAGTATTGACTGTCAGGTTGTCATTGCAATTGTCAATAATGTGAGAGTGACACAAAAGGAAGAATACATTGTGCTACAAACAGTTCTATAATGAAATGGTTCAATATGCTACATCTTTTCAGAGAAGTGTAAAAAAACAAACTGTTTTGGTCATGATGAAATGTGGCTGGAAAACTCGGACTGTTGTCACCACAGCAAAGCAAGACTATCGCACACAGAATTGCTTTTAATATTCCTCTGAGGAGTGAAATCACACGAGGGAAAATAAGGATAGCAGTAGGACTGTAGATTTTAGAGTGTCATTTCACATCTTCAAATCAACCTGAAATATATTGTATATTCTGTTACAGAATGTTCCAGTGTTGCAGAGTTTCCAAAAGTATTCAGCACAGTGATGAAAAATAATAAATTCATCAGGTCAGTGAGTTTTTCAGATAAAAGTTGTACTGTATCACAAATGTTCTTACTTAACCTGATTATTTGGCCATCAACAAGTCTTTCTACTGACTGGAACATGCTTTATAAAGAAAAGTTATTCATGACCATTAAATATTAATACAGTGATGTTGCAGCCTCTCTGGTCCCATTCAGACCTGGTATTAAAGGGTGTGTAAAGTGATGCAAAAGCTCTCTTCTGACTGTGGTGGACATGTTGTGAAACCTGTCATGTTTTGCTCTTGTTGCTTATCACTGGTGTGGGTTTAGTAATCACAATACCTAATTTGCTATTGCAGGTCAGTGAGGGGGAGCGTTGCTGTGTGCATCATATTAATCACTACCACCCTCATCAACATGCAACGCTTACCTCAAACTTTATTGCCCATCTCATACTTTTCTAGATGAACCAGGTGGAAGATCCAGAGCAGTCCTGCTAACTTTATTTTGCTGAGCTGCCCTGGTTCAACAACTGACCATGTTTTTCTTTAACTGCTGCCAGATTCATAATTTCTCAACCCTGAAATTGTTTTTCAGCCTGTCAAGTGAAGGTCTATGAACACAATCTCCATTAGCACGCACCCCTACTCCTAGCAGTGGAAGAAGTATGTGGTGATGGGGTACTTAAGAATATTTGTGTGGGCCTAGTCATGCCAGACAAGGCTTTCCCCTCTGTTATTCAGTCTTGATGGAACGCAGACTGTGGAATTCTATTTAGAGTTTATGTAGAATGTATTTCGAGAGGTTATTGTCAGTCTAATCACAATCTTTGGAGTTAAGCAGTTTTTAGTAGTCTATGTAGATATTACCCAACATTCCCAGTGGTACAACTAACAAGGCTTTCAGAGGCATGGTGGTTTGATTGAGGACAGCTACAGCTGTGTGGCGGAGTGATGGATAGTGTGGTAGACTACAGTGCTGTATAGTTTAGGAGCAAAGAATGTGGGAGAACAGTTGTCAAATGATGTGTTATTTGCCTGAGTTTTGATTGACAGAGCAGACTTATTGACAAGTTCAGTGACTGATAAGCTGGCCTCCAAGGTAAATGTGTTAAAACTGAAAACCGTACCTGATTTGACATTTATCGTGGTCCACTGTGAATAAGAAGTAACACCGGAGGAAGTGGATGGATGCTGGCATTTGAAATGTAGGAATTTTGAATATCAAGGAAGATTTGAAGCTGGAAATAATTAAATTGTAGATTGGTCACATCTCAGTTGCACATGCAGTAGATTATGAGAGGTTGTACAAGACAATTGCTTTTGACATGTCACAATAGTCATGTGACATATGCCATTTTCAGATATGACATATGTTGTTTAAATATGACGAGCCCAGCACGTGAACACAGGAGATTGTCCAGGGCAAGTTGCAGAATCATTTCTGGAGGATCTAAGCAAGAGGGTGGTGTCTGGCTTCAATATGCTGGAGTCGGACACTCACCCACTCACTTGCTGTGGATTATTCTGACTTTCTCCTGCTCCAGGGCTTATTTAGACATTATCTGGATATATCAGGGAGATGGCAGGAGAATCTCTAGGGAATGTCCGATGTCAATTCTGCAGATATTTGTCCTTGTAGATAATCTCCAGATAATGTCCAGATGTGCATGTCTGAAAGCAGGTTAAGTGAGCCAGACGTGTGATACCAAACATTATGACAATCACTGTGTTACTTACTGTGCCTAAATTCAAGAAATGGTTATTATGGTATATTACCAGTTAAAACACTGTTATTTGATATTATGTAGCCATAATAAAATATAGATAAAAAAGAGTTTTGTTTCAGGAAAATACTGAATGTTCCTTACGATATGGAACTTAGTGACAATGCAGTTTAATTTAGACATTTTGATCCCTGGCTTCTGTCGTCTGCATGCAAATGTGTCCCTGGGTAAGACACTAAACCCAAATTGCTCGTGGTGGCTGTGCCAGCAGCATGTGAATAGGTGTAACTGGTGTGTGATAGAAAGTAGTGCTGCATATTGAGGCACTATTATTAAATCAGTCAGTGAGAGATTTGAATACTGACAAATTCTGTCTGTGAAAGTCACTTATGCCACCTGCCATAAAACACTAAAGTAGAAGATCAAGTATCAAATATGTCAGGGATAGGTTATTTAAAAAAGGAACTTTGAAACTCTGCATGAACTGACAACATATCTGCAGAGGATCTACCTCTCATACAACATTGTACCTGCCATACTTTCAGCAGGTTTTCTAAAATACACATTGGTGCTTTCTGTTAGTGTTCACATTTTAGTGTTTACAGACCAAGATAAAACCCAGTTTAGTTTACCAAAAGACTGTCTTGTTTTTAAAGAATAGGAAAATACTTAATTGATTTGCTGCTAATAAAAGTGTTTATCCTGGATAGAAATTAGAACAAACATATCTTAAGGTCTGGAAGTGCTATATTTCAGTGTGTTTGTTTGTGTAGATGTCACACTTCAAATGTGTTTATACCCCTCCAACTTAACGTGGTGGCTGTAACTTTGTCTCCGTTGGCCAAAGTTTGACTTTCGACAAATCATGAAAACGTTTCAATGATGATATTTTTGCCCGTTTAGAAATTTAAGATGGAATTTTGAAAGATTTCAAAATCTCCTTTGAATTTCAGACGAGCAGGCAGAGAAGGATGTTACTGGTATCTGTAGGTCACAGGGGCACTGATCTGCACACCTCATGAATTTGAATATTTCATCAATGGGACCTGCTCCTCAATCATGCCAGCTGGTTAAGAGGTCTGGAAGCAGCAAAACAGAGAAAGACATGAACTATTCTAGATAAAGCAATACAAATATTACAAGTATTCACCTAGTGCACATTCAACTGCAAAACTTTTCAGACACAGTTTAAGGAAATCTCGTTCCAGATAAATATAGCACATCTCCAGGTATATTTGCTGTACTGGATTATCTAAAACTGCTTTATAATCAGCTGTGCTGTTCTTCAATATTCCACACAATGATCTGTACAGCTTACATGATGTATTTTAGACTGATAATGTTCCCCAGTCTCCCATCCAAATCTCTGTATCTAAAATGATGAATCTAACATAAATAATATTTTGCCAGTGCCACATTTGTCCAAGAGTATTTCATTATGAGCAGCTATTACTGTATGTCAAGGCATGTGGCTCAGGTTGGATGCTCCCTGCAATTCAATTTCAGTACACAAAGTGTGAGACTGTGAGGAAAATGAGAGAACAGAGGGCACCAACAGAGAAACGGAACCTGGTGCAACAGAGCAGCGTTCAGATCGGCAAAAAGGAAGTGTAAACAGTTACTGACAAAACATACGCTGATCAGAGATTACAACAAAACCTAAAAACCTTGTTAGTTACAACAAAACCTAATTCTTAAACATCATTTTTTAATTTAATACTTAAAATACTTAAAAATACTTACTGGTGTATCTTCAGAATTTTAAGTCGTAAAGTGACTGATTTCATAAAATGCATGACTAAGTTCTACTTTTGTTTGAGTAGAACTGAGTTCACCTTTATACTAGACAGAGTTGCAGGTTTGTGTAACCAATACCAATAATGAACTGCTCTTAATGGCTGATACTGATAACTGATTATTTTACATTATTGCATTTTTATTTTAGACCTTCATATGAACTGCAGTCTATTCTCGGCTCTCAGCAGTAATTTATCTGACTTGTAAATATAAATATAAATTAACTCTAATGGGTGGACCAAAATGAAGTATTTTGCTTCATAAAATCAGTACACAAAGTGAACTCACAGCCTGTGGCTGCGTCATCTGCAGCTAAAACCAGAATGTTCTGCCCACCAGACATTTTGCAGAAGTATTATTGTCATTCTTATATACAATTGTCCAAAGAAGGTTTCAACCCTTAAACTCTTGTCTGTCTCTTTCCCTCAGCCAGACCAGCCAAGACATGATGTGTCGTGTTAGCTTCGATTAGTTCTCATTAGCTCTCGTGCAGCCCTCATGCTATGGCCTCTCCCGAAGAGCAGCAGTTTGACGTCATGAGCCAGCATGACAACTTGGACTAGGGATCGTTTGCCCAGTGTGTAGTAATGTTATTGCATTTTCAGACTTAAAAGTAGCATGTTTTTCTCATTACTGCATCCTGTACAGCACAACACAACCACAGTAGCCACATCAGAGTTATTCTCCTGAGTCCAGAAATAAAATTAAAGTTGAACAACATAATTAGGGAGCAGAACTAGAAGTAACCAACTAGGTACAGAAATAATCAAATGATCAAGTCTAAATGTGTGAAAAATACCCTCTTATTCTGCCTGTATGTAAGAGAAATGTCCAAATGTAGGAAACAAAAACAAAATAGTCAATAGAGCAAACACAAAACTGACCAACCATGCTTCAAAACACTAGGCCTGCTAAATACCAGTGAAGCAGAAGTTAGCCAAACAGCCAAATTCTGGTAACCCATTAACAAATCCAAAACCCTTCCCTCTGCCAGAGTGTCTGTTCCATCCCAGCTATGTCTATGTGTCCTACATACGATCATTTGGTGTATCCACTTGTCCCTTATTAATTCATGCAGAGGGATGGATATGGCGTAAGGTCTTTTCATATTAGATATTTTTACCCTATGCTACTGCTTCATTGCCTCTGCTGAGTTTTCCCTTGCTAATGGCAAAAGACAGCCGAATTTGGCAGTAAAGGTTAAATCTATTTACACCGGCTGTGTGGAGGAGGTAGGACTCAGAGGATCAACTTAAGCTGTTTTTTCACACAGACAAACAAAGGAATCAGGTGACTGCTCAGTTTAGCAAATTAATATTGTAAAGGTCTGCGAGCAAGTCAAGACCTACTCCCCATCATCCACCTGTGGGAGGTTGCACCATGAGATAGTTATTGTTGTCAGTGAGTGTGGATGCCCAGTACGTATTCTATATTTAGCTACATATTTAATGTGAGTTGGCTGACTGAAATCTACTACCGTTGGTTTTGAGGGTGTAGGCTGTGGTGGAGGATTTTGTAGGTAAAGCTCACACAAAGAGTACAATAGAAATTCTACTCAAAAGGTTTCAAAACCCATTTATAAAATGAAATCCCATTCTTATCTTAAATATTATGCAATATCTTTAAATTAGACCTCAGTACATGCTCAAAACCTTGCTGTCAGATGAATACAGTGAGTACAAAACGAGAGTGTTTACTGAAACACCTAAAAGAACAAGTGTAGAAAATGTTAAGCTACTATCCCTCTCTGCAGTATGATTTGAAGAATACTTGTCCGCTCAGAATTTTTAGTATATTTGTTATTATGGGTGGAGAAGGTCAGCCAGCCTCTGGGCTTCAGCTACAAGGGGAGCTGTATTGGCTTGGCATTGCTCAGCTCAGCTTGTTGTGAGGGCTAAATGTCACCGCTTCAGCTGGGCTGATGCTGGCGCCCTGCTGCCTCCCTCGGGGGGGGATGGATTCAGGGGATTCAGGCCAAGCTTTAGAGACATTTTACTCTCCACTTTATTGTTCTCCAACATACAGCATAATACCATTTATATTCATTACTTAACACAGCTGGGAATTGGCATGCTATTTGGGAGAGAGTTAGGGTAACAAAGGCCAAGGCTCTTAACTGTTCCCCGTATGTTATAGAAATCCATTAGAGTGGAATATTTAGATCCCACTGGTCAGCAGAGATGTGTCGCCCTGCTGAGACAGAGTTAGTACATTGCTGCCCCTGAGCTTTGAGTACAGTCCATCTAAAAAGTGTCTGTGTGCTTATTTTTATCAGGTAGTGTTTCGATCCGGTGTGTAACCCCCCTCTTTAAGTTACACGAATAAATAAAGGAAATTCACATTTCATAGTCAGTTTTGATGGCCTTGTATCATCCAACGTATGCAAAAACATGTCTTTGAATGTAACGATTGTACTATCAAGTCTTACTTGTTTTGGTCATTTTATCTGGTTGGTTCCAGTACTCCCTGTTGTTGCTGAAAAATTTGGGTGAAGAACAGTTGTTGCCACCATTTATGGCTCCCTAAGTCAAACTCTTTAAGTTGTAGAAAAAATATATAACTATATATTTTATACTATATAATTAACTTCATAAATGTATTTTCTGTCATCAGTGACATCACCTAGATGCTTATGCAGACAACCTGCTGCACTTAACCCTCTTGTGCTCTTTATTTGCACTGAACAAAAGAAAAGTGCTCACAGCTCTCAAGTCTGACAATTATTTCCTCTTTCTCTCATCTTCCATCAGAAAGCCTGGGAGGAGAACAAGCTGTTTTTCTAAAGCAAGGCCCCAACACTCAAAATCAAGTGATTTCGAAGTCAATTTT
Source organism: Solea senegalensis (assembly GCF_019176455.1). Lineage (NCBI taxonomy): Eukaryota > Metazoa > Chordata > Actinopteri > Pleuronectiformes > Soleidae > Solea > Solea senegalensis. The sequence continues at coordinate 16,972,004 of NC_058027.1, forward strand.
GTGCATGCATGGTCCACACAAATAGATCAGTAAAATGACTTAGGTCAATGCTCCTTTATTTCATAAAAATTCCTGTTTTAATGCCATCTCTCTGTTTTTGCACTTTGCTCATTTAAAAGTAATGTTTTAAGCTGTTGGAAGAAGCCCAAATCCCAACTATCTGCCCTCGGAAAAAGCAGTTGTTCCCTCCTGGAGCTTTTCTTTCAAAGGCAAAATAAAGTACAGCAACATATAAAGTGCTTTGTTAGTGCTTGCCATTGCTTTGTTTACACAGCAGCCAGGAGCAGGTGGGGGATGAAATATACTTGTTCCGATAATTACAACTCACCTCTCCTCTTGAATCATAATTGCAAGAAGAAAAGGGTAGGGTGGCTTCAGAAGTACAGCCTTATACATTAAACACTTTGCTTACCTACTTCAGTACAAAATGTCTACTAATCAACACTAAACACACCAGGGAAATGTCACAGACAATATGTGCCTCTGTAGGGTAAAAGAGTCCATCCAAGCAACTTGTTTGTTTTACCCTTTTCCAAGTAGGCAGAGTAATTAACTCCTTTTCCCACACAAATAAATTGGCTGAGAGAAAGCAAGCACACAGTGTCTGTCCTTGCTCATTCAGACCTTGTTTTTCTCATCGCTAAATCCTCTTGACCTGCAGACTAGGACAGAGCAGCAACACACAGTATCTATCTTTGCTGTGGCTCTCCTTTTGTTTTCCTGGCACTGAGTTTTGCATTCACTGTAGTAATTTTGTCCACATAACAATAAACATGTATTCCACTTGTATGAGTGTGTGTGTGTGTGTGTTGCTAAGTGTAGCCGTTATGGAGTGGTCTGTCAGCAGTGCAGCAGATGCTTATCTGTGGATACAACAAGTTAAAATTGAGTCTTGAATTATTATTTATCTGGATGAATACAAGCAAACACAAGGACAAATCCTCAAAGCAACAAACACAAACCACAGATACACTCACACCAGACTTTTTGCACAAGATCTGCAGATTAGTCTGTGTTTGTTTGTGTGCGTGTGTGTGTGTGTGTGTGTGTTGCTCCTCACCTTGTTCCAACGTGTGTGACTCCCCCTCCTCCACTCCAGTTGTCTCTGCTGCGCTGTCCTTCATGTTTATCCACTTTATTCATAGCAACACTCCACATCTCATTGCTGTCTGTGTGTGTGTGTGTGTGCGCAGGTGTATCGGAGACAGGCGTCAACCAGACTGGCAGCACTGGAGGAGGCAGCAGAGGGGAAGACAGCTTCTTACCAGAGGGAGATCCTTCACCTGCAGAGGCTGCTAAGAGAAAGACAGGAGGCTGAGGAGAGACTGCTGCAGTCTAAACGGTAGGAGGGGATGAGGAGGAGAGTGAGAGAGGGAGGAGAGAGTGGAGGAGAAATGGTAGGAGGCAGGCAGGCAGCAAAGAGGAGGAGGATCAGTAGAGACTGTGTGAATGAGAGGAGGAGGAGAAAGGGTAAAGCAATGATGTGGGCAGCTTAAAAAAGGAAGGAGGCCAGAGGTAGTGAGAGGCAGCAGCGTGGTTTGCTCGGAGGCAGACCAGGTCACATCAACTGAACAATTACTGACCAGCAACAGAATGAGATGTCTAGACTTACTGATCAGTAAATCTAAATTGTTCGTGTGTGTTTTTTTGTCTGAAGTAGTGTCGAGAAGAAAACCACAGCTTTCAGCCAGACGTAACCACACAACTCTAAATACAGTGCTGTGCAAAAGTCTTAGGGCAACACCAGCTTTGTTGTTTTTGTGTCTGTCAAAGTATGTGATCATTGGCATTTGGATTGGAATGATGTGACTGAAAGTTGGTCTTATATATAAGCAAACTGTCAATGAGACATGATGTGCATGTGCTTCTCAAGCATGTCTTGAATAAACCTGGCCTAGTGGACCTTTTACACAGCAGATGTTTTTGTACATGAAACAGGTTTTACCAATAACATTAATTAGGGTTCCACTCCAGTTTTAAGACACAGGGTTGTGCTATTGCTCAAGTATAAGAGTATGTCACACTAAATAATTAAGTACTTAAACCTGTAGAAGCTGGGTTGTTTTTTTTGTTTTTTTTCAGTAAGCCATACATGTTTCACATATTAGAGTATAATTTTTAGTGGATCTGTGTGTGTCTGTCTGTTTGTGCTTCCGCACTTGTACTTGCCAATATGACCAACAGAGGCCGACAGAGGCTTGTTGTATGAAGTATGCCATCTCTTATTTCCTTGAAGTGTTCCAATAAAGTGATTGGGAAATAATTATACTGTATGGTAATTATAGCATCGCTAAAACAAAGAAATCTAATGGTGGCCAAAGTATTTCAACGTGCCGTATCACTAGATACCCACATACAGTACATGTTGTGTTGTATATTACTGATTTGCTTGTCAACCTTGAAAAAAAAGAAGCAATTTGTGTTTCTGCAACCCATCACACCGTAAACAAATGCAACAAATGCAACAAATGAGACTACACATGACAACATAGCAGCATGGTAATGCAGCAACAAAAACAACACATTTCATCACATCACATCTGAAATAAAACATTAGTTTCTTCACTGCAGTATATTTCTGTGTTCTGCACAGCTTCTATATTTGTATAGTTTCCACTCTCATCATTTGGTTCAGGAGATAGATGCTGACATCTCTGTAAACCAGCTGGCACAACAGAGCACACGGCTCCCTTCTAAGAATCTCTCTCCACTCTAAATCAGTTAACCTCCTCAGACCAGCTATTTCTGAAAATCCTCCAGACCGCATTATGTATTCTCAAATACACCCAGGTAGTTGTTGGGGATGGAAAAAAGTCACATCATATTGTAGATGTACAGAGAAAGGCCATTCAGAGTAACATTATGGGAAATAACTGTTTTTGTCAATCAATTGATACCTGATTGAAAATGAAATTACTATTAAGTGTATGTTGTATTAATGTGTATGTATACAGTGTATTTTACTTGGATATACACATAAAACCTTAAATGTTAAGAGACAGTATTTGTTAATACCCTTTTATTAGCCAAAAAAAGAGCAGCCTTGTAAATTAAGGCTGTAAATCAACTATTTCATTAAATTAGTTGAATTGCACCTTGTTCAGTAGTTCAATAGTTGCAATTCTTGCCATCATGTAACTGCAAAGCTGTGGCATATGGTTTACATTTAAAATGGTAATGCTACTCCCTTGGTTATGGAAATAACATGAAAGGATGAAATGAAGCAAACAATCTCAAGATATTTTACTGTGACACAATGACACTCCTAAGTCTTGTAAAACCTATGTCAGTACATTGTACTTGGTTGTTCCTTTAAAGACTCTGTTTTCTCCTACATTCTCCTTCATCGTGTGGCTGTTTATAGCTTTGTCTCTGGGGTTTGCTACCTGCGGCTATTAAATGAAAGCTAGCTAATCAGATTCTTAGAAAAATCTGTCTTGCTCTGCCTTGAGGACATCTTAATGACAAATTGCATACACTACCATACATACACACCTTCGCTAATAACCTTGTGGCTTCAACTCACCAAAATCTGCTCTCAAGTATGACCACACGGATGAAATCCTGACCTCTGAGAACCTCTTTAGACCTGCTATTAATATCTGTCCTGAGTGATCGATCACATGAGGGCATCGCTAACTACAGGTCTGAATGCCACATTCTGAGGTAGTTTTTGGACACATGTGGATACATTGCAGGGGTGATGGTAGCTCAGTGATAGAGCGAGTCGCCTTTCAACTTGAAGGATGTGGGTTTGATTCCTGCAGCGTGTGAATGGGTATGAAAGTTGTGTGGTAGAAAATACGCTGCACATAGATGAGCTGTATGACTGAGTGAGTCAGTGGGTGTGAATGATTGATCATCAAGACTAGAAAAGGGCAATATAACAATTACATTACATTACATTACATGTCATTTAGCAGACGCTTTTATCCAAAGCGACTTACAAAAGTGCATTTAAACATTTGGGTACATATAAGAGCTAGAAGTAGAACAAACTATGAAGTGCTAGTCATAAGTGCGATGTACAAGTTTTTTTTTTTTGTTTGTTTTTTTTTGTCGTCTTAGTCGAGGTAGAGTCGGAAGAAATGTGTTTTTAGTCGGCGTCGGAAGATGTGGAGGCTTTCAACTGTCCGGATGTCGATGGGGAGATCGTTCCACCATTTGGGAGCGAGGACAGTGAACAGTCTCGAGTTCTGCGAGTGCCTCTGCGATCCTCTCAGTGAGGGGGCAGCGAGCCGGTTTGTCGATGCAGAGCGGAGTGGGCGGGCTGGGGTGTAGGTTTTGATCATGTCCTGGATGTAGGCTGGACCGGATCCGTTTGTAGCATGGAACGCAAGCACTACAGACTGCCACCTCAGCTGGACTCCTCTGACCCACTGCAAGTTTCTTTTTTATTTATAACCACTGCCACAGTATTAAGACTAATCACCTTGTGATTTATTTTTCCAATGGTTATTGATTCCCCTTGACTCTTCTTTTCACTCTCTACCAGTCACTCACTCTAATATAAAGTCATATGCACAAACACATTGATATCAGACACACTTGTATTATCAGACTCGTTAAAAACAGATCTCCCTTTTCACAAACACATATGAACTCATCGTGCATTACAATACAGCGGGTGAAGCCAAATCTGATCACAGGAGGAACATCTAGGACGTATTTTAATGCAAAGTGTGCTAGTTGTTATTAACATTCTCTACTTGTGATTGTATCGCTCAGGATGGATGTTAATACAAGGTCTGAAGGGGGCCTTCATGATGGCAGCTAAAAAAGACTTTTTCATCTGCCACTGTGTAAAATCAATGCAGCAGTTGTTAATGAGCTTCTATCTGAAACCTGTCTTTTTTTTAGCAAGGTTTCCTTGCACTCACACACTCATGGAGGTGAGATGTCAAACTTCCCACCACCATCATAGACTAAAATATATCTATTCCTTATTCTCTTTGATACACTGCTTTGTTTTCTGCCTGAGCAACAGAAGAACACGTGGTGAGGGGTAGTGATCGTCGTCTGTCTGCCGAGTTTTGCGTAGCCTCCAGGGAAATGACTTCCAGAAGCACAGAGAGTGTGAAACAGTCCTTTCTAGTCTATACCCAACAGAAACCTTATATGAGCAGAGGTGTTTGTGACAAATATTTCTGCTTTTATTTGTTTTCTTTCGAGAGTCAGCAGGCAGAGAAACTGATTAAGTCAAAACAGTAGCACATTTTTTCTCCAGGCTCTGTGCTTCACATTCATGCACATTCTTACTTACATTCTTACAGTACTGTACAAAAGTCTTGTTTTTAAGTCATTCTATGTAGCAAACTGTCAATGAGTTGAACTTACACAACATATGTATGTAATGTTCATGCATGAACAAACCTGGTATACAGTAATAGACCTACCTTACATAATTTACACAGACCTTTACACTGTCCTTTATTGGATGCACTCCAATAAAGTGACTGAAAAATAATTGTACTCCATGGTCATTAAAGCATTGCTAAAATGACAAAGCTAACTGTTGCACAGTACTGTAAAATAATTGACTCTACATTAAAATGCCAAGGTCCAACGTTGATTTGAGTAGGTCAAGTCAAGACTGAAGGCACTATGAGGGATATATATCCCCTTTAATAGTGCCGGGATTTTAGTGCTTCCACTGTAATTACAAATGTGGATACAATATTGCTTGGGCAGCTGTTTTATCAACAAAAATGCTGAGTATTGGAGTTGTTTGTTAATATGATGAGTGCAAACTGGAACATGCAAGTGAAGGTAATGATGAAGTGATTCAAAATAAATCCATCACGGCTTGTTTGGCAAAAACAATAGTTCACAGGAATATGTTAACAAGTAATTTTAAATAGGATTAGCATGAATGGTGACTATTCAACTTGTTTTTATTTAAAATGTTTGAGCTTGGTAAAACACAAATGCAAACCTTTAGAACCTCATGCATGATTAATGCTTAATTGAGAGACACACTTTAGATGCTGCAATTGCAGGGAACATTAGGACATTATCAAATCCGCACTTACATGTGGTCTGAGAGATCTGCAGCCGTGAACTTGTACTCAGGCGGCAGGCAACACCCATGTTTTATTTAAGCATGTCTTAGCTTTCTTCAAATCTCTGGTCATCTCATGATGAGTCCATGATCGTGCATGACAAGTGTGTCTTGGCTCTCAGCCTGTCACAGGAGGCAGCTGACATTTTTTTAATAATGGATTTGATTCAGGGAGCCATTCTGCCATTCTGCTGGGCTGTTTGTCACACTAGCTCGTAAACAAACATCACAGACACCCAGAGTGTGTATATATATACATATACATATATATATATATATATATACATACATGTATGTATATATATATATATATATATATATATATATACACACACATATACAAACATCTGGACAGTACTGTATGTACTGTATGTATTCAATGGTGAGTGCATGGATAGGGTGATGATGACACCTTTTATGTGCTGCTGTCATGCTGCCTATTGTTTTATAAGAGCTTGTATCTGAGGTGAAATCACTGCACATTTTGTGATATTTATTTTATTGATCTTTCATGTGACAGGTAGTAAATCCATCTGCTGCAGCAGAAAGCAACATTTTAGTGTGCTGTTATTATTTATGGCACAAACTTAACAGTGGAGAACAAATAATAATGCCCCATATTTTAAGCACGGCAGTGAAAGTTTTATGCCAAAGGTTAATTGAGAATACATTATTAATTTAAGTATTATTTCTTTGCTGTGATGTGTAGTGTTTAAATCACCCCTGACAATGTAGCATTCAATTCATGAACTATAGGATTTCTTTTATTCAAACCCCCCAAACAGTCCACAGCACATACTGTAATTTGCTGCTTTATTTACACTTCTTACACATTAGGACAATGCATAGTTCACGCTGAGAGCGCGAGAGGCCAATATAAACAAGATTAATTCTAAGAAGCAGAAAAAAACAAACAAAATAAGACTTGTATTGTTCCCCAAAGGAGAAGCCCATTAGAGAGGCACAGCATCTACCAATCACCATGCTGCATACAAACACGGTCAGTGTTGCAGGGTCACGGAGGTGAAGAGGAACAAGCTCTGCCACATCATAACGAGTCCGCCCGGCAGTGTTTATAGCCTGATGACCAATCAGCTGCAAGTGCCTCCAGCTAATGGGGCAATTTTCAGCCACCACCCAAGTCAATCAGGGACCAGAACACCTGACAAATATCAATCGGTAAATGCTAGTCTCACATACATACTCGTGGGAGGAGAAACTAAGTCAAACCAGGAACACAGCAAATCCACAACCTGTCCCTAACAGTCGTGAACTGGCATTTGTGAAAGGAAGCAATACCAGAAGTCAAAAAAACAACACTAGTAATCACAAAATAACAGATTCACTCAAGTTCAAGGAATCTGTCAGGTCTCAGGATTTTTCTGACACCTTTCTGTAATCACACTGGTGTATATGGATACATATGCAAGGTTTTTAGGGCAACTAGCAGGATGGAGACACATACACGGTGCTTTTACTGAATACACCTCTCTGACTCAGACTCATGAAATCATGTATAGACTGCATGATGTCCACTAATCTTGGTTTGAGTGAGACCACAACTGAGATGGTGTGAGCAGATTTACAAGAAATATGCCCATTCCTTCGCCGTATAATGCTTTATCCTCCACATTTAATATGAATGAAAGGGTGATTACCAGTAAAATGACGACGTTAGAATTTTGGATTTCTGTAAAAAAAGCAACAGATGTTATTCAGGGCACTGTTATTATAAACATTATAATAATTTGATAATCAAGCACTTATGTCACACTTGTAAACATGTCCAAACATTCAGCCAATGGCTTGTCACCTTGCTTGATCACATGGCATTGTGTGATATCAGCTCATGGGTCAGTACGGCTGGCAGTCCAGGATTTTCACACAGCCCCGGAACATGTGATGATGTTGGCGAGCAGTGGTGGTGGTGATGATGATGATGGTGATGATAATGATAGTATCTGTGCCAGTGGCTGTGTGTGTGCTGTCTCAGCGTGATGAATATCCCCATCCCAGATGGCTGGCTCTCCATGGAGCAGAGCGTGTGAACCCTCTCAACCAGCAGGAGGCTTGAGCGACTATGCCTCTGCCTCCTTGTCCTCAGCAAGGTCACTGTCAGCAGCGAGTGAGACTGAAACCAGGAGCAAGTTTAACATCTCTTTGGCTGACAGATGTAATTTAATTGCTACCTAGTGAAACAGATACTGCACTTTGAAAGCAAAGGACACTATGGCTTTATCTTCATGGCTCTCTTGTGTGTGCCCCCCCAAAAAACATAGATTGCTTAGGAACATAAAAGAAGAGTTTTTAGTCTAGTAGGTATTGTAAGATATTAGCTCTTTGTCAGTTAAGTGCTTGAAAACATGACTAAAATGTTTTATTACAGACTGGTGCAGCCTGAGGTGTTATTTACTCATTAAACGTCCAGCGAGCATGTGCAGAGAGGTTATCTCAGTCCACTGCAGCATTTGTCATGATGCAGATGGCAGGAGGCTATCATGAAGTGGACTGAATCCCTGTCATGTTTTCCTGCTACCTCACACGTTTTTGTAAAGTTATGCCGTCGTATGGGATATTACGCAGCTGCTCGGTTGTCAAAGCACGGAGCGGCAAGAATTTCCAAAATGTTCTCCCAACAATTTGTCTGTCCTTCAGTCAGAACACTCTGAATTTCAGTCCAAACTGAAGGCTTAAACCGTGAAAAGCAAATCCACTTTCATGTTCTTATAAATGTCATTCCAACCGTAGTGTGGTCCTAGGTAATATCTTCATTGCCAGGTATGATTTGAATATACTAGACTAAAGATAGCAGCAGAAGATAGACTGTTTGCATTCTTTGTAATGATATGCATATATATATATATATGTATATATATATATATACACTTATGTACACTCATGAGCTGTATTATGATATATATTTTTATATATATATATATATATGTATATATATATATATACATATATACATAAGGAAAGTGGAATTTCAGCCAAGTGTAATATTTACTTGCATTGACCTGTGTTATTGATTCTGGAATTATTATTATTATTATTATTATTATTATTAATAATAATAATAATAATAATAATAATAATAGTATAAAACCCATAACATAACAAATGCAAAACAATTTTAGCACCACGGCTCATTTCTGGGTTGACTGCATTGATCATTTAGTCACTTAACAGACCTTTGTAATTGCTCACTAAGCTTTGGATCATCATTTAAAATTTTGTACAGCAAACGTAGATTTAAGATGTTCTTAAGGAAGGAATTTGGACAAATCTGTGGAAGATTCAGTGTGCAAATATACACATGAGAGACGCTGCGTTGCATATAAGGAAGATGAAAGTAAGTTATTTTTGAGGGACAAGATTTTTTATTGTAAAAAAAATAATAAAAGGCTTCCCATCTTTTTTCCATGAATGGAAAAAAAAAACAATCTATTGTACTTCTGAGAAGGGCAGCCAGCCCAGAAAGTGCAAGTGGTGACACTGCACACTGCAATGTCATCAACCCAGAGAACACTGTATAAACTCACAGTGAAGCAGCAAGATTGTGCAAACTTTTCAAGGGCCACATGGTAATTCTGCACTGGAGGTAAAAGTAGTATAACTTCAGTAATCTTTTTTATCTTTCCACAAAACCCTAAAACATGGCACTGCCCCAATCTATTTCATGCTGCCCACTTCATATCGACTTAAAATGTCTGTTTTTGACATTTATACATTCATTTTGCCTCATTAGTATGTTTTCTAATTGTGAAATAGACACCGTTTCGTATCAAAACAAGCATTTTTATTTTTGAATGTCTGTGAAATACTGTTGTTATTGTAATATGACGGATATTTTTCACTTGATTGGCCCCCTCCTGGCCAGAGTAGATGCTCAGTAGCCCCCAGGCCATTTGAGGTTGAGACCCCTGCTTTAAACCTTGACCTACATCAAATATGCGGCATTTCAGTCATGTCTATCACAAACATAAAAAGAGCCACATGTTTTCTAGTATTAGTGTGCTATTTTATTTACCATCAACCTGGAGCCCATCGCTGCTGCAAGGCTCTAAGAGACAGAACCACATTACTCTTATTTTGACATCTATACATTGGTTCGCTGTCAGTTTCATGATTGATTTTAAAAATTTGATTGATAACTTAAGCATTTGTCAGGGCTTGACTCCCAGCTATATTTTGGACCTTTTAACCATCTATGAGCCATTGTTCGGCTGTACAGCCCCAGGGCTTGACTAGTGCATGGCTTTGCTACATCGACTGAAACACTGTTCTCCTTCAAATCATCTGATCAGTCACGATCCTGCTTTTTTTTTTTGGTTTTATTTGTTTTCTTCACCAGCTCTTGTTTCGGCCACGTTCCTTTACCTGTCTGCTCGGTAAGATCTTTATGGCAACAGATTTTCTAATATTCCCAAAGCGATGTTTCACTGTGTGGATTTACTGCTGGATCGTTTACACAAAAAGCTATATTTGACCTCAACAAATATTGAACGTTGTCTTTATGCATGTGACATACTAATTATACATACACCCGGAACAAATATTGACACGTGTGACACAAGAGTGACATATCTGCCATTTTAATAACCTTTCCTAATTGCTTTTCAGCTCATTAGTTAAATCTCCTTTTGTTGTTATTATTCTGTCTCTATCTCTCTCTATTTGTATGCTGTGTCTGTTATCTGGACTCTGTCAAGCAATGCTATTGGTCCTGACTGAGGGAGCATTTGTGTGTATACTCCAGCAGCACAAGGGCAATATTATATTATCAAACGACCAGCACTAGAATTAACTTTTGAAACTTTTAATAGGTGCCTCCATTGTGTTTTCAGTCACACTCTTCGTTTCTAATATTTCTAACATAAAAAGAAACACTTCCTGTGTGCAACATGGACATGTCGCCTCAATATGAGTTATAAACACCATTATACTGAGAGACACAGAGCAGTTTGTGTGGTACTCATAGGCTTAATCAACACCGTGTGAGCTCATTTAATAATGGGTTGAATGGAACAGACATTAGTTAATGATTAAATTATGATGTGAGTAAAAGAAAAAACCTAAAACTTAAGGATCCATTAAGGGTCCTCCATGCAAATATTCAGACCTACTGTATCTAACATGTCTGCTTCACAATTGGACAGATGGCATTGTTAGTGGGGAACCAGCATTGACAGCATTCTCTGCTAAACTTTGTGGAGGTGTTATGGGCCTGTCAGCAGTCTCAGACTGAATTCCCAAATTCTACATTTCAGCTTCAACCATGTCACCGAGCAGCGTGGTGAATCCCGAGCAGATTGGCATTTTGCATGGTAGCTTCCATCAGTGTGTTGTTGTTGTAAACCACTTGCTTTGAGCCCACCCACCTACAGTCAGAATGATTTATTTATCATTATTCTTTTCTTTAAAAAAAAAACAAACAAAAAAAACCTCCTGAGTCAGTGAAAGTGAGGTGGAAGATGACTCACAGGCAGTCAACCCCACAACTGACACAGCAACAGAACATGCGAGTTAGATGGTGAGCATACCTGAGAGTACAACAACTGCAGCGGGACACAGAGGTGCAGGTGTGGTGGAGTTAAAGGTTAGTTTCCACCACTATTAACAAAGGAGCAGCACAAATTGTAGCTTTAGCAGGTACGCCCGCTGCCCATGGCTCCTTCCAGTTTTAGTGTGGCTTTCTGTAGTGGCTACTTTTGGATATACTATGGTTAGGTGTGGCTTTTTCTGCTGCAACAGCAGCTTCTTTTTGCAGGAGGTTCGTCCAGCCTTTAAAGGTTAATTAGCTACATACAGTAAATCACTATGGTAAATTAACTGACCAAGCACAAACCCCAGTGCATAGATGTAACTAGTTACTATATACTAAATATACATTGATACTGGAATAAGATCAGATTCACTGTCTACTTTGCTGAACAGCACGTATAAGAACGAGTAGCATGCTTCAGTTTGGGCACTATGGCTGCTGTCATCTGACAAAATGGGGACCTAAATGACAATGAATACGCTCTGCAGTCAGTGTGCTCACTCGTCCGTTGTAGCTCAGGCCTTGGAGAGAGGATGTAGCTGAAGAAAGAGTGAATGGAACACATGTGACCCAGATCTGACACATACCCGACACATCTGGCCCACATATAACATGGAACTGGTCAGTACACTCCTGTTTGCCAGATAATGGCCCGAAGCTGCCCCGTGCATCGCCACATGTGGACAATTGTGCCACATCTTTACCAAAGATGGCCCACGTTTGCCTGAAGATACTCACACTTGCCAGTTCATATGTGTGCCACTTTAGACTTGCATCCGTTTGGTCTGGGCCAGATTAAAGCTGGCAGTGCCACGTTATTGCCAGATGTGGCCCACATCCGGATGCTATCTGTGAAGCCACTGAGTAGGAGGAGGAAGAAACTGTTGCAGACATCTGGCACAGGCTCGTGATAGTGAGCACAGCTGAGGTTGTGGTAAAGAAGGTAGCAGGATCTGAATACAAGCAGCCTTTACAAAGACACCTTGGAAAAAAGGGTCATCAAGAGAAGAAAATGGTCTTAAAAGATAGATGTGAGCAGAAAGAAATCATCCTCACATGCTGCATGTCGCCACTCCACTATTTATCAGCCCATTAAATGAAGTGACACAAAGAAACAAGAGTCTCATGAGCATGAGGTCTCGATGGATGGCTTTACAAAAATGCACCAGATTACCTGCAATTCCTCTGAAGGCTCATGAAGGTGACCACAGTAAGTACCCTTGTTCATTTAAATACACTTGTGAGTTTTCTGTGGAGTCTTAACGGTGAGTTAATGCACATTGATAAATGACCCTCGTGGTAACCGCAGCTACACGGTAACCCAAATTTACATTTTTACATTTGTGCTCAATTTTGTCCCAGTTGCAACGACTCAATTGCCTGTTTTCATCATGGCTACCACACAGGTGTAGCTGTCAGTGCACCTTGTTACATGAATGCTGAGAATCCAAACTCTTGTGTTTTGTAGCTGAGTAACAAACAGTTTGAAACACACCATTAACACGCCATGACAATGCTTTGTTTGGGAACAAGCGTCGACTTATGAAGGGGAAAATTAGACCTTTGTAATGGTCGTTGCTAATTCCAGAACATTCATACCGCAAAGCCTCGTAAAGGGATAGAAAATGACTCATGCACCAGATGTCCTTGTCATGTATAGTAATATTGTTGTGTCTTGGGCAGAGCTCCTGCAAACATTGGTTAGTGTCTGCAAAAGCAACCAAACATGAGATGTCTTTCAGGATATGGTTTGATGAAGCTGGATAATTAAAGCACTAATAGTTACATAACCACTTAATATGAATTTCAAACAGTATCATTTGCTTAATTACTCTGAAGTTTCATATCTGACACATGGTGTGTGTTAGTGTAGAGAGGTTTTTTTTTCCCAACTCGACTCGACTGCTTTGGCAGTCACAGCCTTACTTAGCTTTCTCATGCAGAAATTGTCTTGAGTATTTCACACAAAAAACAAATGTCGCTCGCCCATATAATGCCATGTCATATAGTGTCTGATATATTTATGGATCAGCAGTGGGATAAATTGGACAGTTGCCTGAGGTTAATCCCCCAAAGCGATTTTTGGTTTAGTGACGTGTTGCTTCACATGTCATTTTTAAAGCTGCGAGGTAGCTGCAGGTTTCACAGGACCGGTGATTAATCTGTGCTGATACAGTTGGATGGGATTTTCCTCTATGTTGGCTCGTGTTCTGTGTGTTTTTATCTCTCATTTGTATTTTCTAGTCATCATTCATTAGCATTTGGGTCATGATTTGGTGCCGACCTATTCATGCACGGTGCTTTTCAAACATTCTTGATGTCACGGAACAATAAAGCTGACTGCATTCTTTTTATTTAACATTTAAGCAGAAAATGACCATGCTAAAATGTGTTCTTTCAAAACCCCACTGCAGCAAAACCAATATTTATGTGATAAATAAAAAACAAAAACACCCTTAGTACAAACAGTCCCGTCAATTCATCAACATATATGAAGTGGCGGTAATTAATAATAGCAACATGTGTTGCTGCTTTTCCCAACCCACCATCAACAGTTAAGAGGTCAAAAAAGACATCAAGAACCTTTTGAAAGAATCATTACCATTTACCCTTTCTCAATCTATTCCCATCTACTCCCATACCGGGGGGGGGGGAGAAAAAAGACTTGAACTCATTCAAACCCGTCTGACATTTTTCACTGAAGGAGACCTTTGATTTCTAATTGTGATATAGATCATAAATGGTGTGCAGTGTACCCATGGGTGTGTTTTCTGTAGCGCTGTAGCTCTTAAAGTGTGAGATATGTTTTTTTTTTCCCCGACTGCAATGTCCATATGAGGGCTTTAGGGGATTTAGATGATAGAAATCAGTGACATTTGAGTCCCCACAACGACTAAAAGGTGAGGGAGGATGAAATATGCAACAGGAAAAGATGGAGTGAGAGAGGGGGAGACGGCCCTGTTACACATGGCTGCAGCCTCCAAGGCTGACCACTCACTAGGTTTCAGCAAATGCCGTGGCGCTCTATATATAGACTGGAAATTGCTTTTAATGACATTTGACTGTCAGCACATAATGACAACTAGCATCAGTTGGTGCGCTAATACGACAGTGCATTGTCATAAGTTCATGTCAAGGCTGCATCCATCTCACTTCACACCTTCAGTGTGTTTCCATGCACAGTTAAGTTGAGCTACAGTTGTAGCTTGACCACGCCGTGTAATTGGACTACTGCCCTTGTCCCAGTATACAGGCACTAGCAGAAAATTGATTTATTGAATAAAGTGTGTCCACTTCCACTAAGCTAGGCAGTGTGCCCCCTTTCAGCTTGTTAGTATTAGGCGGTTTACAATTTAGCTGGTGGATAGTTAGCTTGTAGAGCACATTTCTAATCTTTCTGCTATCCATGAACCTAAAATTGTCAATTCTTTGGGCTGGCAGATGATAAACTCCGTCCCCATGTCAGTCCATATAATGTCAACACAGCCTAGATGTTTTTCTTGCTGTTGTCTTCCACATACAGTATGTGTTCTGGCTTTCTGGTCAAAGTCAGATGCAGTATTTCCTATTGTCTGATTTTTATATAAATAAAAGGACAGTCATTGTATTGTTGTTTCTCTTCATGCCCGTGCTTTACATTTCTGTTGTTGTTTCTTCATGATCATTTTAGACGACGCTAGAGCATATGATTCAGGAAAGGTGCACATGGCTCCAAGGCTGACCACTCATTAGGTTTCATCAAATGTTGTCATGGTGCTCTACTGCAAGAGAGTGCAATATAAAGACTGCAAATTGCTTTTAATGACATTTGATTGTCGGCACATAATGTCGGCTAGCATCTGTTGGTAAGCTAGTACGAGAATATATTGCTGTAAGTTCATGTTATTTTGGACCTGACATAATTTGGATATTTATTTGAGGGTGTTCTGATTATCCAGGTAATTGCACCTGAATATGTGATCTACCTGAAAAGCCATCTCAGGTGTGGGTTGAAAAAACACACCTATCAACCTGATATCCACAGGATAAGGTTGTGTTTGTCAAGCAAATCAAACAAAATGCCCAAAACCAGTGTTGCCCATGTTGCCAAATATTCATTTATTTTAATACCGTTGCTGTTTTCTGTCTGTTGTTGCTTTCAAAGCACACACACATCGGTGCAAATTTTCAGTCCAGATTAGTAAATGAAATATTCATCCCACCACCACCATTACCTTTATATCGGTGTTTGCAGTAGTAATTATAATGCTTCACATTTTAAGTGGTTTTCATCGAGGTGTTTACAATGTTTGTTCTTTTCCCTTTAAATGCATCAGTCTTTTTAAACCATGCGTGCCAAATGATTCCAAGCAAGCTTTCATTAGCTGTGAGCACAAAACCACAGGCACTGAAGTACTTGCATTGATTAAGAAACACAACAGGAATTCAAGTAGGGGAACTTAAACAGGTGCCAGTTTGGACTTCAGAGAGGAAGAGCACTCTGGGGAAACCAAAGTAAATGCACAACAGATAAATGTCACATGCTGAAGCCGGGTATGTAAATCCACCTTAGCAGTGCAGGCTCCAATGCCTTGTTGTGATTTTAAACACTCATGTCGAAAGAGTGAAAACTGAAGCATAATGTGTTTGTCATGCACTGGCATCAGAAATGACAGGTTGTCTCAATTATGCCCTCTGTGCTGTGGAAACATATTTGTTGTCTTCACAGCTCCAGCTGGGGAAAAAGAAGGATTATCTGAAATGTTTTTCACATGTCATCACTGTGTTTGTAACACTCCTAAAGCATAACAGTAGTATGTTTTAAATTCAATTATAGTTGTATGTGTAAATTAAAATACCAGTGATATATTAGCACATTTCTACTTTATTCATTCATTCATTCATTCATTCATTCATTCATTCACTGTCTATGGCTATATACTCCCCAGTTTCATTAGTCCATGGCAGGGCAAACATACAGAGATGAACAACCATTGCTCAATGAAATTAGTAATGCACCGACATTGTGCAGCTGCTCTAGTATCTATATAAACAAATGCTGATTTAAAGTCATATTTACACCAGCCCTTCTGAGTTGAATCCTAGTTTGTTTGCTCGGAAAGTCTGGTTCGTTTGGGGAAGTGCAACCGAACTTTGGTACCGAATGATCCGTACCAAAGAAGCAAACTGGTCCGCCTAAAAATGTAGGTCTCGGTTCGCTTCGAGTGACCCAAATGCAGGAAGTGGACTACAGCGCAGGGTATTGTGGGTAAAAACAACCAGAACATACGCACGTGTAGAACGATAGCTGGGAGAAATGGCTGAGTCCATTTTTATACACAGCGTATATGTGTCGTATGTTATACATAAAACTATAGGATTTGATGCCGTTCCATGTTTTGCACTGATGTGTCGAGTCTAGCAGATACTATTACGTAACTTAAGCCTCAGCTTTGCATCAGGTCAGCGTGACTCTCTCTGTATATCGTGTAACCCGGTAATATCCCCCTGCTGCACAGAGGAAGTGGCCCGCCAATAGCGACGGGTGTGTGTATATGCAGTATTA
This sequence comes from Solea senegalensis, assembly GCF_019176455.1. NCBI lineage: Eukaryota > Metazoa > Chordata > Actinopteri > Pleuronectiformes > Soleidae > Solea > Solea senegalensis. The sequence goes on from NC_058027.1 coordinate 16,989,155, forward strand.
GTACTACTGGTCAATCACTTGGTTTAATCGCTGGGACTTGGAGGTGAGAAATGTATTCTGCCGTGGCCTCTGTTGCTCGGCAAAAGTTTACTGTTTTAAATTCTGAAAACCCCTTAGTCGTCTGAGTGATAACAGGCATTGAGGAGCAGCCGTCAGATTGATAAGGAACAAGTTAACTGGGTTAGCAGGCGCGGAGACTGGAGAGAGATCTGGTCGCTCCAGTGACGGAGGTGACAAAAAGATTAGATGCAGAACAGATGATGCTGAAGTCCCTGCCTCAGTAATGCTTTGGATAACCTACGCTTACTGAAAAGCACTCAGTCACAAAATAACAGCCACCAGCATCTGGGAAATGGAGATGAAAGGACCGAGCTAAAGAATGAAGAAGAGGAACGGATTCAAAAAATAATATAACGTATCTGCACTCATGTACTGCAATTAACACGTTCTCTGTTGTGGCTTTGACTGCAACCCTAGCACTGATCATAGGACGTCGACCGTTGGCGTTACCATCCATCAAACCCATCCACTGCACTCACACTTTCTGGTTTGCTGCATTGATGTGCAACAAATTCATGCAATTTCCCCAAATATTTGCACCAGTGCATGTCCTGCTCCGGCGGCTTTGCACCACACAGCAAACTGTGTGTGTGTGTGTGTGTGTGTGTGTGTGTGTGCACGCGTGCTTTTGCTCACAGCACATACTGCAGCACAGTGTCAGTGCTGTACTTACATCAAGGTATGATTCAACATGTTCTTGGTGATATGTTTGACAGTTAATGTATTCAAATGCATGCAGTGCGCGAGATGAGTAATTACATGGTGAGAGCTATAATATAGACGGCTTCATTTCATAGCCATGTTTGCATTTCTATGGTGCACATTCAGTAACTTAAGCTCTGGTAATTTGTGGGAGGTCAGGTTCTTTTGACAAATTCTTAGTGCACCTAACGTCGTGGATCTGAATGTGCCAGAGCTAAGGTCACTCGGAAACCTACAATTCTATGTAGTTACACGACTACATAATTAAATACATGAGTGCTGTTCAGTTGTTTTTGAGCCATATTGGCAGCATTATGAAATGTATATCCCTATATTAAAGTGTCCTTAGAAGGTTCTCTACACCACTGCATACTCTTACCATAATTCAGTGGCTGGCACTTTGGTGACAGTAACAAACACAATAACTATAATTCATACATTGTACACTCATGTATTCATTTTTATTTCAGGATGAAGATCTTGTCACAGCATCAACACATCAAGAGCAAAATTTCACTTTGACCGAAACTTTGACGTGTTCATCAGACGGACATGTTTAGCGCATTGTGCTAATTAGGACCTTTAAGCGTGTTGAGACACTGACACATGTTGAATATGATAACAAAAATATACCTGCTTGACTTTGAGTGCATGTTACAATACTGTAATTAGTATTTCTGCTCGGGAACAATGCTGCGCATAAGAGAGCTTCTTTTTCCAAGGTTAACAAGGATTTCTAAAGGTGTAGTGAGGTTCTCTTTTTAAGCTTTTTCATGCACAAGGATGTATACTGCTCTTTATAATTATAATGAACACAAGACAAAGAAACAAGGCCACACAAGGCTTAACTTTGAGCCAAAACCAAGAGACATCTGCATTTATATGAAGGGTTGATACAAACCCGCAGGCGGAGTTTGGGTGGGGTTGTGTTATTATATTAAAGCAATTTTACACAATTTCCAAGATCATTATAACAACCAGGATACGACCAACAGTACAAGAAAAACAGATATAGTCTTTATATATCTCAGACAGATAATAGAATAACAGAGATTAAAGACTAACAGATATTTCTCCTCTCCCCCTGTTTTTACACGTACAGTATAATTTCCAAAGTGATGCTCAAGTTGGGCAAGAAGTTGCGCTTGAAGCAGTGCAAAAATAATAAGCAGATGTTCTCTGAAAAGATGAGGTATGAGTCTTACAAACCATGGCCAACTAACAGCTGTTTGACATTTAAAACAGAAATGGAGTTTGTGTTTCAGCTTTAACGAGGTAGGGAAAGAAATGGTGTCCTTCAGAACATGTTTGGTCTCAGTACACTGCCAAACCCACACAAAATGATTTCTTTACCTGAAATGCTGCCTGTTCATAGATTGACAGGAACCCCTAAGCTTGTATACAGTGAGCTATGGACTCGCTCTCTGTAACTTCTGAGAGCTGACGCTGATTTGACCTGACTGAGTTGCCTGCACTTCCTGAGATAAAGTGATTTCAGGAAGCTGAAGATATACTTTGTTTTAAAGACATAATGAAGGAGCCCAAAGAGATTGTGTTGTTCTGCATCTCTCAGAGCTGCTCTGTCTGCTGGCACTTACTAAAAATTGAAATGTCACCACCAATCTAGATGTGGAGCTGCTGTAATATCTCGGTGTACTGTACTTTTTTACGTTAAAATAAAGACGGGACTAGCTGTTTCTCTGGTGGTAAGTCACTGCCTCTGTGAGCCATAGAAGCCCGAAACAGTGTGCTAAATTTACCCGTTTTATTTCCCCTCCACCCACTCCGCTGCCCTGTCATTAGAGACAAGTGCACCAAAAATACCCATCATTCTCTGTGGTTCAAACGGGCCAATCTCATCCTAGTTTAGTGGAGGAGACTAATCTGGTTTGAAAAACCCACAGCAAATCATCACTGCACAGCTCTTAAATACTGTGCCGGGTGTCATTGTCCACGGTATTGTTTTCATTCATGGCAGTTGAGCAGTTGGGATGCAACAGTGACATTAAAGCGCCCAAGTGTTTGGAGTGTGTGACCTCGTGTTTGTAAAGTGGTCGCCTCACAAAGCCTCAAAAGGTTATGGAAGGAGTTTAATTCTCACCCACATTTTTGCTGAGTGGATGCATCCTCTGTATCCACGAGCTGCTGAGGCCCACTGCAGCGCGGACCACGCCGACACAAGCTGCTTGGAGAGCATTCAGCTCCCAGCTGTGACGGCCCACTGTGGCAGTCATGGAAAGGGGGATGGGCCTGTATGTGGGGGGTGGGGGGGGTCTTGACAAACACCCCAGATCATTTGCATTTTATCAAAAGGAACAACTGTTTCCAGTGTTAAGGCACAGATGGCATTGTGCTTAAAAAGGCAAAAGAGAGAGAGAAGTCCAAAGCATAATTTATTTTTTTTCAGGCTATTGAATGTTTAAAAGATTGTCTGTTGCAACCTGGGCTAATGTAACGTTAACACAATTTCCTATTTCAGTTGTGAGGTTACACACTATCTCCCCTGTAATGCTATAGTAATCTACTTACTGTGTCTACCTTGGGCTGAGGGCACAATGGGAATAGTCTTCTTGATGAGGGCTCTGTGGTAAAAGCTAAGGTTACATTTCTGTTTCCACATTTATTTTGCTATTGTCGTCAAGTGAAACCTCCAAAACCATCCTTTGTGGATTTTATGGAAATACACTCTTCTTAGTGAATATTTAACATTATTTGTATGCTACATCCTTCATCTGAAAATGGGCTTTGTCATGCAATACTATCAGGCCCGACCACACGGAAACGAGAGTAGGTGAATAAGCATAGGTTTTTTTTATTGTATTGGCATTTCGTCCACATGGAAATGGTGTTTTTAGAACACTGTTGTTGGGTCTCTTTGCTTCATGATAACTTTTATTTTCTTTCTTTATTTCCCTGGCTCAGTTCATTCTGTCTCCGTTTATGCGATTATACACGTTGTAATGGGTATAACGTCTTCTCCGATGTAGTGTTACAGCACCACTTATGTATATGCACTTTTATTCATTTTAAGGGGTTTAATATGGACGGAGACATTTCGTAAAACGATGTGATTTTTTTATGGGAAACTTTTTCCTTTTTTTTTAAATGACAGAGAAAAATACTGTTTACGTTCTGTTCTGTTCCGTTTCCGTGTGGATATGGCCTTGAAGGTATACACAGCAGCACCGGAAGAGCACTGGCAAGACGTGTTTATCCCGTCAAACTGCTGAATGACCTGAATGATTTGCCTCTGAAACCTTTTCGTGACCGCTCGCCTTCAATTAAACTCCAACCTGTTTGCAGCTGTCTGGCTTTGCTTGTGCAATGTTGCCGTTGCCTCGGTCTTTTCTCGCCTCCATAAAACAAATCACTTCCTGTGTGAAGTGCGGTAATGTGCGCCACACAAGATGGAAACTGACAAATACAACGGGAGTCGCATTAATAAGCGTTGTGTGAACTCTTGTTTTATGCACGATAATTTTGAATTACCATGATTTGCTGGTAAATTCGGTCTAATATGAAAACTGCAAGTGCTATGAAGAGAACTTAATGCAAACTCCTATTAACTATATAATATCTTATTGTTTGGTTACTGTATTCCCTAAAATTGTTTGCTTATGGCAGAATGCTTCTACGTCCAAAAAGCATGACCGGTGTATCATTTACCTTATACACTAAGAGGATGAGATAAGATGACCTTGGAGTGCCTCGTAAAGCATGCATTCTAGCAGGGAAAGATTGACTGCTTCCCTCAGGGAAAATGATACTGTATGGTGAGATTGTGTTCCACTCAGATGGATCACCTTACTTTCCTAATCAAATTAGAGACATGTAATGAACTATAAATATGTAGAAATGGACTATAAATGATCCAAATTTGAAATAATGTTGATTAGGGGTGCCATGGTTGATGTTGTCATTTGAGTCGCTGCACTCTGCCTGTCTAGATATTTGAAATTTGATCCTCAGTCCTGCCTCGATTGATTCAGAGGCCTATTATATGCAGTAATTGCATACGGCTGCCTTTAACAAGTATTAGTCATTGCATCTGTGAATTGCATTACTACATTTATTGAAGGACTTGGACGATTGCCTGAAAAACCCTTTTATTCTCCTTGTCCTCGTTTTGAATCAAAAGCAAAAGGATGAAATATCAGAAGGGAAAGTGCACTGATACACACCCAAAGTCATTTCTCTTTTTATGATTGCCAACATTGTTTTAAGGCTTTAATTACATGGCGTTAAAACTCGAGACGTTTTCTCTTTGTCACAGAACCTATTGAAATACCTTTTGTCAAAAAGTAGTCTTTTTGCTGTAAGGCAAACTTCACCACTGTGGTCATATTTTCAAAACAAACATGTATGTGGTATGCATTGATTATTGATTATAGCTACTTGTCTCAACATTTTTTTTTATCATTTTAAAAAGGAGGAAGGAGAAAAATAAAATCATAATTATTGACACTAATCTAATTGCAATACATAGAATTACAACACATAGAATCAGTACCCAAGTATCAACAAACAAATCATGACAAATCTCCATGTTTCCATGGAGTGCAGCAGTTTGGTTTGCTATATTACAGTACCAAAATAACCTGCCTCTACCATTCAGTTTTTTTGGCACCCCTCCCTTGGACTACCAGAATAAAATGTTTTGGTAAGGTTAGGGTGAAGCTAGACCTTGCACGACAGTTGTCGTTGCACCAGTACAATGTCGCACGACGTATCTCGCTGACACAGCCATCCGGCACAGCCCACACCCTGCCTACCAAGTGAAGGTGCTGTTCTCAGTTGAAGCACAAGCCTTACCCAGGGGCTTTACCATTCCAAACTGTACTGTATTATGCCAAACCAAAGGACTAACCATTTCCCACAAACCTACATGCTTGTACTGGCTACTGCAGGTCTCTTTGTGACAAGCAATGCTCTGCCCTCTAAACCCATGAGTTGCCAGTAGAAAGAAACATATGCACTACTTATTCCCCCTGTGTGTGTGTGTGTGTGTGTGTGTGTGTGTGTGATGCTTCTTGCCCACTCCTCAACATGTACATGCTTCCATATCCCAGTCCAGCATCTGGCTTGGCACTTGGCTCTGCTCGGCTTTTTGGAACCATTTAAATGGATAATCAGACTGCTGCTGCAAAGAAAGTGGATTGTGCATCACTTAATCTCCAATCAGAGCCCCATAAGCTGCTCCTGGTGCCGAATTAGACGGGCTGTATGTGAAATGAGACCAGACCACGTGTAGCAATGTAACATTCCGGTTCCAATAAAATCTGGCACATCTTCCCTGGGGAGATGGCCTTTTCTGTACCCTCCCCCCACACCCAAATGAGACATAAGCACCCATTATTAGTGCTCTGGGTGTCAGCAGATACTAAACGGTAGCATTTCTTGCCACCAAGCGTGCGTCTGTTTTACTTTTACATGTTTGCGGCGCTCTCCCACGTAAGTAGAGCTCACCTCGTCGAACTGTCTTTCAAATCTCTACAACAGCTTTGTAATTCAGGCCCGAGTAGACCCACCTATAGGATCCAGTTGCCTATATATAGTCGACTCCTGCCCTGACTTACCTGAGAAAATATAACACCATAAGAAACTCGTATCAGCAGTGATGTTTTTCTACTTGAAAGCATCCGAGTGTGGGCTTATGCGGATGCATGTGGGGAAAAGTACATTTGCTGTGCATCAACAACGACAGAACAAGGGGAGAACAGGACCGGGCTGGCTTTGTTAGAGATATTATAATTGTACTTTCAGACTGCCACATGATATAATGCAGATAGGGCTGGCTCTGTAGAGCTCAAGGCTGGTGTGGAGATTGACCCTGTTCCACAAAGTTGGAAAAGATGAATGATAGACCAAGGTGACGGAATAGCTCACTTTGTCAGTGACTTTAATTAGCACTCTGTTAATATTGTGTATACATGTGTTTTTGATACTTTTGACACTAAGTTCAAGAGATTCTTGAGTTGAACTGAAGCGTTATATGGCAGTAGAGGACTCAGAGCAAATAGTTCCCTATGATGGTAAGGTGCCTGTGATTTATTCTGCACTCTGTGAGCCAGAGGCCAGGGGTGATGAATATGACCTTAGCTCCCTCTGAAAGGAGAACTGATTTTCTTGCTGTGAAACAAGCACTGGAAAGTGAGACAGTGGTAGACAGCAGGAAGAGAAAAAGAAAAGGGGGTGGAATGAAAACTCTATTAGCCACCTCTGCCACAGGAATTCATCAGCACTTGTAATGGCAGCTGCCCTGACTAGGCAATGAATTGGCTTCAAGTGTCTGTGTGCTAAAGCAAGCAAGAAGAACATTAATACTCCTTAATCAAGGGCTATGTTGGCATATTCCCTCCGTTGTCTCCCTCCTGTTATTCCATCCACCGCCAGAGACAGCGTTTGCAAAGACAGAGAAGACAAGTCTGATTAGATCTGTTGTGGAGTGGAGTTGCCTTGTGGTCGCTGTCGAACCGCGCCTCTATTCTCCTCTGATTCATATGTGACAAGCTAGGCAAGCTTTAATGTTGTCAGGTTTAGTTAAGAGCGAAGAACTGATGATGAGTTTGCAGGAGAGCGTGTGAGAGATCCACGTGAAACAGTCACACAAGGCCACGGCTGATTTCTTTTGGTTACATTTTCAGTGGGATATCCATTTTATTTGATTGTGTGCTGCTTTTTTCCATCAGCATGTCAAAGCGCGCTAGTGTTAAAACCATCCGTTTCAGCAGCTCTTGTGGTCTGAATGTACTGTATATACCATGCTGTTTGCTAGTGTGTTCAGCTGCATTTATGTGGTCATGGATATAGTGGCTGCCCTGAGTGTAGCTTAATGCAACACACAGATGACAAGACCCAAGTCGATGAACATTCTGAATAAGTGTGACCAAAAGCTTTATTTCCAAAGGCAGAAGGATTAAACTGTTTGATGAGCAGATTTAAGGGTGCAGGCATAGGCTACAAAAAGGAACACTTCTGGCCAAGTATCATAATCTTTAAACCCGTCTCTGTATCCTTTCTCTCCCATGATTGCTGTTTGATATTTTTGCTTTAGACATCGTCTTCCACACTCCCCCCCTTCCCTCAAAGTGGACTGTAATAGGTTTAGTAAATGTTACATCTTAGTGCACTTCCAGACAGTGTATTACCACGGCACTAAAATACTCCCTCTCTTAAACTAAGTTGCCTGATTTAATTCCTCCGGCATGTTAGATAATGCCTGCCTCGGTGAATGCTTTGTGTTTGTGGATATCATGACTTTCCGTTTGCTTCCTTCTCTTCAGACCTTTCATACGCCAAGTTTGGGTGATGAGGAGTTTGAGATTCCTCCAATTACACCTCCGCCAGAGATGGAGTCTGGTCTGGGTCTATCGGAAGTGGACTCACCTTTCCCAGCAATGCCAGAACCCCCAGGTCCACACAGGGGTCCGTTAATCCCTCAGTTCCCCCCTCAGAGCCTGGATCTGCCATCCATTACCATCTCACGCAACATGATGGATCAGGAAGGGATGACTGTCAACAATGGGCAACCTGTGGTGAGCACTCCTATGCATTTAAACCGCTAGTAAATCAAGAAGAGGAATAGTGTCCTCATTTGTCAACACATAACCACTGTGCTACTGTTCTACTTGAAGCGGCAGCTCCAGATGTGGTTACCAAACAAAAAAGATTTGATTCATAAGCATGTACTTCACTATGCAGTCCTGAAATGGGCCCTTTATGCTGAGCCACGACGTCTCCTTCAGAGTTTTTGTACACCTCCTGTTGTCAGTGCATCTGGCACAGCATCTGGCCTTGTTTACAGCGCAGAAGGTATATGATCGCGTTGAGTAAATGTCATGATATTATGTTACTTACTGTGAGTATATTTATTAAAAAGGAAAAAAAAAAAAAGGTGTGGAGGAGCTTCCTCTGTAAGGTGAGCAGATGTGAATAGATCACAGGTGTTTGAGCACAAAGCACATTCCGCCCCAGAAGGACAGTGAAAATGGGACCCAAAAGTGCCACAGATTCACATGCTCATATTTAATTCATGATGTGTGCAGAGGCCTCTTTTTGTGCTGTAGATGCTGATGCATGGTTCAGTCTAATGTCTCGTGTGCTCCTAAGAAAAGGCACCTGCTTTGTGTGTGGAGTGCAGGTTCAGATTTGTCTCTGTATTGTTGAGAATTGACGAACATATGTGTGGCTTAATCCTTCTTTCCTCTGACACAGATGGTCAAATGTGGAACAGTAGGCAAAGTAATAAGTGTCTTTATGTTGATACTGTACCATAGATGGTGAGATGGTTGTCTCGGGGTGGAAAGACATTTTCAAATGCCACAATCATAGAGGCATTGAGGAGGAAAAATGGAAATGTCACTGGCTGACTAGTTGTCTTACAGACCTATTACGAACATGGGAGATTCATTTAGGAGAAAGGAAAAACCAAAGGACAAAGGAATGAGCTGATAAAAATGATGATAGCGATGCTGAGTTTGCCTTGTGAACCACGAGGCTCAGGAAACGAGTCATGATCGTTATAATTGTTTGATTAAATGAAAATGTTTTAAACCTCCGCCTCTCTGACTTCTCTTAAACACATTTTTTTTTTTGAATCTCACGGATATTAGAGCTATTTATTTACATTCCATATGGGAAGGAGCTATAAAACTTTACAGGTCTTTTTTTTTCTTCCTTCCATGCTCCTGGCATGTCAAATAATTGCAGCTTTTAAAATATTTCTGCAGTATACAGTAAGTGAGCCCCAGAAGGCTTTTGCCTAAAGAATTTTCATTTCATGGTCAGTTAAGCTTTCTACATCTGGAAGAAACAGAACCTTGACACAATTACATTCCCTGACTTTCTCACGACTTGCTGGAGGATTAGATTTGATTCTCAAACATTATTCCTCTTTAACACCATTTGCATGGCTCATGTCTCTGATTGTGCAGACTCTATTAAAAACCGAGAGGGAGAATATGGGTTTCTGCTCCTTGCCTTGTGGCATTGTCATTGGCACACCACTCACTCGTTATCAGTCATCACACATTGTATCGCAGGGCGGCGGTGGCCCTTCATTTTTTCTAGTAAATGGGATTGATACCCAAAAGTCCTGTGACAATGCCTGTGGAAAATGCTATTCATCTGTGGATTTATCTCCATCTTCAAAAAGAGAACGCAACTACTTCTTTTTTTTTTAATGAGATAAGTAACAATGCTTTTTTTCCAAGTGAATTCTATACACAGAGACAATGATTTACGAAGCCCCTAAGAGGGGTGTTTTGTCATTTTGTCAGCGCTCTGATAAAGGGATGACAACCTTATATACATGATTACATTCTGTATTATTTGTTATGGCTGCAGGGGCAAACAAATAAACCGTGCACTGGCGCAATTACATTTTTCATCAAGCCACCATGCTTATATTTCTTATAACACTTGTCCTGGTTTCCTTTCTGTGCTCAGGCTTGCTGTTAGAGAATATTGAGTGTGTGTGAAATCCTGTCTCTTATCAGGACTTAATGAGAAACCCAAGCAGTGAATATACCTTGGCTATTTTCAAAAGCTTCTTCCATGTCATTGCTTTGCCAAGTGTTCTGCTAATTCCTGTCCCCATAATGTGCAGCGTATGTTTGGCAAATTGGCCACAGATGCCGAGCTTCTACAAAGAGAAGTACATTTTCTCAACTGCAATGTGCCTGGCACAGCCCTGGATCTGAAGTCATTATTTATTTAATCTGCTCTCCTAACAAGCTTCTGACTCTCATTTTTGTCTCCCAGCATGTGTCCTTCTGATCTGTGATTGAGTCTCAATAGTGCCAAATAGTACTGGAGTTAGAGCTGCCAGTATTGCTTTATTCACAATTTTCTTCCCGATTTTCTCCCTCCTGCACAGCGAGGGTCTCTGGGTTCTATTTCAAAAAACACCTGGTGCCTTTGCCACATTTTAGTTTTCTCTTGACACATGTAAGGATGTACTGAAATGGGCTCTGTGTCCTCCATGATTGGATTTGAAACCTACAGTAGTCAACCAGTTGTACTGCATGTTAAAATCAATATTGAGGAGATACAAGCCCTGCTCCCCTAATACATTTGCCACCGTGTGGCGACGTATTGTTATATATTTTTCATCCCAAAATGTCATTAAGCTTTACAGCAGCAAAAATATGCTAATGTGTAACAGTGTTTGGGCCACATGCATCATGCAAGGTGAAAGAGAGGCTGAAAAACCCATTTACAGTGTGTTGTTCACATGATTTGATATGCCTTGATATTGTGGAGATTACCAGTGAGAATAATGCCCTCGGTTTTGACTGGTCAGAAACCACTATATCCTGAATCAAATGGAAAATATGAGCACTGTTGCAGAAAGCATGTTTTTCCACACTTCCCTCTTATCTCCCTTCCAAGCCAAGAAGCACTGACATGAGTTGTACATCAATTTAAGAGAGTGGATTTCTTTTCTTTCTTTTTTTTTCCCTTTTCTCGCTCCGCTTCTTTCTTCTTTTCTCCCCCGACTGACAGCTATTGTGACATATTGGGTCAGTCAGAAATGAAAGATATTCATGCAAGCATGCAACGCTTGTAATGAAGACTCAGCTTGACCTTCTGCATGATTGATTCTGTGATTTACTTTACTCAGGCAGCTCTGAAAATGAAATGATGCCGTGTTGGACAAGTTTTAAATACCCATAATGCATCAAGAGAAATGGATGAAAGAGGTACGGGTCAACGGCTGTACCCAGACCAAGGGGAGGCAACCTGCCGGTCCTACATTGTAAGGGTGGCGGAACTGGGGGTGTTGCAGGAGAGAGAGATTTGTTTTTAAGTGGGGGTTAGAGGTTGGCATGGCGGATAGACTGAGTTTGCACACCACAGAGAGAGAGAGAGGGAGGGAGGGAGAAGTGTGTTTGACTCAGGGATGCAGGGGAAAGAAAAACAATTTATCTTCATGCTATTATAGCCTTTACCAGCATTCACAATTCCATTTTTCTCATTTGGCTTAAGCACAGACTTCAGCAGGTTGCAGAAAATAGAGAGAAGAAAAAATGATGTACCCGTTTAAAAGCCGAGTAAAGCAATATGTGCAGAGTGCTGATAAACTATCTTTAATAGGACTGACCTTTAATGCTGGCAAAAGTTACTGGGGAATTCATCCTTATAATTACCATATAGATGATTTTACCCCACTCCTGCCATGGAACATTTCCAAGAGCCCCAGCATTGATTGAATGGAAATTGAACTTGTTAACATTCTTTCAGCCTGTTACAACTTAGTATGTCATGCTACTGTTCTTAAATTCACCTCAAATTCCCACTCCCAGTATCTTTGCCATCAGACTGGTTCTTAAACTTGTTGAGATTTGTATCACCTTGGTGAATGTAATCTGTAGCAGCTGTGATTAGGACTGGATGAAGCATTAAGCCAGTTCTTTTTATTTATTTATTTATTTATGTATTTAAATTCTTCTGCACCGTGTTGTTAACAGCATTATGCTGATGCCGATAGCAGCTTGGACACTAAAAGCAACACAGTGAGGAAAAGAAGAAAAGTAGACTTCAGCTTGTTAGTGTTAAACATACAAAGACAATCCTGACAGAGGAGGGCGCATCTGGCCCCGTGCACTCGGGGAAAAAAAAGGACTTACTTGCAGATTTACGATCACTATCAAAATATCTGGTTGGATGGGTGCTGTGACTGCTGACAATGCTGCAATCAAAATGCAAATGAGGAGGCAGAGGGACATAAATAAACATCCTAGCACCAGAATCATATTCACAATCAAGGCGACTGTTATTTAAGATGATTTCCTTCACTCGTGTGTGTGTGTGTGTGTGTGTGTGTTATTAGCTGTTATCTTTTCATTCTGATCAGACATGCTAATGCTGGTGTCGCACTGGTGAACTGTCACATTGTTGCCACTCTTTACTGATCTAATATGTGATGAAATACGTTATATTCTTCAGCCTGAGTGTTTAAGTTTTCATCATTGTGCAGAAAAACAGAACAGGGCGTTTCTGTGAGTTGAAACTGCATCATAGGGATTGGACAAAAGTGATACAGATGGCCACGGCTAATGAGCTCAGTGTACGCGTCTTTGATGTTCACAGCGAGCAGTGGGCAAACTGCGAGTAATGAAGATGACAGTAGCGATTGGAACGTGGCGGGTTGACGATACGTGGCGTTCGGTCACAGTCTTGTTCACTGCGGCTTTTATTTGCGAGGAAAATACGGAACGCTTCCACGTTTGAAGAATGACAACAATACGTCTCCGATTGCTCCCCTAACTCACTCTCACCTTTCGCGGAATCCGTCTTGCCGATGTAAATATAAATCTGCTCTCACTTCCCAGATTGTGTTTATGATAAGCAGTAGACATGGCATATGAGAAAGAAATGGGTTGTCGATCCAATATGTTTCTGTCTGAAAGGGTGTTCCAATATTGTTTTTGAAAGCAGGCATTCATAAGGTTCTTTCAATAAAGCCAGGTGCGGGGGTTTATGATGTGTTGATGTTAGGGGAGATTGAGTTTGTGCTGCAGAAAAGTAGATGGATGTATCCTAGGAGAACAAATCACCTTTTCTGTTGTGCTCCCGTCCCCTCCCCTGCTCCATGTCAGCTCTGCTGGCTCCCTGATCAGTCGTTCCTCTGGGGAGCTGGCAGGCCTCGTCATTCCGTCCTCACCGCAATCATAAATGCAAACATGCGACCTACACCTTCGTGTACGATTCCTTCAAGAACTTCATCAAGGAAAAAAGTAGCGCAAGAGATTTTGATAATGTTATTAGATTATACCCTGGATGGTAGAAGAGAGAGACGACCCGCCCAAAGCTCTTGAGCGTTAAACCTTCAACTGGTTGATTTATGGATTTGATTATATCCACTTTTTGCGTGGCCAAACATCATTTATGAATTGTGGGTCTTTCACAGAGTTACAACTCTAAATCTAAACGACACCAAAGCATCTCAGCAAGTGATATGTGGATACATGTGTACAAACTGACCGGAAAATGGTCTTTTTTTTTATTGTTGAATTTGAAGTTGTGTAGCGCAGTGCAGGGAACTGAGTCCTCTTCCCCCGCCTCCAGAGACCGGCCAGTCAAAAGCTGTCACAGATTTCCATACAATAGAGTTTTGAAATGAATCAACTGAGCTATGTAGCCGTCTATTACTGACTTCTAAAGCTGGCTCCTCAGGTGTCAAGATAATTTATCATGGCCTGTAATAGAGACATTTAAGACCCAGGACATTGTGACATATGATCTGCCACATAACAATCCAAAGAATCTAGTGACCCGATTTCCTGTCTGGTAAGGGGATACACCTTCATGATCTTCTTACACTGGGCAGCAGGCTGTCTTATTGAGTACAGAGATATCTTGTGTGCAACCGTGTGAAAGCAGAAGAAAATGGACCAATCAAATATTCTGCTAAATATGATCTGATCGCTCTCTCATCAACTCCTCTCTTTCCTTTTGTATCACAGAACGTGGGGTCGGGCCACCTTCGCCAGTACCCGCCCAACCCAGCCATGGTGATGAAGTCCATCATCAGCATGAACAGCACCAATGGGATGATAGCACGCAATCAGCTGACCACTATCAACCAATCCCAGCTCAACACACAGAACCTAAACATGGCAGGACCCAACATCACCCATACCTCCCCGTCTCCACCGGCCAGCAAGTCTGCCACACCATCACCCTCCAGCTCCATTAATGAAGATGACCAGGATGACGGCAACAGGGTCAGGGAGATGATTTATATCTAGACTAATTGTTGGGGAAATAACATGCAGGCGTAAAACAAAACGTTTTAGTACATTTCTGCATCTCAAAGTGTTCTATTTCTGCAGGTCATTGGTGAGAAGCGACCAGCTCCCATAGATCCCACAAAGAAACCCAAGACTCCTAAGAAGAAGAAGAAGAAGGATCCCAATGAGCCTCAGAAGCCAGTGTCCGCTTATGCCCTGTTCTTCAGAGACACCCAGGCCGCCATCAAGGGTCAAAATCCCAACGCCACCTTTGGGGAGGTGTCCAAGATTGTGGCCTCCATGTGGGATGGTCTTGGAGAGGAGCAGAAGCAGGTACTGTACAACATAACTTGTTATTTGTTATTCACACCATTCAAATATGTTGATACTAATTTGTACTAATCTATGAGTTAGGAGTTAATATTATTCAGTGTGCTATATGATGATATGTGATGCCTTAGTTCAAAGGAATTGCCTTTTAAATGATTAAATGTTTGCATTTTTACTTAACTTTTTGTCCCCTCAGGTTTACAAAAGCAAAACAGAAGCTGCCAAGAAAGAATATTTAAAAGCCCTCGCCGCATACCGCGCTAGTCTGGTTTCCAAGGTGAGAAAATTCATTTCATTTCACCTGACAAATGTGTGACTTTGACAGTACGGTAAATTGAATTTCCAAATTTGTCGCGATGTATTATGCACGTGAATATTTAGAAAGCTTTTTTTTTTCTTTTTTTTTTTAATAACCCAAGTAATTTGAGGTGCAGAAAATGCATGGACTAACTTTTGTGAAAGGTGTGGCTTTGTAGATGATTTCTGATGTGATGTGTTGTTTAATCCAGGCTGCAGCAGAATCCGCTGAGGCCCAGACTATCCGCTCAGTGCAGCAGACCTTGGCCTCCACCAGCCTGTCCCCGGGCCTGGTGCTGTCTTCACCTCTCAACCAGCACCCTTCCATGTCGCCAGCATCCCAGGCCCTTCAACGGGCCATTGCCCCAAAGCCTCTGCAGATGAGACTAGGAGGCAATCAGATTGTGACCTCTGTCACAGTTTCCCACCAGAACATGTCTGGTGGGATCCCACCACAGTTGCTTGGCCAGATGGGTAGTGGAGGTGGGGGCATGGTGGCAGGTGCCCAGTCCACGGCAGTGTCTCAGATGAGTCCGCCCATGCAACCGGTGCAGCAGCAGCATTCGATGCAGCAGCTCCAGCAACAGCAGATGCAGCAGCACCTCCAGCACCATCAGATGCAGCAGCAGCAGATGCATCACCAGCAGATCCAGCAACAGATGCAGCATCAGCATTTCCAACACCACCTCCAGCAACAGCTGCAGCAGCATCACATGCAGCAGCAGCAGCAGCAACAACAACAACAACAACAACAGCAACAGCAGCAGCAGCAGCAACAACAGCAACAGCAGCAGCAGCAGCAGCAACAACAACAGCAAATGCAGCTGCAGCAAATGCAGATGCACCATCAGCTGCATCAGCAGCAGATTCAACATCTCCAGCAGCAGCAGCAGCAGCAGCAGCAGCATCAGTCCCAGTGTTCCCCACCCCAGCACTCTCCTGGTACACCCCATTCAGTGGCAGGCTCTGTGTCACTGGGCAGCCCCCAGCCTCCCCCACAGCAGCAGCCGCACCCCTCCCAAATCCAGGCCCATGCTCAGGTCCTGTCCCAGGTCAGCATTTACTGAGCCAAATGGAAATCCTATCTCAAAGAACAGGAATAAAATAAAAGCATCATTCCATGTTGCTTTTCTAAGTTGCACTTAAGAAGTGTGTAAGATTTAGAATGTTAAACAAAGAACTTGTCCATTGTTATAGACGGATATGCACATGCATGTACAGGAGTTAAACATGTTAGCTGGGGTTTTGTCTATAAAATAGGCTGAACTACGACGGTTGCGGCGACCGCCCAGCGATTGTTTATTTGTTTTGTGAGGTCTTTTTCAGTTGTCGATTTGAACTTACTGGGGGCACACGGTGTGTTGGAACATGTGTGTCTTTTGCTGTTTTATTTAACAATAAATCTTATTTATGAGGCCAGAGTTGTCAATTCACTGCAGCAAAACGAAATTCTTTTCCTGGGTTTTAGTAGGATTTGTATCCGTTGTTTCCTGGACGTAATGACTCACAGGATCCTTGCTGGAAACAAGTAACCCACACATCAGTCTTTGTTCTGACACTGGGCAAAATCTAACGACACCTTTGTTTACTTCAACCGTTCTCCTTCACCGGGCGTCTCGCAGCTGTTAACCGTTCAGATGGCATGGAGGACTCCGTCAAATCGAGTCGTCGCACGTCGGAGCGCCTGGCGATATTTCAACGCGTTCAAACCGCATCGCAAACATTGTCGTAAAGAATAAGGGGAACTGAAAATATGGCTGAACAGACTCAGACAAAGACTGCCATAAATCATTTATGTAATCACATCATCAAACTGTAGCTGTAATCTGCTGTACATGTTTTGTAGAGTGGGGAGAGCTGAGACCTCCTTTATCCAGTAATCTACCCTCCAGGTGATTTTGCCCCGAAAGCATTTAAACCGACACAACCCCCACATCCACCCCCCCCCCTCGTGAAGAAGTCGTCTTTAATCTATTTGTTTTTACTTCAGATGTTTAACAATTAAATTATGTTTTTATTTTGTGAAGCAAAAGGGGATATTTTATGGGAAATGCTCATTTCTGGATCAAGGAAGATGGTTTGGGGATTGATGTATTTTTATTCTGCTTATTGATACCGTCTTTGTTTAAAAGAAGGGGGTAAAAAGGAGAAACTAGCAGAGCCAGTTTGTTGCACTGCCAAAGCCAACTGAAAAGATATGGGAGGTATTTTTTGCCAGCTGTATAGTCCCTGAGAAAAAGGAAATGTTGTACATTTTTCATATCACCTGTTGTAAAGTTTTAATATGTGAGGCTTTAATTAAAACATTGTTAAATGACCTGTGGATTGCTATATCACATAGTGCATTTCTGCTCTTTTATACTTTTTTATGAGTTACGACGGCAGTAATTCATTCTGTTTGCATTTTGCTTACAAACCAACTGCTTCTGGAAACGGTCGATAGGACGAGTGCACATGGGTATGGACTTCATAGACGAGACGTTTTGAGCTTATTTGAGAAAAAAACTAATTTAAAGTTTGCGGTTTTTTTTTGTTGGGCCATGAAGTCGAATCCAGAGACGTTCCATCTCTAATATGATAGTAGCCATAATTTTGTATGAAGTATTATATATTTCTTTGTGTTGCTGTTCAAAATTAAACTATCAATCACAAATATTTATTTGAAGGATTTTGTTTGTTTCCACAGTTATCTCGTTATAAACTATTGAAAAAGAAACACTTGATATTTTGTAGGGAAGACTTCTACCAGAGGAAAAAAAAAATGCTTTGCAGGGAAAATGAGCTTTAATGTTGGCATTATTATAGTGTGTGCTGTCTCTTAGTGATCTGAATGAAAGTCCATTGTAACTGTGTGTAAAAACCATGCTGATACTCGACAGGGTCAGCATGTAACTGGTACTTGTCTCAATAACGGTTCCCTACTCGCACACCAGTGCATTGGATTCTGCTTCTTTCTTATTCCCTTCAAAATCGCTTCATTTCCAAGACATCCCCAGGGGTTTGCTGAGCTCCGTTGAATAATATGGTGAGCGGGGGAGGGAAGGCAGGCAAACAATAATTATCATATCTTCACAATAGGCTGTGAATCCACTGGCCCAGAGATGGCCTTTTTCTTTTTTTCCACAGGCAGCTGAGACATTTTTAAACACGACTTAATGTTAGTTACAAATTAGGAGTGAGAATCCCCTGTGCTTCTGTGATAGCAGCATGGTGGATGGAATGGTTTTTGGTTTTTTTTACATTTTGTTTTTCAATTAGCTACTTTTCTTTAAGAAAAAAAATAGCATTTGTAATTCGGGCTGAGGTCTGTCTGTCACCGCTGCTGCTGTGATTGGCCGCTCAGCTCCGTGTGGAAACCGTGCCCATTTCTCTGCCTTGATTAATTGCAGCATCTGTCCCGTTAGAAGCCCGAGTGAAGAGGTCTGCAGGAAAACTGCAAATAAATGCTGGCAACAGTCTTAAAGTGCTTATGATGAAATGAAAATTAAAAACAGCAAGTGCTGTGCATGACCTGAATTTCAATACAAGGGGAGAAGAGGGGAATGTGAAAGTGGGTGTCCATGGATACCAAACACATGCTTTAAAAACACACAGTAATGAGGCTCTGGGAAATCGCTGTTATTATTCTGAACAGATTCACAGCAGAGCCCATTAATAATGCATGGGCCTCCTTGTTATTCCATAACCCCTCAGTACTGCGGTCACTGTGTGTACAAATATCTCACAGCCAGGGTTGGAATTATGGGACTCTGCAATAAAAAGGTTACAGATATTTTCAAAACATTGTTATACACACACACACACACACGCAGGATTTACAACGATAATACACTGCAGCGGCTATAATAGAGAGTGGTTTCATTTAGGCAGGTGAATACATAAACTCCACCTGCTTCATGCGGTACATTTTGTTGTATCTGTAGGATAAATGTTTCTTCCACAATGCAATATGATCGTTGAAGTATGAAGCAATCAATATCCGCCGTGCTTCTGTCTTTCTTTCCTCATCATTACCCGGTCGCTGATGAAATGCATGAAGGGCACTATGACATTAATATGTCATTTAAGTAATGCAATCACGAGGTGACCTAATTGTCCTCCTCCCCTACTGAGGTCAGTGGCTCGGCAGTGCGCCAAGGATGACTAAGGAGTCAGATGTGGAGGCTGGGGATTGAGTATTTTAATGATTTATTTGGCTCTTTTGTTGTTTTCCTGTCCAATGCACAGATACAATGTGAGTCGAACAAAAGCCCTGCTGACACTGGCCATCTGACCATCAGACCCCACGCTGCAGCCAATCTCACAGTCTGGACTCAGGTCACAGATGCAGGACCTGCCACTCTGCTCTGACACTAAACTTGAGGAGAAAGAAAGAAAGAAAGAAAGAAAATAGACAACAAGCCTTTTTTTTCTGATTAGACCTGGTTGAGGAAAGTGCAGCTGAACCTCCAAGTCCAATGCCAAGTCTTGTTTACAGAGAGGAACGTAGGCCTCCAGTCAAATGGCTGACCATGTTGAAGGAATTCTTGACCTTGCAAAAGCGAGGTTTATGGAGAGAACTATACCGGCGATGAGCAGCGAACTTTGTTTGGGGTCTGCGCGCTCGGTGAATTGCTGACATCACTGACCAGTGGTAACATTTTTGTTTAGAGAACTTTTGACCTGCGAGAGTGCAGGAGAGCCACAGATTCATGCCTCTGAGCAAAGTTAGGACATTCAAGGGAACAAGTCAAAATCTTATTTCCCCTTAAACAAGCGTTCACATTTAATTGCATTTAAGTATTTTAAGTGTTAAAATTAATTCATTATCAGGGGAAAACGTGCCCAAAATAAGAATAAATAAATGAAGCTATTCTACAGGACATATTAGCTGAAGTGTAAATAATCACATATGCACTGAATCCCCATCTTCAACATGTGAACTCACAAATGCATTCATTTTATTCGTGCAACTTTTTAACCTTGGATTTATGGGCAATGATGTTGCCAAGGTGACACCGATTCAGCCCTTAGGCTTCTGCCTCTCCTTTGTTGAATGCTGTAATGGTAAATCTGACCTGCCAGTCTTTTTAAAGCTGTCAACATTATGCACTACTCTGCTCAGGCAATTCAGATATAGCCTCTATAATATATTCGGCCTTAAAATGATATGCTAGTTATAGGCAGAAGACATGTTGGGAGGATGCTGTTAACTTTTATTTTAACCATAAAAAATGGCCAGATGTAACTAAGTGTGTTTGCCCTTTTTTCCAGAGTAACGTTCCATATCTGGAAAGTTATTTGCAATTTACTGCATGTTAAAATAGTGTAGTAACAATTTAAAATAAAGAAAAAACACTGTAGTTGTACACGAACACCAGATTTTGCGTGTTAAATTTGAAACTTGAACAGTATAACGTATATTTAAAATAACATTGGTGTGAGTCTTCGCCAAAAAATGGAAACTATGTACAGGCGTAAATGTGTCACCTGCGATACGCTCAGTGTTAAAGGGTTAATAATATTTAGTTGTAGCACTTTTGTAGCGAGGGATTTTTTGCATATAAGACTTGAATTGATTCACTTTGACTGAGCATCAAAATACAATATTACAATACAAAGTATAAATGCATTGCTTGTCATCAGGAAACGAGGAGCTGGTTTGTTTCTGATTATCGTGGTTTGGTCAGTATGTCGTTGTGCATTGTCTGTATTCAGCAGACCAAACACATCTGGAGCTTTTATTCTCTGATGAGTTACACAGTTGATCTGGGAGAAGAAGAAAAAAAAACAATAATGCATTGCAAGCTGTCAGTGATTTGAAAAAGCTTTCTTTATTGTGACAGATCATCATGCCCCAGAGGTTGACAGATGTCTCCGCATAGGATGGATATGACACCAGTTTCTTTTTATTTGGACTTTGTTTGGTTTAACAGTGTAAAATGCAGCTCGCTCTCTCCCCTGCTGCCACTTTCCGATTTATTTTCATCAGTATTTTATTGTCTTCAGCAGTATCTGAACATTTATTGTCTTCAGCAGAGGATCCCAACTCTGAAATTGCCTTTTATTGCAACTTACTTAGGCTGTTAATATAAGCTATTACAGAGCCAAAATGTTTCTATGGCAACAAAACTGATAAAGTGCACCAGGAGAATTGAACGATAGATTACACGTGCACACAGTGTCACATCCAATTAACTCGAACTGACTGTACACCACATTATGCCCACGACTTGCAGGAAAATCAATAAATATGGACGATACTCAACATGGTTCCCCCCCAGTTTCTTTCTTTCATCCCTTACAATGCCAGAGAAGCCAAGACAGATCATGGCACTAGGATGTCCCTGCTGCTACAAGAGGCAGGTGCTGTGTAGACACCATTCAAAACTTGGCCTATTCAGTCCAACTCCTCTAACGCTCCATTCATGCATAGCAAAACACCATCTGCTCCTGTTTTGCCTGGAGCAATCACAGCTGACCAAAAAAAGGAGAAGAAATCCATGATAACAGCTGTTGCCAAACAAAAGGCAAACAAAAGGGAGTAGGAAAAGGTTAGAGACAAGTTAGGCACCAGAAATTACTCATTTGAGGAGGTGAAGAAAAACATTTACTCTCGCCATCCAGCAGAGAGACAGAGAAGGGGTTAAACGCGAGGCGCTTCGTCCGCGGGCCTGGCAGACTTAGAACAGTGCGGGATCAGGTGGAAACAGATTCAAGCTGAGGATGATTCTTTTACACAGTCGACTCTCCGGAGCACAAGCAAATGAGCCGTACACTTTGTATGGCCGCTGCGGGTAATAATGCACATAAGACAAGTCATCCAAGAAACTGGATATACTGATACTGCTCTTACCTGTTGCTAATAAAAAATGTTACTGTGTCAAGGCTGCAACTGGACATACAGTACAGAGAATAGACAAGAAAAACATGCTATGAATGAGACATTTGCAAAGTAGAAGTGAAATAAATTAAGAAATGTACTTTTAATTAGTATAAGAAGTAATAATGTACATGACTTACTATAGGTTGTCACTATCGATGGATATGTTATTGTCATTTGTATTTCAAGACGTCATCAAAACAGGCGTTGCTACTTAACACGCTTACAATCAACTCATCGATGATTTGACTAATTATGGCAGCGATACGTTGCTTTTGCCCCAGTCTGTCGACAGCAAACAGTTCATTAAGATGAAAGTTAAAACGGCAAGTGTAAAGTGAGGCACATGCTCGGGAAAATGATGTGAAATAAAACTAAAAAATAAGATTCATTACAAACCAAATGCCACTCAATAAACATGGATTGGAACAGGGGATATAAATAGCTGTGTGTGTGCTTCTACCCTGCTTTATGCTGCATTGTGTTGTGATTGGCACTGGTGCTCGACCCTGTGAGGCCTAGCTTGATCTAATGTATGGCTGCTGACCTGGGGGAGGGGCTGCGAGGCGAAGGTGAAAGACCAAACAGCTTGCATGCCTCCGGACCTCAGCTGCCCATGCAGACGGGCGAGCCGTAGAAAAAACAACCACTGTTTGAGCCACACAGAAGCGCCATGGCCGGCGTATACAGAACTGACAGGAATACAACTGCACCTGATACACAAACAGTTAAATGGCAAAGGAGGGAGGGATTAGTAAATGATGATGATCTTACTCACTGTCCCCATGGGGATAATTAAGTTTTATCTTATCGTTCCTTATGCTGACTATGAACAGACCTGGATCTAATTGCATTTTCACATGATTCATAACATTAAAATAATTCCTTACCACTTTACCAGATGGCTGGGTGTGTTCTCTCTCTGCCATAAAAGGGGGGGGGGAAAGAAGAAGTTTCAGATAATTAGAGGAAAGCAGCTGGAAAAAAAACCCCACCAAAAAAGATGTTTTCTTTTGCTTTTATCATGTGATCTAAAACATGAGTTGTATTTCCTGAAATTCTATATGCTAGGCAATTATATGAAGGCAGAGAATGAGACGTTTTGCAAAAGCGTTTGTTTGTTTTGAATTTGACTATGGAACATGCAAAGCTTGGTGTCGGGTCCTGCGCCCAAGTGAGAGTGTAGGTGGAGTTTTATTCATAAACAGAAGTCACTGTGGCAGTTGATCAGTCAATTTGCTTAACAAAATAACTCGGCGCCACTCCTTGTCCATGGGCGGCGCGTCGGTGGCCTCTCTTTGTAGCACTGTTGCAGAAAAGAAAACAAAAAAAAAAGGCTCAAACCACACAAAAATAAATAAA
Source organism: Solea senegalensis (assembly GCF_019176455.1). Lineage (NCBI taxonomy): Eukaryota > Metazoa > Chordata > Actinopteri > Pleuronectiformes > Soleidae > Solea > Solea senegalensis. The sequence goes on from NC_058027.1 coordinate 17,012,504, forward strand.
TAAATGTTAAAACGAAGACATCTGGACAGCTACTCTTTGCATTGTGTCTGAGCTGTGGGCTCTGCTGAGCTGTGTGGATACCTGGACAGTGTACAGTAGAAGACATAATGAAGCAGGGACAGACAGGAGAGAAGACAGGCTCCAGCCGTGTGCCATTATAGGTGATTTGTCTGCCATACTGATTCCAGTCCCAGTAGTTTTATCAGTTTAATGCCCAGGCAGCATTCATTATTTCTTAGCCGGGAGGGTCAGCCTTCAGCAGAACAAGTGTGGGCTGTGTTTCTGTCAAAGAGGGAGGGGGTTAGTGCTTGACCCGTAAAGCCATTCAGTTCATAGAAAGTGATCCATTGTTCAGCTCCTCTCTTTGTTCAGTTGCCTGCAGAGAGTGAAGGGGCCATCGAAAGGGGAGAGAAGGAGCAGCGCCGGGGTCTATCTGGGTGCAGGGGTCTGCACTTACCCTCAGCACATTCTCACCTAGATTCCTCTCAGTCCGAAAAGGTCACACGCCCTAATGTTTATTATGTGTGCCAGTGTTTTGTAACATATACGCACTACAGACACTTCACACCTCACACTTGCACTACATGCATGTGAGCAGGATAGAGGGGAAAAAACAGCTTTGTTTGCAGAATGTTTTTGCTTCTCTTTCTCTGTGGATACTTAAGAAAAAGCGATAATGGGTTTTAAAATGCCGACTTGTGTCTCTGATACAAGTAGCTCCATTAAAATGATGAGAAGTGAATAAATCGCCTGCATAAATATCTATCGCAGGCAGGTTTCGGAGTAAAATACAAATATGACATTTACCAGGTAGATCGACGATGTTTACCATGTTATTGCTTTAGCATGCAAATGTTTGTCAGCACTTTACACAAAGTATAGCCGAGGCCAATGTGAACGTCCTTCCTTTTCTAGTTGTAAACCAACATATTAGACACATTTGTATGGTTTTTATTGTTAGTATGTGCTTGTTTTATAGTGCTGGATTGTGAATCAACACAAAAATGTACACAAAGTACATGCACAAGACGACAACAAGAAAATGTACAACAGATCAACAATTACTGATAGGCCACCAGGTGAGCTATGTTGTCCCAACAACCAATATGACATATGATATATGATATATGATATATATATATATATATATATATATATATATATATATATATATATATATATATATATAAATAAATATATATATATATATATATCTTAGCCAAAGCATTCTCTGTGTGTTAATATGTGTGACTCAAATGAGGAGCAGATCACATTTTATGACAAATTCATGCATAAAAGGCTCATCACTGAAAAAAATGATTAATGTTACTTTCGTCACATGTGTACATTTTACAAGAAATAACTATTTCAGTGTTTTTACTTAGAAAGGTCACATTTTATTTAATGTGTCACTTGGTATTTATATGTGTTTTTGTATCTTCGTTTTAGTATGTACATTTGAACCATAACACCAAGTAACATTAACTGGAAGAATGTATTGACAGTGCAACCTGATCAAACTGAGTACAATGTACTTGGGCAACAGAACTTAACCTTTGGTGACGTCATGGAGAATTCGCGCTGTTACCTTGAGAGTCAGACCGACACATGCCGGAGTGGAAGCAGAACTGCGGGCGGCGGAAGGACATATGGCTTACGGAGAATTTCTTTGATTTGGGCGTCATGTGAGTATGTTATGTGCTTCGTAAATGTTGTCACGTTAGTGTTTGTCAGCTGAAGTCAGTGTTTGGATAGTCGGTCTCTTAGCCGGTTAGCAGTTGTCGCATGTGCTAGCTAGCGAACCAAACGCGAATGGCGCGAGTAGATTACGTACAAAGTCTGCCAAAGCCCCCAGATGTTTCTTCATCACCTCCCCCGGTACCGGGGCAGTATGAAGTGTCTGTTGCTGCGTGTGACACTACCCCCAGTACCAGGGGAATCAGCAACGCTCCTCCGGTACCGGCGGTAGCGTCGCCAGCAGCGACAGACACTTCAATACAATACTTCAATAATAAACACATACATGCTCAGCTGGTTTGTTGTTGACATGTTTATTTTGTTTTTAATGTAAACGTTTTGACCTGACAGTTAGAATGTTTGTATATTGTTAATGTTTTATTTATTTTAACTTTGAATTTTAGATTTATATTAAAGTCGCACTGTGATTGTATATGTATTTAAATATAATATATATATATTGTGCACCATTAACAGCACAATACAGCACCATTCAAACAGTAGAAGTGTTTGAATGGCGCTGTTCCAATTGAAGAGAACATACTTTTGTACTCCTGTACTTGGCGAGTACTCCAGTCGTACTTCTCAAGTACTTCCCAGAAACATGTTTCGTTTTTATCACCTTTTGTTTCAGGTCAAAGAAGAGTTCAAAAGGATCACATGAGTGCATCTGGAGCAAAACTTTTTGACACAGCTTGATCCGTACACTCCCAAACTGCGGGAGATGTTTAGGACAAAAGGCGGGGTTGCAGGACCAAAACATAAGGCCTATATGCTGCATTCACTCAGTCAGGTAAAGTTAAATGTGTCAAACTCACATTTACTGAGAAAAATTGAATATTTTTGTTGCTTCTCACTAGTCTCTTCCCTTTCTCTAATACTTCAGAACACGTTGTAAACAATGAGGCATTTGTTGGTAAATATGAGGTCATATGAGTTATTACAAAAAATGGAAATTGAGTCATGGTTTTGGACAGCGTGATGTTGATTTGAATCATTACGCCGAGTTGGTGCCTTGTTTTGTAGCATTAGTAATAATGCAGCATTATTTGTCTTACGTTTTACGCATGAGTGAGTTTACAGTTGTACAGTGTTCTCAATAATTCGCATCTGTTTATACAGGAACAAGTCAATGCTAACCATGCCTGCTCTTCAGCTTAATAATTTAACCTTAATATTTGCACATGATGATCCTTACAGGTCAGTTAGCCACTATGCGGAGGAAAATCGTGCCCTTTTTAATTGAGATTAAGAAATTTTGGGGCATTAGATAAATTAAATTGCCATTTAACATAGGCCTACCAGAAATAATAATACTTTTTTACATTCTGATTCAGAATTTATTTAAGTAAAATGAAAGATTTTAGCCTGTAAAACCCCTACACTGAATCCAGTAAACTTGTCTGCTTTTACTTCCTCTATGGGTCAAAGCAGTTTAAATCGGTTCGATTTAAAAAAAAAAAAAAAGTAAGATTGATAACTCATTTTGCCAAAGAAAAGTTCCCTACAAATTCCCTACAAAATTACTTGTCTTTATCTATGTAGAGGGAAAGGGTCATTAATAATTGCTTACTTAATATTCAATAATAGTAACTTAATATTCTGGAGCTGTACAGAAAACATGTACAGTATATTTCATCTATCAATTCACGTGTTTTGACAGGATGTCGGTAAAGACGGACTCAAAGAGGACTCTGCTGAATATCTCATGAAGATCTGTGTCCTCCATGGAAGTGCAGGCTCCACCCTTGAAGGCCCCACCCCATCATCAAGGGAATTGAGGTTCTTGATGATTGTAGATCTGTGACAAACACTTGCCTTCTGCTCATGGGCTTTATCTATGCACTGAACTTAAGTTTGAAGTGTTTCAGAAGCTCTTTCTTGAGCTTGATTTCCTGAAGTTGTCTCCCAAAGTTCAGTCTTTGCGCAACAAACTTCGTAGCGCGAGTGTGTGCACGTATGTTTCTGATATATTTTTTTTTAACTTGAAGTTCAGAGGAAATACTACTTCGTACAACTGCATTTTGTATAATATTCTGATGATGTTCTCAAACATCATCACTGGGGATGTGGAGATATAGCAGAACGCGTGGTTAAAACAAGTAAACCTAAAAGAAAATGCACTTGGTTCCTGGAAATCTATTTCACTTAGTTACTTTTTGGCAGCACCAATATAGGTGCAGAGTTTTCTATGGGAAGCACCAGACTGTATTATGAAAAGCATAATAAAGGTGCTGTTGTTTAACAGTATGTTGTTTTGTAGTACGCTTATTCTAATGCAATTTTATTGAGTTAAAAAAAGGCTCATGAAACAAATGCTTATTAGAACAGTGATGTTAAAATTAGATGAAATATTATGTAAATGTTACTTATAAATCAGTAATAAAAAGTAAATCAAGTAAAATTATTATTGATTATTGAGTAAAATTTAGTGAACAACAGATAATTCCAAGTAAAGGTTACTTAAGTGTTTTAATATCAGCAATTCATAAATGCTAGTAAAGTTTACTTGCGAATATCCTGAGTAAAATGTACTAAACATTTCTGTGTGGAAATTGTAAATATGACTCCGTGTACTCAGTGTACTCTGACTGAGAACCCTCACAGACAGTGTTGGTGTGGTCTTTACTGCACTACAACACTATTGGCAGTTGACATGTTGATGTGCGAACACAGTTTATTCAAATACACATGCAGTATCTGTACATCAGTTAGTGACCTCCTGTCATTCACTCTGATGGTAAGCCGTGGTTCTCCTGTCGAACAAAAGCAGGAGGAGGGTGTTATAAAAGTGACTAGTGGCTAAAACCCCTCACTAACCGAGTTTAAGATAAGATAGTCCTTTATTTGTCCCGCAGTGGAGAAACTTACATTGTTCCAGCAGCAAAGATACTAAATAATAAACATGCATTACCAATATAAAATTACAATATGAAAAGATATTAACTCTTAGACTATAACAAAAACTGATGATGTAAAAACGGAGCCAATGACAACTGATGATACACACATTTCCATTATAGTCTCCATTAAGCATGAAAACCTTTATGTATTTTTTTTCTTTAAACTATTTCTTGTTTTTATTTAGATTTCATATGAGGAAATACAAATGAGCTTGAATTTACTTTGCAAACACATTCATCACGCAGCGCTATTAAAATTGATTGATCTTGCAGTAGTATGTTAAACGCTGGCGTGACCATGTCTATGCTGTAGAGTGTAGATCAATGCACAGTTGTAAGCTGCCCAACCTGATGCTGTCGACAGTAGAGATTCTATGCAAACATAATGCTGAATCCAGCTTAAGGTGTGGGTCCAGTCACTTTGTCTAACTGCTCTTTGAGGTGATTTGGGGACTGGCTGGAGGTTGGCCTATTTATCACAGAAGCCCTAATGTGCTAATTCTATGTTCATAATCCCAGGCAGAATCATCGATCAACATTGCTGTGACATACTCCACCCACCACCTCCCCCCAGAGACTGTTCATATGCATAAGGGGGTCATTTCTTCACAATGTCCTAAATTCAGAATTTCACTTTGAACAATACAAATGAGCCTTCCATGCCACGGTTGATTAATGGATAATCACATCCCCTCATTCTTTTTTGGTTATTATTGGAAAGTCTGTGTTTTGGGTGAATGGGGTTTCAAGAGAAGATGCACCACTCTGCACTTCTTTTATGTGCACTTCTATCTCTAAAAGAAATGGAACGTTATACAGACATGGTGCTCCCTCATTGCAATAATACAAATATAAATGACTTAATATTTGTCGGCTTTTGTTAATAAATCACAGCGAAAACTTTTAACTCTTAAAACAATTAGCTGGGGTTACAAGACAAGAAGACCCTCTGTAAATACTTCATTTACCACCTTGAATATTCATGTACGGCACAATCGCTATGACTAATGCGGCATGAACACCGAACATATAGTACAAATGAGACTGGGCAGAGTGGTGAGGTCCGATTCTGGAGAAATTAAAGGTGACACAGCTAATTCAGTAGGCAGAGATCAGGCATGAGTTCTTGCTTTGACCTTTTCTATGACTATGAGAGCAGAGTAACTCACAAGGGGAAGTGTATTAGAAAATAAATGAAAGGTCTTGGCGGAAAGGTCAGGACACATGTTTCTTTGATGTGGCATAAAGTCTGTTTATAGCGAGGTTTTGCTGACTGCACCTCAGCACAAAGGGTTCTCAACATGGCACAGGCTCAATGAATCTCCGAGAAATAGCCTACCCTCCGCATTATTGTACGATCGTGTCCGATGAATTTGTAAAGCAATCCTGCGGTTGACGGATAAACGCTAACACGTATGTGCTTTGTGTGTGAAAGTCTTTTTAAGCACTGACACTTGTGTATTTTAACCAACATCAGCGGATTTATAACAGCCAACCAGATGTTCTAGAGGAACCATGATGAGGAAATACAGTGTGTTTGCAGAGATTTATCATATTAAAGTATAAGGTTATTCATAAATTAACCATTATTCCAAGCCGTGTTCAATGTGCAATAGAGCACAAGGGGTTTGTTCAAAACTGAGGCTCAATAAAAGATTGCAATATGTCTGATTTATCTGAGCGTGCGCTCTAAAATGGCTGTATATCAGTCCCTCCAGTGTATTCTGGGTAGAAACAGTGCAGACACATCGCTCAGTGAGGAGAGGAATGATTTTTGTTCAACTTCTGTAACACAGTTGATTCAGGAGCAGTTCATTTGATGCATCGGGGTATAAATGTAAATTTTGCAGCCTGTAAGCGCGCACTCAGGGCTGAAACACCGGCGAGCAAAATGAGCGACGGTGTAGTGCTGATGTTTTATTTGACATTTTCAATTCAGTAACGCGGCACTGGACGTTGCTTTCCTCTTTATTTACATAAAAATAATTATGCAGCTGAATGTTTTCATCGCAGACCAAAAAGTAATCATGACTGCAGTGACACACACACACATGTGGTCTGTGTGTGAGGTCAGGTAAACCTTAATAAAAACAATCATAGTCAACAGCATAATCAACCCCCAAGGGAGTAACAGGCAGTGTGGTCTTTATTTAATCATATCAAAAAATAAGTTCACATAAGTTTGAGGGGATTTGGCTCTGGAGTAACGTGGATATGTATTAACTGTACGCACACAAAAAAAACTTGAAGGAGCCTTTCAAATGCTGATCTTTTTTCCATACTGCACAGCACAGTGGCATAAAGAAATATTTGAGCTATACTAAGATCCAGGGAGGGAGGGAAAGGAGGAAGAACTCTGTTTTTGGTACTTGAAGGCGTAGCATATTTTAACTTGTCAATATGTACACATGTCCTCAAATAGATTTTTTTTATGCAGGTCATATAGCATACGCGCGGAATATTCAGTGATTATATCGATTTCTTGAAAATGTGCATTGAATTGAGCAAATGTATGTAATTAAATGTAAAACCTAACCCCTTATATGTCATCTTCCAGCTTTTGATTGACACTCGTTGGTCCTATTTTTGTGATGAATAGAATACTGAGGTCTGTGTAATGATGAATTATAAGGCACAAGAAATGCTTAATTACACTTTAAAGTCTCCAAAGATCAGCTCATCAAACCGTTTAATGGCCAAACTGGTCCTTGAAATTGTCGTACTATATTATTATTTCAGCACTAAAACCCATTTGTTACCTTGTCAAAATCTCCTCACTAACCTAATGGAAACTATTCACTAACCTACTGTACCTTATGGCAAATTAGAACCATGATGGATTACTGCATGGCAACAAATCTCTGCAGAGGGAAAGGTCATGTGTGCTATAAATCCGTTGCCACAGTCAGATGAGATATATCCCTTCAATTGTCCAGTTTTTAATATTTTTCCCTCCCTCTCTCTCTCTCTCTCTCTCCCTCTCTGGCTTTCTCAGTCATAAATAGTGATTCACAGCTCTGATTCTGACCAAGCTGATGATTTTAATTTTCTGTTTTCGGAGTAATAAACACTGACATGGGAATGAGCCTCAGGCAGAGACCTCTAATGAGAAAATGAAATTAGTTTTTCAGCTGACTGATCAGAAACATTTCATACATTATAATCATGCATTTATTTGACGTGAGTTGTTTTCTGTGTATGCGAGTGCACACTTGTGCGTGCGTGTGTGTGTGTGTGCACGAGAAGGGAAGAGTATTTGTAAATACATTATTCATGCTTGTGTTTGTGTTATTGCTACACCAGGATGCAGCCCATGACATTTTCCAACCTTTTGTACCAAATCTAGCTGGCTGCCCGCCTCAGTTAAAAGTGTGTCATTTTATGCCTCGTCTTTCAGCGTTGCATACATCACAGTCCACCGCAGATGAACTAAGTCACTAAAATAACCAATTACACATTGCTCTTCAGTTACAGGGACCGGGGTGGAAGGTGTGAGGATCGTTAACTCACTGCCATAATGGACTTGACTCAAAACAGGTTGGATATATTAGAAATATCTTTTCTTTGTGCCATGAATTGATTACGGAATGAGCTTCCTATTTTTATTATATGATTATTCTACAAAGGAACATTCTCTTCAGGGAAAAAAAACAAAAAACTGTGAACACATTATGACAAATTATGTCAATTATGAAAATTGACCCAAACAAAAGGCCAACGGTCTGTTTGAATGTTTATAAGACACTGAATCCAAATCTTAATTTTTCTTACTCACTTAGTTTTTGAGTTGATGGAAAATAATACTGTCCCTAATACTGTGTTTCTTACAGATATCTCCACAAATGACAGAGAAAATCTGTATATAACTATATGTATATATGTACGTATGTATGTATATGTGTATATATATATATATATATATATATATATATATATATATATATATATATATATATATATATATACATATATATATATATACAAATCAGTCACTCTACTAGTGTGGATAGTATGGTATAATTCTCACCAGGCTGAGTATGATCTGAACAGATCGTCAGTTCGATATATTTAAAACAACTTTAAACTGTTTTAATCCTGTTGCCAGCGGCCTGTGCAAGAACATCGTGTTCATTATCATCTGTTTGCTGCTCCTGCTGAGTTCAAAGGGTTCCTCTCCCCCTCCTTATTATGTTAGGATAAAAGCTGGAATTGCTGCAATGCTACCGAAAAGGCTCTCTCAATAACTATCGACAAAAGTAGGGCAGCGAGGAAAACAAAGGCCAGGCCATGCCTTCATTGTCGTGATCCTTTGGGATCATTTTCTGCTGCAATGTGGCGAGTTTGATGCTCTGCAGACCTATAGAGACATTAAAATGAACACATTCACAAATGAAGACAATCTCGAGTTTACACATTAAAGGTGGTATAGTAAGACGCCCTGACATGCTGATAAAACGACTATTTGGTGACAACAGTAAGGATCTGTGTTGATTAGTGTTGTTATCTGCACACCCTAAGACGCAACTGCAATTATCTTCGACAAACATTTCCAATTTTAATTTGGATTTGAGTCTCACTGTTACACCCTCTGTTTTCCTGTGTAAGTTTGATGTTGAGCGTTCATTCTGTCTCATTATTGAATCTCGTTCAGTCTAATGTCGTTTCATCTCACGTTATTTCTTCTCATCTCTCTGTGACATTGCATTCATGCATTGGATACAATCGGGGATTTTAAACAATACAGTAAAAAAGCACTCCAGAAAATAATCTCCCACCCACCTTTAAGTGTGGCATTTAAGAAATATATGAAAGGCAAGCTCATCCTGACATAAAAAATAGTGACTTTAGTTTAATTGAACTTAACTCATTTAGGTGTCCTTTTCTTAACTTTTGTCACTTTCTTTGTAGCGTCACACAGATGTAAGGCTGTGAAGCTGTTAGGGGGATAACGGCGTCGTAACGGCCAGATAAGGCATTTACTGCTAAGAAAAACGATATTTCATTTAAGTGCCCTTCAGGGTCTAATGTGTAATGGAAAAGTGATGTGAGCATGTCCTTAAATAATATGTTCTTCAACTTCTCATATAATATGGTAATTGCTAACAGTTTCCTCACAGCAGTGTGTCTCATTTGTTCCTGGATTGTTGCCAAGCACATCGAGGACTTTGAGCTCACGGTCTACGCCTCCTAACACCACCTACAGTACCTCTTCTTTCTTTTTTTCTTTCCTTTTTTACTTCACCTTGACACAACGTCCAATCACACGAGTGATTTAAAACCTGGATGGTTACATTGCAGTCATGTTTAATTTGTGGAGAACATTCTTGAGGTATCATGGCAGAAAATCTTTCCTACTTTAAATAAAATGCATTTGTCTTCAAAACATAATTGGCAGAGTAATTTATTATTTTTAATTTTAATTCTGTGCAGATATGGTTGGGATTCATCCTTCTGGAAAGCGTCACTATCTTTTCAACGTCACTGAGCTGTTAAATGTGGAATACTCTTTAATACTGCTTTCTAAATTGTTTATTTACACGGATACACAGAGAAATACAACTGTGTGAAAAACTATAACTTAATACAAACTGTCAACATAAGCCCTAAATATAGCACTTAACTATTATAATGGTAATTTGTTAGAAACTAAATCATGGGTTTTTCCTGTTCCTGCCCCCTCACTGGGAGTCTGCAACACTATTAACTATATTATGGGCATTTTATGTTACAACAGTATTTTCAGCCGCTTGCTGAGACTTTTGTTTTTGAGCTTTTACTGAAAGATCCACAGCATGAAATGCAAGCCAAACTTGAACTTGTGCTTCATGCACAAAGTGTATCAGTGAGTTATTTAAATCTGGAGTATAATGCCCATACAAATCATTTTCATTAGGTCCTGACCCTGTCTCGGTCTTTTTCACGAGTCTCTATAACAATCTCAGTTGGTCAAATGAGATTCGCTGGGACAAAAGGAGTAAAGAACAAAAATTGCGTAACGAAAACATAGCTCAGACCTCGAGAGGGGGGAAAAAAAAGTCGTAGGTCACAGAGTCGCTCTTAACACATTAATATAATTTCAGTGCACATTGCAATGATATATTTGACAGTGTATTGGATTACGTTTGAGTAAGTGTGCATATTTTCAGTGCAAACACTAAAAGCAAATGTTGTTTTTCCTGAGGCGTACGTGGAGAGATAAGCATACTTCACCCTATTTGCAATATATCCTATGCTGCCCCATTAAAAAGAAGAATTTCAGGATATACATCATGACCAAGTTGATATCATACCAAACGAGTCCCTGTATTTCCAGTAGTCTGCCGAGGTAGGCTTAAAGCCGTCGACATATTTGCCTGTTGCTTGGCAACAGAGACCATGTTTGTTTGGACCTTTAGGGCAAGTGTTGAAGATTAAACATTTAGACATGTTTAATGCCTCAGCAAACACCACCTTTAAATAACATAGTATAAATACAAAATGAGTACTCTGGGAATTATTGCAGTATTATTCTATTTCAGTAAATGTCAGACTAACGTGCCTATTTTTATATTTTAAGCAGGACCTCTGGTCGGATGGAAAGGTCTTACACTCACTAATATCATTGGGATCAAGTCTCTAAATCACAAGTATCCACAACATTCAAAGGGAATCTTCACAATTTCTGGGCTACAACCTGTGTCCACAGTCATCCTGTGTTGTAGCTGGAGTTGACCACTCAACTTTAACAGCGTTTGAATGACGTCGTACACATTTTTCCCAACAGCTGAGTTCCAACCCTTTCCCAAAACCCTGGCATGTGCTGACTATAATTATTAAAGACCCTGTAAAGCAAATAATAGTTTCTCCTCTTCACACCTTATAAATGGTGGAAAATAGTGGCTGAGAAAATTACAGCTGCGGAATAAAGAATAAGAACAGCTTCTCGTCAGTGTTGTGTTCAGGATTTTTCTTCAGACGTGTCTAAAAATACAGCTCCGTGTTGTAACGATATAAAAACCCTCGACACACTTTAGCAACGGTTTGCCTGTGAAAAATTGCACCTGCTCCTACACTACTGCCTTTAGTAGTCTAGCAAGCTGAGATGCCTTTATCCTGGAAATAGGGTGGCCATACAGTACGTCCAGATTTAGGCTGGACAGTCTGGATTTTAAATACCCTGTCCAGCGTGGCCTCCAGTTGAACGCTCAATGGTCCTCTGTTTTAGAGTTGCACTGGAACGCAACATGACTTCTAATGCCCGAACTAATAATTGAAAGCGATGTCGATCAAATAATGTCTGATATATCACTGGTTAAAACCATACGAAAGGCTTCATGTGTAGACTTATAAATACTGTGATGCCTCATGATCAGCAGTGTTGTATTCGTGTATGACGTATAAGTCGTCAGTGAGGCTTTTATTCTTGATTTGGTGTAAAATACAGTCAATTAATATGTTTTATAAGACGACTGAACATGAAATACTTGAAATTACAATTATTTTCATGAAGATTAACTTGAAAGTACTTTCATATTGAGATCATAACTGTGATTACTGCAATAAATCATTCATTTGAGCATGTTATTAAAAAGATCAATATGACCAGAAGCACATGTGAAATCATATAGCAGTTAACAGCTGAATATATAGGCGATAGTTGATTTTCTGGATGATGTTTGCTTTGGCCACAGCTGTATTGTAATTATTGTTATTTGCCCATAGTTTCATCCAACAAATTATTACGGTCCAGAATAATCATTTTCCAGAGTGATGTTTACACCAGAGTTATTTTGTTAAACACGAACAATAGCTATCAGAGGTTGTCACTATCACAATTGACACTAATTGACTTTAAATCATTGTTGGAAATGTGTAAGAAATTTTTAGTTATTTCAATATGTACTAAAAAATGTACTAAAAATTCAAAATAAGACAGACACACTTCTTTTGTATGTAGTACTGGCACTTATTTTTTCCCACTTCACACACTGGTGACATGTTATTGTATAAAATAAGATTAGTGTCGATAATTCGCAGTCATGGAGTGCACTAAATTAGACCGTCAGTTGAAGTGTGTTACTATTTAGGGTGGCCACTGGAAAAAAAAAAATTACCTGCAAGCCAGAGGGGGAGGTGCTCTATCCAGTTCTTATAATACATCCATGGGCTACAGGTGCTGCTGATGAAGAGGAATAAGGAGATAGAGAGTTAAACAAGCTGTGTTTATGCACAATGTGTTGTAGAATTGCCACCAAAATGGTGAAAATGTTGCTTCTCTACATGGTACGGGAGAGTTTACATGTATAAACTCTGACGTGTTGCTAAGTGCTAAGTTAATGATACTGTACAGGTTAAAATAAAACTGAACATATTTTTCTATGAATGTAAAGCTGTCACTTCCTCATTAGAACCACCCCATACTGCTTACCACTTGGTGGCAGTAATGCACCCTAACTTTGTAAATAAACACCAGAAGAAGAAGTTGCTTCCTGTTTAGCTTTGTAATGGAGGGCATGGTCCATGGTTGGCATGGCCTGATGCTAGCAGTCCACATCCATGAGCCATACACTATGAAGCAACGTAGAAGCAGTGGTGTAAGTATTTTTGTTTGATTATGTGAAAGATAATATATGTATTAAGTTAAAAAGTTATGTTTAATGAGTTATTAAAAAACAGTTAATTTACAATTGTTTGTAAGCCAACCATGTTACTCCTGACCACTGCAACTGAACATAATGTGTATTTCTGAATGTAATGCACATTGTGACATTTATTTTAACACATTTTTGCTTTGTTTTTCTCCAGCATGTTCCAACTCTGTCAACACACTGCAGAGAACAAGACACTGGTAAGGTATCCTCCATTTTTACTTCACATAAATAGACTTGTACCAAATACAGTTATGTTTTAAGCTTTTTTAAGGCACAGCTCCACCAAAAACTTCAGTCTACATAACGCTGTTCTGGGTTCTGAACAATATACAGTACCCACAAAGTTTGAACTTAATCAGATGAGTGGTTGTGGAGTAAATAAAAATACAGGTTATTGGTTGAAGCAAATCTATTAGAAAGGAAAATCCTAGTTTTTTTTTTCCCCCCATTGTGCAGAAGGTGCTGTGGGGCATGTTGATACAAGGAAACTGTGTGCCTGGCAATCTCTGTGAGAGCCTACGTTTATATAATTTATTAGCACAAAAAAATGCTATAGGATCCTGTAGAGCAAGCATTGATTCACAGTTAACATCTTTTCAAATCCATCCAAAACAAACTAACTCAAATTCATTTTCTGTCAGACATTCTTATTTATAAATACCAAATTTGAAGAAATTGTAAATCAATAAACGCTTCAAAGGAGCGTTTTGTTCCCATGCATTCCTTTCATGCCCTTTTCAAACTCCAAAATTCACCTTCGCCGTTCAGCGTACCTGCTTTCAAAGCACAGTCATGATGTTTCCTTTACTGAGGCAAAAGTGAATGGATTTAGAGAGGCAGCTTGGACTGAATAAAGATCTGCGGTGCTTGAGGTTATAGCAGTGGTGAATGACATCCCATAATGGCACTTAAAAGGGAAACTTGCATCATTAATCATCTCTTCCTTTCATACTCTTGACACACAAGACAAGGAAATCCATGTCTTTCTGAGCACAGACAAAAAATATGAATGTTTCCCAGATTAATCCCCAAAGAACAGAATGGATACTCTTTAAGGGCATGTTTTCCAGTCATCACTCAACGGACTAAAATGAGCCAATTATTTCTTCTACAACAGCATGCCAATTAGAGAAATGTCTGCTCTGCTCCATTCAGGATATTGCCATGTGGCTTGTTTAAGATGCTGCCAGACAACATCTTTTCCAGACCAAATCTATTAATGCATGATTTGGAGAGTGGGAACATAGACTGTCATTGTTTGTTGTTAGCGGCCTGTAAAGAGTGTTAGATTCACTTGCTTGACACCAACCTCTTTACCCCGCAATCCCATTATCAGCTATTTTATTCAACATCGGATTGTGATGTTGAATGAGGCATGTGGCGTTTTTTAAAATAACCATTCTATAGAAGCTTATACCCACGTAATACGGTTGAACCGATTGTGACTGAATTGGCTGTCCGTCACTTTGTTTACATCTTGTTTTTCGTTTTCTCTCTCAATTAAGAACAATAGTATAGATGTTTAAACCTGTGCATTTTATTATTTTACTGTGGTAAATACACAAACAAAGTTTTGTAGAATTAATTAAAGGAACTGCAGCTCTGTATATGATATGAGCATGACATCATATATGTATATGTATATATATATATACACACACACACATATGTCATACACACACAATGTCTCATTGTTATTATACTGAGCTCATGTTGACTGCAGGACAAACCAGATGCAGATTATTCAAATTATTATAAAAAAAGGGTCACAGTCAGGTATGTGTTTGTCTTGATTAGACAAGATTTCAAGTTATGTGGAAGAAAACTTAATAGATAAAGGTGTATTTTCAGTATTGCACTAGTTTGACCATTATCTTATCTCTATCTTATTTGGTGTGTTTCTGTTGTGAATTAAACATGGTGATAAAACAAATCTCAGGTGCGCAATGGACACACTTTGTTAAAGATCAGTGGTAAATATGAATTAACAATAGGTCAACCAGGAAATCCAGCTATATTCTGTAAGTAGCAGTATCGTCTATGACCTGATTTTCACAGTTGCACAGTAATTTAGAAACTGACATAGAGACGAAGAGCACACATATGCGTGAGGACTACTGTAACTGGCCCAGAGCCGAACATTTATGTGGTTCTTATTATAAGAAGTGTTTGTCTTAAAGTTTCCAGAAAAGTTTCCTTTTTCATTTAATTATTAAGTTATGCGAGGAGAGCAAGAGGGGGTGAGGGGGAGCCTGTGGGCAAACAAATAATAGTACCATTCATGTGAACTGAATCCGCTGTGTTTTGGAGATTTCAGTTCACTGCTGTTGGTTCACGGATGTCATGCTCCACTGGTCCACAGGTCTAACACGCTGTCCACCTGAGAATTTATTTTTTCTGCTCTGTGATGATATTGTAAGGTTGTAAGGATCTTGTTGTTAAATTGATGTGTTTGTAAGCCTTGTTTAGATTGAACAGAAGTAGTGGATTTAGCCCGTAAGCTGGAGGCTGCAACTGTACTCTCTGTGTATTTTCAGCAGTATTTAGGCAGCTGCTGTTGACGCAGCTACTCCTTAGAGTAGTTTTATTTTTCTGCTTTAAAGAATGAACTCTGTATTTTTATCCTTTCGTACTCCATTTTTGACCACGTATTTAGCATTATGAGTCATCCTTTGAAACTGATTGACAGCTCGGCAATTAAAGCCAACTTTATTCAGTGAAATACTTGTTTAACAAAACAGAAACATCTGAATTTTAACAGATGTGTATTGATAAACAAAACCAATTATTTGCTTTGCCAGCCGTTAGGAAAAGCACCCGCGTTAACCACTCGATCTTTATGTAATGATGAGATTGCGTTAACAAGCATATACCACAAAGAGAACTATCAAAAGAAACGAGACGCACAACCAGTTTGACAAATGGTGTGCCTGTGAATAATGGGATTTTAATGATGTGATCTCTGCAAGCATCAAGCGCAGGGCGAACAAAAGGATGAAAGGTGCTCCATGTAAGACCTGTAACTAATGCCATGTTAGAAACCATCTGCCTCATACTTGTCCAGGCTGTCATTTCTGATTCTAATCCAGTGTAACACAACACAACTGGAACCAGTTCTGGGACACACTGCTGCAGGCTGTCCACTGCTGACTGGGGCAGAGCTGCAAAATATCTGCTGAATTACAAATCCCAGATGGTAATACCAGATGTTGTGCATGTGTCCTAGAGGATGTCAATATGCTGTATGTTAATATTTGAATATTTAAAAAAACACACACCTTTTTTATGTTAACTGTGGATCATGTTGATGTTTTTCTTGAGGGTCATTGTTTTGTTTTGTTTATCCTCACCGTCAATGGCTTTTCCTGGCAGCTTTTTTTGCTTCTTCAGTGAAAATGTTTGATGAAGCCAAAACAAAGAGCTAAAAGTAGAGTGAAAATCAAACATGCAATATAGTGGCTCCATCCAAATGTTGCTGTTGTTTCACACCTGCTGAGCAACCGCTGGCAACTGTTTTTGCCATACCAACTTCAAGTGTCTGTGTTGCATTTACAGCCCCGATATGAGTGTCTGTCTGTGCAGGTTTAAGGTGTGGGAAGGTTGGTAAGAGTCACCAGAGCAGATTTCTTTAGGTGCTGTGCAAAGTGGAAAAATAAGTTTATATGAGCTGCAAAAGAATCGCCTTTAGCTAATTTGTGTTAATAAATGCTTGCCTTGACTAAAACCCAGCTATGCATAATCTGTTCACCCACTGCGCTCTAATTCAGGCAAGGTAAGCTGGGTAATTAGGTTATAATTGGCTTGCTTACAATCAAATTAGTTCTTTGGCACATGCCTGTTCCTTACAGCTTCTATTAGACAGTAATTAGTCCCACACTTACACATGGAAAGACAAAATGGCTGTTTTGTTTTTTGGCTGTTTTGACTGATATTCCCCTCATACCTGTGCTGCAGTAGAGTAAACAGTGGCTTGCTTTATATCTTGCATGCATGACAAGATCAGAAGGAATATTTCAATTTTGCGTTTGCCTCTATTTTGCTTTCATGATGGCATTTCACTGTGATAAAAAAGACAAGGTCGCTGACATGAATGAGCTCCATACTCAAATAGTCAGCGGTGATTCAGAGGTTTTTTTTTTCTCCTTAGTTTTATTGTATGTATCAAATATACAATACATTTAACTGAAGTTAAGAAAAGAAAATTAACACTGACCTTTGAATTAGAGTGGCAGAAATGTAGGCCATGATATATTTAAATATCTGTAAAGCACAGAACTGTCTGTGAAGATTTTAAAGTAATGCCATTTAATTAAAGCCAGACTTTTATAGGAAATCCTAATTAAAAACAAACAATGTCCTACTCAGGCAGCTCCAGGTGAATGCTGAGGGAGACTCATTTTAAAATGCATATTTCTTGGTGCATTATACTGATAAATTAATTTAGATAGTTTTTTCCCTTTTATTTTTTTCACTTCTTTTACTCTTAATAAAACATTATGCACAGCTGATTATCTTATTATTGCTATTCAATGTCATTGACAGATCAATATTTCTGAAGCTCTAAAACATGCATGAAATAGTGTTTAAGGCACCGAGACAAACAAGTTTCATTTTGCTGCATTTAGTGCCTTTTTATCCGTTTCAGGCATCTCTATGGAGTTTGCGTGTTCTCCCCGTGTGCGTGTTGGTTTTCCCCGGGTTCTCCGTTGTCCTCCCACAGTCTAAAAACATGTAGAGGTTAATTGGACACTCTAGACTGACTGTAGGTGTGAGAGTGAATGGTTGTACGTCTCTCTTCGTTGGCCCTGTGAGGGACTGGCGACCTGTCCAGGGTGTTACCCCGCCTCTTGCCCTATGTCAGCTGGGATGGCTCCAGCTCTCCCGTGACCCTCATGTGGAGGATGAAGCGGTACTCAATGAATGAATGACCTGGTTCAGCACAAAGCCACAAACATACCACATGAGGCTCACAATAACAAAAATCAGTAATCTTTTTTCACATAGCCATAAAGACATAAATATTTTACAGAGACAAATGTGATATATATATATATGTGTGTGTGTGTGTGTGTGTATGTATATATATGTGTGTATATATGTATGTATATGTGTATATATATGTGTATGTGTGTATATATATATATATATATGTGTATATATGTATGTGTATGTGTATATATGTATGTATATATATATGTATGTATATATATATATATGTGTATGTATATGTGTATATGTATGTATGTATATGTGTATATATGTATATGTATGTATGTATGTATATATGTGTGTATATATGTGTATATATATATATATAGATATATATATATATATAGATAGATAGATATATGTGTATATATATCTATATATATATGTATAATCATACTGTATTGTTTTGCTCATGCCTTATATTTACACCATGCAAAAGTACAGAACTGCATACTTCTATGTAGACGATGCCTTCAAGCCACAGCAAGTTTTCTATGATGAGCGCCATTCAGTGTGAAAAGCAAGGATTCTGAGCACGAAATCATACCAAATCACAACATCTGAGCTCAGTTGGTTTGATTTGGTTGGCTGGCCTCTGGTCTGATAACATTTGCTTTGAAAACAGGTGTGACCGTGTGTTTTGAGGAACGGGCAACCGAGAACGTTCTTAAATTAAAATTTTCAGGAAAATCAGCATGCTGTCCTATGTAAATACCCCACATTTTACCTGGACCACAGGTGTCTCCGTCCTTGTCCTTTTAGCTTGATGTTAAGGTGAAGTAAACATCAGTTTGTATTGTGCGTCCTGTAACAGTATTAACCCCAAACGCAGGCCTCCTGCAAAACCATGATATAAACAACTCTTTTGTGCATGCAAAAATACATTACTCAAAAGTCAGAGATTAGTAAATACTTAACTGATATATATGTATATTTTTTTTCAGTGATTACACAGTGGTAGTGGTCACAGTAGAGGTCTGTGAACCATCTAAGCAGTTTGCCATTCATCACTAATGCTTTCAATCACCGAGTGCAGCTGAAAACAATCTCCGCTGTGAAGAGTCTTGGGTAAGTGGATGCACTGTTGATTACCTGTAACCACTCATAATACAAAGGCGCAGCTGTTTACTCTTGGTTCTGCCCATGGAGACATTACTCTTTCTCCAGGTAAAAAGATGGTTAATGAAAATAAAAAAGGAAATGTGCAGGATAAGAACATGTTTTATACAAAAGATCAAATTTGTATTTTACGCACCTTGTCGAGGTAACAAAAAAAAAAGACATACTAAAGAGGATGATTTTCGTTGGTGAAAGCCCTTCAATTTTGGAACACGCTTTGTTTGCATTTGCTCTGCAGTTTCTCTTTATTCTCTTTTTTTTTGTAGCTTTATTCTCTTAGTTTATAGCTTTATAACATGAAGCCACAGGTTGAGCTGCCAGGAAGTGTTCTTCCTGGTTGTTTGCTTGTAGAGAGTTTCATTTTCCCCCATTCAGGATTAAAGAAATGAGTAACTATTTTCTCTGGGGAACTGATGTTTATCCTTAGATCTCAAATTCCAACCTTTCAAAACAGGGCATGACTGACCTGGAAGAGTACAGATGCCTTCTTTATTCCGAAACGCCAATCTCTCAGGATGGGGCTGTAGCAGCTGAAGAGATGAGGAGTTTCTTTCTTTCACTCTTTTGGGGAGGTGTTGAAGATGCTGTTAAAACCTCAACAACCGGCCTGCTTCGTCCGTTACTGTATCCAATTCACTTTAATTGATTCCATTTTCAGTGTTTTGGCCCTTTTAAAACAGTTAGATGTTAATAGGGTTGGCAGAATGCCTACTTTATCTCTTTTGTACTTTGGTGTGTGTGTGTGTGTGCGTGCGTGCGTAGTAAGAGGCAAAAAAAAAATCCAAAACAAAGTGGAGATTGTGCCGTTAAAATGTCTCTCGATAGCTCAGCCTGCTGCTTAATTCGTCTCATTTAAAATACATATGACTAGCGGTGAATAGGACGTGGAATAGACTCCACAGTCATTGTCATTGGCTGTGTGCTCTGTGCTGTGTGGTGTGTGTGGAGTGAAATGTGTCACTGTACTCCACAGTGCTTTGGGCTAAACACAAAGATCCCCCTCTGGGAAGAACAAAGGGGCAGGTGCAACTTCCTTCTCGCATTCACTCGTGTTTACTATGTAAAACTGACACTGTGTGCTCCAAGACACACAACAGACTGTAAGCTTATCTTTCCTCAGTTAACGCACTTACATAAAGCTTGATTTTACATACTCGGCTATCCGGAATGGAGAGATCAAATGCTTAAAGCCAACAATTTTGAAGATTAAGTGCAGAAACGGATGAAGCTTCCTTGGGTTGCTGACTCTAGCATTGTCATAATTGACCCTCTTTTAAGACGCTCCTGTAAATCATGTTGCCCAGTCAGTATAAAAGACAAAGTAAGACATTAGGGGATATATTTTAATGACCTAATGACATGATGTAAATCACATTTGCATTAGGGTGTGTCTGAATCCCCTTCTGTCAGTTTAATGGCATAAAATAATTTTGCTGCTCCAGACACTGGATTTCCTAATTGTCACTTCATCCCACGGAGTGAGACTGAATTAGTGTTTTTAGGGGCTCTGTGTGTCTGTCTGTTTTGTTTGTTTTTCCGCACTTGCCAATATGACCAACAGAGGCCGCCAGAGGCTTGTTGCGTGAGCCATCTCTGATTGCCTTGTTAACAAATGTGTTCAAGGGCACCCCATACTTTCTGCCCTCCACGTCACAAAGTATTTCCTACTAAAATGACAGTCTACATCATTTTGACATTTGTAGTGTTTACCTACATTTGTTGGCATCTGTACCATCGTGGACATGGTTATACTATTCATGTCGTGCAGCCTCTCATAGACCTCTGTGACTCAGGGATGTGGAATCTGGCACAGCATATAATCATCTCCTGCTCACTGTTAATCAAGGTTACAGTTTACTGTTATAAGGGGAGATTTGCCAGGTTGTAAGAGAGAAAGTTTCTCCACAAAGAAAAACCAGAGCTGCTCAGGTTTTTTTCTTTTTTATTATGTTTTGCAGCTGCACATCATTATCTTGATAATAGGAGCTTAAAATGACAGCAAACATATCAATGTCCCTATGCTCTTCTGCTGCCTCAACAGAGTGCTGCTCCGTCAGCATGCCTGACTGCTCCTCATGGTCACTCTGATGGGAGCAAGAATATTTGATATTTTGTAATGTGAAAATGCAAAAATTACATGGACACTTATGCTGTGCCCTGTCCTTGTGCAGAGTTTCAAATAGGGCCGGATCTTTCAAATCAGACCTTGACAGAGCTTCCTCTTACAAATTCGCTTTTTGAAGTTTGGATTTTTAATTGAGACGGCATGTCTCCAACCAATGATTTGTCCCACATGTTGTTCAATGATCCAAGTAGGCCTTTTGTTGTTCCCATTGTGCCTAACTCAGACACCAGTTTAAATATGTACATTACATCAGTGACCTATAGCTATGGTACCCAAGTTGCTGTCAAAGTAAAACTGCCTGTAGATTGATTCCCCATTTCACTTTCCTGTCTTTGCTCTGCTGGCATTTTTTCCCCACAGATTTTCCATGACTATTTTATGACACCTATATTCACGTCAACACACATACTAGTTGTCTTGTCAGATTCATAGTTCCCTCCCCCTGGTGATAGATGATTTGGGACTGAGCTGAGCTGACTCTGCGTTTGTGCACATACATCTGGCTGGATCCTGAGCAGCTGTGGACTGTACAGTGAACTGGTCGTTGTTATTTAGAGTCTTGTTTCCCCGTGTCTGCAGAATGAAGTAGCAGATATTATGTAAAGCCTTGTTTTGACAGCAGCAAAGAGCACATCTAATGTGGGCTAAGGTCAGCGTTTCTGCACATGCACTGGGATGCTCCATTGAATTTTAAATTCTCCAAACTAATGGTTTTTCATTTTACACATTTTGATCAATATGTTTATTTTCAAACTGTTTGCTAAATGACCTAATAATGCTTTCTTTGTGACTCTGAAAATAAGCTTTTGTGGAGTGTGGGTCACTTGTCATCATGACCAGTTAAGTCGAGCAAAAAATAGAAAGATTAAACAAAGCCCTGGTTTGACTTTCGCCTGCAACACAGCTGGTTGCCTCTGAAAAGACCAATGGCCAACTAGTCATTTGATAAAAACCTTGTGATTGTTGTGGCTCACCATCAATAATAGATGGCGTGTGGGACTGGCTTTGTCTAGATCAATGGTAATGTTGCACTGGCTGGTCAACAATGCTTGTGTGGAGTAGCCTCAGTGACCTGCAGTGTTTGGCTGTTGTTGTGTTTGAGCAGCAGCAGGTGGCTTGCATCCTTGAGTTTTTGTTGCTTGTGAACTTGAGCCTTCTTGGCACATCCACAGAGTCCCAGGACACTTGAATGATCAGGTTCAGCTTTCTGTGCTTGGATCTAGTTGCATCATGAAGTGTGGTGTGTACATCTGTGACCAGCACTTAACAGCACACATTTCTCCAGGGCGAACTAAACTGTGGTTTGGTTCACGCTCTTACACCTTATAACCCAAATGCTATTCCAATAACGGTGTTATAATGATTCTGTACATTCATTTATTTATGAGTAGTTCGAAAATATTTATCGCCAAACAAATTCAAACACATTAAACATTCACTGGCTCTTTATTTTTTTGCTTTTCATCCAGCCATAGTGAGAGCCTGAGTGCAGCCATGAACGAAGAGTTCAGATATGGTGCGAGGAAGGATGGATAGATAACACAGTGCATCTTGGGGCTCACTTATAAAGTTCAAATTATTTCCAGGTTGCTGAGAAGTTCTACAACCCCTTATCAATAAATCCTGTCAGTTGCAGCAGCAGTTTGTTATGACGGATGTATTTATTCACCTGACAAGCAGAACTACCTCTCAATTACAATGAGTATGCAAGTTATGAGGCAGCGCTTCAAATGCAAACATCTGCTCGCGCAGAATGAGGACAGGTATAATTAAAGTTTTTGGAAAGAAAATGGAAAATGAATCCCCTGCACCAAAAGTGAGCACTGCAAATACACTGCGGAGTATGTTTTTATTAGGTCTGGGACTTTGTAGCGTGTTTATTTTGATTAATTAATAACATGAAAATATGACGTGTTAACAATCAACGCATTTAATCAGACTTTATTTTTACACTCCAGGCAACACTTTCAGTTCCTGGTGTACCGATCACACCGATGCACCAGATGCGCTGAGTGACGTTAGACAACAAAGCTCCATGTGGAAAGCAGCAGCACTAGCAGCTAATGTGATGGTTGGCATTGGGTGAGACTGCGTTGCTTGGCCCAGTGGATGGAAAGTTTCAGTTAAAGGACAAAAAAAAAAAAAAAAGGTTGGATGGAAGCGTAGATAAGAGCACGGTCGTGTGCAAACATTGAATTTGCATTTCAAGTCTCCTGTATCACCTCAATCCTGAACATGTAGCAGCGAGCACGGACGCCAGAGCTAACGTTAATGGTCCTAGTACGACAAGTACAGTGTTTTCTTTAAAAGACGCACACAAACGTGTCTTTCTAGACTTTTACAAAAACGAAACTAATGAACCTGATTTTGTTTTTGAACATATTGTGTCTATGAATGTGTTCAGTCATCTACCAAAGTCAGTTTGAATTGAAAAATGTTGCTTCCTGTGTCAAATATTAATGTGATTAAAATTTGAATAATTAATTACAAAGCCCCTAGCTAATTATAATTAGATTAGAGTTCCAGCACAAGTTTGTATACAATGAGCATTCACTAGAGATGACACACACATAGCTGCTTCTACACATGTCGTATATTCATCATACACACACTGTGTGTTTTTTCCTTTCTTACTGTTGCAATGTCTGGTGGGAGGAGGTGCGTGGTTTACTGTGAGTATTCCAGTGTTTCACCACCTACGTAGATTTGCCACAGGAGATATCTGAGCTGCTTCTGTTTATTATGAAATAGTTATCTCATTATTGATCTGTATCTCATTATAACATGATCTGTAAATCAATATAACGTGCTCTTTTTTAAGTTAAAACCTTAAAGTTGATTTTACTGAATGATCGTAGGGGAATGTTTAGGTCAGGGAGGGATGGAGCCCAAATGTGGAGCGTCTCAGTATGCTTTCTATGTCAAACTAAGGAGCAACCATAGGATATACTTAATGAAAAATGAACAATATGAATGTTACATTGTTTAAGTGAACGTAGTAAATTGTGCAATTTTTGATTTCTGCTTATTTCTGCAGTTAAATGGAGCCTATTTTCTTATTTGTTGCAGTCCCCACACACATGATGTCGTCTAATAATGGTCCACTTTAGGAAGGAATAGTAATAACTGCTCAGTATTAACCACAAGTATATGGTTCTGTGACAAAAAACACAAAAGACTAATCCAGCTCGTTTTTGCAGCAACTATACATTACCATTAGTCTATTCACACAGCCAGAGTCTTAAAGGGGGGTTTAGTGTGTTCATACATGCTCATTTTTTTGTTCATAAAGAAAATAATTTGTTAATTTCACTGCTGAAAATGTATCTTTGAACTGTCTACATAAACTACTATAATGTCCCACAGATCTGCTGCTTCTCCCAGAGCTCAAAGGGATTTTTCATCCTCAACTGGGTAAGAGAGGGAGGGAGGGAGGGAGGGAGGGAGAAGTAGGTCACAACAAACACTGTTCTTGTTAACAGAACATGTAAATAAATACATATACCCGCACTAAACTAATCAGGAAAACAATTACACCCCCATCTAAAATGTTCCGGTGCACTGCTGTGAGGATGACAAGCAATTTCCCTCTCTTTAATTTTATGTCCCATGGCATCCAGATGAGAAGATTAATGATGCCTTTCAATGGGATTTACAAAAGCTACCCATCAAATACATCGACTCAACCTGTCATCTTTGACAACAACGCTTTATTAAGGCTACCCGTTATTAATTCAATTCCTATTGCAAATCATTGCAGTGCATAATTCCCCGGTTCCTCCCTGATGGAAATAAATTTTATGGACTGAAGACTTTACAGAGAACAGAGGCCTTGTAGTGTCTTCACTCTGAAGAGACATGACATACATTTATTGTCATGTTTTAAAATGGAAACAGAGATTTGTCCTCACTTTATAGGCTCGCGTCATATTTCTACGTCCCTTTGTTTAGTGTCTTCGGACCAGCCGCTTGTGTTCTTCCGAGCGCCGCCAAATCTGAATTAGAACAACAAATGCAATTGAAGAGTGCAAAAAATTCATATTCCCGCTGCCGTCGAAAGTAAAAATCAGAACGCGTTTCAGCGGCGAGAGGAAATCACAGCGCGCTAAATCAATTTTCTCCATTGTGATGAGGTCATGAATTTCAGCGTATGTGAAATTGTCAGGTGGCGGGAATGTGTTACATTGTGGTGATAAAGAGAGCGGGAATGATGATCATGCGTTTTGACTGGAGGTTGCTGGGAAAGGTGGGACCCTGACGAGGACAGAGGCAATGTCACCTCGTTGCCCTCCTCCACGCAGGGCAATGAAAACTCCATCTGCATTGCAGCACGTTGCAGTTCGGTCGCTTCATTCATTTGCAGTTGTCACTGGAGAAGATGAGCAGGGAAACTATAACTAACAGACATTGGATGTGTTCTAAAAAACATGCAGACATGATGGGTTTGAAGTATTTCATGAAAACACAATCTTGCCGAATCTTACCTTATGGCCTTCAGCTGGTTTTCTACCTGCATTTTACTTTCGATGCATTAGTCTATGTTGCCTGAGTTCATGTTTTGTGATTTTTTTTTTTTTCTCTAACTATTTTTGTTTGTCTCAAATGCTTTTAGAGCATGTTTATCTTTTTTAATATGCTCTGACCAGGGTTGCATCACATTAGCTTGTTCTATTCTCTCCGATCACAAAGAAAGCATTCTATTCTATTCTGTTGATGCAATTATGAAGAATAATTTCCCAACAAAACTGACTTTGCTCAAAAAGTCAACAAAATCAAATAGTACCTTTTGTACAATGTATAATATTTCAATTTTTATTTTTTTTAAATCTGACTCTTATCAATGTGGTTTCTAACAGAGAAAAGCTCTACAATTTTACATTTGACTGCATTAACAGCTGCTGTAGAAAGTTAGTTTGCAGCTGAAATCATAATATGTGTTTCATGATTTTAATGCGCTAATGGACTATAAGGCACTGCTTTAAGGTAGGTTATTCCACCTGCATAACAGCATAAAATCCATTCAACCTCAACCAATTGCAGCAGAAGTTGCAACATTAATAGACCTAATAATAATGGCTGATAATAATAATAATAATAATAAAAATAAAGCAGGGAATTCATGTTATTACTCATAAAGTGTATACATAGGTAATAACATGAATTCCCTGCTTTATTTTTATTATTATTTTTATTGTTATTATTATTATTAGCCACTTTTTTTACTTGAACATCATTTTAAATGCTGCATCGTTGAACCTCAGGTGAGTTCCAGGCCAGATGCAGATCTTATCATGAAACGTTTGATTGCATGTCTCCTGATTGTCAAGTTTAATTTTCCTAGAGTGACTTCAGAATAGAGTTCACTGGCATCTGGCCGGAACAGCTGCACACACACACACATAATTGCTCCTCCAATTAATTAGCGGCAAAGACGAGACCTCTACATTATGTGTACACTTTCAGATGGTTGGGATGGAAATCATTATTTACTTTGTATGCGAAACCCTCAATTGACCTTTGATGGCTTATACTCCACGCATTTGAAATAGTGGATTTTGCTTTCTGTGATATGTCCTCTGTCAGTGGTGACGTGACTGTTGTTTGTTCGTCTTGGACGGTGATACATTAGCATTGCTACATGAAGCTACATTTTATGATATGTATTTATTTTTGAACATTCATGAAACACACAATGTGTGTCCTGTTTGTCAATACGGCAGTAAAGATACAGTCTGTAGTTAGTTGTGGTGTCTTTTCCTCCAATATCGTGATAAACACAGCTATTCTTTTTCCAGATGAATCAGCTTGCAGATAAAGTATTAACTCACCTGTCTACCTGCATGGTTCATTATGATAATGTTCAGGGTTTTACATGTCGTAGTCTAAGCTGTATTCGTAGCACTCTTGGCTTCTTCTGCACGTTTTGAAGGCGGAGCTTTGATGAAGACGAGCAGATGGGAGGAAGTGTAATGTTTCGTTTGTATCAGTTGCAGTGTAGCTGGCTGTTTTAACCTTTTCCAAACTCCTACCACACCACATTTTGTCTTTTCTTTTTCCCCCTAGAAAATGTTCCTTATTGATGGCTATCCAGATGTAATTTTTCATGTCCGCAGTCTCTATTATTAAAAAGAGCAAAGTAAATACAGGCTGAAAATGAACCCAGTTTCCTTTTCCACTTGTGTGTATTTAATCCACAGATCTTCCAAATGTTACTTCATACTTCGTATTTGGATTCAGTTTAATTAACGATTGCTCCAAACACGTGTTTTAATTCACATTCACCATTCTGCCTCTCAGTTGTGTTATTTATTATAATTTTTTTCTTATAATCATTATTAATTCATGATTTCGTCACTGATCAATACATACTCTGTAGCTATGGTGTGTTACGTCTTTATAATATATTGATGTTGGACATGTCACCTTGAAGTATTTGGAGGTCATTGTGGAGGAAATGGGTGATCACAGTAACCTTAAGCTGCCTGCTGATAGTTTAACGGGGCAGCAAATGTGGAACTCTTTAGGTTGTGAAATATGCAATCGCACACATCCTATACTCACCTGAGAGAAAGGCATTACTTGACTGTTAGTCTCCCTTTCCCCATTTAATGAATATCTTGGGCCTGAACAGCCACAGTAAACGTTATGCTGCTTCACAAGAATTGTTCACATTATACTGAAACAACAGTGAGCGCCGGTGTTCTTCCCGTATGCTGATGGAAGTGAAACTGATAAATCCATTATATTGCTGTATCTTTGAGGAAAACCGTTTGCTCGTTGTAATGTTCTTATTGACTATTTGTTCTGTTTGTTCATGTGTGATTGTATGGCTACTCCGTTGGCGACACCTCTCAACTTTGCTTGAAACACTAACATCAACTTCATAAATGTCCAGCGTGTTATGTTCGTGCTGGCGGAAAAATAAATACACTCCTCAATAGTTTTAATAACAACATATCCTTAATCCTTCAAATTTTAACTCAATTAACGGTAAATAAAACATTAAGTCAGTACATGGAATGTTATTATCTTGTACAATGTTACAAAATATCACACATGATCAGATCCGTGACAAATTTAAATTCAAAACACGCTTGTCATCAGTTTAGCAGAGAACTAATAACCCCTCCCGCCACCCCATTTGGTTTTATTTTTCATTATTTATACGTGTTCCATGTACAGATTGGAGCTCCATCTTGTATCCAGCCTTGTCGAGAAAGGAGCCAATATGTAACAGAGACAAAGGGGCAACAGATTCACTCAAATATGACTAATACTGCAGCAGGAAGTAGTAAATATTTGACATTTAAATCACCATGCCGTTCCAGAAAAGGTAGGAATGTGATACAGTATGTAGGAATACATGGGATAAATGTGTAAAGTAAGTGTCCCTTGTCCTGAATATTATGTTCCAGCATTTTAGATTTAGTTTTTGTAACTAAATGCCCAAAATAAACTGTAGCACTCCCTTATCTCATGTCACTGTATGACGTGACAAATGCCATTAAATGCCAGACACATGAACAAAGGTAAAAACTGCACATTATATTGATGTTTTTAATTATTGTTGATCACAAGTTGTTGTGCTTGTTTTTGACTATACTGCAGACAGACTGATATATACTGTACAGTCTGTTTGTACTTGCACACGTGGTGAGGAATGATAAACGAGCCCTTCTTTCTCTGTTGCTGTGTTTCTTTTTCCAAGTTAGTGGCCTGTCTGATCTGGCTGTTTCACAAGTCAGCAAATCTGCTTGTTACATTTAACAGCACGTGAAGCAAAATGCCACAGACGATGTTAATTATACTCGCTCATAGTCACTTTACAAGCAAATTTTATTTGTCGGCACACATCAGTGGCAGTTATGCCGTCATATAAATTGCTCCTTTCTAAATAGTTCAAAAGACATTAAGTCATTATACGACCAAATTGAATAGATCGTAGAATAATATATAAACATAATGTTGATTTTGGCTGGTGGCGGCTAATATCTGGCTCACTAAAACCTCAAAGGAGTGTAGTTAATACTCCACAGCTGTGCTGGTTTTAATAGACCCAGTGTTTGTTAAACAATACCATCAGACAAGAAATCCAGTTTTGATGGTTTGGTATCTTTGAGCAGTCAAACACTATTAATTGGTCTCTGAGCAATTGGAACAGAATGAAATACATTTGAATTACTTCCTGTAACTGTGTTTCTCTGTATTTCCTTGTCAGTGACAGTTTTTATTTTTATGTTATTTTATGTCTTGGTCTCAAACCCCAGTTGTCAACGTGCCCCATAATGTGAATATGTCATACTTTTGTAATCTCTTTAGAGCACCAACACATATGACACATACCATACTGTTTCTTTTTTGTTTTGTTTTTTTATAAGAAATAGAACAAAAAAAACAAAAAAACAACTGAGGTATATGAGTGTTATAAATAATCCTGTGCCCCTGCATATTACATGAGTCCATGTGGAATACTACACTCAAGGGCTAATAAGCTGCTCGGCAAGCAATCAATGTGCGCATCATTGTTTGTGCCACTTTTTGTAGAAGCTGTCAGAATTTAAGAAATATATAAGGGCAATTTGTGTAGAAAATGTCAGCTGGATCACTTATATGTTTTTCTTGATAAACCAGAAATGGACAGTTTGTCTATTAGTAAGCCCCACTGCCACCCATGTTTAATGCAGGAGCGCTGTTCAGCTCGGTGCAGGCACATTTGGGATTCTAGGCACTGCTTCTTGACCAATCTGTGGTTAAATAGACAGCAGTGTCCAGAGCTCAGATGCAAAGGTCTCCTGCTACATTCAGGCCTGAGAGCACATCACCTCTACCCTTCTGCAAGTACACTAGCTCCCAGGTAAATACCACATTCATATTAACGCACTTCTTGTTTACAAATCTCCCTAAAGGCCCTGATACACTTCCACGCACATGCCGTTCAGTTTGGGCATGCGTTGTCCATGTGCACCCAACGCGCTCTTGCGCACAATTGCCAAATATGGGCTCCATGCGCAGCTTGCACATTGATGACACTATTGACACTACTAGTAAGCGCTGTGCGTGGATGTATACCACGGCCTCAAGGCTCACACAGTCACTCCCTACATATCCAATCACCTCTGTCTATACTCTGATCCTGATCACTCCCTCCTCCAGCCTCTGCCTCAGTGCACATATGTTGTTTCTTTTAAGTGGCAGATGAAAACCTGTGAAAAACCATCATTATTATTATTTTTATGAGCCAAAAGGAAGAGCAGTATGTTCTAAACCACTGACCGTTAATGTATTGAGTTGCAGTTTCTAACTCTATATTTCAGCCTCAAATATTTGAACATGGCTGCAGTATACACTTTTAAAAGGCCACGGATGAATACAACAGAAGTGAACTGCTGAAATATGACAAAGACTAGCACCACTTCACGCAGTATGAGTCTAATTACCATTAAAGCACCAGCACATAAATGATCAGATAACACAGGGAGCACATGGCTGCAAGTTCACACCATTCAATGTGATCCTCCGCACTTCAGCTTGATTTGGTGTTGGGCAAAGACCTGCTTGAGACAGAGGTGTAGAGAATGTAAAAGAAAAAGAGTCACTGGCATTAATATCTTTATTTATTGAGCTTCATCTACTGAGATGATTTATGTTGAATGTTCCTTTAACATTGTGAGTTCTCTTTTATGGTGGTTTGTAACCTTCCTCACTCATTAACCTTTGAGCATACTCTGAACGCATTCTTCACTGCGTTACATTTGGATCCCCCAAAAACATGATAAACCTTTTCCCAGAATGGCTTTTTTACATGCTAAATAGATGCCAGTGCAAACATTTGCTCTCATCTGCTACTCGACCGACTGCCGAGACACTTTGCTTAACAAATTAGGGAGGAAAACTAAATCCATATTTCAGTATTAATATTTTATATTTTTTTTACCCTGACCCAATTTTACTTCCTTGAATCCAGCGGAGGGAGTGATCCTCGGCAAAAATTAATTTATTGGAATTAGAAGCATTAATTACAACAGAAATATCTAGGAACTCATTACTGTGTTATAGATAACATTTCCACTGAGAGTCAACCAGCTGAACTTTAAATGATAAACAGTGGTTTACTATGAAATGCTGAAGACACCATTCTCACTTTGACTTAATTGAACACGCACAGGACACTGAATTAATCCATAATTAGCAAAGAGCCTTTAATTGTTCTTTAACGTTATAATTCAAATAAATGTAAATACAGCAGCTGTTGGCGTCAGCTGTGCCACACTGGTTGATGTACACTAATTGCATTTCATCAACAGAAGTGCTTTATCATTTCAAGTCACACTTTACATTACACATTAAGTCAAATTATTATTAATGTTATGACTTCAAGTTTTTTTTTTTTTTACTACTGCATTAACGAACTGGTTTGATGGTGGTTTTTGTATTTATTATCTTTTTTTGTCGTGAATCCGCAGGGAAATGAATGCAGCGTATCTGTATGTCAGGAGGGAAATAACTGGGGATGTAATGTAGTAGCATGTAATTATGCATACAACTGCATGAGAAAGTCTCTGGCTGTCTCTCCTGTGGATTTGACATTAGTGGAGGCATGTATATTATGTGCAGCTGGTTGTGGAAGCATG
Source organism: Solea senegalensis (assembly GCF_019176455.1). NCBI lineage: Eukaryota > Metazoa > Chordata > Actinopteri > Pleuronectiformes > Soleidae > Solea > Solea senegalensis. The sequence goes on from NC_058027.1 coordinate 17,044,638, forward strand.
GCCGTGTTAAAAGGCTAATCTATTTGACCTTTAAGTTGTGTTTCTGTTTTAGATATTATTAGACTTAGATTGAGTCTGATTGCATCTCATGTCCTATTACTGCGTCGGTTGTAGGGGACGCTTTAGATGCCCGTACGGAGAGAGAGAAACACATAATTCAATGTGAATTTAGCTGCTTGACTGAATGACAACAGTCTCACCTCATATCGTCTTCACATGGGTTCAGTCATGACCTGTTGCCGTCACTTAAATACAGTGGGTTGCCCTTTAATGTCATTTCTAAACTGTGGGGTAGTCCTATATACCTTCAGTGGGTTCTGCTGCACTCAGAGTTGATGCATGAGTCAGATACAGCAAATGTAGCCTACTGTCCGCTGACTTAAAGGTCCAGTGTGCAAAATCATGAAATAAGATCAAATACTTCTGTAAAGTATACAGTCACCTGATTGTATGAATTGTTGATTTTCATTAACTCAGAATGAGCCTTCTATATTTATATCAGGATCGAGGACTCCTCTGAGGCTGCTAATTTGGACCACTACATTTTCATAACAGCCCACTGTGGACAAACTAAACCTCTTTTGAGATCTGATGCTAACTGAAGGCTACACAGGTTGTTAAATACACTTGGAAGGGAATGTAAAATAAGGGATTTTCACCAATGAATGTTGCAAAATTGAACACACTGTATCTTTAATACCTGCATGGGAGGAGACCACAGCATGGTTCTGAAGACCAAAAACAGAATCCTTCCCTAAACCACAGTAAAACCTGCGCTTCCTGCATTGACCCCAGCCACCTTTTCCCCTGTGAATGGTAACATAAAAATGAAGCGAGTGTACATATGTGATGAGTTACACTTTACCCAAACAGGCAATGCTCTGACCATAAACACTGGCTCTAAACAAGCCAGCAATGTATTCACTATTGTCTCTTGGGTGTTTGTGTTCAACCTCTATCTGATCTCAGAACCTCCTCCTCCTCCTCCACGTTATTCCCCCTGCACACATTCCTCCTCACATGATGTGTGTGTCTGAAAACATAACCCTTGCTGCATGACAAGCCTACAGCTTAGCACGATATAAATAATTGTGTTAGAAATTCAATTGGCTCAACTTCTGAAGCCTTCCTTGACAATAACAGTCACTTCACTTGTCCTCTTTTTGATCCTGGAGAAGCTGCAAAGGAATCCCAACTGGCCCAATGTGTTTCTAAAAAAATAATGTGTCTTTTTTTTGTTTGTTTTTGTTTAGTGTTTGACAAGATCTTTTATCCCCTATGTTTGCGTCTTCTGTCGATGGTAGCAGCCCTCACTGCAGAGAATCAGGTCAAACCATGATGTCTCCATGGACAGCATCTTCCTACATCATTTCATACATCATTTTTTTTGGCCATGTAAGTGTCTGATTGATTACATTGGTTGACACTATGAAATAAGCAAAAATATGAAGTCTTTGCAGCCCTGTTTTACACCGTTATCAGTCTGAGAAAGATTGGTTTTAACAATGCATGTATGTCAGTCTGTTTTAATGATATTTGTCCATCAGGTGTTATTTATAGCTGATAGAAAAGCAACAGTGATCTGTGCTAATGGAGACATTTGTTCAATGATCAACTGGATGTGGCTGGCTTGTGTTGTGATTTCCGTCTGATCTCTGGTGGGATTTAGAGTGAGGGGTAGCAAAATAAATAGTAGTCCAGCCAACCAATATTGGTCCACTGCTGCTGCCTGTTTCTGTTTTACTCTTTATGATGAAACCACAGTTTCTAAACCAAATCCGCATCACAGCAGAGCATTATTATGTCTGTTTTGTTTGTATGTAGGGCTACGTTTAAAACGGCCAGCAGAATGGAAAGAGAGTGCTAATAATTGGATAAAAATGTATAAATTCTGTGTCCGTCTATTGAATTCCATTAAAATGTATGGTGACAAATAACCCAAGAGACAATTTTCTTCTGAAGAAATAGGTCACAGATTCAATTACAGTCACTGAAGCATGGACTCAATCTATCATGCCAAATTAAGTGCATTTTAGCAACCTACTTTTCTCTAGGAATTTTATAGACACATTCAGTCAAGTGGAGAGATTCGGCTGAAACAAAATTATATCAGCTTCTCTTTCTTTTTCCTAGTTTGTGGTGATTTAAAATGGTATCAACATTGAAAAATCTTTTTTTTTTTTTTTTTTTTTCCCCCAACCTAGAAAGCTGGTAACTCTGGGTGCTGTGTTTTTCTCTCTCTTTCTTCCTCTGATTCTTAGTCTTATTAAAGATTTGCCACAAGCACTAATTCCTGCCAAGCTTCAACGGCTGTGTAACACAAAGGGAATTTAATTACATCATATATTTAACCATGTTGAGCGTGCTCTAGATTATTAAAAACATGTGTTGGTGGCTTTAAATGATGATTTATATCAACATGTTTTTCCCCAATATTCCTAATATTTCAAATTCAATGTGGATACAATTATAGGTTATTAGGCTTATTCTACATGTTTTCTTTATTTAAAAAGAATCTGCTCATATTAGTTTGTTTGTTTTGTGCCATCTGGTCCACAGCAGCCAAGTGTAAATCCAAAAATAATAGTAAATACAAATAAATGAGTCGAAGGGTTTATTTATTTATCTTTGTATGTATCTGACTCAACAAATTGAGTCAGTTACATTAGATTATAGTAACCAGAGTATTGGGGGAAGCCAATTGGCTGTGACTACAACTATAGCTTTCATTACGAAACAAAACCTTCTAATTTTATGTAGTTCTTGGAATAAAATTTACATTAATTTAGTTAAATAAATAAATAAATAAATAAATAAATAAATAAATAAATGAATAAAGCAAAAACGTGTCCTCATCCAAATAGAGTGACACCTTTTTTAAACCTTCAGCATTCTAATACTAAAACAGCATAAAGTATAACATACATGATTAACTGATTCATTAATAAATGATGATATTCAACATAAAACTTTGACACAAAAGATTATTAGTAGGTGGTAAGCATTCTTCACATTATGGGCAATCATAATTCCAGTCAAAAACATAACACAAACAAGTGCTATTACTATTTATTACTATTACTGGTTTGTTATTATGAATGATGTCACTATGTAACATAGTGTGAAGTTATTATCCTGAAATAACAAAACCGCGTGCATTGTTCAAGGAACATTGCCGACATTTTCAAAGAGGAGGGAAATGGGAATGAATGTTTGCAGTAAAGTGATTAAAATCCTTCACAATGTGGGCAACGGTGATAGTGATCGAAATGCCTTACTGTGAGGAATGATGAGGTCATTTAGAAATAAAAACGATAATTGAAGTTGGAGACATAACGGAGCACTGTATGTCTATAATTAATTACCAAAAAAATCCCCAGTCTGTTTAAAAAAAAGTGTTTAATTAAAACCTTGAATCACGTTGGGGTTTTTTTTTGCACATGGAAATGTTTTCAGTTATGATATTATTTGAGAGTATTTTTGTTATATTTTTAAAAAAGGCGTTGGGTGACGTGTTGTCAGGTGTTCCATTTTGGCAATGTGTTTATTAAGAATGAAACCTGAAAGCTCTTCTGTTACCACTTATAACGCTGCTAGAAAATGGCAGAGACATATTATTATAAAATGGAGGAAACCAGTATAGGATGTAAAAATCATATATTGTCATGTTCTATCATATTAAAGATTATTCTCCATGAGGTTATTACTTCATAATTAGAAGTGATACGTGTCATATGATATAATAAAGGTATGGTTTTATGTTTCCCAAAGTGCATGAGATGAAAAACAATAAATGTCAAACACTGTAGGTGAATTGTAGGCATATTATTTCATTTCCTTCAGTAATAATTATTATAGTTTTGAATTGTTAAGTGTTCATAGAAGAAGACCAGAGCCAGCCAAATGGCAAGTGGCTTTAACCCCTTTCCCATACATCTTCTCTTTTTTATCCAGGATATATATTACTCATGTTTTATTTCATCTTTACTGTTGAATTGGCAGACGTATATATCCATAGATTCGGCACCAAAGCCCCACAGCTGTGTTTTCAGCACTGAGCACTCATAATCACTTTGCTTTGCCGGTTTAATTAGCTTGAGAAAAGGGAACAAAGTACACTTGTCATGTTTATTATAATGAATAAATGTGCAACAGTATGGCTCTTTTATCTCACTTAAGAGGTTATGGAGGGTTATGGTTAATGAAGTTCTATGGTATTTTACTTATCTAAAAGCAATCTAATCGGGCTCAAACAGACTGTGGCTGCACAGACATTACTTGTTGATATGATCAGTTATTTGTTGGTTTCTGTTTATTGGATTTTGCGAGTGGTCCCCCTGGGTTTTGTGCATAGGAAGAACAAGATAAAAAATGTTTTCGGACATATTAATGCAACAGCAGAGAAGCTCACGTATGCTTGTTTTTCACCATTGAATGATTTGCGTTGTATACATAATGTGTGCATGTAGGTCACACCTTATTTAACCCTGATAATGATCCCATTTCAATGTCATTTGCATCCTAAATGACGTATGAACTAAAACACTGGTGACTATTTACAATTATGATCCATATGACTGATAAACCTTTACATTCTATTCCATCCACACAGTCATCCAACTGCTTTAGATTTAGTCTACGTGCCTTGTTCCCAATCTACACAACGAGCATAATGCTTTGAGAAAATAAGAAGTGCCTTTTCTTGTCGTGCGTGTTTTGAAACAAGCGCGAGAACCCAAACAACTCGCTGTCCAAATCAAATGGATGAAAAGCCCATGACAGACTTTTGTATATAGCTTTTCTGCAGGAACTTAACTCGAATGCCATTTAGAAAGACTCTTAGGGATGAGATAAAAATGTTTCGTAAACACAGCTCGGACTCAAAAAAGCAATTTAACAAAGGCATGAAGTGGATTGACAAAAAGGGGAGAGATTCACCCACAACTGACACTTGCCTCCAAACCGAAGTGTAGTGACATTCTGCAGCGATAACGCCGGTCTCCTGTCATCATTGTGCCAAGTAGTAATGTTCGCCAAGTTCCTCATTTGCTGCGTAAGCGTTCGAATATTCATTGTCACAGAAGAGACCAACAGTGACCAAGTGAATGGGGACACCCTTTATCTCTGTTTTCTAATTCAAAATCACATTTCAACTGACTGAAGTTGCTGTAAGTGCAGAGCAACACTTTTGGTGAAAACTCTTTTGACATTACGTTTTTCTTTCTCCTGCGTTTGATCTCAACCTCATACTGTACTGTGTTGGATATTCTCCTCTGGAATACGGCTCCATAAATGGGGCTTTTAATAATTCATGATGCTAGATTTAGATTTGTACCACTGCTTAGAAAATGAAAATTCTCCACCGTGTTACTTTGCAGAAGAACTGTGAATCAGCGTTTTTTTTTCACATATCGTTGAAGTACTTTTTCACCAAGCACAATATACTGGTGATCAAATACCACTTTATATCAAATGCAACGGAGTGTGCACTGAAGTATACATTCAGTGTATGTGCTGTGCCTCTGTTCAGTGATGGGCTTATACATCAGAATTTTACAAAAGCCTTACACACTGGATATGGCTTCCTATAGGAACCTGGTATAATCTACATATAGTCGCAGAGCAACTAGAAGAGCAGATGCTCTCTCTTTACGTTCCCTGATCATCGACTGTGTTGTGGTCAAACACTTCATTAAGAATGTTATCTTCAATATGTGTGATACAGTATTTCACGCCAAAGTGACAGTGCTAAATAAACTAATAAAAACAACTTTCTCAGCAGAAGCGAGTGCCATCATCCATCATTCAGCAGTCATCCGCCCCAGCTTTTCCACTCACAGTTGTTGCTATTTGTTTGTCCACTCCATGTTACGACATTATTCACATTCACAGTGTTTGGTGTAATGAATGCTCTTACTCGTGTTGGTTTATGTATCTGGCCTGGTTTCATTTTTATTGTAATGAACATGATTGAGGAATATGCACCCGGTGGTTTGCCGTTTCTAGTCCTAATGCAATGTAAATGGAGCAAAAATAATCTGCAGTGAGTAATGTCTGTTTACGTATGCATCGTGCATTCAGTGTTTGGTTTCCCTTGCATGCAAAGTATTACCTGGGTAATTGATTTTGCAAGCTTCATTAGGCACAATTTGTATATCAGATGGGCTGGAAAAGAGAGTTGTTGATTAGTTAGATCTTCCTTTCGGAAATTGCTTTTTTTTCCCCCCACATTCTTATCTCCGTTGCAACCCTAATGGCAACATACTTTTGTAGTTTTGCCGTGATAATAAAGTAATACTCGTGCATTTAAGCAACTTGTTTTGTATTCATACGTGCAGCCGTTTTTGTTTGTTATGGTCATAAACAGTGGAGATAAAGCTCCGGGGTTATTAAAGATAAAGATATGCCCTATATTGCTTCTATTAAAACACCACATACACACACACAGGTGCATCCAGATACATATAAGCACCTTCAACTAAATAATGTAACCGTTGCATTATTTGGAATTTCTGTGCTTTTGTCGGGGTGCAGAATTATGTCAAATTACCTTTCGCCCCACATTAACCCCCACTGGCCTGTTATTTCCATGTATGCTTAAACATTCAGCTGCCGTGTTTATGTTTATGCTAATGAAAAATCAAAATGCTTCAGATGTGGAGGCAGAAAAAGCTATAATAAATGCAACGTCGATGCAGGTACATGATTAAGGGAACCTCGGTGAGGAGGTCAGTGACCTCCTGGTTATTGGGTCAGTGCATCGGTTAGTTTGCTTGGTTAGGTTCAACCCTAACCCTAACCTTTTTCCCTGATGAGAAGACGAATAGGGAGTGCGAGTCGTCTTCAACAAGAAGATACTTTCCAGGAATCACATTAATGATTGCTTGAAGAATTAAATCTTCTTTTTCACAGTTCGAAAACCCTATTTGGCTATAGAAATGTTACCATATCAAGGGCCCTCCAGCCTCTCAGCGGTCCTGTGCAGATGTTTGCAAAACCATTAGTGCTTTCACACAACACCTGGCAGTGTAGTGGTTTAGTACTCTAATGGACACTAAATAAACCCATAAATAAATAAATGAATTTCACGTATTGAAAGTGAAGTGGTGTGAGCTTCAGGAGAAAGTGAGCAGCTGAAGACCTTTTGAAGCATGCATTTTGTAATGGTTCTGCCAGTGTTAAATGCACAGCTACAGCACCGAGATTTACAAATCAAGACTAAAACTGAATTTCACAATCAAACAGATCTTTTATTTTTTGTCGAAATGTGTTTCTCCCTTTCCTTCTGCTCAGAATAATGGCACATCTCTGTGGTGTCTTACTATTTACGAGCTCAATTTGCTGGCTCATGAGCCAACTTGCCAGCACAGTGTTCTTTCTCCTCCACTTATTAATAATAACTCCGACTTCCTGTCCCTCTGAGTCACTCCATATTCATGATGCTTGACAAACCTGGGCTGTTTTTAACGTGGATTAGGTTGAAAATAAAGGTGGATGCCTTTTTATATGTCAAAGTTATAGTTTTCGCAAATAACAAAATGTGTCTGCTGTATTGAATGAGGAAGTTCTCAGTACAGATGTGGCATCCAAATGTTACTTCAGCTGGAAACAACCGTCACCATCTCTTGGATATGAGTGGGTGGTGTTTAGTTTAAATGCAGTGAGTAAGCTGGGGTCAGGTTTTGGCACAAAGGACTCTTAATTGAGGCTAAGAAAACTATGAAAGCAATGCCTTGCAGGTTTGAACACATTAGGATACTGTTCTCCTAACACTATAAAATCATTTAAAACAAAGAGTTGCACTTTGCTTCAGATATTCTAGAACTATATGTTACTGGCATGGAACAAAAACACATGTTTTTCAGTACGTAATCTACAAATTAAAGTGTGTAACCTTTCAATTTGAACTATCGTCAAATGAGTTCTCGCGTTGCCGATAATGCCTATCAGCTCCTCTTGACTAGTCGCTGCTTCTCAATGTAGACCGTCCATACAGAAGAATGCATGTTTTTAGATCTCATGATTCACACCACATGAAATGTTCAATGTCGGGAGTAAAAAAAAACCCAACACACCTGTCTCTTATTGTTTGTCCACTATACAGGTTTCAGACAACCTAATGGAGCCCACTCTGCAGGAGTACAGTGCCTCCTCTCTTTTGTGTGATCTTCTAAGTTCAGAACAGGACGAGACATTAACGATGAAGGATTTTGAAGCGTCTCTGGTGAGTACAAAAGTGTTTTTTCAGAACCCATACAGTCATCTGAAAACACTTTAGATAATGGAAAAACTATAATGTCATCCAGCTTAAATAAACCAATTTTGCTTCGTGTGCCTGTACATAATGTGTACTCTACCTGTAGGCCAGTGAATCCGTTCAGGAATCATATTTCACCCAGCGCTGCCAACCTGATTAGGACGGCACATGAAATATGTAGCTTGACTTCATTTTCCCCTGAGCTATTTTTTGTCAGATCCTCTTGTCCACTTAGCTGTGCAGGTTAATTGTCTCCTAATTTCAGTCTTGGCATGTGATGCAGCTTAAAAGAGAAATGATTACATATTCAAATGCTAATTTCCTCTGAGGCTCAAGAGGTGAAGATGCATGAAACATGCATGCTGGTGCTAACTATTTATACGCAGAGGGTTATTAGAATAGGGAAACAAATTAACCAGACATCACTCTGGATTATGTTAACATGACAAAGTGCTGTGGCGGGGCCTCTCAGTATGTCCACATGCTTGTGTGCTGGCGAGCACAGTGGAGTGGAAGTGTTTTAGCACTGTGGGCACAGTCCACTGAGGTCAAACCCCTGAGCTATAAGGGCTGACCCTTGAATCCACGGACACTGAGGTAATCCATTAGACGGGTTCAGGGACACGCCACAAGATGCAGTGCAGTGAAAATAACGTGTAAAGATTCACATTCCTACTTGATGCCTGTAAGCTAATATAAGATAAAATTTTTTTATACACATGAGCTCTGCAAATGCCTGCGGTGTAACAGTAATTGATGGGGTGCACTGCAGTGTTGATGGGTTATAGTGTAAATTGCGAGCAACTTTCGTTTGCAATATGCTTTATCCTTTTGCAAATAATACGATAAATAAATGGATTTTCTTTGTCAGCGATTGGCTTTCGACAAACGACAAACCGGAATCACTTGTCCATGGAATTTCAAGTTGTTTACTCAACTGTGTGGATGTAGATGATTTTCAAACATGACTTTGCAGGATGACCTCACATTCAGTCTCTTTATATTGCTGTCCGCCTCAATACACATAACTCAGGGTGCTCCATGTCTGCTTGTAGTAGAACAGGAATGAATTATTAAGATCCAAACATGTTGCAACGGAAACTAGGAATTAAAGGTTTTACTTGAATCGTCACTTGAAGTTCAAAACAAATAGTGTTCTCTTTCCGGAACGCAAACGTCTCATGTTGTTATTAAATTGATCTTCATCACAGCTTATATTTAACTGACATCTGTGTCACTGGACTTGTATTTTCTAGCTAATTTAGGTGCAACTTTTGTCAGTCTCGGTTATTCTCACTTCATTATACAGTAATAGATAATGAACTCCATCAGGTGAAGTATGTTGCTGAATTTATCAGTGCAATAAAGCATTCGTCAAGTGTGTGGGCATCTGCCTTTTTCTTGATTTTAATTAGTTTTTACCTTTGAAGCATATGCCTGAGTATTCCATTTTCTCATTCTCCACTTTTATTTCATTTTAAAAGTATATCGTCAAACGGAAAACAGTTAAATAATACATGTTCTAGTACATCGTTTAAACAATGCAGACTTAAACAGTGGTTAGGCGTAGAATCCTTAATGTCATTCAAGTCCTTATGATGTGTGAGAACTTTAGTCTAAAGTTTACCCCGAAATATAGTTTCTGTTCATTAAAGCAAACTGGAAAGTGTGAGGTGGGAAAAGCCACAGCTCGGGCCACAGAGGAAATGTCAGATGTGTCCAAGCAAGAGCCAAGCAGAGTAAAGTGAACAACAATGTGAGCTGCAACATGTTCACAAGTGGAAAATGTTAAAGACAAAAAGAAAAAATGTCCTTGACAGTTTTCTAAAAAAATATAAATACCAAAGGAAGAAGCCGTAACTGACAAGCTTTTTATACTGGCAATTGTACAATAACCTGTCATTTCAGAACCCTGACACCTGTAATGGCTCAAGTGAATTATGTTCTAAGCAAAAAGGAAAATGAACTGGTAAATTGTGACTAGTTATTTTTGTAAACTGTACTCTTGGTATGAGTCCACTGCTCTCCATCACTTTCTTTGTTTGTCCCTTATTTCATTTTCTTTCTCTGCACTCCCACTGCTTCTCTCATTTTATTTCTCTCGCTCTTTCACACTCACTCACACACACACACACACACAAACAGACCAGTGTACACGCGCATACAGCACATGTGCTTACACACAAACACACACACACACACACACAGTCACAAAGCCCCGGTGCACCCTCTTTGTAGGAAATTTAATGGTCTCATGAACATCAGCCAGGGTCATGCTTGGGTCATAGCCAATTTATCTTAGCAATGCACAGTGAGGGGGCTGTGTATGAAAAGCATCTTTGCATTAGCTCGGGGTTGTAATTGATTAGCCAATTTGTGTATACAAAATAGATTGCAGCAGCACCCTGAAAAGCAAAGGATGCAATCAAATTGAGTCTTATTCTCCTGACAGGATGTATCCGACTGCATTGTTCTGACACTACAGTCTTCATTATTCACTTTCCTGTTAGCGCTGGTATTTTCTATAAATTATGATTCACGCTGCTGCAGCTTTGAGCACAGCATTATGTTGAAACGTATGACAAATGCCGATGACTTGCACACACACACACACACACGGACAGATTACAACAAAACTCTGTTGAGAATATGATTCACGATGTGAGACATCTGCTTGTGAAGATAGCATTTTGTTCTTTCTTAATCACACTACGCTTTGAGGCTGTTGTATGGAGACCTATGGTATCACTCCGCAGTCCCTCTTTCTGTGGCTTTTCAGCTTGCTTGTTAGACCAAAGCTCACACTTTTCTAATACATATCATTATACAATTCTGCTCTCTGTAGAACAACTCAACACTGGCGTTTTCTTTGCCGCATTCACCTCTTTACTCTGCCGACAAGCAGCTTCATTGTTTATTCCTCTGGTTCCTATTTAGTTGGCCTGCTGAGGCTGTTGGTCAATCTTATCTGCGCTTGGACACACGCCAGCTGCAGATAGTTATAAGGAATGGAATTGCATTAATTAAGTTCCTGTAACCTGATATGTTGAAACACAATATGCTAAAATCAACCATTGGCATTTCTAGTATGTGGTTAGGGTTCAGGCTTCTGCATATTCTATACAAGCATTCTGGGAATCAAAAGAGCAGAGGCCTTTGTGGCTCTGCGGTGACCCAGGCTCACCACGAGGCGAGCTCGCATCTCTGTCCTGTTTGGTAACGACTTCTCATGTCGACTCACAGTAATGCATTCTCATCTGTGAACTGCCAAACAAATTAAATCCAACACACTCCGATTGGATTCAGTCATACTCCTCATTATGGCCATTAGAAGCCAATGAGGTATTGCAAATATTTTATTGCCAAATTTAATGAAGCTGCAGTTCTCTATTTGGATGTCTGGGATATTTGCATATCCCAGCTCCACAAAGCTGACTTTAATGAAGCTATTTGGCAAGACCCTGATCCACTTTTATGGCATGGGCCAGGTGAATGCCTTAATCCTGTGGTGATAGCAGATCACAAGTGTGTTTTAGATAACAGCCTCCATATACAGGGCAGCTGTGATGATTATCTGTCATCGTGAACACCGCTCAGCTAAAGGCATATGCATTGGTTAAGGCCAGATTTCACCATGTCTAATTGAGTTGCAGATGTAATACATATTTATGTGCTAAGAAGCTTTGAGTGATGCATTTCCAAACGGCCTTTAAACATCTAATTAATTTAAATTTTGAGAACTGTTCATTTGCAAAGCACAATTTCGACACTCTTTTTTTTTTTTTTTGGAATACAAAATAATTCAGCTTATGAAATAATAATAATGATGACACTGAACTGATATTTTCTTTTAGTCCACGCTAAGGGAATGGGCTACACAATGGTCTCGGTTCCCCAGCTGCTGTGTTACACTACTGCCACCTAGTGGAAGATGTGAGCGATGTTGCTGTTGCCAGGGGAGACGAACACCTTATGCAGTTGTTGGTTGGCCATGAGAAGCGAATCAGGATGAAAATGGAGCACTAATAAAACAAACACCAGTTTATCAGTGGCCAAACAAGAGTAGAAAGTAGTTTGCCTTCACACAGAGTATTAATATATGGAAGTGTATAATGCTTATTATAGCATGCACTCATGAGAAAACATGTATAAGCATTAAATAAACGTGTATATTATTTTCACATGTTGTCCAGAATGTAAGCACAATGTCTGTACAATCTGTCCCCAATACTGATAATGGTGTGTTTTTCCCTATACAAGACAATAGCACCATCGTGTGGTCAGGTCAGGGTTCAGCACAAAGCAATGACTGTGGAATTTGTATTGGTTATAGTTTGCATAGGTAATCTTCAATCAATTAAGGAGATAAATAAAGCCATATGTTATGGAAGCATTAGACTAAAGGGTGTTGTATTTAGTCTTTCTTTTCCTTCTGTGGCAGTGAGGCTTGCAGGATTTGGTGGAAGCATTTGGTTGGATAATTTACTCTGAGTTGAAAGAGTATTTTATTCCCTAAAATAAGTCCTCTTTTATGCATCATGTCCAACTGCAGTAGCTCTTCATCTGGTGCCGCGCCTTATTGTTTTCTGCCCCATTCACTAATATACAATATTGACCCTTTTCCTCAGGTATGTACGTTTTTGTCATCATATAAAAGGCAACAACAATGTGTGTTGCTGAGAAACCAATGTAGTAAATCAAATCTGTGGCAGCACCTTCCCTTAAGCGAAGCAATGTAACAAAAATGGAACAATATTTGAGTCAGTTCTTTTTTTTTTTTTTTTCGGCATCATCCAGCAGAGGTGTGTTATGCTGGGGTGGCCTTCCAGTCCCCCAGGTAAACTGTACATCATCTTCTGTTTGCTGGGAAGGACACCATTACTCTGAATTTGGTCCAGTGTTACTATAACAGTTGCAGCAATAGGTCCAATATATTGGTTTCTCTGAGTGAAAGTGAATAAGTATTGCTCACCTGTCCCCCAATATAGACTGTATAAATGCCCCCAAGCAAGGCACTTACTGTAAGAGAGCTATTCTGCTGTCATGGTAGAACACGGTGGTCATAACAAGCCATAGTTTTTCGTATGGATAAATATCTATACCAAAAGGGTTTGTTCCAAAATAAATAACAGGTAAAGTGTAAAATTGTCCTTAAAATAATAAAAAAAAAACAAATATACACCACACCACCCCATGTGTTCTTATGTTAACCAGAGCAGGGCAAAAACAAGCAGCCATATTCATGTTCAAAAGCTTTACAGTGACATTTTATCAAGGCCAAAGTTATACAATGTGATTTCCAAAAAAAATAGGAAAGTTTTCTCATTACGCAGTTTGACTAAGTACATTTAAGGTGAAAAACATGCTCTGTATGTGAGTAGAGCACAAAAAGTTTTACTTTTGTGTCATCCTCCTGTTTTTTTTTTAAAGTGCTGTAGTTGCACATATACACTTCCCAGTCATACATTTTACCAAATGAAACATTGATGTTCCCTCTAAAACCTCCATCCTTCTTACTACATGTTTCACAGACAATAGCACTTTGCCAGCAATTTGTTTCAGCCAAGATGTATGGTGTGATAAATATTTAAAATCAAATTTGGCAAAAAGACAAAGATGGATGTGGCTCCCCAGGCTGTCGCGGGGAGCCTCACACTCGCGTATAGGGAAGTCCCTGCCCGAACCCCTATACCCACACACACATACCTGTAGATCGTGTACTATTGCCTCTCTGTTGCACTTTTCCCTGATATTTTTCTTGATATTGTGTGTGCGTATGTATACTTGTGTGTACATACTAGAAAGACAGACGGCAAAAAATATTGAATGGTGGATGAGCAAGACCGAGTTATTGGCTTGACTGTGTGTGTTGTAGGGTGCAATACGAGGGGGGCAAGTGGGCCATGTAAGGATGAGGCAGAGTGTTGGTGTGTGTGTGTGTGTGTTTAATGTCCAAACATTCCCGCTGAGTCCACTGAGTTGTCTCCTCTTTGCCAAGGATTTATCCCAACACACACAAACACACACACTGAGAGATGTTGATTTGGAAAAATTGGCCAACAAACAAACTCATGGGGACTTCATGCTCACTAAGGCAAGTCTTTTGATGCTGTGTGCCAAAGTGACAAACTACAAGCGTAACACACATTACTACTGCATTTCTTACTTCAGTGAATGGTTATAGAGTGGAGGATAATAATCTGTTTAGGCTGGCTCGAGAAAGGGCTTTTTGAAATAATATTGCTCAAATATGATGCGGGGACTCTGTTTTGCAACTTCCACAACATTGGGAGTATGTGTCTTCAGGCCTTTTTAATTTAGATGGTGTCAAAGGTTTTTGCACAACTATGACTTAAAATGTACACTGTGCAGATGATATAGTAATTTAGTGGATTTAAACGTTGCCATTCTGAGAGAGACGCGTGAATCCCAATTGATGTATGACCACTGAGATACGGCTCCATTCATCACCATTTAACAATAAATACTCACTTTCCACGCCTTGCCATCTGCGCAGTGATGACTAATAGCCTCAGTTTAGATAGCTGATAAAGGCACAGTGTAAATAATCTGCTTGGGACCAGATGATGCTCCTGTACTGTACCTGCGTGGCCCCTGGAGCAGCTTTTGTAAACCATTACAAAAAGTGCCCACTCTGGGAGTGGTTTGAAAAATATAGCCCTTCTCTACTCATTAATCAGTGTACCTGTGCTGAACAAGCTGTGCCTTTTATTAAAGTTGGTGGAGAAAGTAGCATTTTTTTTTAGTGTAGTAAATTACATATCCCTTTGAAAGAATTGAAAGTCAAGTGTGAAAGTTGCAATTTTCTGTAAACTTTCTCAGCTCGGTGCTTTCTGACCCACAAACTTTTCTTGAACACGATGCAAATGAACATATTTTATTATATTGTTGTTGTATATGATTTTATATACATACATATATATACATACATATATATAGTAATAATAATAATAATAATGCAACTTTCCTAATTTAATGTTTAGACAATGTTCCTAGCAGTAGATTCATGGAACCACAGGAACCAAACCACTGTTTCCTTGCAACAACAACAACGTCAAAAGCCAATAAAATATCCCTCCTAAATGCCTGGCGACACTGAGGCTATATTTGTGCAAAAATTAATGCACAACTCCTGCTCACAAACATAGCTCATAATCCGGATTATTATAAGTTAGTCCCAAAACATAAGTGAACGAAGCGCCTGCTTTGGGCCCCATGTGCACCAGAATCTGTGGTGTTCGTGCATAAGAAAAAGTGTTTGTGCATAACAATAACAGTTAGTCTTTTGCAAATGTAGTCACATTTTGTTATCACTTATTTACTATTTAAGTATTTGTTTATTATTTATTTAATGCCATCTTTTTTGCATTTGCACTTGTTTGTGAACTTGTTTGTTTTTTATTTTAACTTTAACTTTAATATTTAATGATAATATATATATATATATATATTATTATAGTTTATTTGTTGCAGCTCTTTAATCAAATCTAGTAAAGTCATTGTCATGGTTACAATAAATGCGCCATCTATCGTTTTATTTTGTTACATTTTATTGTGCTGATACCATATTCACCTCTTAGCATTGTGCCATTTTGAATACTAAGACCATTTTTTCAAGACTGATTTTTACTACCATTTAAGTCATAAGGGAAAGAGCATGCAACACAGCGACAACTGTGAAGAATTATGTAATTACTGCTATTTACTGGTGTTGATAATGGACCCAAAATTACATTTTTGCTTCGGGCCCCATGAAGGCTAGCACCGGCCCTGGTGAAAGGTCTCGATGCACCAGGAAGGTAGAGCAAGCACACAGGTTGAGCTAAACCTGACACATTGAATCTGTTCACTGTTCAGCAACTCACCTGTTGTGGTGGGCCATATGAAATCGATTTGAGGGTCCACATGAGGTCCACGGGCCGGGAGTTTGAGAACCCTGTTCTACACTGTCAATATTCAACCTACAGCCATAGCTGCAAGTCGTTTTGCTATTCAGCTTATAAAATTAGTGCTACAGTAGCCCCAATGTTGGAATGCATATGTAAAAATATTACTAACTGCATGGTGTTACTAACAGTGTTTCATGATTTTACATATTGAGGACCCCGCTGCCCCCACTCATGTGTACTCTAGTCAGGAAAAAAAACTATTTCATGAGAACAAAACATGTATTATACCTCATGATAGTCGTTAATAATAGCAATAAAAATGAAAAATAATGAATGAATGAAAATGAAACTCTTACCTCCTGGACGTTTGACTGAAATCAGCCAATATGAATACAATACATAACATTGTTTTCTGTGGCTGTTAAGTATCAGAGTATTTCTCCTGTGTATATTTGCAACACATTTGTATTATTTACTTTTAATTTCACCATTTAATTTTACCTCTGTTACCTTTACTCCGAGAATACTGTGGGTGTTGACAGCTACATACACCTATTGTTCTTGCAAGATTTAATTCTTTAAATTTAGACTTAATGTAAAGATTAAATTGAGTTGTTTTTCAACCCACAAAAAATAATTATTTACTGTTATTTAGATTTTAAATAAGACAAAAAAAAGTATTACACTATTTAAATCAAAAGGCCTTTGTGACCTATGTGGAACTTTGGCGCACCCTGGTGGAGCTTTTGTACCCCACAGTTGATTTTAAATCCTCTGCTCAAACATAACCCGGCCCTTTCTCCACACTACAGACTTGTCATCGCAGCAAGACGCACAGGTGCAACTAATCACATTAATGATGGCTCAATTCCATTCAGTTCCCTCAGACCCACGGTTGAGCCATTACGTTTCCTCGCTGATTGGCATGGGACACTTAAATGGAGCAAAACCATAATTAGTGTCATTACTCACACCTGTGCTTCCTCTGCAAGGACAAGTGAGAATGTGTGGTGCGAAAAGTGAATTCGGCGAACTGTACATGCAGCGCTATGACTAACTGATTGATTGGGCTCCGTGTCACGTGGAGAATGACTTGACGCGCGGAGGCCACATATGACTTCCCAGTCAGATCCATTGCTTTTAATAAGTCGACGTAAATGTAACCGTAAGCACCAGACAGCAGATGTGTGACGTTTCTTTTTTCTCACCCTCACTTTCCACAGACTCTGAGCTTTGTGTCACCATAGGAAATTAATGCCAGACGAAGTTTCTTTCCAACCCAGTGCTGACCTTCACAATTTTATTTTAGAACATCACCTGGACAGTTGTCACCATTGTGTTGGAGCCCACAATGTTTTTTTTGTTTAGTTGAATGAATAGTAATGAAATATACTGTATATATACAAATCTTGTAAATGTTAAAATTTAAAATGGAAATACTTCCAATTTTACTTACAAAAATACTTCTTGTGTTAGTTTTTATGGAATAGAGTACCTTGTTTTCTAATGGTTGCATCCTGCTTGATGTCTGACAGTGAAGTGAGATTATGAAGTAAGATTTCATTCTTTCTCACATCTTCCATACTAATCTTTTCTCCCCCTCTGTCTGCAGTAGAATTTGAACGTCCTTAATAGCAATTAAATGTTTGCCTGAGAGGATAAGGCAGTAACTATGCAATTATTAATGCCAGTATGCCCCCAGTATGGCATTATACTGCTGCTGATCTTTCTTAATTGTTCTCCAGAGACTTCTAAAATGGTTCTGGTCCTGCTATTAGCTTTTTAAGGGACAGAATAAGTGCTATTTTAATCAGAATGTAAAGAATTTTAGCTTTTGTGATGACCAAAAACAACCAGTCTTGTTATGAAAGCTTCCCAAAGTGTCAGAAACTGATTATATGTGCTGCATTTTTACCATATTGTACCATTGGATTCTGAAGGTGCTTTTTAGTATGTTGTGCCAGACATTAAAACAATGCAAGACCAACACATGTAGGTGAGGGTTTTATAGGGATCACGTGTATGTTTTCACTCTTACAGTTGTTTATATACAAAATGGTATATTAAGAAATGACTAGTGAAGACTACAAGGTTGGTGGTAGTGGTTAGCACTCTTGCAGGAAGGAGTTGGAACAAGGGCCTTTCTGTATGGAGTTTGCATGTTTATCCCCGTGTGATCGTTGAAAATTGGACACTCTATAGTGATCGTAGGTGTGAAAGTGAGAGTGGATGGTTGAATGGTTGTTTGTCTCTATATGTGGCCCTGTGATGGACTGGCGAACTGTCCAGGGTGTACCCCGCCGATATCGCCCAATGTCAGCTGAGACTGGCACAGTGTGACCTTCCTGTGGAGGATAAAGCGGTAGAAGATGGATGTTTGACCAGTGAGTCCAAGTGAGACCAAGTCCTTCCTGCTACTTTGAGGTATCGAACTTATTTTAACCCTTTTGTTTTTGGGGTGACCGTATCTCAGTGGAAGTGCGGGTTGTCTTTCAACTCAAGGGTTGTGGGTTTGATTCCCGGCTCCGCTACTCTACATGTCCTTGGGCAAGACACTCCTGACGGCTGTGTGGTAGTGTGTGAATGTGTATGAAAGTGAAGTGATAGGAAATGCTTTGCACATAGATATGAAAGAGTGAGTGAATGGGTGTGAATGAGTTGGTCTGCCTTGAGTGGTCATCAAGAACAGGGGTTCAAGCTAACTGGCAAGGGATTATCACCACCTGCTCCTGAAAAGTAAACTTGTTCAGAAGCAGAGAAACCTGGCATTTATTGTACTAGCGCTACAAAACATTCTATGTTATGAGTTAAAGACATGCCAGTTTGATATCAATTATTGTGCTGTCGTGTACACATAATTATGCTTTGTTGCTATGCTGGCTGGCAGTCACTGCACTACAGCTTACTACATGTCTCAAAACTATTAAAGTAGGTAAATTAGAGCTGAACACTTTGCCCTGCATGCCAGGCATATTTTCTTTTTTCCTTAACCAAAATAACATCCCACTTACTTTCAGCCAAGTAACTTCCTAAGGGATTTCTGACAGTGTTCGCACACAAATGAGTACAGAGGAGGAGGCGGCGGAGGAGGCGGAGGCAGGCAGGCAGGGGACATGGAAACAGTAAGAAAGGAGCTTTTAAAGCAAGCTGTGCCACCAACTGCTCCTGCACATCTTTTTGCTTATCTTAATAAGTAATGAGGCTGCCACAGGCTGACAATGAAGTATTTTGAAAATAGTTGTAATGTATGGCTTTGAAAGGAGTGGCTGGGCATTGATGTATGGCACAAACAGGCTTGGAAACAAGTGAAATATTAATGGGCTGTTTCCCAGGAGTTAATGTGGGATTTACCTGATTGCTTTGGTGAGAGACAGGGGCTGGGATGAAGGAGGTGGTGGGATGACAGGACAAGGATGTGACTGAAAGATGAGTGCGGTGATGTGGAGGTGCGGCTTTGCCACAGTAGTAATCAATTGTAATCGGAGTCCTAAAATAGAGCCATAAATTAACAATTACCTTTTTAAAATTGCTGCTGGTCAAATCTACAACTACAAGAGCCAAATGTCAGACCAAACAGACTGAAGCAAATTATAAAATCTACAATGTGCACTTTTCTGTAAGTAAAGTAAAAGAGTTCCAGCATTTTATATTATTTCTATCTAAAGCTGTTTTGACTTCTTTTCATTTTTTTTTCCTCCAACTTGAATAAAATAAATACGTATTTTCCTGTTCTTAATGAATCACCTAAGACTACTATATTGTCACTTCTCCCTTTCATATGTGGCTACACCACAAGGGAGCAGTAGTGCTAAAGGAAGAGAGGTCAACACTTGACTTCTCCTTCTTATTAGACCACATACACATCACATTTGGAGGTCCGCTGTGTAACATTCAAGCATGGTCGTTGACAGAAATTGAACGTACTAATCATAGTTTGTATGTGTTTAATAGTTTTCAAATAAAAATAGTTTTTTGTCGCCCTAGAATAAGTCTTTTATATGTACTGTATGCAGGGGTCTTGCTTTAAGGAGGCCACCATCTTGCACAATGAAACAGAGCATGTGTGGAAGTGGTGGCTGACCAAGAGAGAACGACATTCATCCTGGTATCCAAGGCTACCGACAATTCCTGACACGTCTGGGAAATGGAGGATGATTTCTTACAATTTGGAGTCTTGATTCAGAGGCTACTGGGTTAAACTAATTCTTAACTGCCTTATTCCTGGAGGTGCTGGAGAAGCAGGAGAAGACACTTTTTCTTTCCAGTGGCAAAATACCGTGGTTGCGGCAGGAGCTGCTTAGCTTCACGATTGCACTGTCCTTGCACTTTGTAAAATATCCGGTGTTGAAACTCAAACCCAATCTTGGTGATGTGGGACACTAATGCTCTCACCTGGCTCTATGTCTGCCTTTAAATAAATAAGATTGTGTCCCATTTCCTTAAACAAAATGTGACAGCACACTGGTTCTGCGTCAGTGTCTTGACGTGCCCGAAGTCTTGCCCATAATTCATGCAGGGTATCATTGGCCATCGGTGGATACACTGGACCTTTTAAGGCCAATGTGCCAGGTCACGACTGCATGGGCAGACTTGTATCTGCTCTGTGAGACCTGCATGCGTCTCCGTCCTGATTAGCTTTTCAGCCTGGATCGCTTCCATCGAAACAGTTATCAGCTACTTAGTTCCGTAGCAGGCTAGCCAAAAGTAGTGTGGAGGTGACAAGTGAAATTAAAACGGATTTACAAAGTGAAATTTCAAGGTTACGTGGCTCTCTGTGAACCGACACTTGCTCCTTTGTGAAGCAGGTGGAAGTCACACAAAATACTATCCAGGACGTCTAAGGTGTTAAAAAATGCAGAAAACAGTGGACAGAAACACTGACACACCAACACGGAGTTGTTATTTTTAACATAATCCTTGAGTAATATGGACAACGCTCTCAACTGGCTGTACCGTCAGTTGGGTTCTTAATGTCCTCGTTTTATTGTAAGTTTTTTGTATGACTCCTAATTTTCACAAAATAAACAGTACATTTTGATTTAAAAAAAAAAAAAAGACAGTGTATTGACTGTATTAAACACACCTGGTTTGGATTGGCAGCTTACTGGTGTGATCATATAATGAAAAACAAGTGGCAAACAAAAGCCAATTTTATTAACCCGTACTGTAGTTTTGCAAAACAATGTTTATAACTAAAATCCCATTCAGTTGTCACTTTACTGTACAGGAATAGCAGAAAGGGCCCACTGTTGAAATAGTGTGGTAAAAGAGTGAGCATACAGTAATAGTTTAAGTGTCTTGCCCAGGAGAGAAGGCCTGAAACAACAGTGACGCACAAAATTAAAAAGTTCCGTTTTAGAGCACCAGTGGCATCCCCGAATGCTTGGAAATGCCATTCAAGCACTGGAAAGGTCAATAGTTATAATAACTTTTGTTAGAGGAAAGAGAGAACTTGGCTGTACTGTCACAAATTGCTTCCAGATTCATTCTTCCTCCTTTGGAGCAAGTTATTACCAAAATTGAGTGCAGACACTGACACCATTTCAGCAGAATCATACGTTTCCCTTTGAAGCGCAGAAGGAGTGAGTGCTCTTCTAAATCCGAAACATGGCCCTCCTTTTCGTCAAGTTACCCACTTCCATTTTGTTTCATGTGTGAAATGAGTGCTCCTCTGGGATTTCATTGTGCATGAGGTAAAGGAAGGATTTTTGATTGACAAAAAATTGCCCAGTATTTCAAACAAATGACCTAGTTTTCCCTTTGTACTAACCGTGTATGGTTCCCGTGTGATGTTGCTCAGAAGAAATTATGTATAATGTAGAAATCGGTTCAGTGGCACTGGGTTTAGTGATTCATCAGTATGAGCTGTGGCAGTTCTGTGTTGTATTAAAATAATCAGTCTTACAATTATCCCTAATAGGAGTCACGATAATCCTATGCGCTCTTGCAATTTTTGGGTTTGCTGTTCATTTCTGAAAATCTTAGAGTTTTTACCAGTGTGCGGTGAATTTAATTAGCATAGTTCTCAAGTTTATTGTTGGAGTTTTGGACACAAATAATATTTTGGAAACATCAAGTGTAGAGAGTTCCATTTGAACAAAGAAATACAGTTTTTGCTCCCTTTCAAGATAGTGATAAGTCCCACGCTTAACCGTAAACAACTTAGAGTCATCTGAGCTCACATTGTCTTGGCGGATATGGCTTGGTTATAAATCTACTCCCTTGGAGCACTCATGTTTAATGTCTCTATAGTGATATTGATTGATAGTGTATTGATAAACCTATAGGTAAACACTGGCTAAAACTAGGTGAGTAAAGTGTACTGTCTTAAGTGCCTGAGTACAAATCTCAGATAGACACTTCTCAAAGAAAGCTTTTACCACACTCAGTTTTAATGAGGCCTCACAATGTGCCTCTCTTTTTGCACATTTATTTTTAATATTATCTTTGGGAAAAAAAAAAAATCCCCTACAACTACAGTAAACTTCTATTTCATTGGCAGAATGAAGCAACCGTACTCACTATAATATCCTGTCTGAAGGTCATGTTTGTCTCGCTCGTGCTTTTTTTTCGCGTGTCCTGAACAGAGTACCACTGCTGCTTGAAATGAAAAGCAAATATTAATATTCACTGGTGTTACTCTGGAATGTAAAATATGGGAGGCCCTGGCAGGGAGGTGTGATGCATTCCCCGGTTAATGACACATCTGACACATAATGACTCTCCCTCTGTGGGCAGTTTTGTTTTTTCAAATGACTCTTAATCTTCTTCGTTGTACACATGTCAGCATTTAGGCTACCTGCTCTTGTTTGCGTTTGAGAATTTCGAAATCAAATATAGCCTTTTCACAAGTGGTGCAAAAATATGCACTCAATTTATTTCATTTTTTTTGCAGGCAGTACATGTTCGCAGTAATTTGGTGGTTTCAGCATAAAGGCTGGTTTCAGGAAATCTGTCTGCATGAGCTAAATTGCTGACCCTATATATAAACAGTTTATCACTAACGCAGAAGCACGGTCATTCATCCACGGTCCAAGCAATGAGTTTTCTGTGAGGTTTTTTTTTCTATTAATTCAATTTTTTGATCAAAGATGGACAACTTTGTACGAATGATTTGAAGCTTGCTTAAAGCCACAATCCCCAACACGGAAAAGCTGGTTAGTATTGAAGTGTCTTTATGAGAAGACGTGAGAGCGTGCTCTGTAATTTCAGTCCGATGGATGGCCTTCACATCAGTACTCTCACATTAGGGGCCCAATTACTGCATGGGGAGATGAAAGAGTCTTGGT
Organism: Solea senegalensis; assembly: GCF_019176455.1. Classification (NCBI taxonomy): domain Eukaryota; kingdom Metazoa; phylum Chordata; class Actinopteri; order Pleuronectiformes; family Soleidae; genus Solea; species Solea senegalensis. Next base: position 17,068,094 of record NC_058027.1, read on the forward strand.
AAATATGAAATAGGTGGTCCAGGGTGACATTAATAGAGTTAACCCAAGGACAGAGTGGGATCAAACAGGCCTCAACCATATTAACCAATCTGTCTGTGTCTGCACACACAACAGCTGATCGAAGATGATGACAGTGTGTTATCAAAACGCACTGACCACGTTTGTGCGAGTGAGCGTGTGTGTGTGTGACACAAAATGACTCCCCCTTAATCTTGGCGTCTGCTGCTAAAACAAACATATGTATACTTTGGCTCTTTTTCTATTGCTACTCACTTCTGTATCACACCAGCATTAAGTACAGATGGAGCCTTTGGAAGTCTGTTTTTGGCAAGCCTCCGCTTTGTTTTGTGGTGGTAAGGGAGGCAGACAGTGGAGGTTGTGAGTGGATAGTCTTTAATTAGATTCATTGTAGCATAGGTTGTTTACCGTAACCCCCCCACCCCCCACCCCATGCTCCTGACAGCACCTTTGAAATATGGCACTTTTGCTTGTTGGCTGTCTTCAGCTTTGCCATCCAGATTTAAAAGCATATTGGTGTTTATGCACAGAGAGCTATAATGATCCATCATACCATGTGGCCCAGAGGGCTGAGTCCTCTGCTCCACATAAATAAGTGGCAATTTGGCCATCTGCTTGGATTCTTTCGGTCTCCCTAGAGACCCCCATCTGCCTTTACATTATCAATTACAGTTCAGCCATGCCCCTAACCCACACCCCGCCACAGACTGAGCTGCAAACCCTTATAATAGCAGTTGTCAATGTCATCTATATCTGACTTGTTAATCTAAAACACAAAATTTAGTTTATCTGAATGCGATTAATGGCTTGATTATAATAAGCTGATCAGTTACTCAGAATATAGTAAGATATTGATTGCATTCAAAAAACAAGTCTTTCTACTCCAGTCTACTACCGTACTACCTTATTTGCGGCAGCAACAGCAAGTGTTTAGTGCACTGCAAATATGTTTGCAGAAGTGATGACATTTAAGAGGTTTCTTGAATGCATCTTAAAGCTGCTCCTCTGAGTTTAACATGCTGTGTAGAGCCTGCAAAAGTGGAATTAAAAATTTAAAAAAAGAAAATTAATAATTACCAGGGTCTGTAAATGCATCTCATTAGCTCCTGTTGGCATGCCGTGGGCCCTGTATTACTCTCACTATAGCTCTCATGTGCGCAATATAGAATATTTGATTGTATTACTCATCAGATGTTTACATTTTAGCATTTCTGCTACAAATGCCCACCCACAGTCTCAATAATTAAAAAAAAAAAGTTGTAGAATTTTAATTTTGAAGCCTGAGATCATCAGAGTGGTCATTGCCATGTTGATATTTTGCCACTAGACGTACAGTGGCGTAACCTCCAGCAAGGCTCATTTTGGATAATACCAGCTGTCAATCACACTGGTGTTCACTCATGTGATTCCATTCAAACAGATTTATTTTTGCAACCAGTGGAGTCACCCCCTACTAATGTTTTCACCACTACAATGTTTTCGAGGTACATGTGTATATATAAAGTACATAAGCTTTTCAGCTGTTGAACATATCAACTACAATATGTGTAGTTGGCATGATGCTTAACAACCTTATGCTGTCCCATCTACTGTTGAATGTAAGTGCATTCAAATATTCTTTATATATCCGTACTACTCTTTTCTGACCATGATTTCTTACCGTACCTGCTCTTAATGTGGCACTCTGTACCTGACAAACCAGTCGGTCTATCCCTTAAGTGTGAATATTGAGAAGCGCTGTGGTTTCCAGGAAAAGCATTTAGGTTCTCAGGGAGACAGGTATGTGTGGGAAGAGGACCCTTGTCAAGTGCAGGGTGCCTCATTAATATGGAGACAGGTGCTCTTTTGATGAGTTCATAAGCAGTTCACCAGCAGCCTGGAAGTAGTGCACTTTACAAGGCTGTTCAAAGATCTTTGACATCTGAGGAGAGCCAGTGAAGCCAATAATCCTACTTTCAGAATGTGAGTCCTTCCTCTGAGATCAATCCCAGATCGAAACATCAAATAGAACTGCTGCTTTTCTCTGTTTAAACCCCTCTTCTTACCAAAAAAAAAAAAAATCACTTACTAGATGGTATTGGACAAGCTAGCAAAAGTGTCATTACCACTGGGAAGAGAGGATGGATAGATCTCTGTCAAATTGTGGAATATTTTCCACCAATTTAAGCCCGTAGTTACGAGTGCAGCACTATTGATAAAACTTGATCTGGGTCCAGAGAGGCAATCCACAGAAGTGGGCTTTCATGTTCGTCTATGTACAAGAACAAAGTGAGGATTACAGCTGGTCTTTTCATCCACAAAGCATAAGACGAGTATTTTTATTTATTTAATCACCCCTTGGGAAGGCCCTGCACTCGGCTGGAGCCATTTCAGGAATGCCCTAACACTGTCGCTTTGGGCAGGTTTGACGATCCCCCACACTTTCTTTTGTCTGGCAGGGTGTGGGAAGATTTCTTCTACTAACTGACATGATCATGGCAGTGAGTCACAAAACTACCATCCATTCATCTTCTACCGCTTAATCCACCACCTGAGGGTCACGGCGGGGCACTGGTTTCAAAAATACTATATGTACAAACACAGATATTTTTGCTAGTTTGCGATATAATTTAATTTCCCAGCCAATCATACTCAAAGGTTAGAGTTTAACTGGGTAGGTTGTACCGTTCAGTTAGATGAAACAATTGTATGCATGCATTGACAGGAAGCCAGGTTGATTATTTCCAGCCTCCCCCTTTCATTTGGACAGATTGTCATGTTTTATTTGAACAACAGAGTTTTCAATCTGCAGTTATTGATGCTGCATTTCTGGAGGCGAGTGTGGATCCAGGTTAAATTGTAGATATGCTAGGAATCATGTTTCATTCATCTCAAAGGTTTATAAGTAGATTACCTTTTGTAATTCGTTTTGTTACACCAGTCAATAAGCATCCAATGCAAATGTGGTTCATTTGTATTTGAATTGATGTCCTGTCCCGATTAACTTATTCCTCTAATGCATTCGGGTACATTAGTAAATAGACCTGCCGGATTAATCATTAGTTCATTGGGATCATTTGCTTTCCTCGTGCTTAATCGAATCTCTGACATTGGTAATAAGGGCAGACTTCACCTGCCGTCCTGGACATTCAAAAACAAGGAAGAGTAATTTCAGGGTAATGTTGTTGTCTTTAATTTGTTTTAGTTGTGCACCATATTTTCATTTCAGACAAAAAAATGGCATCTGTGAGACGGCCATTAGCACAAAAAAGTGTCTGCGGTCTGCTATTGTCTCCTCAGATGCGATTTATTTAGTAAAAAAGTTTACTTGTTTAACTGACATTCAGAATTCTCCCCGTTCATGCTCATTTTGATGCATCCTCTCTGTTATCTCCCTGTCTCACATTGACCCACATAATTAATGGCTTTTATGTCTTGAGAATAAAACCTCTAAATAGGCTCTTTGCACATTATTTATTTAGTTCTAATTAACTGAAGTATACCTGGATTGAATTCAACAAGGCAAAGGTTGCTGCGTCATCTCACAGAAAGCCGCTTGTATTATGTTGACGCTGTGCTCTTCAACTGTGTTTTTACTGCCTGGCCCGTTTTGAATAGAAAATCATTAATGGATAAAAGCACATGTCTTGATGGCTGCCTGCTTAAATCTCTGCTGGTCATTGGATTATTATCTCTCGAGGGTTTTATAATCGGAGCTTTCAGTATCACTATGGACCTGTGGTTTAGTGCTTTGGGCCTTGCAGCAGAGATGTCATCACCTCTTGACTGAGCGTCACCAGATATGACACATGAGGTCATTTTGCATTGAGAAGTCAATGTTGTGATTTAGTTGATGCAGTATATGCCGCGGCTTGTACTGGAGTCGCCGAGAATGACCTCAGTGAGTTGTTATGAATACATTTAGGACGAAATAGTCAGAGATATTTTTCTTTGAGCAGTCTATAATGTTAGTGATAATGGCTCGATGTTCATGTGAGGGATCCACATTTAATGCATTGCAATACATGCTTAGTGGCTGTTTTGAGTTTTTAGATGTGTCTTGAATAAATAGAAGACCCATTCTCTGTGAGGGGACATGACCGTGAATACCAATTCGTGCAATAATGTGGTTGACACAAGTGTGAATGGGTGTATTTGTGTGAGCTGTTGTGTAAAGAAAAGACCCTTAGCTCAGGTATATCAGTGGAAATCATACGACAATACATTTCTGATTGCATGTTCAATCAGTTTTAGATGCAGATTTGCAGCAGAAGCAGCACTAGCCATTTTGCCCTGTGTGGTTTCTTGTAGTCCATGCAAACAAAGAAGCCCAGTGTAAACGTGCTCTTAACCCATAACCCAACAAATCAGCACTTGTGTGTGTTCCTTTTGTCTTCTAACCATCCCCAAAATACATCCATCTCCTTAATGGATATTTTTTTTTCCTAGTGGATAACATGGCTCAGAAAATAGCAGCACCGGGCCAGCAGGATCATAGATGGAGTCAGGCCACACAAGCCCTTTAAAAAGCAAGATTAATAACCCAATGCAGATGATCTCATAGTTAAGTGTTTTCTGTTGTATTTACACGTCCACCCAGACTGTCAGGCTTCTGCTCGTCTCTGAGAAATGGAACCGACACATCCTGACACTAATGCATCACTGAAAATATTTGAAATGAATAAAGCTCATGCTTTCTAGCAACAGAGAGAGAGAGAGAGAGAGAGGGGACATTACAAACACTCCATTTGACACTGACACAATGGCGCCTCTGCTCAATGCAAATACTGTTATTCTCCCCCGACCCACCAGCCCCGCCTCATCTTTCTTTTGATGAAGGAGTCGCAGAGGGGAAAATCTCCTGCACTCAGTGCAAACTAATGAGACATATTAATGACATTAGGCACTTAATTCAATGCATGTATAATTCATAATAATTGATTGCCCTGCTTTGAAGGAGTACCTTTTGTGAGAAAAATGATCCTATTAAGCCAGGTTTAATCCTAACCTAAGCTGTCAAAACACCCTGCTCTTATTGCATCTCACACTGGTAATTGTCATAAGCATTCCAGATTGATTATTTGCACATATGGGAATTCATTCATGATTTTTTTTTTTACTGTTGTAATATATATGTATGTCAAATACCTTCCTTCAAGGGATTTTTTTTAATTTTATTTTCACACCGCATACCTAAAGGGGTATATTAGCTAAATTAATTTTCAAGATAAATATTTCCACTCTAAGACATTAATCTGAAATATCAACTTAATATCTTTTCCTTCCTCACATTCGCTTCCCTTCTGTCCACCCAGAAACATGGGTTGGTGGGTTTTGTGTTCTGTGAAAATCCACGACACAGTTGCCACATCTGTCGATTACTTTTCTCGATTAATCGATTACTTACTTATAATACGTATTATTACGTTTGAAAATGATTCAGTTTTAATGAAGATATTTTCTTCATTAAAACTTCAAGTAGCTGAAAAATCAGAGAGGTTGTTTTATATTGAAAACACAATTGATCAATTATCATAATGTGTATATTTAATAACCATTACAGCACTACATATCACACTGTTACACTTACATTAATTATGGTATAGTTTAGTTTACAATGTAGCATATCAAGGGAACAATACTGCTGGTGTGTTTGGCTTTTGAGCGGCTCCATTTAAATCAGATTAAATGTTTTGCTCAATATTGAATTCTTTTGACTTTTAGAATGTAAGAAAATCTTAAGTCAAAAGTCTCTCAGTGGCTTCAGAATACTGACAAAGCCAACTGCAGTGTAGCCTATGTGCATATCTCTGATGTAGCTCACATAAAAAGCAGTTTAACCTGGGACTAAACAATAATTAACGTGTGACTCATCAGTCTTAATTTCCTGTTCATCTTTTGTTTTTCTTTGTAAATCATCATGAGTAAGTTTGTCAGTTTGGCATTTGCTTTTTGTCTGCATACAATACTTCATAGTACTTATGAGGACTGGAATTATCCACCAGCTATAACTAACCATTATAATCAGAGGAGCATTTAGTTCAATTTACCTTCATTGTAATGCCTGTGACATGACCAGTGTGTGTTTGGTGTACTATTAACCATGATGTTATTATTTTAATTTCAAAGCATGAATTAGAATGCTTGACTTGAAGATTCCTGAGTATGCTTCAGCTCGCATCGCCATATTAATATGCAGACTCTTGGTTTTAATATCAGCCCTGCTCCCCCTCTGTATCAGCTTTATATTGTTCTTTTACTCCAGAAACTCAGTGTTTCAGTCCAAAGACATTTCCCATATAGGTAACTAGTTGTCCGGGGGTTTGTTGTGATGAGTATATACTTAACCTGTCAAAAGGGGGCTGTTTTCCTTCCTTGGCATTCAATGCATTGCGCACCCCACATAATGTTACAGTGCTGATGAGTGCAGCATAGGTTGAGTAGAGGTATATGAAGGTTATTGTCGGAGCAAAGGCCGGTGAGTAAGTTGATTATTAAAGGACTGTAAAATCATGATCTCTTTTCAGTTTTTCTTTCAGTAATACCACAAGTCAGCAAGTGTTTTATCTAATTTTGTGGGTAGATGACAGGAAATTGATTTCTTAATCAGGTGTGTTTGTGTGGAGGTGCTCTGGGTGTTCAGTGTTCATCAGACTGTATTGTTGTGAAATTACTGGTTGTATCTTGACCTCTGGTTGATGTTTTATGAACATATATTTTTTGAAATTACAGGGTTTCGGGGCAGATCCATGGGGAATGACAAGTAATAGCCACTTTTCTGTGAACATAAAAGCAATACTCAACAGTATACAGTGGTGTAGCAACGGTTACGTATTGTCTGTAGGAATTCGGACAGTTGCAGATCTATTGTTCTGAAGGCTCTGTTTCAGGACATTCATACTGGTTACTGGAAACATGGATATTTAATCAAAGTGCAAATCTGAGGTTTGTAGGTTTCCGATGATATAGAAAACCCTGTGTGGGACAACTGTCTCAAAGATTAGGAGAAAACAGAACAGAAATCATCATATTTAATATTTTGTGATGGTCTTCACTGCAGCTACATTGATCTACAATGAGCTAAAAGATGAGTGTTAATGAACATTTTTGCTCATCTTTGTCAAAGACAAAGATCAGGTGACTTTGGTTGTTTAGATTGTCGTACTGATAAGTAATGAAATATTGTTTGGTATTTAATACGTTGGCCCTGGAATGGTCCTGCATAATTTTGTGTAATGATCACGTTGCTCTATTTAACAGTGGAAACTGGGAATAAGCTATATACAATTGACTTCTTTTATTTTTTTCATTCAGCAGAAATAAATAATTAATACCACAACTGTGCCAGTTCCACTGGCAGCCACTCACACACACAAACACACACACCAATCCAAAGCCAAAGCCACAGAATCACCAGCATGTTAACCAGATGCCGTGTTGCTCAGCTTTAGAGGGGTTAGTTACCCTTTAATAAGAGAGTATCTATTTGCTGAATTGCTTTTTTTGAGCCTGTATGTTTACCTATTTACCCCTTGTACTTAAACACAACTCCACATTCATTCAACTCTTGTTTGAGCTATTTGAGAATGGACCAATGTTGATTTGACATGAAATGAAATATCTAAGAACCATATCCTTTTAGCCCAATTAGATGTTTAATGGCACTATATGTGCAGAAGGATGTAAACCAAGCCTAAAGATCCAAAATGTGTCCATATACTTACTAACTCTCTAGCACAGCAGTGGTTTGTAGGTTCCCGAAATGGCAGACTTGTTTATGAATACCAAATGCAATGAGCTCATGCAATTTAAGATTAAGATTTCACTGCAAAGTATTTCCGTCATGAAATCTATGCCAGTGACAGTGATGCTTGTGGCTCAGAGTGTTGTTAAAGGCCTCTGTGAAGCATTGTTGCATAGCATTCTAACCAAGCAGGGGATTTTGATAAATAAGAATTGAATTTAGTTCCAGCTGTGACATGTTGATTGATCAAAAAGCTTATGGCCACACGCTAAGGCCTCCCTCCTCTCCTATCTTATTTATCCTTCGTCAAATGGTTTCAAAATCAATACGAGCCTTGTACACAACCCTTTCTGCTGCCGGCACTCAGGGGGAGGTGATGGGTGGGGGGAAGAAAAACACCTGCTCTCTTGGTGATTGTTACTAATTTTTCCTGCCAAACATTTGAACACAGAATAATTATTTGCCGTGTGGTTTCGGGGCACAGCAGATTATTGTACAATCCATTTAGATAACTTCTGAGAGGGGTTCGAAAATGAAATCGCCTCAAACCACACGAGTCAAGCTTGGAAGGTGATCTATCAGATACTGCAGCGAATAACTCAGCCTAAAAGATCCCGTAGTCTTGGTTGAGCTGAATTCCTCGCGTTTGAGTAAAAGACGTGTGTAGCCCGGGATCGCAGATTTCATGCTGACTTGTGCGGCGTTCACATGGGACATTTTGAAACTGTCACATTCACTAATGTTGTGTTGTTAGACTCTGTATGAATTTTGTTGGCTGGTGAAGTATGCCAGTGATTGATGTGTAAATATAGTAATTGAAATACCTTATTTTAGTACTGGACTGCAAATTGTTTTCCGTGTATGACTGTGGAAATGTTTTCTTTGTCTGTGTCACTCTGGGGCTGGAGGTATTACCTTTCCAGGTATCACATGATACCTCAAGAACCCCCCAAAAAACCCTAACATTGATTCTGATTAAATCAACTTTGAATTTACACTAACATCTCAAGATGTCCTTGACAGAAATTCTTGAAATTTGGTACACGTGTTTACCTGGACTGATCAACACATTTCTTTGCATTGTGAAGGAAATATCTCAGGAACCTCTCCTTCCTTTGGTTTGAAGATGATACGAGTAGACTTTTGTGGCAAACATTAATTTGGACTTAAAGAGTGACGTTATTGTGGTCAAGGTGAAAACTACCAAAGGCATTTTTGCTAGTGAAGGCTTGCTACGCAAAACAAAAGAGAACAACATTCCTCGTATGCAAAAGCCCGCTGTAGTGATAGTTTGTCATGATCTGCAATCCCACCATCAGGTGTCGCTCTTTCTTACACACTAGACCTTTAAATGGAAGGTGTGTGGTGCAACAGTCTTGGGTTGTTATGTCTTTTTTGGGGCAAGCAATTTGCAGTGCAAATGAGTAAAAATAGGATATGGACAATAAAAACTCATCAGTGCAGTTTCTTTATTTGTGGCCGACTCATGTTGCAGACATTTGGGCAGCTGTTTTCAGCTCTAGGAAAGATCTCACTTTGAACAAACCAGGTGAGAGACAGACTTGGTTGAGTGAGTTAAAAAGTGCAGGTTTCTTCTCAACATCCTGGTATCCAGGAAGTAGATGTGATAGGACCTCCCACTCTACCCCTTTAAATAGAGGCCTGAACGTCCACTTCCTCCTTTAATCTCCAAACATTTAAACCACATTGAGTATTGCCTGATGTTTACCATGTGTCTTTTGAACATCATACATTGTAAGTAGCGATTCATTTCTCCTTATTTGGATTTGATGTGTAAAGACAAAAGGCGGAAGTGGAGGTTCAGGCCTCTTCTCCATATATGGCCATTGTATTACTGCATTTACTATTTCAGAATTATGAATTATTTTTGCATTTGTTGTTGAGTATAAATGGACTAGAGTAGAGGGAAATAAAGTAAAAAAGGAGACCTTCTGTCATCTGTCCACTCAGATATTATTCTATATAGTAAAGCATGATTATATAGAGTTGGCCAGTGTTTTCCACGTTATTTCATGATGTATTTTGACAATCATAATGCATGGATAGCAGGAGCTTGAGTCTACATTTGTGACATTTGATGTAGTCTACATTTGGTCACCAATGCTGAAAACTCATGTACCTCACACTGACATCCACTGTTTTGCGTTGACGGCAACATGTTTTTATCAGGTCCCTCTCACAAGTGTCACCTAGATGGCCTGAGGTCGTTCAGTATGAAGGGTGTGTTTGTGATGTCTGGCATAGAAATAACAGTTGTATTTAAAAGTATTTTTGGTAATATCTGAGCTGTATTTGAACCCGTTTGTGACAAAGTGGTTGCCAACCAGCTGTCAGTTTAATAGGATGCTTTTCTGCTCCTTAGGGACTTTAAACACTGGGTGACACATCCAAACAAGGAGGCTTTTAGGTCTTATACCAATTGTTTACAACAAACCGTTTCTATGACTTTTTACTTCTGAGCTAAAAGTACGTGCAGAATAAATATTTCATTTGCAATATATGTTGAAAATGTTATGTACTGGCTTCATGTTATCGTAAATGTATGCGTTATAACTTCTGTTTAGGATCCGAGGCCATCATGTGACCCATTGTCCTGATTTGGTCACTCACAGCACAGTGCCGAAGGGCTCGTCTTTCTGAAACTCCTCATTTTGTGTGCGTGTGTACATGTAAGGGCCTTTCTGACATTGACAGGATGAGGCCTGTGTCTCCTTTTATATTCCTCTCCATTTGTTTATTTTACTGTCAACTGTGCTGCTTCTATGTAAAAACAAAGAAGAGGACCTCTTTTGAGTAAGAGTCGCTCTTCCTGGCCTGGCAGAGGGACACTAAGTAACTGACCTTGGTGTTTATAAAAGGGGAAAGACATTTATGAGCCATTTACTAGACTTGAATCAAGTGGAATGACTTGTCTCAAATTTTAATGAGTTTATTGAAATTAAAGTTGCTACATGATATTACTATTAACCTGTCGGGCTGACTCTGCAGCTGTAACCCAAGAACAGACTGTACATTTTCTCATTCACTCCCCTCAGGCTGTGGCTACAGATAGCTATGAGAGTGTTTATCAGTCAGGGGTGACTCTGCCCTCGAGCCAGGAGACACATCATAACATTGTCTGTCAAATGATTTGTGGCGGTGCTTGGTGTATAAAGACTTTTAAAGGCATTTCTCCTCAATTCATTTTTGAGCTAATGGAAACTTGGCCAGTGTCGTCCTCCTTAAACAACGGGTTAAAGAAATGTAACAGATGTACTCTGTGTCATAGTTTGTTCAGGTGGAGTTCCTCTTAGAGACTGGTGTAAATTGTAGGTTAACTGTTGGAGTCTCTGTGCGACACTTATAGTTGGATAAATTCTGCTGTTCGTGCCTGTAGAAAATTTAAAATAGAGAGAGAAGAGGCTTTAAACGTGGTTATTTAGACAGCTGGGGGACATTTTATTTGTTCCGAAATGTCAGTCGTCTGTAACCATTAGTGAGGAAGCTCCAGGAAGTGGCTCTCTGTATGCTTCACAATTAGCTGGGTTGGAGGGAAGGCCAAGTCAGACCTTGTTCCGCCTCGGTCAACTCACGTAATTATTATTGTTTTAGAAATCCATTACAATCCAGATGATGGAGCTCAAGAGTTTGTTTGAGAAAGACTGAGTTTTGGTAGGGGTATATGCAGCTGCTCTGGCACACCAGTAAAGACATTAAGGGGTTTGGTACTGTTGGATTGACCAGATATAATATTTTTTGGAAACTACTATTCTGTGAGCTGGGGATTAGAAAGATTCCAGCTTTTGTGACATTTAGGTTCAAATGGTTTCTCCACGCTTTTATGAAATCTGGAAATACTCTAATTTTAGGTTTGTATTATTTTCACATTTCATTTTTTGCCAAACAATACAACCAGTAGTGGTGATTAACCAGTAAAGATCCCCAATTTGTCTTTGTGCACTGACCACAGGCAGTTGTCCTGTGTTGTGAAAACATTTGTAGCTCTACAAAATGGCTAACTATAACTGAACTGCTGTATATTTTCAGACTAAACTTGTTGCCGCAGTAAAAGATAAATTTAGTAAGTCAGTTTTACTAAGAGTCTTGAGCCAAGAATAAATTCTTTGTTCAATTAGTGGGGTTGATTATTCATTTGAAAACCATTGATTATAGTGAATGTGCTGTCAGCGTCCTCATTATTCCTGGAGGATAACAGTGCTTTGTCAAGTTGCACGATGAGTCGATGATGTGTACCTCTTAGCCGTATGATGTCTTTATCCATCATGGAAATTTTGGATCTCTCAATTGCTACGCCCTCCGCTCTCAATCATTGCCCCTGCTGCTGGTGACAGGCAGCCACTGTAACATGCAGGGAGAGCCACAGATGAGCTCTCCATTAATGAAAAAATAACATATCACACAATACAAATGGGTGTGAAGAAGTGAGAGCACTTCAGAAATGCCCAGATAATTAGACTGTCCAGCAGCAGATTGATGGATGCACTATAATTACCTTTGTGTTATTATTTCAGGGCCAGACGAAAAGGGAAACGCTGGTTTCTCTGCTTTGAGCTGCACTGATTCATTAATCTCATTAATGTGTGGAATTAATATCATTTTATCAGACATTCCAGAGCTGCTGGTGCCGTGTGTGACTAGAGCCATGATTCAGAGCTGTCACGCGGCGGAGATGCATCAGTCTAACTCACCACACCGTCAGCTCATACCCCTGCCTTTGTGGGCGAGAAGTGTACACAACAAATATGAGGCTTTGTTTCCATTTGCGCTTTTCTGTTTCGTGCCAGAGCTTTAGTAAAGTGCCACATTTATATTCATTTAAAAAAAAGTAATGTAAGCTAGTGCTGGTCCTTGGTGGTCATTCTCTCCAAAAATATTCCTAGTAAAATCTGAATACTAATCTACCTCAAGTGAGTCATTCTAATAGTAAAAGATTTATGTTAATATTACATGTAGAATATTAAGGATTCAGGCTCATGTCGCCTGCCAGTCCCGTAGATGTATCTTTTCTATTTTATTCTGGAAATGGATAGATTGCCATGGTGAAGGGAGAATAGAAGAATTTTAAAACAACACTTGAGAAACTTTACCTTTCTTTTGCTCCCTCATATGCACATACACATGTAGATTTTAGAGTTTATTCATAATAGCTTTATGTATAGAATTAATTCAACCACTGTACAACAAAGATGAGTTATTTTAAATAGTAAAAAGTAATATTTGATACATTTACACTTTGAATAACGTTTTTTTTTTTCAGTGTATGGTTGTTTTTTATTATTTAAATGTTAGCACATATTAACTGCTGTATACATCGGTGTCTAAAACCTTTGAAGAGAAGGAGTATGATTGTCAAAACATTCTAGGCACCCAGTTTAAAGGTCTGCTGCCTGCTGATGGCAGTTGGAGATGATACATTTACTCGTACATCTATATAAAAGTATTTTAAATTAGATTGTTTTTAGATTCAGTGTCAGTTCATCAGCATTTATATTGCAAGAGCAATCATTTTTACAGTGTGTTTACATCGGGTTTTTTTTTTTGTATATTTTTGCATGTCATTTTTGCATCAATACAAAAAAAAGCAAAAACTAAGTTTGAATCTGGGTAAAATACTTTTCACTATACTCAAATACAGGTGAGTCGCAGTGGCTATGACTACACTTGTGATTTGCTACAAAAAATAACAGGTCAGGTTTTATTTTGTGCGTCACTGAACTTAGAGAAAATGTATTAACATTAACATGACAGTGATGCATTCAATTGACTCAAGTGCATTTTCCCTGCAAACATATTGACACATTTTATTTCATAAAATACACCGTGTATACAGAGGACCTCACTTTAAATAGACACATGGTACAAGATAAAGGATCGTTGTATATGTTATTGTAAGCAGTGCAGGCCGCCGGCCTCGACAACATCATATCCTATCACCCTGCAGGTGGTTCAGTTTGTCGATGGGAGGAAATGGGATCTTTACACCCAATTTGAGGTGAAGTGACTCAGAGTTTACATGTAGGATATCCCGTGACCCTGGAGTAATGACTTCCAGACTGCAGGTGGTCCTGCTCTTGTGTGGCAGTGATAGGACTCCATAAACAGACTTAATCACATTCCTTCAGCAGCTCTCTCTCTTTCACTCTCTCTCCCCTTGTGTTTGGCTGCTCAATTTTGTTCTCATGCTTCTTCTTCTTCTTCTTCTTCTACTCTCTGTAAAAACGCCCTCTTTAATAACATACGTGCCTCATACATGTGTACAGTTGTTTGCTCGCTAATCCATATAATTTGTGGCCTGTGTCTCCTTCCACATACCTCTGTCTCTTTCGCACAGATAAATATTACAAGGCGTCTTGCCTGGTAAGGCAAGGAAAGGAAAGAAAGAGGCCCAACTGATGATGGTCACACAATGAGCAAGCACTAGCTGTCAGTGGAGAGAAAAGAAACTCCCAGACTCAAAGATGTGCAGCCATCTGCCTCGGCCGGTTGGGGTGAAAGGACAACAGGGGACAAAGGAGAGGTAGGGCACGGAGAGGGAGGAGAGAGAAGGAATAACGAGGTGTAATGAGAGGCAGGGAGACAACAAATCAGTATATCAACAAACAATACAACAAGTATGTTACAATAGGAGGAAAGGGGAAAAGAGGGAACGTGAACCAACATCATAAGAACAAAACAGTATGACAATAAATTAGGCAAGCTAGAACAGACTTAGCCTGTACAATAAAACCAAAAAGGTACATGGAAAGATCAGAGGAGAGGTGTTTAGCTGTGATCTAGGCATGTGCAAGAGCAGCTGGTCACCTGACCTCAGAGCCCTGCCATTTACATTTAGCTCAGCAAGTAATGAGAATGAATCCTAAAAGAGTCCAGTGTACGGTAAAAGAAAAAGTGAGCAATCTGATATTCCACCACTTTTTTTGTAAATTTGTCTTCAAGGAAACTTGAAGACGATCGCATCTCAAAGCGTGAGTGGAGTGAGGCGCTGTCAATGGGTTAATTGTGCACACATGTCAATGATCCAAAATACATAAATCCCAAATTTCACTGACACAAACATTTCACCCTAAGGACAGCACAGGGTCCAGTATGTATGTAAGACATTTCACCGTAGACATGAATATTGAAGTCACCAACAATTAAGAACCAATCATAGTTCACTGTTAATCTTGGCGAAAAATATGTAAACTCCTGCATACATTTTTGTATTGACTTTGTATTCCCTTGTAATTTGTTTTGGATAAAAGCATCTGCTAAATGACATGTAATAATTGTTATTGTAATTGTATGAGCATGCACAGGACTGTAGGGCTTAAGTTTAGGACAAAAGTCAGCTCACAACTAGAAAAGAATTCTGGTGATGACTGAGGGGAGCTGAAGGAAGGGGCTCCGAGTAAGGATGGACTCACCAGTGTGAAGCCGGAACATAAAATCCACATCCTGTGAAGTAAAGAAACTGTTTAAGAGGCGAGGATCAATCCAGCTGGCAGATTTCCAGTACGTCTTGATTTACATCAAAAGCCAGGTGACTTGAGATTTGATCTGCAGAATCTCATTGAAAGCAATTCCGATGTCAAAAAGTCAATCATACCCTAGCAAAGCAGAGACATTTTGGTAGCAAATCCAAACAATCCTAGTTGACGGCTGGTCGTGCACAGTGGCACCATCTTGCCTCAATCACTCCTATCAGCTGTACACTGAACTACTGTGAAGGAGGTTCGATGGCTGCTGCAGGGTTGTGGTAATAAGTGTTTCACAGGGAAATTGTCATAAGCAGTGTGAGTTCATGGAAATCAGCTGTTCAAGCATCCTTTCTCTTTTTATTCCGGCAGCATCCCATAGATCCTGTGAGATTGGAATACAAGGGCCACTCTTCTTCAAGTATAAACGTGGTTTCTGTTTAATTGTTTTCAGATCCTTTATTTTCCCCTTTGCCCCTACCCAGGGAAGCCTTTTCCAGGCCTTAATAATGCAGTGGTTTTATCAAAACTCCATGAACAGAAGTGGCTCCTCCAAGCACATATCTTGAACCATAGATGCAGTATGAACTATTATCACAAACAATCCAAGGCCCACTCGGTGATTAGGTTTTGAACTCTGTGCTTAAAATTGATTTTCAAAAATATCCCAGTAAATACAACGACAACCTTACGTTGGATGTAGATATGAGATGTTCTGGGTCATTTTAAACAGCAGAAGTATTTTTTTCCCCTTTTGGAAATAATATAGCACTGACTTATTCATTTTTTGACTCAATGCAAAACAGTAAAGACAGGAGTTTTTGTCATCCTTCAGCTGTCGTCCTCACTTTAAGCATTAAAATTAAATCTAGCACTTTGTTTATGTTGTAAACCTCTTGTTAACTTGGATACCTCCATAAGCTATGCTGATCTCTGTGTTGTTTACATTTCATGTCACCCCTATAGAATCTAGCGTCGTGCAACTCCCTATTTCCCTCTGCTTCTGTGACTTTTTTGCTGTCTGTGTTCAATTGCCGTCAATCTGTGAAAGCTATAGATTTTCATAGATGCTTAACAAGCATTTTGTTCTCCAGTATCATTAATATTTTTCCCATATACCACGCAGAGCTCATCCAAGCTGAACAGTACTGCCAGGAAGGGAAAAATGGCAAGGAAGTGAAATGAAATGATACTTAAAAATAAAAGGAAGCCATACACCAGAGGTGTCACCTTTCGGATAGACTGTGAAATGTGACGGTGTCTACAACCAAGTCTGGAGGTCCTTGATTCAACTTGGAACTGTCACAAAATTCCTATGTTTTACCATCCTCAGTAGGCAGACAAAACTCAGCATAACACTGGTCCTCTTTGTGTACCTGTCAACTCCCCCTTTCCACCAACCCCTGGCAGCCACCAATCCGTGCTGTTTTTCAAGTAAGATTACACTTTAGGTGCAAAAAGCATGACAAATATAGATACAAAAAAATGCTCTATAATGTCTTAAAGTCCTAAAAGTCATGCTAAATGTCCTTAATGCAAACCAGAAGCGCCGCAGTAAAACAAAAACGATACCGCCGTACAGTTAAGGAGTGAGGAGTAACGCTGCAGCAGAGCGTCTTGTCCCCATTTGGGATGTTGTTGATGTAGTGAAGTTGAGTTGTTGAAGCACGCCTGAGAGAGTTTATCATTGGTCGGGGGCGGCGTGGGCCGTCGTAACCCATGAAACCTGCCACTGAGGCCCTAATTGGAGGTCATTAATCATGTTAGGCTGTCCTGCAGTGAACAGTCCTGTGTTTCTCTTTGCAGCTTGACCCTCATGTGGAGGGCCTTAAGTCATGCTGGCAACAGTTTGGTCAGTCTCACATTGCATCATTAGCTGCACTGGTAGCATTTTGTGATAGTGCACACGTACAGTTATTGCAGTAGTTGAAGACTCCATTCTATTTCCCCCTTTAAATTTTGTTATGTTTTTTTTTTATTGTTTATTCTTAACCAGTGTGATAACACCTTATATCAGATAAAGGTGGTAAAACTTGTTAGCTCAAGATGAATAATAAACCCAAGACTGCACATCCCCAGGACTCATTCCAGCCAGCTGTGTGGGAGCACTCCGTAGTACTTTATTTGAATTTATTACAAAAGTCTCAGGTAGAAGGCTTCAATTTGGCTTATGGTTTACTGCTCTCTTTGGTGGTGATCCTATAATAGTCCATATATAAATGGACATATCAGAAATATCTACTTCATAATCTCCAATGTTATATGTGATGATTGTTCAACTACTTGTATGCATAATGATTTGTTAAAAACTCGAATAAACTGTTTCGCTAAACTAAAGACACCTTAATGTCTAGAGAGCATTGGACAAAAACAATGAGCTTTGAGTATGATGACTAGGAGAGATACCTAGATGCTTATGGTGGTCTATGTATCATTTAAATGTTGTGTAGAAATGATGCACTCACTCAGGTGCATCAGTGCCAAGTGTATACTGTATTTCACGCTGTGAAAAGGCTTCAGGAGTCGGCTCTCTTTACAACCCTCCGCCGTTTGTCTATGACATCAAATTATCCCAACTCTGCAAAGAGTGCTTTAACTCACTGATATGAATTAGGTGTTGAAGTATATCTGAACGCTGGAAATCACAACCTCCTTCCAGCAGCTATTGATTCAAGTAGCAGGAAATCCATACTAGCTGATTTGTGAACCATTAAGTTTTGAACCCAAAGCTCATAATGTTCATATTCACAGCTTTACTCTGTGTTGATTAGGGTGAGGGTGGGATAAAGAGGCAGGGGGTTAGGGTATTAGATGGAGAGGGGTTAGAGGCAGGCTGTTAGAGAATGAGGGAAAAGCGTTGGAGGGATTGAAGATCATTAAACAAATCAATTCAGCTCTATCTGGAAGATTGCCCACAGTGTGCAATAAAACAATGAGGGAAGTGCACAAGAGGGATAATTTGTTATTATCATATTTACAAGTCTGTTCTCATTTACCTTTTAATTTATTGACCCGATGCAAAACAGTAAAGACAGGAGTTCTTGTCATCCCTCAGCTGTAGTCCGCACTAATACATTAAAATGAAATCGAACTTGCACTCTCTGTTTATGTTGTAGACATCGTTAAAAGCATTGCGATAATGATATAATGATATAAATCACTGTAATTAATATTGAACAATGACCAATCGTCGTTTTTTTATGAACAAATCTCCTGTCTGAAATCTCTCTTGTTACATTGCTGTTCCTATCTTCACATTTATATAGAGTTATGTATGTAAAGTGGGACTGCCAATAACTCCACAGGCTTTACTGTTTTCATTTCACGTCACCTCTGTAGTTAAGATAAGTCCTCTTCACGCAGCTGAACTTCCTGAGACGTTTTGCTTCAATTTCCATCCGTCTGCGAAAATTAAAGGTTTTTAAAGATGCACAAAAGGCGTGTTGTTCTCCAGTATCGTCTACGTTTTTCCGTACACCATGCAAGCTGAACAGGACTGCCAGCGAGGGAAGGAAAAAAAAAAATGCCAAAGACAAAATTCTTAAGTGAAATGAAATGATAGCGATTTCTAAAAAAAGGAAGCCACATACACCAGAGGTGTCAAAAAAGTCATGAGGAGACATTCATCACAGCCCGCATAACGCCTTCGCAGGTACACATATGCCCCCCTCACTCGACCGTCACCTTAACACCATGTGCATGTACAAACTGTGGCGAGCCTCGGGGGAAACACTGATGTGTTTTTCATACACATTTTTGATTTCATCTCACTGCAAGCTGCAAATGAAAATTCCATCTGACTCACAGAAAAGAGCCATTGAGATCTGCTGGATGTCGTCCATCTGTCCACAGTAATTGAGCAAGTCTTTGGGGGGTGTGTGTGGGGGGGGTTTGGTTGGAGTACTCCAAACATGGTCACGCAACAGTTGAACCATTTACGGCACAGGTACCTTTAGAGAGCCACGTCTGTTCTCGAGCCAGGAGTATATTGTTAAATGTGATAAAACGTGCGTTTCTTAATTTTCTCTGATTAAAACCTTCTTTTCATTGCTTTGAATTATTGTCTTGTCGGCGGGTCACATTGTCAGATGGTTCGCTTCTTATTCTGTCTTTTTTTTTATTGTAAGCCAAATAATGTCTTGCAATGACTCATAAAATGGATCAGTTTGGGCCTGCGGTGATTTTTTAGAGCTGCGTAAAAAAGATTAAGATTGTGTTGCCCTTGGTTTACTTTGATTTAAAAACAATCCTGAGGTAATATTTATTATAACTTCAACTTTCCACCATTGTGGTATAAAACTGTAATCCAATTCACGCCGATCAATTCAATTAGTACGTTAGACGAACACATAAAACACAAATATGTCAAAACGTGTTGTAGCCACTAACAAATGAATTGTTGAATTTTAAATACTGCTTGTGTTTAAACATAATCCACTTTTGACTGCTCAGGGAACATTGTGTTGCAGCCGTCCGTTTTATTACAGTCCCCAGATAGTGTACAATGAGAACCATTCACTCAGACGTTTTGAGAAGCCGCTTGATCTGCAGGATATATTTTCCCGGCTCTTTCCAAGATGTGTTGAGTGGCGTCCTAATCAAAAATCAATGTGCTCACTTGAGTAGGCCTGCAAGGCTTCTGTAGCCGGTTATGTAATCTGATAATATCAATCATAACTGTGTTAGAGGCAATCCATCTGACTTTCACAGGACTGGGGTCAGTGACTTCGATGGGGGGGCAGGTTTAGGGAGACTTGGCCTCCCATGCCATCAATTACCACTTATTATGGTGGGGCTCACTTTGCCGTAGAGCTGTGTAGCCCCCCCCCCACACACACCATAAATAATATGAACAGGACCCAGCTCATCAATCAATACTAGCACAGTTGTATTGCTCCAGCCTAAATGGCGGCTTCCATGGCTCTACAGCCTCGATCAATGACCATGGCTCCTCCAGACTAGTACATAAGGGTAAATCTAGCTCCGCTTAAGCCCCGGGGTCTTCAACCTGCTACTCCTGCTTGTGTTCTTTATTCCCTTGTTCCGTGGCTGCCTGTCTTTGTGCCTCATTTGTGTCACTATGCCGTGTGCCAAAACAACTTCACCATCCAAAGCTGCTATAACTGCTGGTGCTGCAGTCTCTGCCAGACTCATGCAGGCTGGCTTGTTAACAGTATGAAGCATGCACAGAGGAAGTGTCAGAAAAGTGTCTGAAAGAGTGATTATGTAGAATTAATGAGTCACTTAATGATTCCCTTCCCTCCACCCTTTACCTCCTTCCACTTTTCTGTGATTTCCTGCTGGGATGTGGCGTGGTGTGAAGAAGAGCATTTTAAGCACTTCGTCGTAGCCAGTGGTAGCAGGAGGGTGCCGGGTTAGGTCGGCGGCAATGTTGCGTTTCACTGTTTTCGAAGCGGCCGCCACAGATGAATCCAATTTTGCCACCATGTTCACCGAAAATACTAATTCACAAGCTGTTTATTTAGCCACAACTGGAGGTGGAGCAGGACTACGGTGGTTCGGGAGGGTGGTGTGGTATTAGGGGGCATAATTATGGAAGCAAATAATTAGCTAGTCAAGTGCAAAGCAAGATTAATTAGCCTCATCATCAGCCTGTGACCTTAGCTCTGGTGAATCATTCCCTGCTTGACCAGCTCTGCCATGAGCGAATCCCTCACTGTGGGAGTGAGCACTCGGTGCCCAGCAACCAGTGAGAGAATAAGTGTTCCAGGCAACCTTTGCCTTGTGACTGTTATTTGGGAGGCTACGGCACTTGGCAGTGCGGGCTATGAAATGACCTCCTTGCACATGAACCGCAGCTGTGAATGACTTGTCAGGTAAAAAACATTATGTGCAATTTGCTAAGTTATTAAATGTTGTACAGGTCACAAGGGGAATTGGAATTCTGAGTTCTAATGTGGTTACTCTGAGACTCTTTATTTGCTTGGTTCCTGGCAAAACTGACACTTGCATTCCCCTCTAGTTTAAAAATTATACATATCCCATTGCTGTTGCTGACGCTGATTATAAAGATCTTACCTTTGTTTTAGGTCTTCACTCTTGTGTTGTCATTGTATTTGTTTCATCATAAATAAATAAATGAAAGAATATTTTTGATAAATTCAGCTGAACTGCATTTAAAAAGATGAAGTTGTGAAAATGAAAGGCATGTGCTGTTAGTGTGTTGGCTTACACTGTATTCCTATGTCTTTGCCAGAGAAAAATCAGCGTCTAACCTCAGCAGTGACTTCAAATGCTGGCCTTAGACTGACCTACAGACTTCAAAGCTTGATCAAGCCTTCCCCAGACAAGGAATTCTGTGGTTCAGGCAATTTGTTAAACAGGAAAGAGGTTTAGTGTGATTTGGGAGTAAAAGGTTGTTTCAGTAGTCCTGGCTAACCCACAGCTCAGCCACTTAGAACTTGAGAAAAACACCAGTGATCCACCACCAGTATGAAGAAAGAGTCAATTGAAACTAGGATTCTTCTTTTTTTTAAAGTATGACACTGTCATGAAACATTCATTCTCCGAAGTGTCTTTGTTTAAAGCGGGGGCTGCATTCATTCATTCGTTCATTCATTCATTGTCGACCGCTTTATCCTCCACTTGAGGGTCGCGGGGGCCACTGGAGCCAACCCCAGTTGACACAGGGTGAAAGGCGGTGCACACCCTGGAAAGGTCACCAGTTCATAGCGGGGCAGTAAGTCTGTAACTTATTATTATTTTGGGAGTCAATTAATCTGTTGATTATTTTTCTGATTAGTCGATTTGCCCCGACTATTTATTGTGTTTATTCAGAATAAACACTGGGGACATTATTAGCACAAACAAAAGGTAGGAAAGACAGCTGTGTTACTGTTGCTATTCACTGCACTTAACGTGTTAAGTAACACGAGTTATTACACAGCTCGGTTGAATACTCAATTGGAATTGGTCCACAGAGACAGTCCACAGTCTGTTATAACGCATAACAACAGGGACTAATCACAGGGAGAGCCTCAGTGCACAGAAGTCTGATCAATTTACATGTGTTTGTGTCTCATCAGAGACTTATCAGCCACAATGAAATATTTGTCTTCTATTCATTTAGATGTTGAGAGAAGAAAACAGTCCAACGACTTCTGCTTTTAACTTTTAATCCCTATTTTGGGAAGCTGAGTGGCAAATCCCACATGAGCTAATTTACTATTTTACTACGAGGTAGTAATATGATGCTTTTGCCATCGATGAAACAACTTTTAAATCAGTAACTGTTTAATAAGCGGGACACATGCAGCGAGGCGTCGGTCTGTGGCCGCTCCCTTTTTTTTTCCCCGTTTCATCCGTTGCGGATTCACTGAAAGATGCACTTCTTCTTCTTCTTCTTCACACATGCGTCTCATCTAAATGCCGCCTCTGTGGAATACACAGCTTCAATTGACTCATTGACTCCGGTGTCGGCCAAATATGTTTGAGATGTATCAGACATAGGGAGGCAGACATTTTTACAAACAGTTGGTTTGTTTTGATTAAGGGGAAAAGGCCAAGAAAGTTGCAGTTGGCTCCAGATTATCCTCAAAATAAAAACATTTCACCATGAAACTAAACAAGAACTAGACTGACATCATTCAGCAATTGGGGATTTGTTCTCTGTTAAAGTTTCTTACAGCAGTCAGTAAAAAAAAAAAAAGCACTGTTTTCATGATGTCTCTTTTTAATCATTTTCAGAGGAGGAGAGTCCAAACCACTCCCTTGATGAGTATGTACAGTTTGACATACGCACTGTATTTACCTCCAGTAATTGTCACAGTTGGCTGCAACCTGTCAAGTTAAGATGTATGAGCGGGTGTATAAAACGGACATAATTTCATGGTAAAGATTGGAAATGTTATTGCTGTTTGATTATTGGACCGTTTGGGGCAACTGCGAAAAGACTTTATTCGGGATTAGCGTTTAGGTCAAACCCAGTTATTTATGTATTCACCAAAACAATGTTTTGAAATCTGTCTCCCCTTTTAAACAGTGTAAACAAAGGCCATCAATCATAACACTTGACAGCGGTAATTGCTACCAGAGATGGCGAGACGTCTAACTCGCCGCTGCATTAAGATATCGCTCGGTTACACGGTTGTCTTTGCCATGTCCATTTGCGTAAAACTTTTAAACGGTTTTGCTTTTACTGTTTATTGGAACTGATCCCGGAATTATCTTAACCATTTCATCTGCTATGGGCAAGTTGTGTCATCTGGGACTTTATGACCGGACGAATTTGGCAGTCCGGAGAGTCATTTTTGTCTCGACTACGAGCTCTCCTGAGTTCACTGTGGATGAGATTAAAAAATGGAATCTTCGCTATTTTTTTCCATGATGTTTTTAGTCTGTCTGAAATTTAAAACTTCAGTTTTAATATGCGGCGAGACAAGAGTAATGCCCATGACACCTTAAGATGGCGGGAATAATTTCGAGACATAACGGCTTAGCATTTAGTGTGATGCACTCTGTATATCAGCTGTTTGTTATGCAAAGGATTCATGTTATTACATGTTATATGTGTGTATATATATATATGTATACATATATATGTGTATATATGTATATTTGTATATACAGTATGTATGTCTGTATATATGTGTGTATGTGTATATATATATATATATATATATATATGTATATATATATATATATATATATTTATATATATCATACAGTGTATTGAAAGATTACAGGCAGTGGTAGGAAGCAGACGTGTCGTTCACTGACTCCTTTCCCATTAATGAATGTGGAGGCATAGATTTTATGGAGCTCGGTCGTATTGACCTGTGGCTGACATCCACTTTTTAGTTTCATAACATAATCAGCACTTGACACATGATTATAATAACCCAATGCAATTTACTGCATTCTCTGCAAACACATTGATTTTTTTTGAACAGCTCCCTAGAACCCATTACATTAATATTGCTGCATAATTAGTTTACACATTACTAAATTACTGACAGATTAAAAGTGAAATAGCACAGTTCATACCCTGCCCACATAACTGCCAGAGAGGAAATTAATATGGATTCAAAAGGCCCTTAGAGACGTGGGTAGTAAAGAGGAGGGGGAAAAAAGCAACAATCTATAAGGCATGTTTGCATAAGGATATCCTCTTTACAGGATTCCCAGGTGTTAGTTTCATCACTGGCATTCAGGACCAGGTAATTAATATGGTCTTTAATGAGATTTGCATATGAATATTGATAGGTCCTGCTCCTGTGGGGAGGGTTACTGTACTCTCTGGTTAGAGATCTGTGGGCAAGACTACTGAGACTTCCCAGTATTATTGTCTCAATGTGATTGTGGCTTATCCTCCTTTGACTGTAATCTTATAAACTGGCATATTTACAGCATGGCTGGTACAGAGTAAACTGTAGTGGACTTATTTAGCATTTACGCAGTCGCTGTACTCGCACGGCGCGCGGAAACCTTCGCACTTGTCAATCTGTCAGTCAATCGTTCACTTCCGGTCAAGAGACGGTTCGTTGGCAGATGAGCCGCTTGATGGCACACTAACTTTTCAGCACAAATGTATTGCTTTGACCTTTGATGTCCACATTGATCCAATGTACTGAGTGGCCATTTCCCAAGAAACAAACATATATAATTGGTATTGGGTTCCAATTGTGCTCTTTCAGTGTCTCGGGGATGTTCTGCAGCAATATAAATCAGTTCACACTTATAGACACAATATGGGCGCATTAGTGCTGACTGGTCATTTAAGGATGCCTGAGAAGTAAGAATTCAATAGACCTTGATCAGGCACGACCGATCCATCTTCATCAATCCTCAACTTCTAACTGTACACAGCAGCTTGGGATGACGGTCATAATGAATTCTCGTTGTTTAATTGTGTCCATGTGCTTATTTTAGATCATACCAGTCAGAAAGAAAGGACTTATGACGGAGGAGAGGGTTGTGAACAGGTGCTGTATAAAGAGAAGGGACCTTTTTGTTCTGAGGTGTATCTTACACCCCACAAGGTATGGAAAAGACATTTGGTTATATTTAGCAAAACAGGGACTGAACATATGTTCAAGAAAGAAATGTGTTTTCACCTTTCTCGCACAACAGATCTGAGTTGTCTGCTTAGTTTTGTTTTGTTTTTTTCAAATCCTCATTCCAGGTTGATCATTAGACTGAAGCTTTGTTGCCTAAAATATTGAGTTCTGCTTGTGAGTGGGTGTAATGCCGAAGCACTGCATGATGGGAAACCTCCTCAGGTTTAACATGCATCAAAGCGTCCGATGCCTTTGTCTCTTTACTGCCTCATAAACTGCCTCTCTGCAGTGAGCCGGTAATACAAATGTTGCTTGAGCAACAGATCTTTACAAACCTCTGAGGTGATGCGGTCCACTTACTGCTCGGGTGTTACTGTAGGCAAGTTTCTTTTTTTTTTTTGGAAAGTTTTTTCTTCTTCTTTTTTCTCGTGAACTCCCTGTTCTTGTTGGTTTTCATATCACTCATTGGAGTTGGCCCCAAGTAAATCTCCTTGAAGTTCCCTGGGTGTGGTGTAGTATGAGATGTGGCGTTACCACGGCGCTAACCAGTCAAATCTCCTCATTGTTCTGGATGTTTCTCTGTGCTGAGGGACTTAAACAACCAAGTTATTATTATTTCTACTAACATTTCCTGGCCAGAGTCCATAAGCTTTATGTTGGGGAGTTACATAAACTCCATTCTTAAGGAAGATACATGTTTAAGAACAGAAGCTCAGGAGTCACGTATGATATCACCTTACAGAAAACCCACCCAAAATTTAGAATTTCATATTGTTAATTTTTTTTGTATATACTTTTATGCCTCTAATGTAAGCAAATTTAATCAAGTGATACTTATATAATCTGTGACATAAAACCCATACACTCAAAGTTAATTTCTCATAATTCTTTTGGTGTCCGGGTAGAGTAGAAAATATGTCTGAGGGTTTTTTTTTGTTTTTTTTTTAATGTGAATTGAATTTTTTATTTTTAACTATGCACCGTGTGCATTAAAGAAACAGTCAGTCCTGATGAGCGTGAGCGCTGGTTTGTTACCTGTCCACTCGCAGCCCTGCTGTTTACTCAGCTGCAGGGCCTCTGTTTCTAGTGCAAGGGCAAAAGGAACAGGTCACAAAATATTTCATTTCCCAAGCAAAACATGCTTCCCCTCGTCAGCTGCAAAAAAAAAAAAACAGAATTACAGTGATGAATGTGCAATCAGGCTGATTAACTCGTTATTAGTTGTCCACGGGAGGAAATGAGGGCACGGATGAAAAAATGGTTGTTTATATGTCTCGTGGTCAGAATTATGAATGTGATGTGAGGAAGAGGCCTCCGTGAACTTTAACCTCAGCAAATCAGTGGTTTGTGATGTGAAGTTGAATTATGATGCTGACACACAGGACTCATTCCCACCATCCCAATTTCCTTATTAAATCATGTGTGTCTGTATCCAAAGCACCATTAATATATATATAGGGATGAAAGGACACTGGAAAGGAAGGACACCGTTGAGTTCTGAACCCAAAGGAGTCACACTGGACTATCTTTCTCTCAAACTTTCTTCCCCTTGCTGCTCTTTTATTCATTCCTTCGACTCTCTTCTTTGGCCAGCAGATGGTGCTGCAATCTCTTCACACTGCCGTCGACAGTGGAGCTGGACAACATATGCTCCCCTGATCTCCCCCCAGACGAGCACTGAACACTTTTAACAGAGGAGGGAAAAAAAAAAGAGTCAGACTTAGTTCCTGAGTTGGAGCAAATGTTTGTTGAAATAAGTGGAGGTTTCCTGGTTTTCTTTTTGCAGGAACAAAAAAAAAAGAAAGAAAGCAGAGTTTCTTTATAGGATGAGCTCGGGGTGTTCTGCAATTACCCTTACTTGTGCTCAAGCTGTTTTTCCCCTCGCTGAGTAGGAACAGACAGTGTTTTCCATTCCAGTTGCCTCGTATAGTCACAGAGAGGGTGGCGGTGGGCTCAGTGTTGGGGCTTTTACACTGCTGTGGAACACGGTGGGTAGAATGGCCGGACCCAAATATTACAGCTAGAAAGGCATTATGGACGTAAGTAAGACCTGCACTGACATCTTTCTTTAAAAGAGGACTCAGAAGAGAGGGAGAGGAGAGTGCATGCTGGATTCCTTGGAAAAAGGTTAATTATTAAGCTGCTAAGCATCTGCCAGTGTCCTGTGTGTGCTGGATTAAGAGAAAAATGTTATGTCATGGCGAAATATGATAATCATTTTTAAATATAACTTTTTTTTTGTACTTCATTTAACCGTCATTATCATTTATGTTACAGTGTAATTTTTTTTTTTTTTATGCAACACCTGTGACCTGTCAAAGGCATAACATTTGTTTTTCACACCATTAGTGGAGGTGTGGGCTGACCTAGAGTCGTGAGGTGTGTGTTCATGTGTGTGGAGGGGGTGGACGGGGGGGTTTGGTGGGTAGTAGCTGAGGTTGTAGTGTGTAAGCTATTGAAAGGAGGAATGTGAGAGAGCATTATTGCCCACACTTCATGTGAATGGAAGAGGGGTTAAAGAAATGACAGCGTACAGTGGGTGGTACGGCCTCAGCACAACCTGGGAGGAAATGGAATGAGAAAGTGCAGTCAGGCAGACCACTCATTCACCATGACAAATGGGAGAGGCCTCGGCCGAGGGGATACCTGATACCCCATGGTGAGCTGCATGCACCTGCCTGGGCTTCATGTGCACCAAAGTGGAAATAAACCTCAACCACTTGTAGCAGCAAACGAGGAGCGATTACAGAATTTGAAAAGCAAATAATTATTATAATAATGATCATATTTTTATAATTGTTGCATATAAATAATTTGTTTTTCTTTTCAAATGGGAAATGAACCGACCCCTAATTTGTTTTTGGTCAAAGATCATTTCATATTTAGAAAACTGTAAGAGTTAATGTAATATATACACATCCTCACAATTATTGCAATTAATAATTGTCTTAGTCAAAGAGATTGTTGTAATGTTCATTTTAACTTTTTAACTACTTACATTTCATTACTTTTTTTTGAAAATATGACATGAAATCACAATGAATTTTTAATATGTTTAACTATTATACATATAAAGAAATTCTGGATTATAAACTTTTATTTCCCTGAGATAAATAGTTTTTTTTCTCATTGACTTGAAAGTTTTTGGTCCTTGTTTTTTCCAAAATACACTACAATGTAATATTCCCATATGCTGTATGTATAATTGGTCAATGGCAGTTAATTAATTTTTATGATAACTATTAGAGAAAAAACAGTAACACATGTAAAGGAAATATTGTTGTTGTTGTTTTGTTTTTTTTAAAAAAGCATTAATATGTTCACAAAGAGTTAAGGACCGTTTCAACAGGCAGTCACAAGCTGCATGTCATGAGGTTTCCATCTAAATTAAGTCATATATCAAATTCCAGTGGCATATTAAATCTTTGGGAGCTGTTAGAATTAGACAGAATTAGAAGGGAACTGCAATAATCCAATTGTGTATACGAGGACAGAACAAGAGACATACATAGAGAGCGGTGAAGCAGTCTTCTGTTCACATTATGCTCACACGTGGTTCAGAAAGTATACTCTGGCCCTGGAGCTTTCACTCTTCCAAGGACGTCCAGGAAGGATTACCTTCTCCCATGCAGGCAGATGAGCTGTGGTCACTCACTCTAACATTGGTCACTCTGTGGTGTCGGGTCAATGTAGCGTGCCATGAAAATATTCAATCTCTTCTCCTATTTCAGTGTTTAGATTGAGCTGTGGAATGACCGCAGGTTGACAGTAGTGCAGCTTTCTCCTCTCCTCCTTGTGGGAAAATATCATCCCAATAAAAAAAAAAAACGTGAGCCACTCCTTTGTTTTTTTCACCTTTTTATGCGATTCACAATTATATCTCCACCTAAGACTGACATATAACTAGTTATCACTATTTATTTTACTGTTATGCTCTCATATGTAAATATACAGTAACATTATCACACTTGAAACCAACAAATGAACCCAGAAGAGAACCAGAAAACACCGTAATAATAATATAATAATGATTTTTTTTTTTTACTCGTGTGCCTGATGTCATCACTGGCTGAATCGTGTTTGCTTAATTGTACACGAGTTTAACCATTAACGAAGGGTAAAGCATCAGGTCTGTAACTATGGTTACTTGCAGTCAAATAACGGGCTAAACTCCCAGGAGCACTGACGATGTAGAATAATAACAAAGCTGTTGACGGGAGTTGAGTTTCTCCAAAACATTGTTATATTTCAGTTTACAACAAATGATAATTAGAAAAGAATTGTATATTATTTTATTATATATATTTTTTTAATTTCTAATGCTTTCTAATTGTATTTTATGTTACACAAAAAGAAAAAAATAATACTTCATCACATTCTAAATATTATTCCCACATGTAATAATTGTAAAAGAAGAACTTAAAACATGTTTATTGTCTTTTCTTTTTGGATTGACTGCTTATTATTATCTTTTTTTTTAATATACTTTTTTTAAACTTACATGCGCACTTGATTAGTGTGTTTCAACAGGATAAAAAACTATCTGCAGAAAACACCATTCTTTTTTTGTGTGTAGTCTATATTGTCTCCTCAGGTATACGTGTGGTTTCTCAGGTTGCTATGGTTTCCCCCCACAGCAGCAGATACACATCCATCTTTTTTTTTTTTTTTTGTATTAGCAAAGAAAACCTTTAATTATTATTAGTATTTGTATTATTTGTATTAAATACTATCATTGCACTGTGTTTCTCTGCATCAGTCTTGCAGTGGTAGTATTTATCCGTGTTAATCTACAGTATTAGTCAACAGTGATTCCAACAAGCGACCTGTTTCAAGAGCTTTTCTAAATGAAGTGCGTCAAGTGTTAGTGAGTGATGGTGTATCGCTGTAGAGCAGTCGTGGAAAACTAATAAAGACAAGTTTGCACGTTGTTCTTCAAAGATTCACATGCAAACAAAAAACTCTGACACATTTTTAGTCTTACATAAAGTGTGCGTATTATTCCGAGCTCCGGTTAGAAATCCCTGTAATTACATTTACATCATTAAGTTTTTCCACACTGAGAGTCACAGGTGCTGTGTACAGCTATTAAATGATTGCATTAATGTTAATATTTGGTGTTTGTGGTTGACATTTCTCACTCCCTCCCCATTACACACCACAGTCATCTCACGGTCCCTCATGTTATTTAGTTATTCACAATTTCTTCATACGGAGACACATTTATTAGGCAACAGTGAGCAGCAGACATCTGTTGCTCTAATGTCCAACAGAGTAAACAGTATGTTTTTAATTACGATTTGACCTTGGAATAATCCTTATCTTATTTATAAATCATAGTGAGTTAAATATGCTTTGTAAGTAGATTAGGTCATCTGGTGTGTGTGTGCCCCCACCCCCCTTTGTCAAGGCTCAGTCTCTTAGCAATGAGGGCAGAGAGATGTAATCCAGATTGATAATCCAATGATTCCTACAAGCTGTTTTGTGTTGTTAAATACTGTGTATTTGTTTGATTTAACGTCATTTTAATCTCGCATCATTGTGACTATTGTTTTATTTATGTTGTTTATTGAACTGAAGAGGTACTTTTGATAAGGTAACCACTGATGGACTTGGATTTCTATGTTTGAAATTCATTTTCAAATACATTTTCTGTTTTCATTCTAAAAAAAAATCACCTTTTGATTATTATTGATCAACTTTTGACATACAGACATCTATTTATCCGTCTATCCTGTTGTCTATAAAAAAGTCCGTCCTTGGCTACATTTAGCAGACACAAAGCTCAGTAAAAGGTTTAGACCAGCTTGTTGTCTGCAGTTCAGTCCAACCGGTGGTTCTGAGAAGTTTCTCCTTATAGGCGTTTACTGTCATTAGTAATTTGAAGTAATTGAGATGTCATAAAGCTTAGTCAGATTAGTATCCTAGCTGTTCTCATTTGGTTTTATCGCTAAGTGGATGCTGCCGGTAGACGATTTCTTCAGCACTGACTTGCAGGTCTAATATTATTAGTAACTATGAGTTCAGCCTGTGCAAATCTGTTAATGCATAAGACCATAAGAGCTTCTTATGTTCCAAGCCAGGTCAGAGTGAAGACGCATCAGATTAATATTTGATCATGCAGAAGGGCCCTTAATCAGATTTGCTATTCCCTTAGCTGAGTGCTCTGCTGCAATTATCATAATTGTTGCGCTAAACATGCTTGTCTTTACGGCTGGTGAGTGTATGCTGCGAGGGGAGGGCGGGGGGGGGGGACTCTAGCACCAAACCCAATTAATGCAGAATGGATGGCTGGACCTACTGAGGGAAGAGGAGGCAATGCAGGAAAGGGAGAAAAGGGAGGGCCACGGGCAGCGGCGCTGGTCCAACCACAGCCAGAGACGCTGCCTAGGGCAGACTGCGTTTCAGCCACCTGGAGTTCTCAGGACAGCCTCACCGCTTCACCCGTGCGGCCGCCTCTGGCTGATATGAGATATGAAAATTAAAGCTGCACCAAGAAAAAATGACACTTTGAGCAATGAAAGTGTCAGCAAATTTTGCAAATCATAGAGTTTCTGATGTGGTAGATGACAGGCACTCACGTGTGGTTGCTGTCACTCCCTGAGAGACAGAGATAATAGCAAACAGAATTTTTTAACTGTAACTTCAAGTGCCGTATACTGTCACTGTCGTCCTAATTCATTTTAAATTTGAATTGATCTACTCTTTTTTTTTTATTTAATTAAGGTCTAACTTGTATTTGAAGAAATTCCCAATGCCCATTTGCATCCACTTATTAGGAAACCAAAGAGACGTGAACAGAGATTATATAAGCAAATGTGAAAATAAGCGTTTGGTACTTGCTTATGGACCATGGGTATCATTTATAGAGTGTTTCTTTAAAAACGTCAAAAATACATTAAGCAAAACACCAAACACACACACACAGTTAAATCTGTATATTTGTAAAACATTTTAATTGTAACTGTCACGTACTTGTTTTACCTAATGTGTTCAGACGGGATATTCTCTACATATAAGTGTTTTAATGATAATTCAAGATGAAATGACTCATGTTCTGTGTCTTTCTGGAAACCTCTGTGTCTCAAATCCTGTAAATGTGTCAAATTAATACAATAAAATAACCAAAGCAAATCTTCTTCTCCGTGTCAGTGTGACTGCTCTGTGATGAATACACTGTCAGCTAACCAGTTTGTCATAAGCTTGTCTACTAAATAAATGAGGCCTGTGGACCAGTTCTGTCTGTATGAAAGTCATCTATCCTGCTGGAGGCATGGCACTGCGAAAAGAAACACTAGGAGAGATGGTCGCCCATTAATCTACTGTTGACTGGTTGGAAATTGCATCTTTGTAATGAGTATTAGGTGTGCATCTACATGAATTAAAGCTGAATGAGCCTCTGATTGATCACCTCCTCCCAAATGATTCTCCCTCCATGATCATTATTGTTTAAAAGTGACTAAATCATATCGGGATGATTAAAAGTCTCTGCTCGGAGAGAAGATGAAGCAAAGTGATAATCTAGAAATTGCGCTGCTTTCCCCCAAATTTGGTGCTCGTGGTTGTGTTGTATTTTTTATTTATTTATTTTTGTGGTTTGTATTATGCGCCGTTTGAATCGGGTTAATAATGGAGTACAGCCAAAGCAGATTAGAGTATATCTCATGTATAATTACACAAGTGAGAAATAAAATACATATAACACACAACACAACACGCTTAAAGTATAATATCAGGGACAGTCAAAATAAATGTCAGTCAGTGGGTTTATAGTGCAGGTTTTCTTTTATTTTCCCCCACACTAACAGTAATAACACTACTACATAAAGCATGTAATGTACATGTAGATGCCACGTGTTCAGTGCTGATGGGATTTTCTTTTTTTTTTTCCCTGAACTACTTTACCACATCAAAAGTCTCAATAGGGTAAACAAAGTGCACAGGCATTGTTTGAAGCTTGTGCCAACAAGTCCAGGTGATTTTACAGCCATTGTGGCATTTATGAGATTCAAACTGTATCTGGATTCACCAACACAGACGCGCTGGACGTCGCCGTCGAGTATTTGCTTACTTAATAAAGTGCATTAAACGGCGGGTCACTGATTTTTCTGCAGTTCTGATCTCGGTAGTAAAACCTAGACTGTTTTGGACTCCCGCTCCCTGGACAGACTGGCTTGTGAGAAAGCATTTGATCTATATTTCTTTATTTATTATGTGACGTGTCATTGTTTCAGTAACTGCACAGTTTGACTCGATGCTGGAAAAAAGCAGATCCCACTGCAGAAAAAAGTAGACCTCATCACCCTCTATCTCGACATATTTACTGTACCTGGACACACTAATGTTCCTCTCTAATGTCTCTCTGGTAATTATACTGCCAAGCACCCTGTTGGGGTAATTATACTAAAAACACCCTCATTAGCAGCATCAAGACATAAACCCCCAGAAGTCGAACTATCTTTCCCCTTATGTACCTTGGAAGACAAGTTATTTGGCTAAACTTTGCTTTTTAATGCTTAACTTTCTACATGACTGTATCATACCACCGCCACCTCGTGCGTTTGCATTATATTCACTATGGAAATTGCACACACCACACTAGTACGCTCACGGATGTGCTTATTTTCCTCTCGGCGTCGTTAGCTCTTGGCTGTGCTGCACTTGGTTTAAGTGAAGAATGCTCATAATGCTAACAGGCTGTTTACCAGTTAACTAAAGCGTCTAAAACAGAAGCACCCGCAGCGTGCAGCAGCATGCACATTGCACACATGCACTCACTGCACACACACACACACACACACTGGCAGCCAGACGAAGCGAAAGAAAGTCAGAATTGTTCTCATTAAACTTAATTGAGACTCGGCCGCGTACGAGCCGCTCGAGTGTCGTGCAGATGTATTACGCAGCAGATCCGAGCGCAGGCAGATATGAGCGTCCGTTATTTGTCGTTTTGCTCCCAAATGTTTCTGCTGAAATTCCTCCACAGAAAATTGCTCCCACCTAACCATTTAGGGGGAGGACATAAAGAACGGTAACTAAAAACATGTAGGGGTGAGTTTTTGCTGCGCTTGTGCAAAACGGACATACTACTCACCATAACCAACCAGCATGGAAATAACAACAATCCCAAGCCCCTGCATTGTCTGGCAATTTGCTGTCTTTAAATTATTCAGAGGAAAGGCTTTTTAATGTCAGCAACTGTGTGTTTCGCAGTGACAAACCTAGCTTCACCTAATAGTTTCACTGCGTCTGCCGTTTTATGACTGACATAGCAATAAGCAGATTGTCCAGATATTTATGCCATCTGCGGCTAGGAGAGATAATTAAAGTATATAAATTAATCAAGTGCAATTAATTAGAGGCTTTATGTTCACAGCAGTACATCTTTGCATGTATAATTTATATTTATTGATTTGTTTGGTTTCATTAGCCTATAAGATAACAGTGCAAATGCATTAGAGGGGAAAATGCACAATTAGCATGCAGTAAGGGCTGCCAGTAATTGATAGATCAGGGAGCACTCCCTGCAGATATAAAGCTGTGTAAACTGTCATAAGCAGTTACAATCGATGACTGATATTTTGCGCCATATCTCTCGCTTGATTAATGATGTTTTTGAAAGCGGGCCCCCACTTAATGGGACCCTGATAGGCATGCAGGATTTACTGTTTAATCAGGGGAAAGAATTTATTGCGGTCCAGAACCTGTGTCTTTGCCGGTGGAAATGTATGATTGGTCCTCTGTAAGTGCTATCCTGATGTTATTTGCTCCCGTCAGCAGCCAATATGGCTGAGCATAAGAGCTTTGTGCTTCCCAGTTGATTTTTCATTGACTCCGCTGCCATCGTTCATCACTGGCTGGTTTCCCCTCCGTTCTGCAGTGTTGAGAGGAAAGCCAGCAGGGCAGTCGATAGTGGCGATGTGTTCACAGCATTCCAGCCATTCCTGCAACGGTGTGTAAACGGCACTCATAATGAAAGACACTGACTTATTTTCCCCCGTAACGAGGCTTTATCCTCGTCAAATACGAGAAGTATTTTGTTTTTTTTTTTTGCACATCCTGCTGGTGTGTTCTACTGCTACCTGCTTCCCCCTGTATCCGTATGTCCACCTGTCTAGTATGTATTTGGCAGACAGACAGATAAAGACACAGATAGCAGTCCATTGGCTCCTGTTTGTTATGGGTGACATATTTTGACGATGTCGTCACTGCGTGTTGCGTCACCAATAATTCGTGTGGCCGCAGCGATATAATCACTCTAAATTGGACGTGTGGTTTTATGGGCACCACATGTTGCTGTCCGGGAACAGCTTCTGTGTGTGTTCTACTTTTGTTGAGGTGGGACACTTTTTCTGTTATGCTTTGTCTCGTTGCTGTGTC
The DNA here is from genome assembly GCF_019176455.1 of Solea senegalensis. Taxonomy (NCBI): domain Eukaryota; kingdom Metazoa; phylum Chordata; class Actinopteri; order Pleuronectiformes; family Soleidae; genus Solea; species Solea senegalensis. The sequence goes on from NC_058027.1 coordinate 17,103,712, forward strand.
TCGTCTCTGGCGTTATGTTCACTCTAACCTGCGCAGTGTTCTCAGGGGACGAGAGGTGACAGGTGTGTGCCTTTTAAAAATTGGGTAAAGTCAGCCGGGCATTGTTGCCGTGCGGCGTGTTCCACAGTGTGTTTTGGGAGTGAGGTCCCACAGCTGGGTGCCAGACATACATACATTTTTGTCCTGTGTCTCAGGCAATTTCCTCTCCTTATGTCACTGTAAATGCTTACAGAGACACCGCCCCCCTGTTTAGGGTTGCAGATATATGCTGCAGAGGAGGAAGAAGCCATTTGCCTTCTGGTGATGTGCAACAAATTCGGATCTTGCGTTACACCTGCTGGTATCTGCTCTCCGCAGCCTCAGGGCAGCTCCAGAGAGGGTGCGGTGGCAATGGATCAATGGATGGAATCACTTGTGAAAACTCCAAAATAAACTTAAATACTTGCATATTCACTGGGTGGTTCAGTGGATTGTCAGCTTGCATAGGTGATCATTAGGGCTCGCATTGTGATGATAATGTTTATTTTTGCAATACGAGGATGGTGGTAACTGCTAAATAATGCAAAATATTTGTCCTTCTTCGGAGGAAAGGTAACAAAACACCTTCGACCTTCCTCATCTCTCTGTTGCATAGCCAGAGCTGAGATAACAGCTGGAGATCTTTGGAGCTTGCGTCTCTCTGATTCTCTCGGAGCTGGTGGAGAATCGGGCCGCCTGATAGTTGGGCCATATTGACACTGCTGAACTGCTGCAACCCTTAACCCACAACAGGCTATCTGATTTCCTTCCAAGGGATCCCCAGGGAGTGAGGGCTTCCATTTTTCTTAACTTGTGTATAAGTAAACTGCGGGACCAGGCTGGGAGGTCAAATCAATCTCTGCTATTTATTACATAGAAATGTGACACTCTGTCTTAAATGCTCCTGTCCCAAGTGATTTAGCCCCGTGTCTGCGCAATGTCTGCTGAGTGTGTGTGTGTGCGTGCCAGTGAGGTGGGGAGCGACATTTTATGACCATTGTGCCAAATTGTCTTTTTCTCCGACCTGTCTCTTGTAAGCAAAGATGGGTTAATATGCTCTTTGAAGACAGTTTTATGTAAAGCTTTTAGCCCCGGTGTATGTATCATATTTACTGTAAGTACTTCAAACACACACAAGGGCACACTAATGCAGGAATGAGTGTAAGGCTTGTAGTCATGCACAGGTCAACTCTTGAACACGGGGGCTAAATATGATCAGTGTCTCGCGTGCTTTGATGGTCGTTCAAGTAATGTCTGTATTGTGTTTTCCAGCGTGTAGGAAAACAGGACAGTGACACAGTCATTAGCCCCAAAGAGAGATGCAGCCCTGTTTCTGTGGGAAGCCGAGGTCTGTTTACTGCGTGACAATGTGATATTGTGCTGCTCATGCTGTCTTGGAATTGGAAACAGTCTCACCCCACAAAAGGTGCATAAGACCCCTGATTTTGCGAGGCAGTCTCACCCCTCCCCTTTCCCACCACCCGGCACCTCCCTCCTCCTTTCCTCTAAAGAGGAGAAAAAAAAGAAAAAAAAAAAAACCCTGAAGCATTTCCTTAATCCTCCGGAAGATCATGCTCTTCCACTAAATGCGGTACCTGTGGACAAACAATGGATTTTTCCATAATAATAAGTTGAAGATTTCATTATGAGTGTCTAATGGGTGGACAGGTCTCGGTCTGAGCAGATACGCAGAGAAGCTTCCTTTTGATCAGCAGCATAGAGTTAATCCATGGTAAGAAATAATGGAGGTTTAGATGTGGGGGGGGCGCAGTATTGAGCCAGGCTGAATTTACAGCTGAGAGGGCTCAGTAAAAGGATGATTTTTAGAGGCTCTCGCTGCGTATTGAAGGGAAGACTGTCTGACAAGTCATCAATGAGCCCCGGCGCTGTACTAAACTAATGAAACCTGCATTTGATCTTCTGCGAAGAGGTTCAATACTGTGCCTGCTATTATTTAAGTCCTCAGCTTCACCCAAACCTGTTTCCAGATCCACAAAATCATTACGTTGCACAGTGAAGTAAACTGTGTTTGTAAGTATTGGACGAGACGGAAATATCTAAACTGCTTATAATGTATCTATGTTGATTGCGTCCAATACACACTCCCTGACTTGTTCAGTGAGCGCCTGAGGCTTTCAGCTGGGTTAGGTGCAGTTAACGGTAACATGTATGCATCGTTCACTCATTCATCGTCTACGGCTGCAGGTCGCCAGTCCATTCCAGGCCCAAACAATCATTCACCTATGGTTTTTGGACTGTGGGAGGAAAAAATGGAAAAACCTACGCACGCAGAAAACAAACAGCCACCTTCTTGCTGTGAGGCAACAGTGTTAGCCACGTGCACCACTGTGTGGCCACATATTATTCATGCTATTTGTCATTCACTTAAAGTTACATAGATGTGCACAGACTTCTTCGTCATGAGCTTAGACTTCAGGTCACCGAGGGCGGTCCTTGCAGTGACACTTCGTCGCTAATGGACGTGAATGTAAATGACTCTGTTGGACAGCGTTTGGGGCTTTTATGTGTTTTGACCTTGTCTGTCTTCTGTCGCCGTTGCTCTTCATGAGACCACCTGCATGTCAAACCCTCGCGCTCAAATAACAGGCCTTAACTACGAAAGTCTGAGGTGTGCTGCCAACTATATTATGTTCTCACTCAGTCGAACTAAAAATAAAGCTTGTTTGTTGAATTTATATTCAAGCTCAAATGTGAGGGGCCACCCTGACCACACATGAGAGGCACGCAGGATGAAAGATTCGGTCTGAGCTCGTGCCAAGGAACAGGTCATGCATCATCTCCTAACATTAATGATGGGTCTGCACAGCAAACAAAACAGCCCATCCCTGCTCTTGAACTGGAGTGATTCAAGGTTATGTTAACTGAAACATGTTGAAGTAATAATATAAACACTGTGATAAACCAGCAGTTTGGACCATTTCAGTAATAAATCTGGCCAGAGGGGGCCTGGGAGAAATGTGTCATGACATCAAGTGGTTGTTAGTGTAAAAGTCTCCCATGATGCATCTGATGATGCATCTGCTCTGGTGTAGCGCCGCAGCAGGTTTGGTATTTAGGATTTCACAAATAAATAAATAAATAAGTAATCGCATAGGCATTTCGTGTTTTAGATCGATAATCAATGTAATGCACACGTTTCCCCCGATTTTTACTTACAAATTAGACTTTTGGAAAACGGCCTTAAATGGACCAAGTAATAGAGGAAATAAGCACATTTTACTCCAATCTTTATATGATTGGTACAGATAAGATTTTATTAATATTTAATAAAAGGAGTGGGTTGGGGGTTTTATAGAAACCTATTTTTTAAAGAGTAGTTAATAAAGGGGAGAAGCAGATAGGAGTGCAATAAAAGCAGTAGAGTTAAGCATACAACGAGAAAGTACAGAAAAGGAAGGAGAGCAACATTGTGTAAAGAGATGCATGGAAGGAGAGGGAGCTGCAGGGCCATGCAGGGGGATAGGCCTGCTAATCCTCACATGTATATTCTCCTAATTACTCCTGATCACCACTTTTTAATCAGGCTGCTCAGGCTGCCCGGGAATAAAATGACACTTCCTAATGAATTAAACCTGCAATTTACAGTTGCCGCACTGCACTATCCCTCTGTTATTTTTTTTCCGCCTCTCGTACGCTGGTCCCGTGTGGGAGCCTCCAGTCTGTCAGTGGCGTGTGGTCTCACGCCACGCTAGTTAACTGCTAAATGCTCGGGTCACACCTGTGCCCTTTTACGGGGTCTGGCAAATCAGTGGGGTTCGTGTTAGTGTTGTGGAGCGAGTGATCGGTCTTGCCTGCTTGGCTGTGAAGGGCATACAAGCTTGAAGATATCTGTGTGGACAGTGGGAGCTGTATGGATATTACAGATGGAAGCTTTCTGATGAAGACACCTTGTGTGGTCCTGTAAACCCCCCCCTTTCCCCTGCCTTTTGCTTTGTCTCTACCCACCGGACGTGTGATTTACCTCAGCCCCTTGCTCAGTCTACTGTCTAATCCAATGAAATGCATTTAGGTGCAGAGAAAGGTAAACAGATAGATTGCTGACCCTGCCTTTACTTCCGGGTCAGAAGCGCCCAGCAAACAAGCAGCTTGAAACCGCCGCCGCCGTAATGAAACCTGTCCCCCTGCGGTCGGGCCCTCTGCCTCCCTCATTTGAGTAGGTCCATCCCTGGGAGATGGGATCCTGTGAAGCAGTGATTGTTTCCACGATTAGGTAGGAAGAGTAGTGGAGCTGTGCTTGTGGATCCCTCCCATGGATTCACTCCCTCAACAGAGGCTCGGGTGAAAAACAATAGCCAGCTGTCGCCCACTGGCTGATGTGCCTTTGATCAGCCAAATGAAGGCTGCTGGCATTTCTTATGGAGTGGAGATTGCTTATCGATCTATATCAAAATATTCATGCTAATCCCGGGCAGCGGAGACTATTTTCAAGCCGGGTTAGCAATCAGACCTGCCGTCCTGTCTGGAGCAATTCGCTGAGCTGGGAAGTCTAATCAGCTTGGGGTCCTGCAGTCAAATGCACTTTGCTGTTTAAATTTGGACCCCTGACATTGATGGAGGAGTCCAGAGAAAGGTGTTGACAAACCAAATTGTTTGTTCCAGCACTATTTTGCTAGAGATCAAGTCCAGAGTAATGTGCAGTGAATTTGTTCATTACTATAGCAGAGCTGGGAGAGGAGAGGGCTGACTTTTCACCCACTCTCCTCTGCTTTAAAACTATAGTGTTTCAGTGCGGGGATTAAAGGGTTGGGGGACACTTTGATGCTGGTGCTGAGTTATGTATTGTGTGTGAATATGTGGGGGATTGGTAGCTGTGATGTGTGTATTGTTTAGAGTGGTGGTGGGAGGGTGTGTGTGTGTGTGTGTGTGTGTGTGTGTGTGTGTGTGTGTGTGTGTGTGTGTGTGTGTGCTTGTGACAGGCACTTTGGTGTGACTTAATGTCTGTGTCAGGTTGGGCGACATTACAGATCAAGGGTGTAGAGAAGGTTTGAGGAGCAGTCAGCGCGCACTACTGGATCTAAGGGGTGTGAAGATCTGCATCAGTGTAGGGGCTTAGAAGTTCATAATGCAAGTCCCTAACGTGTGCTCTGGATACATCAGTGTCAGTGACGGAGATACACACACACACACACACTAACACACAGGTCAGGGACCGGTGTCATTCTGTTGCCTTTGTAAATTTATTTATTTTTTTCTGGTTTATCCAAAAATAATTAAAATGAATTTGATACTTACATTTTGAATCACAAGAATATTTGATAAATTGATAAAAAATATTAAAAAAAAAATACTTTTTTGCTCCCTCCTCTATGTCTAACTGTATAATGTCCTGCTTGTATTTGTATGATAAAAACTGTTGTATATGTGAAACAACAACAAAAACAAAAAATGAATCGTATAAGTGGATAAACCTTGTACACGATGTATGCATCGCTTCTTGGATTACAGATTATGTTCCCTTCCTTTTGCAAAAGCCCCACCTCTGTCCAGTGACGCAGGCCGTTCTAAATCTGTCCAAGTACGTTAATACTGTCATGCAATTATTGTGCGAAGAAATCTGTGAAGAAAAAGCATTGCCAGAATGGAGAGATTATCCTGCGAAGGGTTGAAGGGCTAATGTCTTGCCATATGGCCCAGATTGTAATGTGCAGTGTCCTGCTTCAGGGTCAATCATACATCAAGTATTAGTGTCAGGTGGGGATTAATGCTTAATGTTCCCTCACCTTGGATATCCCACACTGTACGCTACCTGGCCGTGCTTTCCGTCCTGGCGTCATGTCTGTGTCACGTTAGGAAACTGTGAGAACAGTTTCCTTCTGTGAAAATAAAATCAGCAAAAGAGCATAAAAATAAAAAAAAAATAAAGTATTTATCAAGCAAGACAAAAGGTAACGAGAGTTGCTATGATAATTATTGTTATTAGAAGGAATGCATTGTGGTTATGAAGCCACAAAACAATATACTTCTCCTCTTTGTTTGTTGCCTGTTTTGCAGCCTGTCACCTCTGGAAAAAAGTCTCCCTGTTTGTGTTGCTGTTGCTGCAGAAACCACCGATTAGTGAGATTATTGCTATTGTTGACTGATGAGGCGGCTCTACATTCTCACAGAGTGTGATTTACCCCACACTTATGGCATAATGCGAGTCTTGTACACACTGCAGCCAGGGATGTTTCTGTGTGCATAATCAAGATTTATTTTTTTTCAGCTTCTGCCCTGATATTTGGTTTATATAGATTATTATTCATCCAATATAGTGCTCTGATATGTATGTGGAAAAAAAGAGGCTGTAATTTGATGCAGAGTAGAGCCTATTATGCATAACCATATATTATTTGATTATTGCCGCTGTTAAAAGCATCTTAGTTTTTCCTCGAGGCATTTCTCTGTCACTTTATAAGGGATGTGTATACAGTATTTCTGCGAGATAGTAATTGCTATGGATCTTGTGGTTGCCTTGAATTGCCCAGTGTGCCCAGCCAGCCTTTGTCACCTGGTAGTGTGTGTGTGTGTGTGTGTGTGTGTGTGTGTGTGTGTGTGTAAGCCAAGTCCTCGCAAGGGCATTAACCTAAATGTCTATCTAAGTAATTAGCCTCATAATCCCTTTCTGACTGATTAGAAATGAGATGATCTTGCTCATTTGACACGAGTGCCTCACCGTATGAATCCTCTGCAAACAAAGCAGAACATTCAAATGTCAAGGGGGGGAGCGGCGGGGGGGGGAACACATTGTGTATTGAAACCTTGAGAAACATGGTGATGGAGAGACTGGGCTCTGGGGAGGGTGTGACATGGCAAGGTGAGATGTGTGTGTAGTGTGCATGTGTGCGAAAGAGTGAGGTTCACATATGTCAGACGGCAGGATGTAAGGTGCAGGTGTCGCCAGGCTTTGGTGCTGCCTGTCACCTTGTGAATAAACAGCAGTTGTTCTTTGGGGAAGGCGGGACTGATTCATGTGAGACTGGCGGAACATGGCAGATGGATGTACTTTTTCATATGTGTAAATAGTCGCAGCCAGCTATTAACATACCTCCGTGCAGATGGCAAACTGTAATAAAGTACAGGTGATAAAACAAGCCCCCTCGTCGATGGCTGACGCCCAGCCGATGTTTGTTCATTTTTACATACAGTGCAATATGTTCTGTAGCACAAGGGCACAATAACTAGTGGGGATATTTAGGAGTGCTTGTTGTTCCTGAATAGTAAACAGTTTTAATGTCGCAATAAAAATGGTTTGATCTGATTTGGCCCTCGCATACCAGAAGTTGAAAAATGAAATTGTGTCTGCCTGTTTACATCATATTTGGTGAAATGAAATGCTTATTTAAAGACAGAAATTGTGACCACAGTTTCCTGATTTGTGTGACACGCTGAGAGATTGGGTTTGTGTTTCCTGATGGCAACAACAAGCTGGAGCCAACTAGTGTAGGAGCAGCAGCAGCAGCAGCAGCAGCAGGAGGAGGAGTGATGCCGGAGACACTCTGGCCCACAGCTGGTTCCCCTCCAACTAGATGATCTGCTCCTTCCTGACTCCAGAGACCAGAGGAAGAGGCTGAAAACCCCAGAGAGAGAGTACGGCGGAGACAGACAGATAGACATGTAGAAGGGATAGAGAAAGAGTTGAGGTGGGGGGGGAGTGTGAGTGAGGAGAAATTAAAAAAAAAAGTGGGGGTGTGTGGCATCAGCATCCAGATGCATCACAAACCACTCACCACAGCGATATGTGTGTTTGTGCAGAGCGCGCATGCATTTGTGGAGCCCAAGGACTTGTCGTCTGTCTGCTGCTGGTTGTGGCAGCCAGCTGTCAGGGGAGCTCAGGGAGAGAGTGGAGGCCAGGTGAAAGCAGGGCCAGCGGCAGACAAGGACTGGAGCCAGCGCTCACTCACTCCAAATGAATGGTGACAAGAGCGTGAGAGCCATTGATCCACTGGTCAAAGCACCCCTAAGGCTGCAACCTAATGTGCTGAAAAAAGAAACATCAGCCCCAGTTGGGACTCTGGGAGGGAGACAATCCTCATCGAATGAAACACACCTTCCACACAACATGCTGAAGATCAATACAGAGAGCTGGTGGATGTGAATATCCAATACTTTTACACCCACTGTGTATATAATCATATGCAGAAAAGACAAATGACTGAATTAATGCTGCAGAAAAGATTTGGTTCATATGTGTGTCTTGTAAAACTTAACATAAAACTCAAGAAAATGATCAAGAAAATGTATTTCTACATATGTATATTTGTTAAAAATACAAAGAGTTAGTCAGCCGGTTCGTGGATAAAGCAACATTTGAGCCTGAGACATTTTATAAGAGCTAAATATATAACAGAACGTGTGCCAATAAAACACTGTTTTAAAAAAAAAGTGTTATTCATTAAATGTGTAACATTGGTAATCATTTTCTCGAAAGGTGCTCTTTTTTTTTCTTTTTTTTTTACTGAGGGAATAGTAATGACAACTGTGGTGAAACCTACCAGAGTTCAAAACACATATCTTTGCCTTAAAAAGTATTTCTCAAGAAATTCATTTGTGTGAATAATGCCTCAGAGGTTCGGTGCATGTGTTTGTGAGAATTACCATCACTTGCGGGAGGAGGAATTTGCCTTTAAATGCATCGCAAACAGCAGACAAGCATAAAACGTAACATTAGTACAGCATTGTTAGATAAGTTTACGACCCCGTCCGTATGGATAATTACCTGCTGTGGTCCACCTGGCGTTTCACTATTCATTCGTCATGAAAAAAAAAAAAAAATTGCATGAATACAAAACATTCCCTATAATTAGTTTGTCGCAAGAGCCTGTTAAAATTCATTATCAGTCCCTGTGTGAATATTGAGCTCTGCACCAAGTGCTCTGATATTGGTCTGACGTGGTACGGTGACACTTGATTGGCTGCTGTGTAACCTGAGCCAAACAGAGCGAGGCGAGGATGGGGGGGGGGCCCTCTTTGGGTGTCGCGCAGAGATGATTGATTGGTGACGTGGGCTGAGGGAGATGATTGATTAATTTATTGAGGTCGGTAAGGCGACAAACAATCCCAGCTCCTATAGCCCATCAAGGTGCAGCCCTGCCGGTGACAATAATCCCTGATTGCCTCTGTCCCCAGCTTCCCTCCCCCGGTCTCTCACCCACTCCCTCTGTTCACATCTCTATCTCCTCCTTTGGGACAACACGATCTGTATAAACATAAATACAGTACAGTGCAGAGGTCTCAGGGCGCCGCCAGCTTGTCGATGTCACTCGTTCCACATGTGTATCTTGAATAAACCTGGCATAACATGAAATAATAGGACGAACACAGGTTCCACTCCAGCTTTAACCTATAGAGGCTGTTTTTTTTTTCCAATTTTGTTATTTTAAAACTGCATACATGTTTCCTGTATGTTGATTGAGGAATAATGACACTGCATGGTCATTATAGCCGGGCTAAAACAACACATTTGGTGACCTTTGTACAGCACTATATAAATCCATGCACAAAGACACTAACAGACACATTATCATAGGTTATGTATAGTAAAATATTGTGATTTTTCGTGGCATGATACTGCATACTGTATCGATATATTGGAATTATTCTTGATACTGTTTTTGTGTTGTGTCACTATTTTGCAGCAGGCTTTTGGTCATTTGACTCTTTCCCGCTCCTTCCTCTCTCACAAGATAAATAAAACCATTTATTGTTCGTGCATATAACACAAGAGTTTTTTCTTAAAAGACAGTAGTATCCAATTATATTGCAATATGTCAGATTTTACACAAACTCATCGACGACCCTATATGGTACTTGCAGTACATACACACATTGATACTAATTTGTCCTCTTCTCACTCTCACCACCTCATCCAGTCACCTCATCTCTGGTTAATATCAGCAGTATAAGTAAATAGCCCTATTTAGTCTTAACCGCACACCTGCGTGTGTGTTCGTGCATTGTGTGTCTGTGTGGCTGTTCCGCTCGCTGTTGCTCTGCACACAATGTTCAGAGCAGAGCAGGCCAATGGCCCTGGGCCTCTCACGCATATTATTCATATTAGTGTTGATTCTAAAAAATTAGTCGCCAGGATATCCCTTTGAGATTGCAGAGATTATCAAGCTCAACTTCAAATACTTCCCAGATTGGGTTAGATCACCACACAGCATCCATTAGTTGGCGGACTTTGTTTCAGGGCATCAATCAGGTGCTGTTTTACACAAGCCAGAGAGAAACCTGGGTGTCTTGGTTTTTCCCCTTGATTTTGATAATTCCCCCACACAGAGCATAGCTAATACTCCGTATAGACTATTACCCATACTTATCTGATAATATGAATATCTATAATAATTTCATTAAGACCCTCACAACATCCTTTGTTTCTGATTAACCAACTCAAGATTTGAAGTTTGCTTTCTTGCATAATGTTTCCTACATGTCTGACAGCCTGCCCTGCAGCTCTTCCGCTCAATGTGGGCCAGTTGGCAGTTCTGCTCTGCACATTTGGTTCATGTCCCACACATTTCCTATCTGGTGGGCATCACAGGCATTTTGCTTTAATTGCTAGGCGTGCTCCGACTGAGTGCAGCTTATTTCTATGTTTGTTTGCCTCCCTGCCTGAGCTATTGGTAATCTATTCTCCCTTCTTAGCGGGAGGAATCTCAGGCAGCCAGTGTCTGGATTCATTGAACTGGCAACTGAGTTAGTGCATTATCATGCTGAGGTAGACGTGGAGACATACTTGGCTGACTTTCCTTGATTGCAACTAAAGACCAGATAGCTCAACTTTTCTAAGTAGTTTCAAGTCGAGGGTCATTTCCATAAGACGTACAGACTCTGTGAAAATAAGACAAGGGGGACGTAAATGTAATACGAATGAGGCCTCCCGTGTTCAGATGCTTTTCCATTGTCACTTTCAGAGCTTCGTAGTGTAGCAGTGATCGAAACCGTGTCCCTCTGCAGAAGTGTTATTGAGAGATTAGGATTTCTTATCGTTTGGAGGGAAATACATGGATAATCTGTGAGCAGATCAAGCTGATTTTGTTGATAATCCATCTCTGAACAACAGATCCACAGGTCAACAACACTGTATGCAGTTGTCCAACCGTTATGTCCAGATCCCCCCCTTTTGTATGTTTACCCAAAACACGATAAAATAAAACTGAAATTCATTTGTAGGAGTTACAACCCTTTCAGCTGCTCTGATAACTCTGTTTATTATGAATCATAACATGCAGCGACTTTCGTACAAGAGAGATAAGAGAGAAAAAGACCTTGAGAAGAGTGACGACAACCAAACTGTGGATTTGGCTGAAAGAGCAATAATATAATAATTCAGACATTCACAAACGTTCAGTCAATTTCCATCAGCTTATAATAAAATGAAAGTTAAAGGGATTTTATTAATGGGATATTTCTGTCCTTGCTGTACACTAAAAAGACACTTAAAGGAATAGAAAAGCAACAAAACAAGCTCTTCAACTGTAATATTACATTTTCCCATCATTATTTTATGTTTTTCTTGTCCACATACAGAAATAGCTGCATGAATGTGAATTTTTGCAATTGATGATGATACAATGACACAAACACTTTTGTTTGTGCAAAACACTGCTTTGTAATTTACACACATTTGACAACTTAAACCCGGTCTCGCTGCTTGGCTACAGCAGCTTTTTTCTTCTTTTTTTTTCTATGACAGCAGTGAATAATATGAGTAATTCAGTCATACTTGAACCTCCTTAACCCGATTCACTTACTCTTACACCCCGCGTGTCGCACTATAGCAGCGACCCGAGCACACTGTGATCACATATTGCTATTAGATTGATAACGCTACACACTGGGGCCCGGACACACACTCCCAGCGCACGCAAGTGTGAAATATGTTTCGTAAGTGCATAATTATGACATCTGTTACCCTCAACAGTGGAGCTCTGAGCGCAATATTAACTGACGAAGTAAGAGGTTTAAGTACAGTACGTGTTAATACTATGATAGCATGTTCAGTTGATATATGACTGGGGCATAATGGAGATTAAATTAAAGCTAGAGATAATTGTCTGACACAAAGATAATTGAGCTGCAATCCTCGGGCGATGAATAGCTCAGAGAGAGAGAGAAAAAATAATCATGGCCCTTTGCTTGAATGGAATAATCTTATTCCACTGTGATGGGGTACATAAATTCTGCACTCAGATTAAAGAGTGATTAATCAAAGCAGTAATCCACAATTTGAGTGGAATCAGAATGACTCTTTTATCTAATTTACTTTTTTCTTGTGACCTCACAGTGGAATTGTGTTTTTTTTTTTTTTTTTCATCTATGCTCGCAGGACGACTTGAGGACTGATCCAAGTGTCATCAAACTGGCAAAATGTTTTTTCACCCACCTCCCCTTTAAAATCGCAACATAGTGCTTGTGCCCTCCCGAACATATGGTCCCACATTTGTGCCAGGGCTGGTGCAAAAGAGATTAGAGCCTGTGGTTCGAAGTGTCTCTGTGTCAGCGGTGGCACCCTGCTGTATTTTCAAGCATGCGCCGCACGTTGCTCAGTCAAGTTTATCATCGTAACGTAATCACGTCCACTGCAATGATCTTTAGTCTTGGGGTGGTTATGTTTTTTATCGGCTTATTACCTCTAATTCATCTGTTTTTCATATGTTGCACCGTAGTTGAACGTTGTCTATGTTGTGGTCTGCTAACATTTATTTGGTGAAATTAAAGTAGGAAAATAATCTACGTTATGTACAATTACCTGCTGATTGGCGAGATGCAAAGTCAGAGTATCTATTTTTTTTATCACATGCTGAAAGGGACTTAAATGTGTGCAAATATAATGGGAATAGTGTAACTTAAAATGAAAAATGTCAGTTTCACTAGTGTTTTTTATTAATTTATTGAATAGATGTGGTCAGTCTACATCTGCACAGCATTGGTGGCTTGCCTTGATAAGATTCACCTGCTGAAGTTTGGACTTTCACAAATCTAAAAATATTGATTTTTCTTTCTTTTCCTTTTTAAACCTAAATGGACCTGAGTTGTACAGGTCAGAGGTCAGCCAGGCTCCTTGCACCCAGAGGCCTGTTTTTAGAAACGTGAATAATGTAAGCGGTGCTCAGAGGGCCGGTGTAGCATTACAACACAAGGAGAATGCCAATGAAAAAAACGCAAATCACCAAGGGCAAAGGGCACAGTCGGAATCATCCCCTAATTAGCTGTTGCCATGGAGAACAGCTCAGTGTACTGAGAGAAACAAAGATGGGTATAAGCAAAGGACAACAAGTACAGAACACATGTGTCACCTCATCCAAACAGAAAGCAATGCACTGATTTAACAAAGTGCAACTAATTGAAATGTCACAGATAAAAAGAGTCAAACGTGGCAAACTGAGATCGCGGAGATTCAAAATCTAAACCTGCGTGCTGCATTGTGTAGTTGCGATTAATGCATTAGACGCTGATTTTTTTTTTTACGCTCGTCCTCAAGGTCTACAAAATTGCCACGATCACAGTGGCAAGGTCACAATCTCATCATCAGAATGGTTTGTCCCCGAGCCGATGGTAACGGATGAACAAAAAGGAGGAAAAAAAGAAAAGATGTTATCTGTGAATCGACTGTCTGCTATTGATGTTGGTGTCATTATCTCTAGATTGGCTCTGAATTAGAACAATGGCCATTTACGTAGCATTTCCTCTTCCTTCCAGCCTGCTGCATGTGGTACACATTAGGCATCGTGCCATTAGCCCAAATATCTTCATTTCTATCATGATTCATGCCCTCTGTTTTGGATAGATTCATAATAACTTGGCACGAAATGAAAGCGGCTCGTGTTTTGTTTTGCAAGTATAGTTTTCCCACAGTGCAAGATATTGTCAACAATTTAACAGAACCCAATGACGTTGTTGTTCGTGTTCCGTGCCTTTGTTTCTATTATGGTACCGAGTTACTCATGTTTGTGATAAAAGCATTTGAATGTCCACAAAAAGCCCAACACTGTCAAACATGTTGATTGGATGGGAGACTGCTGTCCCACCTCTCCATGGGTATCTATAGACAGCCGCTGATTTAGGGCTCAATGAGGTAGGAGCTGCAATGAGGTAGGCGGTGAGCTGCAGCGCACTGGGTTATAGGAGGAGCCAGGAGGACAGAAAGTGTTGTTCCCAGAAGTGAACTGCAGTGAGGCGGGGCGTCGTCCAGCACGCCAGCGACCTGCCTTCCCTCTGCCTTCCCAGCTGCTGGGAAAGATGAAGATACCAGCAAATCAGTGTTTGTTCAGCCACTCCACAAATATCCCCTCTCCAGATTGTGTCTGGCCTAGGAAACAGCACTTGACTGGGATTCTGAAATGATTATTGGTGGCAGTGTCCTTCTGGGGCTGCTTTTCTAAATGTGCCAATAAATTTCACATGTCCAGATTTGTTTTGCTTTCATTAGGCCTCTAATCTCCGTCCCAGGGCCAGGCCGATTCTGCCATGAGTGAACTCTCTGTTTTCTCTGCAGCCGGTGATTAATGACTGGACAGCATCATTACCAACACTCTGCTCTGCAGTTACATATCTGCCTCTAGTGACACAATAACCACAAAGAGAGCACTGCTGCATGCGTGCTTGTCTGAGCATGTGTGGCGTGCATATAGGAGCTGTTTATACGATTCAATATTTTGTCAGGTACATGGTTTATGTTGTTTGCTCCAGGCCTTGGCTCGCCCTCAGTCAGTGTACACTTTATAACCTTCATCTCTCAGATGTAACTTGTGTACTTATACCTCTAAGGTCTCAGCCGTGGTGGAAGGTTTCCTAATGAACGAAAGGAATCTGACCCGTCGACAACCCTGCGTCTTTTTACAACAAGAGCATTGTTCATCTTTTCCTTTTAAAAAGTCATACAGCCATTGTAGCCGGCTATTAACTTGACATTTACAGTTACTTTTATCAACTCTTGAGTGCATTGATTCATAACAGTCATGGAAGCACTCATCTCCCAGGATATTAGTCACCCATCCCCCTGATGCTGTAATATCATATTTTCACTCTTTGTCTCAACTGTGTGCCCCAGGCATGGAGACATATGCATGGGCCTATAAACCACAGCACCATAAACCCTGCCTGTGCTGCATTATACATCCGGCGAAGCTGAATGTGAATGTGTTTCCACATGACTAATAGATGACGCGTGCTGTCTGCCAGGCCAGGTTTAATTCTATTCAAAGACCAGACAGTGTGCGGTGGGAACGGGAAACCCAGCTTTTATTTTTTTCCTCCTCCCCTCTTTTATTATTTTCTTTTTTTTTTTGTTGTTGCTGTTTTTGTTTTTTGGTAAGGTCAAAGAAACATGGTCACCTGTGCAGTGGAACCAGCAGGTGCTCTGCAGCTCATATCGCGACACCTTTACAGTGCATGCTCATGGGAGCAGTTATACAGCCTGCAGTCCGGCTGCCAGAGGGGAAGTGGAGGAGGTGGATTTCTCTCAGGAATTGAGCACCTCTTTGTGTATAACTGTGTTCGTAAATACAGAGTAGATATTTTACTAAATATGTATAATTATTTAGTTATTACCGATTTGAACTTTACTTTTACGTTTAGAACAATATCACAAATCTGCCTCAAGGTAGCATTACAACACTTTCTAGCTCTTCTCTCCAGACACCAATGTAATGTGCCCTCAAGCGAAAAAGAACCCCTCTCCAATTGTCCATCTCTTCTTTGATGAATGATATTTTCTTAGTAATAAAGCTTCTAATGCTTATTTTTCCATTTGCCGAGTGTTATTTTGTTCATACCAGGTCGAGTATTCCCCCCGTAGAGTGAACAAGCCTGTCATTCCCACATTATGCACAGTCCAATAAATGGACACCACCTGTTTAAACGGTCAGTGCCGTGTTGGGGTCAAGCAGGGTCCTATTTGATTGGCCACATCGAATGGTTGGAACATGCCGCGTGCCCTCTATGGTAACTTTCAAAAAAAAAATGTTCAGGAAGTTTGGTTCACCCTTTACGGCCTAGGACATTTCCTACTACAGGAGTTAAGCACTCAGGACAGGAAACCATTTGCTGTGGCTGTAAGATCTCTTTAATGACTGTCTAACTAGAAACAGGCTGGCCTAATTCAGTGCCTGGAGCCAGCAGGAATGGCCTTGCATCTAGACGTTGTTAGGATATTTACTGCGTCTTCGATGGGAGTCTTTTTGACACACACGCCGCAATAAAAGTTACAAGGGATCCCTTTTTTTAAGCAAAGTGTGGTCAAGATGGGGAAGAAACATGGCTGGTAAAAGTAGCTGACCCTTTAAAGTTATCATTTGTCTTTGTTTGTGTGTATGGGGAAGTATGGTTGGCCGACATTTAAACAGCATTGGGTCGGCTTTGACCCCGGTTACCTCAGAACACTTTCGCTTGATCGCCGGCGACATGTGACTTTGCAGCATGTCAGAGAAGGTAACTGTGTCGAGTGATCGGACCTTAATTTTAGTAAATGTGAAACGGTCAGTGTTGTCCTTGGGAAGGGAGAAGGTGCTGATTCAGACATATTGAGCGTTTAATGCCCTTTAATTCTCCCGGACCGGAGTCAGGTGCTGTTTTATTTCAAACCAAAGACGTCTTGTTGTCACGAGAGCCACAGGGTAAACCAGACGTACTGTACCTTGGAAGTGAGCGCTCAACAACTGAGGCCTGGTAACTGTGTGAGCGATTATGGATTAGGGGGGTGCCTGTGTGTGTGTGTGTGTGTGTTGCATGCCTATGTGGGTGTCCATGCACCACTGTACATAGTATGTCAGTGCTCCTGCTGACTGAGGAAATGAGCTGGGACCACCAGAGGTGATTGTGCATGTGCAAGCAGGGACCAGGATTGACTTGTTCCAGTCTATGACTGACGAGGCCTGTTCCGTGACCCACCAAGCCTCGCCCCCGCCCCTCACCACCACCACCACCTTTGTTTAATAAGCCCAGGGAGTGGTGGCCCTATTTTTTCTAAAGTGCCACCGTGTCTGGACAAACTGACACACTTCAGTTTCACTGCAACCCATGCACCCTCCTTTCTCTTTCTTCCACTGTGGATTTAAACAAATGCAGTCAAACCCAATTAGGGGAGAGTGAGAGCAGCACAGGAGAGGCACTGGTAATAGTAACTTTGTTCAGCTGGTTCCTGCTGTGACCAGCGCTCATTTAAATGAGCCGCTTGATAACCCTCAGAAATACGATCCCAGTGAGAGAGGGAGAGAGGCACTCTCTCCACTTTCCTTGTTCCCAGTGGAGCGGCTTTTAACAGGCTTCTCACCTCACTGTGTCGAGGGGCACCATAGTGACACAGATGAGCCAGTTGGGACACGGGGAAATAGGTTTTCATGGTCTGTAGCAACTGGTTAGTCCTTGTTATGGAATAAATCTAATTGTGAGCAAGTAAACAATTAAGGAGGAATATTATATTACCACTTTTTCTTGTCAGGCCAGAGCCTCATAATGGTATTACACACACCCAATCTGAATAATGATATGCAACATGTGGTGGGAAATAGATCTAATTTTGACACTAAAATAAACAATTTAGGCCTGCAGCTCAACACAATCAACCAAGAGTTGTTGGTAACATATCGGACATTATGTAATTGTTCAAATGTGTTAAATTTCCCCTCATCTGTAGCGCCGAGCGGGATAAAACAGGAGCTCGTGTGAAACTTTGAAGTGTTCTCGACATTGATTTTGTTGTTTCTTGTCTCCCAGACAGCAACCAGAGATGAGTGTTAAAGTACTGTTATTCACGTTATTGCATGTGAGGCAATGAAACAAATCATAAGGTGTCCATCAACCGATAACAGTTTATCAGGAAAACAAAATCTATCCGTCCAAATGTATATTTGTGAGAAACAGTCATTCAGTTTCTGAGGACAACAAAGTGCTGAGAGCAAAACCATGTGTCTCTAAAAACAACCTTTAACTTATTGAATCTTAGTCAAATGTAATATAATATCATAGAGCACAATAATGATTGTCACAATCATGACGGATTACACCAGCACGACCACTGTTACTTGACTGATCACAAAGCACAGACTTAAAGAAATTGTTCACACTGAACTTAATCATTTGTTCCAGAAATAAAATAAAACAAGCTTTTATGAACTATGTAAAGGTAACCGAGGCTACCAAGTGTTGCGTCTTCATCCTCCACTATGTTTTACAGCTGATCTCACAGCTCCACCAGAGAGCTGTTGGAGGCAGATGGGCCTTTTGTCACAGTGAAAATAAAAATCCAATAAACATGGTAATTATATAAAATGCAGGGCACTGTTGACAGGACTTTTTTTTTTTTTTCCTCTTTTGTTTTCCGGTCCTGGAGAATAACAAATACAATTTCTGAGAATTTCTTTTTACCATTTACACCAGTGCCCGACAGACAAACAAACACCTGACCCATCAGATATTAGATTTGTTTCTCCGTTCAGTGTTTTTTAAATTTTAATGAATAATCATGCATGTGGAAATTAGCGTTACATATTACCACACATAAACCTCGCCAGTGCCGGGAGACTTTGTTCGGGGAATTGCATGTGACTGAATGCCTCCTCATTACACTGATAGCAGATCAGAGAGAGCAGGGCCTGTTGGGTCTTTGATAGGCAGTTAATGGTCCATGAGGCACTGGGAAGAGATATCTCTGAGAATCCACAGGTCTTGTTGCCCTTTTTTCTCCCCCTTCTCCTCCCCTCGCTGTAACGCGGGCCTGCGTTTCCACTGGCACTTTAAGAGACATGATTTACAGGAGCGTGAGGTTGATGTCAGCGCTGGAAAAATGACAAACAATAAAACTGGCTGAATTGTGCTCTAACAGCCACAGGACAATGGCATGTCACTTATGGCGCGGCGGAGATACATTTTAATGTCCTCCGTGTTCCTTTGTGTGAAATAAAAGTGTTAACGCGCACTAAAGTGGACAATTGTGTGCGTGTCAGCATCAATGCCAAGATGTAAGGTTGTGGTCTTTTACTTATCGTTGGACCATTATAGTTTATCTTTGAAGCAGGGCGGGGCGGCGGTGGTGTAGGTTTTTTTGGCAGCGTGAGGCCAAGTCACAGCCCATGTAAAGCACGGTTACATTAATAACACAGATGTGGGGGTGGTCTCAGGTAGAGGGGTTACATGGTCAGACCCTATTATACGCCACACTGAGGAAGCCTTTGTGGGCGCTGGGGCTACACTTTAAGTGGCTCTTTATTTTGGCTCTCATTACACGCTCCAGTCCCACAGCAGATACTGTTGTATGTGTGCGGAAGGGACTTGAATGTAATGCAGAAGTCCCTCTGAGGAAGTCAGTGCCACTAACCAAATATTACTTTTTCGCCCGCTCACTTGGGCTGAGCGAAGCCTCTGAGGGGCCCTTCTCACTGAAACCCCAGTGGATCCACAACACCAGATCCTTATTTATGCAGGCTCTTTCGACGTTTCTGTCAGACCTGATTACAATTATGTATATCAGAGCCCTTTTTTTTGTTGCTGTTGATTGTTGCATTGGGTCATAATCCGATTAACGTGACAGGCCACAAATGCAGAAACAGCTGTTCGACCGGCTACAGAAAAGAAAGACCAATATGTTAAGAACTTTCTTAATATATTGGGGGAAAACTGCTTAAAAGTGACCACATGTGCACCAAATTAGTGCCACAATTATCACAATTATAAAAAAATGATGGAATCTATTTTAAAAGAAGATGTGTCACATTGCATCATAAGTGCCGGTATACCGGGGGAACTCAAGGTGAAAAAAAAAGTTCTGTGCACATTTCAATATAATATGCACAAAGCGCATTACCTAGTGGCTTTCCTGGGAAATGTGTGCATTTCCACTGCAGGAAGTAGGAATTAAAACAAAGTACTGGGCCATGTTTTGCTCGGAAGTACATTCAGACAGTTTCAGAGCTGCTGGGTGTGAAGCTTTCAGTGCTACATAACTGATTGGTCATAGCAATTGTCACATTTAAAAACTGAAACCTGAAGCGGCAAACGGCAGTGGACCATTAATGCACTAACATACCTGCATTCTCTTCATGTTCACTGCTGTTGCTTCGTTGTACGTTGTTGTTTGTGTTCTCACTGTGGCGCACTGGCGTTTACTTTGTCCCAACACAGTTTCGTGATGATTCGATCAGCTTCCATACTTACTGTATAGTTTTGATATTTCATGGGATTTCTGTTGTTAGCGCTGCTGTTATTCAGCTCCGCTGTTATTTCTGCCGTAGCTGCAGCACCGTCGATAGGCAAACCCACTGTGGACGGTTCACTCCACCACTTCTTTGACAACTACAGTAGATATTGTTTAATTTGAAGGCCAAATATTACTAATTTTTCATACACATTTTAAATTATTGTGACGTTGTTGTATCCCCCTGGTGGACTGGAGGGGAATAGCTTGTCACACATCATCACGCACAATGGAACCATGCTCCTGGGACCATTTAGTTCCCGGTACTATAAAAGTTTTCCTCACCTGTCCACCAGGTGTTTTTTTTTTATTTTTTTTATTCTTCATCTTTTTTTTTCTGGCACACGTATTTTTTTGTCAATGCCTCGAAAAAAACTCTCAATCATTAAAATGTTAAACACACTGAACCAGTGGTTATTCTGAGTATCAAAGGTTTTTTTTTTTTGTTAGAACTGGATTATAAATCAACCAGTCACATTTTCATTTCACCATTAATGGCGTCTTTCAACATCACTAAAGTCAACGCCGCACGTTCCCGCATTCAAACAGGATCACTTCCTTGAATCCAGTAATGTGGTCATATAAAGACTTTTCATTTCCCCACACTGTTCTTTAATATCCTCAACATTAAAGGGACGACAGAAATAGTTATAAATATAGTTGTCAACATAAAGTCAGTCATTCTCTCATGCTCTCAAAGCCAAGTGCTTTGTCCGTTACTTTTACATGAGTGACAATGAGCTCATAAACAATGTAAGACTGCACAGTTTTGCTCTGATGTGGTGTCACAAGTATGAAGCAGTATGATTAGGGCTGTGAATTCATATTCCTAATAGAACGGGATTATTTTTTGTCCTTTTTATATTATTGGTCAAAAGTAAAAGTACCGTTTGGGAAAAATGACCTGCAACAGAACTGCACATTCAAATGACTATGAGCAATCAAACAGGTCTAATATTAACAAAAAAAATGACTAATTTCAATTACAACTTTGTGATAATTAACTGTGGTCTTCCACGAAGCTTGGTTTGGTCAGTAAGTCGTTATTAAGCAGCAGCAGCAGCAGCAGCAGCAGCAGCAGCTGGGGCCCTCACACTTGTCAGAAACATTATGGGTGGGTGCAAACTAGGAAGTAAAGCTGGATGCAGCTGCTAATCCCACCCCCCTTTCAGTTCACATGATAAATGAGTCAGTTTCACATCAATCTGATGCTGAGCAGCTATAATTAGATTATTTACACAGTACCGAGGCGCAAGGTGTCTGACCATCTTTAACCCCATTTGGGTGCTGACCCACGGTGTGTGTGTCCCTCTGCTGTGCTGTTTATCACTGACTGCTCCTAAAATCAATGATAGATGATTTTTTTTTTTTGTTTTTTTTAAGTGGTGTTCAGATGCTTTTATTCAGATCAGTGTGAATTATGCGCTGTAGTTATCCACTGGCTTCAGAACAATGTTTAAGGAACGGTACAGTGCATTTTTGGATCAGTACTTGGTCTCTACCTCCCTTCAGTGCCAAATACACACATTTGCCACATAACTCTCAAAGACACAAAGCACTCTCCACATGGGAAACCCAAAGGAAAGTTACTTTAACATCATTACAATGTGTAATACAATTCATTTTCACAAGACAGGTTGAAGAAAAAGTAAAAGAGACCCTTCACCCACATCATGAGATGTTGATTTCTCACATGTCCATTCCAGAAATTGACCGAGTCTCTCGATCATGCTGTCAGAGATGCTCTGTCTGCCTGACCCAGCAAATGCAGAATCAAACCAATAACACATCTCTCACAAGTCTAACCTTACTTCCTCTCGTTCTTTACATAGAGACACATTCTCTGAACTTCTCATCACTTGGCGGGGGGAAGCAAGTGAGCTAATACAATAATTATTCCCATGATAGAAGGAGGAAGCTAAAAAACAAACAGTAGCTAAAACTCCAGTGACTCTATCATGTTATGATTTTAAACGTGTTATGTGCAAGTGCACTTTTCATTACCGTAATTACGCAACGGTTTCTGAAAGCTGAGAAGTTGCAAGTCAAAGCCAGCATGTGGTTATTACGGTAATTTCACTCACACCGTTTGACCGACGAATCAGCGTCTTTGTCACCAGAGAGGGAAACGCTTTGAAAAACGGCTTTACATAGTTTCCATTTTTTGGCCCGTTTTTGCACAAAAACTCAAACAAATGCAATTTTGTTTTTAACTGTTTTTTTAATACAACTTTTAGTTTTTCTTCATTTTAAATTGTTAATACACTATTTTAACATGCAGTAAATTGTAAATAACTGAGAATGAGGAGTTATTCTGGAAAAAATAAGCAAAAGCTCTTACTCATAGGTTAATTTTGTGGCCCTTTTATGGTTAAAATAAGCAAGAAAGTCCACACGGACACTTCCAACAACTAAATCAACACGTGTAAGCACCATGTCGTGTTTCTGCTATACTGACATACTATGCTATACATCTTTAATAATATATCCCCTTCGTATATAGTGTATTTGTCTTCCATGCTCAGTTCAGTGTCACTCTGCGCTGGTTTATATGGAGGAAGTTATTGTGACTCTCTGCAGCAGTACATCGTTGTCTTGCCCCCCTGGTGACAACAGCCAGCAGATAGAAGAGAAGAGAGCAAGCAAAGGGATATGTGATCTGGCACCTGCATTACACCTCACTGTGCTGTGGATTCAGTGAATATATGCTTCCAGCCTGCTCAGAACAAAGTCTTGGCAGAGGACAGATTCATTTTGTCATGAAGCATTTTCTGTTTTATTTTAGCCAGTAAAGGTTTTTAATAGGGGGAGATTTTTAACATTGGATTAATATGTAAATTTCTACGAGGGGCTCTCCTCAGTTATTGCTGATATGATGCTTTTACGAGTTTGATTTTGAAAATGAAACTTAATGTGTTACCTGCGCAAAGATTTGTGTGTGACCTGTGAAGATGTAAATGAGACAAATGGAATAATGGAGTATTGCGCCATACTGCATTTGTGTTTTTTTTTTTTTTACATATTTTGTTTACTTGATAAAGTGATTTTTCTTCACTAAAATCTTGCAGTTGAAGAGTAAACCTGTCTCTGGTAGACAGATCCGATCCATCACTGGACAACAAGATGTCCGTCCTCAGTTATAATCACGACAGTCACAAGTGTCAGAAACTGAGTCTCTGCAACTGCCACTAAAACTGTGCTGGCCTCAGCCATACAGGCGCTGATTAAAAAATAAAACAGAAATGTGTGCTGTCCACAGAGAAAGACCATACCCATCTTTTTGCATACTGCATAAATTCTCTGGAAAATTCCGCAGGATTGTTTTTTATTAGGGTAAAGTTCCCAGGAGCTGCACAGCCAATAAAAAGCCAACAAGATAAAAGAGCAGGGAGGATTAGGAAGGGATGAAAGCTGTAAAATTTTCCATATTATCTTGTGAAAAGCTGTGTTCTCTGCTCTCTCGTATTACGCTTATTACATTTACCTTAATTATTCTGAAGGACAGATTTAAAGTGGGAGTAATTTGGACTTTTAGAAAGTCAACCCAAACACACTCACTACTAATTCATACTTTTTTCCTTTAGTGTTTTGGTTTACATTTGTTTGTTTGTTTCACACTAAACACAATGGCCATGGATCTGCTCATGAATTAAGTACATTGTTGTGCAAAGGCAACCTGCCCCCATACCCCATTACCCCCCGCCTCCCCCACCCCCACCCGCCCTGTGCTTTGCGTGTCTCAGAATGGCACCACAAGTCGCACAGACTCATAAAAGCAGAGGCAAAGAGACATTGAAATATCTAGACCTTGCAAAGATAAACAAACTTCGGTATTCATTACATTTTATAGGCTGTCCAAAGAATTTTGTCCTCTTTTTTTTTTTTTTTTTTTCAACTGTAGTGCTACAGATCGGCCTTCACAATCAAAAGAGCACAATTAAATGTACAAAAGCAGCGACACCGGCCTTAACACACACACACACACACAATATTAAACAGTTGAATAAATGGCCTTTCCTTTGCCCAGTTCATGGATCAGTTTTCAGTGTTTGGTTGTAAGAACCATCTGGGTCTCTTCTTTCACTCTGCTCTGTGGAGCACAGATGCTCCTTTTGTGGTGTGCTTCAAATCTTAATAAGCAGTTAAAATATTTACCGAGGTGGGTTTTTCTTTTCCCCACCAACCGCATTTTTCTCCGCTGTTCCCTTTTTTTTATTATCATTATTATTATTTACACCTTTTCACTGGCAAAAAATGGAGATGTCCACTAAATGTGATTGATTGGGCTTAAAAATGGCCATTATTACCATTAAGCTCCACACGTCAGCTGCTGCTTTTGTGTCGGCTGTATTTCTAAGCTAACCAGTGATCCATGAGCGCAGACAGGAGGGGGAAGAATGTAATGCCGTGAAAGAAATGCCCATTTCGCTATGGATCCTTCACTTGATTAAAAATACAGCTGCAGACACAGGCACACAAGAGGCAGGGTGAGTGAAAGAAAGAGGAATGAGGAGAAAGTGAGACAGAAAGGGGAAAAACCCTGATGTTACAAGAAAAGGAACCCTCATTGAATTCAAGAAACAACTTCTTTCAACTGACAGAGAGGGAGGACAATGGCATATCGGGGGTGAACGTGTACAGTACATGTTCACAAGTGTGCACGTGTAATTATGTGGCAAAGAGCAATCGGAGTCTCCAGCACACATGGGAATCACAACTTGTGGAATGTGGGGAGGGCTTGATGGGAATCTGTTTACTACTGTTGTTGTTTGTGTTGTTGTTGTTGTTTTTTTTTTTTTATCAAATAGCAAGGTATCAACCCATTGCATGCGACGTGTTGCTGCTCAGCGAATCTAAAATGGTGAGGAAACGAACGTGTAAAGGATACTTGGAATGCGTTTCACACATGAAACTCTGGCTTTGCACTCAAGTGTTTTTACATAAAACACTTGGCGGCTTCCATTTTAATTTGATTTGAAATAAACACTTTCCGAATGTAAAAAGAGCAATAAATGTATGAAGGGTAAAGGAACAAACCGGGATACAGTTTAACATTTTAGAGCTCCTTTTTGAATATGACTCTCGTTAAAACGGCGCATAATGCATTTGCAAATCATCACATTACATTAGACAAGATTTGGGGCACCGTGATTGGACGTGGCTGGCTTTATAATTGTGTGTTTGGATGATTATGAGTAAGACGTGATATCATGGGCGAGACTAACAGCATAGCCTCATGGCTGTGTGATTCAGTGAGTCATCGCATTCACACATGGATGCTTGAATTTGACATCCTGTTAATCAAAAGCATTTCAATTAAAATACACTTCCTGTACAGAACCTAAAGAACAGAGGAGAGGGAGAAGGCAACGAAATCAAATGTGATTTTTAATGACGTATTACACAAAGAAGAAGGTTATTTTGATAATATGTATTAAAAAAAAAAAGTGTAGATTGACAACACCCGGATAAAGCAGAGCGGTGAATAACTTGCATTGTTTACAGGTGGTTTACGCTAAATTAGGCTTCGCAGTCGGAGCACGGACTGTGAAAGCTGCCGCCTGTGAAGCATCGCAGCATCAACTTTATCTCTTGTAACACAGAGGTGATTCCTTGGTGCTGGATGACATGATCCAGTGACTCAGACCCCACAAGAGACACTGAGGTGACAGTGACAATAGGGCTCCTGAGCTCTCTCGGAGTCATCAGTCATCTATGCTCAACCGCTCTGGCCATTAATTTACCGTGTGGGAAGCGGCTGTCGGCCTCCAAACCCTATTGACTTTTTATTAGTGACAAACATCCTACACTTTACAGGCCTTTTATCTCTCAAGTGACCAACCTGTACAATATCAGCGACATGTTTTCCTCCATTGTTCACTAGATGGCACAGGATATTCCTCTGTCTGCTGTGTTATATTTTCATAAGTGTGGAGCCGTGTTGATACAGTGCACTGGGGAGGACAAAAAAGCATGAACACATGCACGGGGTCTGGAAAAACATGACTTCACACGCGCTGCAGAGAGGGGGGAAGATTCCCAGAGGTCAAAAACACTGTTGTTCCTCAAAGAGGAAGTGTCTGAGGGTCCCTGAGGCCACAGAGTGACCTCACCAGGCGACATATCGAGCAGAGGGCAATCTGCTCAAGACGCCCACAAGCAGCCCACAATAAGGCTGGACGTAGGACGCAGTCACTCAAGTATTTAGACTAGAGCTGCATCTATGGGCATTATGTGTTGATGACTCTGCAGCAGATATAGTCACTATTTCGTGATTAGATCCCCGTCTCTGGCTGAAGGTGTGCAGTGAATTCAACTGGTGGTTGTAATGAAAAGCAGCACACTCTGTGGCTCTGAGTGGTCCCGGGAAGTAGAACACAGTTATGTAGTGTGGCTTTTTTATTACAACACACAATGAAATTAAGCTTTGTTAAAATGGGAATATGATTGTTGTTGTTGTTTTTTTGTTCTCTTAATATGGGCTTCTTTATGTAGTTTACTCTATGAACCAAATTCATAAGGCAAGCTCATGAATCTAATTATCATATTTAAAAAAAGGATAATAATTTATTCAGTGGTTTGTTGCAAGCGCAACTCGCGTCGTAATCAGTGTAAATGGTGCAGGGCACCGTACTACTGTGTTTAATGTATTGTTACCTGTAATCACTGTGCAAAGTGCAGTTTTATTGTTTTATAAGCAAGTAATTCATAGCCACAGTTATAATGGGAGCAGTTTCATTCACATTTAAAAAAAAAATAAAAATGTTTGATTAATCAATGCGTTGCACTTTGTGCAAAAGACTTCTCTTAATTTACTGTTTAAGTGCAAACTCTTGTTGACACTGCACATCATTGATGTTCCCCCCGACCGTCCATGGCTGTCTGTCTCTTTCAGCACTGTGAATGTGCTCTGTCTCGGGGCTCTATTGAAATAAGTCATCTCCTCCGCTTCCTTTATCTGTTCCTCCACATCCCTCTCTTCCTCTCTCAGGCCATCACTCTCTTCGTATTCTTAACGATGGTGTGTTTGTTTTGTGAAGCGGATGCCACGTGGTCTCCCTTTTATAGCTCTGCACCGTTTGTTTTATTTATCTGACAGGCGTCCCCGTATTGTCCTGGGTTATCAGTGCTCCCCTGCAGATCGCGTTACCGCCTGTGTGAGGCTCTGACCCATCTCAGGGTTCACCTTTAAATCTGATTCTTATCATTACCTCCGTGATAAATAGGCAAGGCTTAGGAGGAGATTACTCCGTTGGTCCCGTTCCCCTTTTCCCACTGCCGACGGTGCTCTTTTTAGGGCCTCAGGCGTCATCCCAGTCTCATCAGGAGGAAAGCAAATACTCAACTCTGTTCCTCTAAAGATTTGGTGACTTTTGGAAAAAAAAAAAAAAAAAAGGGCTACTGCTGTTCCCATGTGAATGGCCTCTTATCTCCAGTGGGCGTCCTTAAAACCCTCTTCCCACTCTGCCTCGCTCCTCCGAGAGTTAGTCAGCACATCGTCATACTGACAACTGAGCTCCCCCATCGATTTTTCACACGGTTCTTATCTTGGGCAATAGTTTCAGAAAGTTTTTTTTTTTTTTTGTTCCTACTAATAAAACTGGTGTCATTTAAGTTGTAACGCACACACCTGACATTCTTTCTGCTTTGTGCAACACCTCAACCCCCTATTTCGTAATTCTGTTGTTTTCCTGTGCTTATCATCTAAAGCTGCACTGTGCATGATTTCTATGAAGTAATGCACCAATCTTTTACCCCTGCATCACAGAGTGGAATTGCAATAAACATGTGCGCTACCCCTGTCTAATTAAGACCTTGTTGTTTTGCACTTTTTGCACTAATTAAATTCTGCTGTCAAATACTGGTGTAGGCAGAAAGTTTTCTCTTCCCACAAGCAGTAATGAATCAAAGCTTTTTTTCTCTTCAACAGACACAAACAGCAAAACCGCCCGACAAAGCTGAACATTCTAAAACATACAGAGGTCTTTGCCTCTCTCAGTTCTTTGGTATGGTCTTTGTCCAACATAATACAAATCATGTCCTGGTCCAATTAGCATCACATTGTTTATTTACACTGATTGTTACCATTTAAAAAAACAAAAGTAGATAGATACACTTGGGTGGGTGAAATAAGACTGTCAATACAAGTTAATTATATTTGCTATTTTAAGTTGGAATGACTTCCCAAAATGAATCTCTGAACACTCTTGTGTAGTTTAGATAAAATGCTGTGGGATTAGCTGAAATAATGGATGTTTAGGCCTCGCTGTGCACTGTTGCTGCGTGAGAGTTTAACTTTGTGCGTAGAAGAGTCACTGTGTTTAAATCAGCCCCGCTGGCTTTGATCGATTGTCACTAACGGCCACTCCGGCCGTCCACCATCGGGAAATATGGAATTCATTATTTAGTTTCCCCTCATGGGTTCAAAGGTTAAACTGAAACAATGATAAAATAGGGGAATCGTTAGCTCTGGACCATGGATGGAGGAAGAAAGACCTCATGTAAATGTTAGCAGCTGGCTCCTCTCACCTATATCATGTGGACAGTTTTAATAGCAGTAAGAAAGGGATTGCATGACTGGATGATGGAAGACACTCATGTTAGTCCTGAGTCACAATATCTAACCCAGGTTCACAATCTTTAAGTAAACAGTTTTTTTTAAGATGCATACATTTGACTATATTCATCAGTGTGAGGTTTCACAGCTGTTGCTATGCGACCTGAAAAAGCTGAAGTATGCTGGTGGTGGTCCTTCTGCTGATCTGTCTTATGGCAGATGGTTCTTGTAGCTCGCTTTAGAAGTTACATATGTATCTGTCCCACAATGGAATTGTGTCTTATACTTACAGCTCACACAGATAAATGATGCAATACTTAGCACGGATGAAACATCCTAAAGCCTAGCATCCATTTTCAAACTCTAACTGATCAAATGTTGACTCAAATCAGCGCCCAAGACTGACCCAATGACCTCTTTGGCATTTTCCTATTTGGCCCACTTATTAGATGAAATGACGAATCGGATCTCCTTTCCAAAGCAGCCAATTTAAAGGACCTACATTCTTTCTCCATCATGTTTCGGCAGCCAGTTAACAAGAGTAGACCGGTGCATTAATGATGATAGATTCCAAACCCAAGGCCTTTGGAGAACAATCACTCCCAGAATGCCATGCATGAGGCTGACCCCCTGACCTGTCTAAGGCCACACAGAAAAGGAAATCTATAAGCAGATTGGGAGGCAGAAGTGACCAGTGGTCAGAGTGACCGGCCAGTGAGAGCAGGAGAGTTTGCCGGGCAAACATGCTCAGGCATACAAGCCACACACAGCTGGGGAATAATCCCATTGGAGGCCTCTTAAATATCCGGACCATGTCCAATGGAGAAGCTATAAGATATGCAAATCTTTTGAGACCTAATGAAGCACAATCTCATTTCACAACATGCTGAATTTTGTTCCAAAGAAACAGAAAAAGACACGTTGAATTGAGTCTCTTGGTGTTTCTCTGTGGGAATCTTGTCATCTTTGAACTTTGACGATGCTCTATCCCTGTACCTCAGCAACCGCTGTCAATTTGGCTTTCAATCTGGTTTCCTCTTCAGGGTTTCATCTTTTCAAAGGCGTCCGATTCACCGTCACACTACCGTACAGTCTTATTTTTCATAGATAGCCGAGTCGTGGTGCTTATGCCACAGGACAAATGTTTTTTGCTTAGTGTCTTCCTGCTTCTAGCTGTGACAGACTGATTAAGATATATTAGAAAACTTTTAGTGGCACCATCTTCAGTACTTAAAACTATCTGCTGTAGTCCATAAAAATCATGACATGATGTTGTGCTAATAGTCAAATCATTTTGGTACAACAAAGCAATCTGGATTCATCTGTAATTCATGACTATGTGCGCATATTTACTGACAGTCAGCCTCATAACACAGAAGCGTATACAGTATATTTAAAGCACATCCTTGTGTAATGCACGATGAAGATTACAACCACATGTTTAGTGCATTCAGTGCAGGTCGTAGGAATGAAGACAAGACTCACTGATGTACAGTAAACCTAATAAAGCAGATACCAGGGACAGATCACCTGTTCTGTGTGCAGCAGCTGTACTTTTCCCCAACACCTGCCTTGACTTAACTATCAGCTGTGGTTCCTGTCACTTTTTACACTTTTACCCAAATAGGTTGGCAGGGTCTTTACAAGGAGGGTGATAATCCCATCTTTTATTGCCACTAAGATAGCCTTCTTAGTGGCCTCCATTGGCTTTTGCAGGAATCAACATTCATACCAATGCCTTACTGTAAGCCATGGATATTAAAACTGAGGAAATTAATAAAAACATATGTATTTGGTTACTGAATCCTGGTATTGTTGCACACACAAGCTTTGACCGTTATAATTGATAAAGTTTTGTATTTAACAAAAAAGTAGGGGGTGAACTCAGACCGTGTGTCAAAATGAGCTTATTTATTAGTTTAACAGTTGCAAACTATGTTCTCAGAACCAACACATAAGATCTGTGTTTCTGTAAAGTTGGATATTTATTAATCTCCCATCCTTATCTCTCACCAAGGGGAGGTGGGTGTGGGGCTTTCATGTGAAATTGTAAATGGGACCTTTCATAAAAGTCCATGGGTACAAACGTTGTACATTCAAGGACTATTTGTTTTCCATGAAAAACTGATAGAACAATCTGTTCATCACTGAGCAAACTTTAGTCATTATTTGTATTCAGAAAAAAATTCCACTGAGGGGCAGCCTTCTGATGTCGAGGGCATTTGCCTCCTCAGTCAAATGGTGAGTGTTGATTCATTTGTCCCCATTGGCAGCTATGTGGTTTGTTAACCTCACTGGTAGATTATTTCATAGCTGTCAAGGCCGTTGCCCACTTGTACAAATAGGGATGTAGTCGTACCGTGGAAGTAAGTTCCTAGAATGAGTCGTGTTATATTATGAATCGCCGCAATGGGAAACATTTACTGGCAGCAAGTTACAATGAGTGCTTGAAGTCCAGGGACAGGCATATGTTAGAAATGAGTGTCTAATATTTAGGTGATAATGTGTTTTTTTGATGACTGATTCAGCTTCTGGGAAAAACCCGTGCATGTGTCATCCTGAATTATGAGTATGACACAGAATTGGAGTGAGGTGAAAATATTATATTGGCCCGTGCTTCATGTTCACATCGTGAGTCAGTGCTGACACTCGTGTCTCTTTCCTTTATGATATCTGTGACTCATACAGCGGCAGACTGTGAAGAGACAACTCTACTATCCGGAGAGCAGACGGATTCTCTGGTTGATCTCTTTGCTGCTTCTTTGTTGTTGCCGGATGACGATCTATACTATCTTGTTTCTGTCAGTGTCAGTGTCCATTTTGTGATGGCATTCCTGCTGGGAAGGACTTAGCGATTAGAGCAGACAGGTGTTCTTAGTCCTAGGAGAAATAAAGAAAGGAAACCGTCAATGGCAACATGCGGCCATCATGGAGGAACATCCATAAAATAGATCATGGCAGAGAGAAAATGGATAAGAGCTCGAGGCGAGAAAGATCCAATCCATTGATTAGGGAATCATTGCTGGGTGCTGAATTAAAGTCCACTCAGTATTTGAAAATGTGTTAGCATGTCTTCGGGGACGATATTCTGTATAAGGCACTGGGCAGTTTTCAGTGCTTTTGTAATAAATATAATGTGGTAAATTCTCCTTCCTGCTTTCAAATGCTCCAAATCTGTTAATCGAAATGTAACTGTGTGTCGTATGCAGGAAATGACGACCCATACGTAGGTTTTTGTAACAGGCGCCTCCTAGTGGTAGTGTTAATAACATCAATCTGGTACCGTGGGTGTGTTGTTATCATGTAGCTTCGATGAGGTTTCCACTGGTAAATGACTTAATGGTTAAAGCATTGTACTTTGGTGTGATCGACATGGCTTTGACTTCTACGACGCAATGTGTCATTTTTATGTCATTGTCTGTAACTTACTACTTAACCCTGTCCTTGTTTTAGCCCTAACCATAACTGCACTCCTCCTGTGGACTCTAACCCCAACCTCACTAACCCTTCTGCGTCGCTAAAACGTACCTAGGGGTCGTATTCAGGGTTTGGCCAAAACGACCCGTAGTTAAGTTTCTGTTGGAGGAAAAGGTTGATAAGAAGTGTCAAAATAGTCATTTCTCTGCATCCTATAGGACTAAAGACATGATCTACAGCTTCTACAAACAGAAAAACAAAAACTATGGCCTTAAAGTAACAATGATGTCATTGTGGCATCATACTGACTTCAGGAAAAATGTGTCATACAGCGGTCTCCTGACTTTTGCAACCCATATCGGAGAAAAATAAATATTTAAATGAATATTAAATGTTATTTATTTGTCACTGATGATGTCATGATTGCATCATTGTGAAATGGTGTAGTTGCAATATGCAATTATTGTATTACCTGGGTATATAGAACACGATATATATTTTTAGGGGATACCCTTCTGAAACATTGATTTATCCATGTTTATACTGGGCTTATAGCACCGACCTACTGCACTCATATCACACAATCCTTTACAATAATTTACTCAAAACATTTAAACTCATATATTATCTTTTTATTATTATTATTATTATTAGGAAAGAAAACTTACTCCTTCACTCCCTTGCACTTTGGTGTGAGAGAAATCTATTCAGCTCGGTCACTGAGCAGAAAGAGAATAGAGACAAATGACGTGAGCGAGCTGTCAGCTGTTAGCGTGATTCCGTATGATTCTTGGCAGGAGTATCCCACAGTGCTCAGACTGAACCAGACATGTTGCTGTATAATTTCATCATATTACAGTGTGTCATCCTGACAGCAGAGCACTGTCATCACGGGAGAGTTAATTGGATTTGTTGTTTGCAGTGTCGCAGTCCAGTCTCGGTGGGTCTGTCAGCGCGGTGGTGACGCGTCGCCCGCGACTGTGGCGCGCCACTAGCGATGAAGCAAAGCCCCCCCCGAGCCCGGCGGATGCCATAAGATTGATGAATTTGGCACCCTCGCATTATACCGCAGTTGTCACGACTGTAGAAGCTGAAAGCTTAATTTGTATCCATCAAATTTTTTAAGGACATGGTTAAACCTCATTTTAAAGATCCTGTCACTTGTGTATCAACACCGTCATTTTGTCTTGGCTCATCTCCGCGGCGTTAAAAGTGACACAACCAACAGTGGAGGCATTGTTTGTTTTGAGCCTATTTAAAAAACTTGACACGAGATTGGCCTCACCATGTGGTTGTTAATAGATGAAGTCTTTGGGGGCACTGGTCTTGGGTGAAAACGGCTCTGGCAGAACTAAAGAGTGATTTACTGTATTCACCACTTGGCCTGCTCTTTTCACTGAGAATAGGCGAAACTGAAAGAGGAATAAAATGTTGCTGAAGTTTTCCCAAGCATTGCTCAGATTCATTATGTGCATAACTTGTTTAATAGCATTCCTTCCCCATACACTTAGAGCCATGCCTACTCACCGTGCACTGCAAAGGCTTTATATACTCGCAGTATTATGGGAAGGCTCATGGTTTGAGAGGTCGGCAGGGTTGGTGTTTGAGTGTTAGAGTGAGTCTTTCGTTTTTTTTCTTGGTGTTTTTCTTTTCACTCACAGTCGGTAAGAACAGGTTGTCAAAAAGACGACTCGCGTCCTGTTGGGGAAACTCGGTCTTCGCGTCGCAGAGCACACAGGGAACATGGTGTTGTTGGAACGTACGCTTGTGGTGAGAAAGATTTTTGTCATAAAGAGTCCCCACAGCAAACAGAACTGATTAATTCAGGTCTCCAACCCCCACCCCTGAAAATGATCCAACACACACACACACACACACAGCATAGGAGCACTTGGGCATGTTTAGCGCAAATGTAATTACAGCCTCGGTAAGCGGCCAGCTTTTTAAAGAGCCCCTTCTCCTCCTCTCTCACTTCAATACCTGATGATGTCATGGCCCTTTGTGGGGTCAGAGAAACTCCTCAAATCAACTGCCACTCATGACCTTTTCTTTCATTTTTTTTTTCTCCTCTCAGCCTTTGCCCAATTCTTTCTTCCTCTTTTTCTTTCTTTTGGTTCATAACCGAGGTTCCCTTTATGGGTTGATCAAGCAGCTCCCTCCCATTGGCTTGCTCTGCTAGAAATGCATGCCCCTGTTTAAATGGATTGATAGTCCTCATAGGCATCCCCTTCTTTTGTCCTCCCGGTTTGCTTAAAAATAAAAAGTTCCAGAACATGGAAAAAAAGGACTCTGTGTAAGGCTTTGTGCTGCCAGTCCCACCCCCAAACATATTTGACTACAGACATATTGCCGTTTGAAAGAGCAGAGCAGTGCTGCTTGTAGAATTGCATCCATTTTATTGCCACTCTCAGTGGCAGCGAGGAATGCAATCTGGCAAACAAATGTTGTGACAGACAGCTTGTCTGTAGGATTTTATGGCCTGTCTGCACTGTTGGTACATACAGCAGCCCACTCAACAGTTAATACTGCATGCAGCGGTGCATTCACGTTTGCCCTGCGTGTGTTTTCTGCGTTTGGATTAAGATTGTTTTCTCACATAGCTCTTTAGGTGAGGAAAGAGTAGAAAAAGAATAGAAAAAGGGCTGGGCTAATAATGGTCGAGCACTAATAATCACAGACTGACACACGGCAAAGCACGTGATTTACAAATGACCATGAATGTTTTCTATTTATTGGGAGATGAGTGAAAAGCACAAGTTGCCCAACTCTAGCGTTTTCGACAGTCCACTGTCAACAACAACCGGGGAAAACAACTGCATTTGAACAGGGGGGGAACATTTATTGCGCCGCTGTATCAAAACACTCTGTTATGACCTCACATGATGAGACATGAGACAAAAAGGAAGTTACTTATTAACTTGGCATCAAACACATTTCCCCAATGACCTTAACATTTGGCTTCAGCTGGATTCAAGTATTGACTGAAATGTACTTTTTGAAAACTGGTTTCTCCTCTTACTTCATATGTTGTGTTTATTTATTTAACACCAAAGCTCCATTTTAAAAACATCATTGTCAAAAATGTAGATCCAGCTGTTTAATTAAATGATTTATGTAGGTTGTTGCACTGTTTTTTCTTTTTTTTTTTATTGTAGGGCGTACTTTCTTTCACTGTCTTTCACTGAGACAGTATTAGTGGATAAAGACATGAAATAACAAAAATCAGTGGCAGGGAACATAAAGCTGTATGTGACGGTCTTCTTTTTGAACTGTAATGTTCAAAGTGATTGAATGTAAACGATTGAGAGATTGACCGCTGGTAAAAAAAAAAACAACAAAAAAACACCTAAAGTCTAAAATGCAAATAACATAATGTGATTACCTTTGCCATTATGTTCTGTTTCTGGCACTTAAATACTGTGCAGATGAGGAGTGGACGTCAACTCAGGGACAAAACGAATGAACCAAAATGAATTTTAAACATATTAAAGTTTGTTCAGCGTTTGTTTGTGTTTTTGTTTC
Organism: Solea senegalensis; assembly: GCF_019176455.1. Taxonomy (NCBI): domain Eukaryota; kingdom Metazoa; phylum Chordata; class Actinopteri; order Pleuronectiformes; family Soleidae; genus Solea; species Solea senegalensis. The sequence continues at coordinate 17,139,417 of NC_058027.1, forward strand.
ATATTATTTCACGTGTCAGGATTTCCCCCTTACAGCTGTTCTGTTGCTGTATGGTTGCTATGCAGCAACCCCCTCTTTCTCATTTTCCTTTGTTGGACAGCTTAAAATGAATGAATCAGAGCAGGAGCAGCAAAGATGCAACAAAGGTTTTGTGGGGACTCTTCAATGGGATACATACAATTTGTCTAATTATGGTTGTCAGTGTGGGAGAGAAATAGGGGAGGCTTTCATCTGTCCTATGGCCTGATATTCTATCTGCACCATGCCCCTCTCTTCATCGCAGCCCATCCAAGTGATTACAGCGCACTTAAATGCCTAATTGGCTTTACTCCTTATTAGCAATACAATTATACAGGCCTTGGGATTTTCATGTGTGCAACCATTTGTACAGAACAAACACTATTCAGGACTTTCCATAATTCAATCCATAGTTATTCTTCCTTGAGCTAGCGGGGGCCTTTGTGGGTGTTGTATGGTTCTTAGCACTGGCTCGCAGGGCCCCTCTCAATCTACTGTCCTTTCACCGTTACGTCACCTTCCTGCTGCATTAACAGTAACACAAACCACAATTATTCATTCATTGCCATTTTTTAAATACATTTTGTCATTTTCTTGCCTTTTTTTTTACCGACCTCTTGCGCGATATGCACAGAATACTGAGAGCGAAACAAAATGTGTGTGATAAATAACAAGTTTCACACATCACCTATACATGTACAGTCCCTCACATAACTCACTCTGGGAATTGGGTTTAGGAGATATTCCGGGGAAGGATTAAAACTAAGTGTGAAGACATCAGCTTCATTCACTTCTGTCCCTCCTATGAGGAAGTGCAGCCTTCATCTTAACATGGGGAAGTTTATATGATCTGACAAAGCTCGCTAAACTCTGAACGGCACATGTGACGGATGGATCGACTGAGTGGAGTATTTTAGAGCATACACCGCCGCCGCTCGGCGTTATCTGTGGTCGTATCGCCGCGGCACAGACACCGTCTGTCTGCCTGGGGTCTTCCTCCGCTGTAATAAGACAGCTCTGATAGTATCTAATGACAAGGCAGATACCCCCCAGTTCCTGATGCCATTATCAGAAGTGGCCTCATCAGTCAGACGACAGTGTGACAGGGGATGTGTGTGTGATGACAGGAAAGATCAGTGATGAGAGGCTAGAGGAGAGGAGAAGGGTGGGATGATGGGTGGATCTCAGTGGTGCTTGGGCGACAGGCAGGAAGAGGCGTCGGTAGTTTGGGTGGTAACCTTTCACACCCGTCGCCCCCAGTAGGAAATTATCTTATTGGGGGCCTGGCAGCGAGCAGAAAACAACCCCGGTCAGATTATGCATACTGATCAAAACATTCACTTTATTTATAGATGTATTTCTATATATCCAGGCAAACTCACTGTTCACAAAACTGTGTCACACAGAATATTTCAGTTTTGTCATGTTCTCAAGTTAACTGACATTTCATAACAATAAAGCATTTCCATGTTTACACAACATGTGCTATTTTGTTTCACGAAATCAAGGAGGCGGTTATAAGAAGCAGCAATTTCTCAAAGTGTACATTGATCGTTGTGTGGAATTGTGCAACTTCATAATCCTGTATTCTCTGCGGGCGGAGGACATTGTTGCATCCTAACGCGAAAGGCACACTTGTGTTGCTTAAGCACAGGAAATTTTAAAACACGCTCAATGAACTCTCAAGCGCTGTGGAGGAAGGGGCCCGAGTTGACGCTCACGCGGATTAACATGTTTGGAAATTCTAACTCTCTCCATCTGACATCTTTGTGTGAGAAGAAAAGTGGAGAAACCTTTGACAAAGACATTTTTCACATGATCTGCTCTGGTTGAAAAAGTGCCTTTCAAAGGCAATGAAGCCCAGGAAAATTATTTGTTGACCGCACAACAACCGTCGTATTGCGGCTGTCAGGCCTGCATAGCTCGAGGAATTCTTTTGGGAAACAGATTAATAGTTCATTTTCATGGCAGTTGCACTGAGAATGAGGGAGAGAGAGAAAAAAAAAGATCGCAGGGAGGGAGAGATGAGTGAGGGAAGAAATAGACTTTTCCCCACAATTATATGGAATCTATTCTTTTATTCTTTCTCATTGATTTTTAACATTTTCTTTAGTTAAAAAGAACAATAATAATGTTTTTATACTAAAGATCATTTTTATTTTTTAGATACGTAGGTCTTGTTTTTCACTGGAGTTGCCTTGTTTCTCAAACTTGACTACAATGACGTCCGGAACACATTCTCTGCAACCAGGAAGTTTAGAGCTGCCACCCCATCCTTGTTTTCCCATAATCTCCTGCTTTATTTTATCAGGCAGTTGCTGCACAAACAACGGTTTACTCAGCAGAAATGTTTAGCATGGAAATAACAACATGGCGATACCTGCTCCAAGGGAGAAGTTTAAGTTAAAGGCGACGTTTTTGTTTTCATATTTATTTAAACTTGTTTTCACTCACAATTCCACTCACAATAAGTCAATAAATAATACATCACCTTATTAGAGCAGAGAGTTGACATATTTGTTTTTCAGGACTTCAGGGCAAAAACAAAACAAACAAAAAAACTCTGTGGTAAAAAAAAAAAACTGGTAACATTTGCAGTATGTTTTGATCGATGATCGATCCATTTTCATGATTTCTTTAATCTGAAATTGACTTGCGGCTTCATAATCTGTCTGGCTGTGAGAGGCCAGAGACTCGCACTCTTTTGTGTGTTGTGCTAAGTGATCATTTGGAACCAGAACATTAGTCCTTATTTGTTGCCAGTGCCACACTTTATAGCCTTGGGAATACACTCAACAAACACGAACAAATCACTTTCCTCAGACAGTGTAGGTAACCCTATGGTAAGTAGCACAAACTTTTGTCTTTTGCCAATCTTTTTACACCAGTAATTGTTCTAAGTGTGGGTATCAATCAGAGTTTCTGCCACTGACACTACATTATCCCCTACATTAGCTCAGTTGAATTATGTGGGTGTGCAGGTGGAGACACTGTAAACACAAGCCCTGCAGTGGTACAAGCATACGTGTGTTGAGGAGTGGGCGTGAATACATGCATGTGCATACCCTTAGCTTGCATCAATGCGTGCCCATAGCTTCGGAGACAGACAGAGCGTCGCTCCTCGATAGATCAAAGCCTCGCTAACGGCATATGATGCTGCATCAGCCATGTAAAAGAGGAACATTATCGATCGCGCCCGGCGAGTCGTGTGGCCCCCAAAACACCTGCGATTTTAATGGCACGCTTACTTTTTCATGGTTGTGGGAATAAATCACAGCATAGCTGTGCCGTGGTGGATCAGAGGGGGTTCCCCCCCAGCAGCACGGTAGAGCGCTCCATCACATTTTATATTGTGTTAATAATGTCAAATGTATGTGGAGGAGAGAGAGAGAAGAGCCCGGCGTGCATTCATCACAGGCTCGGCGGTATATGGGGAGAGGATCGGACAGGGTGTTGGGCTGCGAGACAGACGCCTCCATTGAGCTTTCTGTCATTCCTCCACAGACTCAAACAGAGACTGTGAGGATCTGTATAAGCTCCGTGCGACATGGCACACAATCTGTCTGCTGGGCTCTGCCTGGGAAAAGCTGCTCTCAATGGCACTAAATTTGAGCCCGGCAAACATTCGTCAAGACATATGCTTTTATTCTTGCCATCAGAGAGGTTAATGGGATTAATTCGCAAGTTCAATCACTCTGAAATGTAGCTATAAATAATTCATGGTCTCAAATGAAAGCAACGACTTTAGTTCATTAATTCTTTGAAATTATTTTCTTTCTATGTGCACGAGGAAAACTTACAGAGATGTACAGGGGGAAAAAAAATGAACCGCAGTTGTTTTGGCATCTTTGAACAGAGGCCCTGTAGTAGGAGAGTGACCTCTGCTCCGCTCGCCGTTTAATGCTTTGTCAAAGAAGACGGAGAAGACCGTCACAGGATATACTCTCTGCCAAAGCTAGTCAAGCACACCTTCCAGGAAATGCACTTAATCTGGTCAGCATTACCAAGAACGTACTTATGCACTGATCCTGGTGACATGTTCTCTGATCTGGGAAAATGTCAAAACGGTTATATAATAATTAAATTTATGTTAACAGAAAACGTCATACAAAAAAAAACGTGTACAAAATATGTAATATGATGCTCATCTATCCATGCTCGTAAAATTCATTGCCGCTCCAATAATAACTAGGCTGTCTTCAAATAAAGGGACATTTGCATGCAAATCTTCCGAGGTGAACAACAGGTAGTAAGCAAGCGGCGCTATACACGTATTACAACCTCTTGGAGCGACAACGTGTAATCCACAAGCGGCCATCCCTGCAGACACTTAAAGACTTTGACCCCGTGCACTCCCTTGCAATGTGGCTAATGCAGATTACAATGGTGCGTCTACCGAGAGCCCTCACCACAGCTGCTCCCACCTCTCCCACTCCACACGCTCGATCAATCGGAACTTTGTTACAAGACCTGAAAATATGAATTAAGGAAAAAAAGATTCAGCCCTTTGGAGACATGGAGGTCGGGGTGAGAGATGGGTGAGACGCGGGGTGAGCGTGTCCTCAGAGGAATCAGACAGGCGACGGGAGTTGGCACCTTTTCACTTCCGTTTCTCTCATTACCCCGTGGCCTCAATTGAGTTTAAGCAGGATCAACCTCCATAATAACATTTATTATATATATTTAGAATAGTTAGCTAATCTGGAGCTAAAGTTGCACTGACACACAAAGCGTTTGATAGTTACAGTTCCTAACAGTAATGTCACTTCTTGCTCCTTTTTTGTAGCGTTTGTAAGAGGGAAGAATAGTTGCAAAAGGTTATTTTGGACAATCTGAAAGCGAGAGGATTTATTATGCCTTGTCAGTGAATTGCCTTGTGTATTGAATATATTTGCTCTAAACTAATTGACCAGTATGGTGAGAGGCGCTGAATTAGGCAAATGGGCCCAGGATGTGAAGCTGGACTTGATTTATTACTTTGAATGCAACTCAAACCAATGGCTCAGTTCCCCAAAACCATTGCATTTCCCAGCTGAAATCATTGTTATGGCTAAGAAAAGAGAGATTATGCGGGCTTAATGAGTTTCAGTGGTTGAATGTGTTTGCGTGCCATTCAGGGGCGAAATCATATTTAATGGCTGACACTCAGTTCATGGCAGGTCCTCCTTTTTCTCAGTGGCAGGTCACCTTCGTCACCGGGAAGGCCCTTTCAGAGGGACGGGCCAAAGATAGAGTCCTACATTCATGAAAGGAGGAGCACAAACGCTGTGCATGAGAAATGAAATGGGAGAAAAGCGGTTGATTTGCACACAGCACTACAGCTCGGCTTAGGGTTGGCTGTAGGCCTCAGCCTGCTGACCTCACTGTGCCAGACTGGGACCTTCGCTTAGGGAGACACTTTTGTCTCTGCTGCTCACGAAGAGCACTCATTTCATTTCAGTCTCGACAGAGCAGTTGCCTTGGCTTCTAGGTGAAAAATGTCACCGATCGCTAATAAATTAAGATGTTCCCTTTCTTCTGTCTCCGAGTTGTTTATGTCCCAAACGAAGCCCACAGTTATATTTTCCACAACTGAAATCGCATTCATTTGCAAATTGACCCTCTCGAATTAATTCCCCGAGACTAAAATTCTAAGAGGCTGATAAAGAAAGTAAGGACCAGCTATAATTTGGCTTTGGCCTGACAGCGTCACCCTAAATTCTTGTTTTCAATAAAGTCCTCTCTTTTTGTTAGAGGTTGGATTTCTCAAGCTAATGCTCTCCTTGAGTCAACACAACGTTTCATGAGCTCGATAAGATCGAGATTTTTGGGGGATTTACAGTGACTTGAAACATTTCTTTGACGATCGATCATGATTTGCACGACTATATAAATTTTCATACTCTAATCAATGCCACTGCTGTAATTTGACCCACTGTCAGTAGTAATGTGCCCCTATTAGGAGCAATGGATTACTGTGACCAGTTATGAGATTAACAGTCATTGGCTGGCCATCCCAGCTTATTCCAGTTTAATAAGCACGGAATCCACTTTATTGATTATTCCCTGCTAATATGCAGTAGCCAAAATCAATAAGCGGCCTGGCTCTCATTTCAATATAAATCCAATTATTGATATTGGTAAAGATGGAGAAATTAGTTAGGAAATGGATCACCATGTTATTTTAATTTGGCCATTTATAATGACTTCAACACTAGTGTGTTATAGTGTAGTCATAACCCATACAGAGGAAGTGATGTTTTATTTTGGAGCACTTTATTTTATTGTATATTGATATTGTAATTTGCCACTGCAGTTGCGTTACATTTGTCCTCTTGTGCTTTTTGGTGTATGTTATGAGCAGATCTATTCAAATATGACTGAATAAACTGCATTTAATGACTCCATATGGACTCATTTGCGGGTGCACGGTGTCTGACTGTGGTTCACATAAATATGCCTCCACATTCCTCCATAGACTACTGTTAAATCTCCCTTAAGTCGCACTAATCACCTGGTTTCACATGAGGCTGTTTGGTTTTTCAAATCATCTCTAGTTAGAGAGAGAGAGAGAGAAAGAGAGAGAGAGACAGAGAAGTGAGGGAGACAGAAAGAGACATCATTACTCTGTAATAAAGCATCCATATGGTGTAAATGTTGAGCTGGTGCAAATCCCCGCGGCTTAGCTACAGAGCACGCTGGTAGGGAGGGTCAGGAGTAAATGTGTCTGACTTCAACATATGTTTCTTTTTCTACCATTAAGATTTTTGGATTGATAGCACGCAGGGGAGATGAAAAGTACTCTGGTGCTATAGGATTATACATTATTTACAACACAAGCATGTTTAAATGAATCTTTGCTCTTACTGCTTTTGCTTCTAAACATTAAAGTTTACATAGCACAGCAGTTACGTACGAAAATATTGAGACGCTCGAGTGTTCTTTTTTATCATGATTAAATCATAAAGCTTTTGTGATGATTATAATTTCACCAGGTTCATGCTCAGCGCCACCTGCAGTTATGGTGAACATAACATAACATTGACTTGTGATGTGTTTCCTGGCTGCGTAGTTGACTCTTTCTATATTTATGCTTAAGAAAATGATACGTTTAATCTACTCGCTCCTCTGTCTCCTCTCTCTTGGTGTCCATCTTGTCCAGTGTTTTAGTTCTTTACCCAACTGACATGATTTTGTGAAACACAAGAATGAGCACCACAGATTCTTTCTTTCAGATCTACAAAGATAGTTAGAAAACAGGAAACTCTTGGAGAGAGGCAGTTGAAGACAGACAGGCGAGACATTACTGTAATTTGTGTCAAACGTAGCCAAAACTTTGGAAGATTTTAACCATGGTGACATTGCAACATTAGCGCCAATGAGTTTTTTTGCATTGTATATCTGGATTTGAAATTTTAAGCAATTGCTGTGTTGATTGAGAAGGGGAGGAGTCTGATTAAATGCCTGCATTGGGGGGCTGGAACACAGATGAAACCTGTGGGTTAACCAACATAATGTAAACCTCGCCACTAAACTTGTGTATCATACACACATATAAGGAGATATAACCTCAGGAATCTGTTAAATCCTAAGCTCTATCTATCACAGGAAACTGTGCTATATCATTTAAAAACTTTAACATAGCAGTTATGGCGTTATAGGGCTTATACAAATGTAAATTTCAGCTCACTCATAACTTACCAGCGTGATGATTAATAGCATTATGTCTTACAATCATCAATACGTTTAACCTCAGCGTACAAAAAAAAAAGAGCAAAACAGGCAGGAATGCTGCACTTTCTCCCCATCCCCCAGTTTGAAGTCTTGTACTTAACTAAACCCTTTAAAAGTAGACAGTAGTCACCCTGGTCCTGAAGGCTCTGCCCTAATTACAGAGCAGCTGTAATTACAGAACCTGGATAGAGGGCGGAAGAGAGGAAAACCTAAATCCAGCCATTGTAAATTTAGATGACTGCCTTCTGATGATACCTGTTTTTTCAACATTGAGAGGTGCAAATAATCGTATCAGAGTGAACAATGGCTACACACCTGTGCCTCCTACACTGCTGTCCAATTACACGCTGCTAAACATTAGGCCTGCCCATCTCCTTGCTCTCGACATTGACCTTACATTATCTGCACTTTTTAGGCGCTTCAAATGATGAGGTTCCGTAACTACCCGTCTCCTAATGACAAGTGCCGCGCTCAGCCTGCGAAATTCAGCCGCAGCCTCCGTTTGAAAATCCTCACTCACAGTCCATAATACGATTTACACAACGCATCGCCATGTCACTTTCAACCACTAAGGGAAAACATTTACATTTGCTGTACTTAACGTCCTTTGTCACGCGGCGAAACAGAATGGGTTTTATTATTCCGTCTGCAGTAATATGGGTTTGTCTCAAAGAAACAGATGAGTCGTTTAAAGCGCCATTGCTTCTGTTTCTGTGCGATACAGTCCACACACAAGAATACGCTTGGAAAACATTGGGATGTGACTTTGTGTTTTTTGAAATAATGTGTTTCATCAGTCGTACATAATTAAGATCCGAATCAGTTAAAAAAAAATACCTTCACAACTTTGGGATAGGCAATAATTTGATAATGATGTTGTATATCAAGATAAGTTGTTTTTTTTACGTTGTGCAAACATACATTGAGGTATAAAACAATAATTGCTGTGAATATTTCACCACAAGTGCTGTTTTAAACCAAAATTCTATACTTTCATTGAGGAGCATGACTAAATCTTAAATAATCTCACATTCATGGTGATCATTATTGATAATAAATTAATGGAAAATGAAGTAAAAGTTCCAATTTATATTTAAAAAAACAAAACAAGAACAAAATTCAACTCATTCAACTTTGTTCGGGGGCTTATCAATCATCCGTAAAATCTGTCCGTCATATTATTCATAAGTTGGTCATTTGCATTGCGGGGAGGAGTGTCCGTGTTAATGAGCTGACCCTAGGGTTCAGAGGTTAACCTCCCTTCCAGTTGAGTTGTCAGCGCAGCAGGGCCATTGTGTTGAGGAAGGCAGTTGGAGTTGGTGCTCAGTGTGTGTGTGAGTCACGGAAAAACGCACTTTCTGTGTGAACGTGTGTGCTTACTTGTGGATCTGCATAAACCTGTTAAGATCAGTGAAGTCACTGTGTATCCAGTCAAGTGTTTCACACATCGTCAAACCACACCCACTCCATCCACTGATTTCTCTCCGTCTCCAAATGTGTGGTTACTTTTTCATACCTGTCTCACTTCCATGCTGGATTACAGGATTAAAATGATCACATTTTCTAACAGTGTCTATAGTTCTGTATAGGGATGGGAATTGGACAGTATCGGTCCGATACTGGTCAAAATCACTGGATCGGATATCGGACGGATAAAAATCCTACATATATATATATATCGCATGCTTAACTATGCATAGACCATATACTGTAAATGTAAATAAACATCATGTTTTTATGTTTATTTCTTCTTTTCGGGAGAACAATATTCGTTACGCAGTTGGAGAATTATGTCTTTTGAAAAGACTCAACAACACAAATGTGTGAACAGCTTCATAAATGTTAAAAATGACTATCAGAATAATATCGGTGTCAGTGGATACACGAGTTTGTGATAACGGAATCGGGACATCTCTAGTTCTGTACCAGCTGTCATTATATTGCTATGATTCAAACCTTTGATGATTTAGACCGATGTAGGTGTAGAGCAGGGGTGTCAAACTCATTTTTTTTCAGGGGCCACATACAGCACAATTTGATCTTAAGTGGGCCGGACCAGTAAAAATAGTAAAATAATAGCATAATAACCTATGACCAACAAGAGCTCCTTTGTTTTTTCTCCTTTGTTTTACATTTAATGAGGGATATTTTTACAAAACATGCAATTTCTTGAGAAATATAAGTGCAATTTCAACAATATCATGTCTAAATTTACTATTTCGGCATCATCTATAAAGGCATAAACATTTAGTCACAGGTATCTGGAATTGAAAAATATTGCATTTGACCTTATGTTTAGATTGTAATCATAGTGTGAAATTATGACAAATTCATCCTGTGGGCCGGATTGGACCCTCTGACGGGCCGGTTCTGACCCCTGGGCCGTATGTTTGACACCCCTGGTGTAGAGAAATGCCAGCCGTCTGGTGAGTTGAGTGCCTCTTCTGCACATTTAGCTGCACGTACGCAAGTCTTCATCATGAGTTCTTACGTCTTTAAGAGCTGAAAAACAAAACCATCCTTGTATCACCTTTTTTTCTTTTGACCTCAACTAAACCGAAGACAACAATCAGATGTTGTGCCTGTTGTCATCTCTTTTAGCGTCCAAAGTGAAACCCACTTTCATTCCTATGCGTCCCCTTTCCCTCTGATCATTAGGACCTGCTTATGGTTCAGGTCTGTTTTTATTGAACACACTTTTTACGCCTCTGCGTTTGAAGTGAACGCTGCTCGGCTGTCATTTCCTTCTCTGAACACTTGCTGCTCGCGACACGTGTAATTAAGCAAGGGTGAGGAGCATCCCATAGAGTGGCCCGCCACACCACTGATGTTTAATACCCACCACCCGACACAACACCTCATTGACAGCGCTATGGTTCACTGCGTGTACAATTACCCTGCAGGATGTATTTCACATCACCTACACACTTACAGAGTGCATCTGCCTACTTTTCTTCATGTCGACCATGCCTCTCTGTTTATTTATCAAAGGCAGATGCAGAGGTTAATTTGACCAACATTTACATTGCCATTTAACCTATATGCTTTTATGTGTGTGTGTGTGTTTCTGTGGATGCACGTGAGAGCCTGTTAACGGTGTTAGAAGTTAAAGTGTTAAGGCTGTTCAGATCCCCCTCAACACAGATGTACATGCGCTTGCCCCCACCTCCACCTTCTCCGTTTCACAAGAGGGTGGAGGTTGATAAGCGGAACATGGTTAATATCGAGTGCAATCATTACACAATCTCTTACAAAAGAGAAGAGAGAGCGAGAGAAAAAAAGAAAACAGAAAATAAAACGTGACTCTGTAACCCGTCTCTCACTTTCTCCGGCTGTGATTAATGAAAAACTAGATGGGCTCTCTGGCACATTAATTTCATAGCTCTATGAATTTACTGCTGAGGCCTCCAGTTGAAAGAGACTTTTCAAACAAAGGTCAAAGTAGAGGACTTAAGTAGGTCTGGGTTCTGTGTCACAGCTGGAAATAAGGCCCTGGGATTTTTAGTACTTTATGGGCCCATTGTGAGGCTGATGATGTGCAATGTGGGAGTACGTGCCAGTGAGGAACAGGTCAAATGCTATGAGATCATTTAAGGAACTTAGCCTTCATGTAAGGAATTTTAATGGTAAAAGTATAGGATTCCAACAGCGTAGTACACAGACAGCAAACTAGACCATCACAATAAGAGTGAGAGTGGATTACTGCCATAAATTTATTTAGCATGGTATATATTTAGTTTTTCGTCGCCCCCAAAAACCTATAAACTCACACCCTCCCACATTCATTGCAGAAAGGCCACGGTGTTTCAAAGATTTAACAGTGTATTGTTTCAGTGTCAGCCAGAAGCCAGCATGTGTAACAGTTTCTGTCATGGCTGACAATTTGATAGTTTTCACACATTGGTTTGCCAAGGCTTCCCATTTTTCTCCACTCCCTGTTTCCACACGGAAGCCAACTGAGGTTTACAAATATTGAGCCTTAATCCTCGGGCCTCAGACAGCAGGGCCTGCTGTGTGGCACTCAACAAATGACTGAGTGTTCATGAGCGAAATTAGTTCAGGGAGGCCTCTGTTTCCTCTCTGCGTTGATACGGGGGCAAATAAAAAGCTGCGTTAACATGGAGCTGTTTGTGAGGATGAATGTGGAGTAACCTGTCCTTTTATATGCATAAGAAAATCCAGTTTTACTCCACTTGTTTCCCTTCTGAGTAGAACAATTGGAAGACGGAGAAAAAAAACAACTTTCCCCTCACTTCACTTCAGTGCAAATTCTTACTCTTATTCACCGTGCTGTGATCATTCTCGGAGGTTATCGGTTATGGTCGAAATGCGATACTCTCCTTGAGTAATGTATTTTTGGATTGGTCTCGATAACAACATGGTTATCACCGCAGCGTAAAATGCAAGCGGAGACTCATGCAGATACGAGTCATTTAAATCAGGTTATTTTCTATAATTTAACGTGCAACATGTCGGCAGACACTACAATTGGTCAATGATAGATATTTGCTTCCTATGCCGACTGTTAGTAGAAGCTGCGGCACACAAATGTGTCGTAACAATCACTGACATATTGCCTTCTCTGACCCCTGTCACTAACCTGAACCCATCAGAAATGAACCCCGTCTTTAACCAGGTATTTATCGTAACTGAAGTTTGTGGAGTCTTTACCCTCCAAGAGGGTTCTTTTTTGAGAACGATGACCTCACTTTCTTAAAATGTCTCTTCGAAAGGCCTACGATTTAAAAGGGTCCTCACAAAGAGAGAGACAAAAGTACACACACACACACACAGCTTACTCCATGACCTCCGAGGACATTATGCGTAACGTACATTTCCAGAACTTACTCCAACCTTCCGCATAACTAATGACTGTCTAAACCTAACCCTACTAAGTATTGACATTAAGGGGTATTAATGCAAATAATCTGATTTTACAGTGAGATAAGTAATAACATGAGTGACACTTACACTAAAATAGCAGATTATAATAATCGCTTGATTAAAATATAACCTGTTTAGGAGCATTTAGCACGCAGACACTCTTTCATGACACTCACACACCTCACAAGTGCATAGTCAGTTCCTATCTTGCACCCCCATGTGAAACCATCTGTGGCCTTTTTTTTTTCCTTTTCTTTTTTTTTGTAATTTTTGTTATTTGTTAGATTTAGCCATGGGATTCACAACAAGGTTGCACACTCGGGGAGTTATGATGTTTTGTAGTCTCCTGATACCATATGTACCGGACAACGTGGGTCACAAAACTAAATATTAATCAAAGCACAGACTTTGTTCCCAGTGAGGCACTCTAAGCGTGAATGTGTGGATGTGTGTTCTGGTGAGTTGTGTGTTTCTGTTTCTGGACCCGGCCCAGCTTCAGCCCTATTATCTCTCTGTGTCTTTGTATGTGCTGATTTATTTCAGCAGTGCTCTTTTAGCCAAGCACTGGGTGCCTCCTCTTTGTCAGCTCCTGTGTGAAACCAGAAGCCTTTGACCACCTTTGACAGTGTGAATATTTTAGCTCCTTTTAATATGCAGCCTGAACTTTTATGTAAAGATGAGGGGTGGGGTGTGTGTGTGTGTGTGTGTGTGGTGGTGGTGGTGGAAGTGATGGGAGGGAGAAAAGGGGGGAGGTCTAGTGGGATGAGGGGGTATGTGGTGTTTTGAGTAAATGTTCCTGGAATGTCATGTTGTTGTATTGAGCAGTGGAAGGACTATAATATTACGTTTTCTTTTTAAATGCATACTGTAATGTTACCACAGACTCATACACAAAAGGACTACGACAACGTGTCACTTATCCATCCACTATGCTTTACTATATTCCAAGCGCTTAAGTTTCATTTGAGTCCGTGCCAAGCTTTGCTTTTAAATTTGACAGAATTGACAATGAAGCAGACCTTTCTCTCTTTCATGTTTTTTTCTTGGTATTTGTAATGAATTCCTCCACTGGTACACGCAGACCTGTTGACTGAACACTCTCTTCTCTGGCCAGAATAACACAGTGCTTCCCAGCACTAGCAGGTGTTCTGGGTACCCTGGTATCCTGTAAGGCAGAACAGTCAGGAGGTTAAACTTGAGAAGTGTCCCGTCACTGAATTTATTTGCAACAAGTGAAGACAGAAATCATAGAAGGCAGAACATACAGGACAGTACATGGCCAGTAAGCTAAAGTAATTTATTGAAATACTGAATAAATAATTAATCTTCACCACGAATCTCCACTAAGCCATTTTGAGTTAAAGGAATTACATTTTAACTTCATTTTATTTTCCGTTATTTCTATTTTTAAAGCGCCAAACCAAAGTCCAACACCAGCGTTGCGTGTACAGTGTAAACAGTTAGGACCAAAATGTCAGCATAAACACGGGACGTCACAATATAAAATCAATAGAAGTTGGACACACACTGTGATCATAGTACATGAAATGGAAACAGTCAGGGGGTAAAAGGCCACATTGTGGGCCAAAGTGCTCTTGATAAATGATAAATGAGAGGATTGAAAACTCAGGGGACTTCTTCTGTTTATGTCCCATGTGTTTACTCAGCCTGGATGAAATTGGACATGGAAATAATTTCCCAGAATTTGATATTTGTCTGCTCTCGTGTGCATTTTTTTTCTTTTTCCCAGAGCTTTGACCTCACAGATACACATACACGGCACCCCTCTGTAAGGAATCAAAGTTCAAAAATTGGGTCTTTGAATTCTAGGTAGCAGCAGTTGGAGTGCAAGTCCAGACTGTGGCGGAGCAGCAGTCTGGGGCCTCCAGCAGCACTGAGCTCCTCCGTTATTATACTCAGTGTTTGCACAGCCTTGCTGACATATGTTTCACAACTTGAGATGGTTCTTGTTTTAATCTGCCAGACATGTTAAAATGTGGACACAGTCACTGGTTGGATTTATTAATCCAGCTGGTGTTTTTTGATGAGAACTCCCTCCCCGCCTCTCTCATTGTCTTCGCCTCTGTTTCTTTTCAACTGCCCTGCCCTTCCGTCCCAAATGTTGACTTAAACATCAAACCTGTTTGCCTCCTGCTGGTGGGTCTTTATCACAGGGGCCGGCAGTGGAATCAAACCTATACCCCATGAATTATTTGCAGGTCACCTGCGTACAAGATTTAGCGCATCTGCTTTATCTGAGTTTTTAATAAATGTTTCTATTTTAGCGTAAAAACCCACGATACAAACACTTTCCCCCCCCACGTATCTCAGTGAGTATGAACACATGAGCAGATGTCGCTGGTTTCACAGACTTGTCAGTACATCCGTCGGCAACAGCACAAACAACAACACAGACGGATACTGTGCAGATTATAGAGAGACTGACAGACGACCTCTCCAGTCAGAGAAGATGGACATGGGAGGGAGTGAGTCGCAGATTTCTATGAGAAGCAGAGGAGGGGGCTATGTCATGGGGGCAGGCCAATGGAGCGGAGAGGCCCTCATGCCCCCGCTGATCACAACAGGGGATTAATTATGTCAGCATAATAAGTACAAATGGTGATCTGAACGTGGAATTAGCCCCCTGAGCAGAGGCTGCTGCAGCGGGCAATGGAGAGGAAGAGTGGGTGGTAATGGTGGTGGGGGGGGGGTTGTCCCAATTTGTCCCAGTCTGTCTGTCTGTGCAACCACACGAGAGGAACCTCGGGTGGGGTAGCTTGCTGTCTGTCGGGCTGGTAGGCTGACTGGCTGGCAGGCAGGCAGGCAGGCCAGTCGGCTGAAATGACTGCCCTGGTGGGTGGTGGGGTTGCCTGGTCTGTCATTTCTGTTATGATTTGCATGGATGTCTGTCTCGGTTGCAGTGGGACACAGCCCTAGCTTAGCTGGAGGCACTCTTCTGTTCAAAGTCCTATTCATTGCTCGGCATCCATCTCTGCCTGTGTCCGGTTTAAAGGGACCGAGAGTTTATTTTTTTGTTGTGTAATAAGTGCTAAAAGTCACCCTGTACTTTGATTGTATATATCTCAATAGTATCCAATAAACTCCCCCCCGAATAAACAACCCAGTAAGCCTTTCCTGTGTTGTTGTGGGTGGGGAGTCCAAGCTCTGTTTCCGATCCAGGTCATGCTGCTCCAGGATTCAGCCCAGAGGCAACATGACCAGCAGTATACAGTGTTCATCCTCAGCCTCCCTGTTGTAATAGCTGTTGTCCCTGCTGGCTCTTTGCCTTCAGCACTTCCCTCCAACAAACTCCCCGTCAATGCCACACATTCTCAGTGCAAAAATGCAAACAAACCATGGAGCCCTGCACGCTGAGCTAGACTGGAGGACACAACGGGAAGACAATGCAGGAGAGAGCCAAATTTATTATTGTTTTAGATGTTCCTATAAAGGCCCACAAAGGCTGACACTATATGTCTTTTATAAAGAATGTATGTATTAGGGCTGTCAAGCAATTAAGAAAATAAAGATAAGATAAGACGTTTTACTTGCATTGCAGGTCAAAATTTCCTTCAGATACACAACAGAGTTACGGGAAGCACTGCAGCCTGTCTATCTGACACTCTCTGTTTACAGTTTGTCCCTTGCACAGTATTACATAAATACTACCTACTAATGTTGCTTCACATTAAAATGTCCAACTTTTATGTCACCGCAACGCAAAAAAATGACATGTTTACTTACTTCACTCTATCAGTTTTAAATATTTCATGGCGCAAAAGAGCCACATGGAGCTGGCGAGGTGCATGGCGAATAATTATGGACTGACTTTGTTATAAAAACCAACATGGGTTTGTTTGGCTGCAATGGAAACAGATATACACTAGCTCTTGCTTTGCCCACCTGACAATTAGCTGTATTATTAAACACTTTGTTGTTGCCATGGTAGCCACAGGTGTTAAGATATAATTCTCAACCCTTTAACACCTCAAAATGTCCTGTGAGTAAGTGCTTTTGTCCATTTCACCAGAATAACTTTCAATATCTGGCAGTTATATAAAGTTCACTGCATGTAAAAATAGTGTATTAACAATTTAAAATGAAGAAAAACAAATTGCAAGTTGCATTTTGAAAAAAAAACAAACAAAAAAAACACTGTAGTTGTACACGGACACCAGATTTTGTGTGTTAAAATTTGAACAGTATAAAACACATTTAAAACAAGGCAATCACAGATGGCAGACTTCACCCCATTCACGCAAACATCCTCTGGCGGCCTCTGTTGGTCATATTGGCAAGTGCAAGTGTGGACACACAAACAGACAGACAGACATACCGAGCCACTAAAAAACATTCTTCACTCCCTTTCCGTGGGGTGAAGTGATGACATCTGTTTGTGTTTTTGTCTCAATGTCCGAAAATGGGCCAAAAAATGGAAACTATGTACATTCGCTGTCTTCGTGCAGCAGCGCGAGTGAAATTACCGTAACAACCGCATGTTGGCTTTGACTTGCAACTTCTCAGCTTTCAGAAACGGTTGGAATTTTTCCGATGGCACAAACCGCCACGTATACTTGCAGTTATGCAAAGTGCCCTCGGTGTTAACGGATATTTCCTGTTCAGATTAAAATCTTGATCATTAGAACACCACAACACCAAGCACAGTCAACACTAAGACATCTCTCCATAACTTTTAAACCCCTCAGATTATGGAGTGGATCAATTAATTTTTTATTAACATTTTAATGAGAGAATGCATCTAAATTTTCTTTTATAGGCTTGTGGTCTCGTGAGCACTTATTGTCTCAAGTTGCTGATCCATAAAATCAACAAAAATAAATAAGGAGTATTCTTTTATTATCACTGGAAGTTGATGCCGGATGCTCTCTCTGGACACACACATGAGCCACGTCTGTGTTTACAGGAGGAGTGGACCCTGGAGCCAATTTGCTTTGAGTAAGTCTATGAAGCTTATAGTGACTGGGTCGAGATAATGATTCCTCCTCCATGGCAGCGAGGCAGCTGATGGGGTAGGTCATATGCAGACTCAGGCCCCATAAATCCCTGCTCGATGATGAGCACTCTGCGTATGACTTATGGAGCACAGAGGAAGCCAGTTAACACTGACACTCATAAACATGTGGCATGGCTGCCCTGATGGCGCTGTCAGTTTTCATATTTCATCAGTTATTGGGGCGGGAGTGCTGAGTTATGTCTCTGGCAGCCTCTCATTAAGGAGGGCTCTTGATCTGCTCTTGTTGACTTCTGACAAGCAGGAGCGAGAGGGAGCGGGAGCATTTATTTGAAATGTCTTTAGATGGCAAAGAAGCATTTGTATTCCTTATTCTGAAATGTCCTTATTGTCTTTGTTTGGGTGACACTAGAAGACATTAGAGACATATTGGTTTGTGCGCTCTGGTATCATCCCAAAAACCAACAAGGTGTTAAATTATTTCATGTGATTTATGCTAAATGAACACTCTAATCCCAGCATAAATTCAGATGACTACTCCAGAGTGCTTTGGAGCACAATATTGAGATAGTAATCTGTTTATTTTGTGACTGTATTTGTTATCGTCCCTGGGTAAACAACATCACTAGGTCGCTGATGATGTTTTGACAAAGGTGTGGGAATTCATGTTTGAAGTGGAGTTGAAGAGTGCTGAAATGTGTGGCTTTATTAAGTTTTGGAGAAAGGCATTATTATGAGGGGCATATTTACTGAAGTTGCTGAAATATGTACTTTACTATTGCAAACAAACAACACATCGGTGTAGTGTAAAAGAAACAACCCTGAGCATTGTGTTGTTTACAAACAGACCTTTGAGGGGAAACTGGTTCAGAAAGGAAATTGAGAGCACATGAATAGGGGAACCTGAAAAAAAAGCAAAGTAAAAACATTATGGACCTGAGATAAAAAAATAATAATTTAATTTTCCAACAAAACGTTTATTTTCACTTTCAGTTTGTGTGTTTGTCAGAAGGTACAGAAAGTGTTAAATTAAACTGACCACTAACATAAAGAGTCTTTGAACACACCACTGTTCCAAAACATGTCTTCTTATCCGGTGGCTGTAAAAAAATAAGCAACAAAAGGCCACCGCCACAATATAATTACTATTATTTCATACTCAACCAACTATTTGTGACTTCTCAACAGATATTATGGCTGATAGAAATGTTTTTAAAACGTTTCAGGATCAGTGTGCAACGTTGCAATGATCTGCAGTGGCACAGTCCTTCCAAATGACTGTGTATCATATTTATTTGGACAAATCAATGGACTTCAGTCATTCTTTTCTATGCTGAACTCTTGAACTCTTTATTTTATAGTGAAGGGTTAGTTTATAATTAAACCCTATAATATACTATCATATCCCTCTGGCTGTTACCATTTACAGACGTCTGTCCCATAGATCTAAAGGCAGATGTGACTTAAGTCAAGTCACACAAGTTGAGAGTCATTAAAAAAGTATATATTGTCAAACACAGTGGTATAGTGGACGGCACTGTTGCATCACAGCGGGGTGGTCATAGATTCGAACCGAGAGCCCTTCTGTGATCTCCCTGTGTGCATGTGCGTTCTCTCCAGGTACCATGGCTTCTTCCCATGGTCCAAAAACATGCAGAGTAGGTTCACTGGTCACTCTAAATGGACAATAGGTGTGACCTGTCCGGCGTGTACCCCGTCGTTTGCCCTGCGTCAGCCCTGGGATTGGCTCCAGCCCCCCCTGCATGTCTCATGTGAAGCATAAAATGAATGACTCACCCCCTTCCCCCTAGGTGAGTAAGCCTCCATGTCACTTACTGGAATACACTCTCTGAAAACACAATGGAGGCCGAGCACAAACGCACTCACATATAACCATGTAAATCATACAGGCCCGCACTAATGACTCAAAGAAGTGTTTTTCCTCTCTACATCCCCATGCCTTCATATCACCACCCCCTGAAACCCAAAATAACCTCCAGTGTGCGTTGGACCAGGTGCTCTTTAAACACAGTGAAAAGGATTAGAATAACACGCGAACACTCACAGCCTGTGTTGTCATCGCCCTGATCAATGGGGAAGCTTTTGTATACTCAGACATAAAAGATGATGTCATCGTTGCTACTATTCTAGAATGAATCAGATATTGTTAATGTTGAATTGAGAGTGTTTTTTTTGTTTTTGTTTTTTTTCAATGACCAAGATAGTATTGCATTTTCTAGTGTAGTTTATTCTCTGTGAATGAGCTAATTCATATTCGTCTGTAGTGTTGCAATGTTGACGAGAACGTCTGTGTATGCCGCGAACTGGATTAGATTTTCTGCAGAATCACCAAGGCAAAAGCAGGGTATCAAAATGCCTCTTGGCGATCCACTTACAAAAGCACACATTGTGCTTCTGAGAGAACAACATACAGTAAGGCCATTTCCTCTTATTGACGCTCTTGGCAAGTCTAATATTTACAGAAATGTTATGGCTTGACAACCCTCAATTAAACCTGTCATAACAGAACCCATCCAAACGAGAGACAGGAAGGAGGGGATGCTCGGAATGATGTCAGCTTGGCGGAGAGGAGAGGAGAGGAGCGGGGGCAAGGCGGCATGTTAAACAGCTGTTCTCAGGTTGTCTGTGGTTCAGCGGGATATTGAGCATGCCGTGTGTTTGTCATGTTATCAGAATCACAGTGTAAGTGAGCACAGGGGGCACACATGAAATGTGACCTGGTTAATTAGTGCCTCTCAGGTAAAAAGGTGATTACACAACGCGGGATTGACACACTGAAACATGCCCACACTTATGAAAGAGACACACTCTGTGAGCGTAGACTAAACAAACACGGTGCGCTGCAGTGTTGCAGCTTTACAAGTTCAATCTTTACCTCTGCACTGTACTACGCTGTGTACTATGAGTCTGTTTGCTGTTAATAAAGCAGCACGGTCGAAAGGGCTTTGTTTTTAAAAACGTACTTTCTTTTTTTCCTCTTTTTTACTTTCTCTTGCAAAAAGGCATCTGAGTGATCGGATCCGAAACTTAATCTCTAATGAAATAGCATTTGTCTTCCACTATCAATCTGTCCCTTTCACTGCTTTGAAGTTGATCCACTTCTGAAACAAAGCAGAGTTCACTGAGACAGAACATGGGGGAGAGTGGAGGGGTAAAAAAAAAGTCTCTTTGCAATACATGTCTGAATTATTACAGGGATCTAAGTATGTAACCTTAGCCAAAGACGTGGAGTGCTTTTGGAGCCGGTGTAAATGGATCTTGTCAGAGGTGAAGGGAAAACAAGTCTGACCCTGTGCACTGTACACCGGGGAGGTCAGCATGTCTGTTTGGTTTTCTGAGTCTGGACCGTGGGCTCTGTATGAAAAGAGAATGACTTATGCTGATGTTGTAAACTACACGACACATATGGTTGGAGGAGTCTGCCATTGTGTGTTTGTGCCTCCATTTGTGCTCGCCATGTAGTGCTGTGTCTGATTCCTCTGTGAACCTGGACACCCAGCTGATTTCATCCAGTGGCTCGGAGGAGCTATACTCTGACCTCCATACTGTCCTCTCACCCTCCGGCTAAGAAAACAGAGTCCAACTCCAGCACTGTCTGATTCACAAATATGATTCAGTGTTCAGATGACTGGGCCCCTTAAATGCCATTTACCGGGCCCTGGCATGGTGATAATTGAAAATGTCAGTAAAAGTGCTTAGGAGAAATTCCTGCAGGATTATCGCCCCAGTAACATGGACAGACAGAGGGCTTGTCTCTGGAGAGCACAAAAGAACTTGTCTCCATATCATAAAACCTGCACTGTTCCCCTGCTTTTTTAAATTGAACTGCTGCTATGCCAGTGCTGGGAGGGGAGTTAGAGTAACATCTTGTTTTTTTTTTGTTTTTTTTTTTGGTGGGAGTTGGTGAGTATATGTGTGTATGAGAGTGGAGCTGTGGTGGTGGTGGGGGGTTTGCAGTTGGTTCCCCTCCTCTCTCTTTTTCAAAAGCCAGTGTTGTCGGTGCATCATATAAAAGAAGATATACAAGCGATTCACATGCAAATGTTGAGGGTGATTTAGAAAAGAGGGGGAGAAAGGGGAAATGTGCTATTGAAAGCCAGTGGAGGGACAGGGGAAGGAGGAGGTGGGAGAGCAGAAGGAATGGGGTGGTCACATTAAGTTTTGGCGAGGGAGGTGTGAGGTGGCGGCGCTGTGAAACAGAGAGACATTTGTGTAATCTGGCTTTATGTATCACCACTTCTGAATAATAACATGATAAAGGAGACTTACCTCATCTGCCTGGTAGAGCCAAGGCATAAATAAAAGGGCAGAACAATAGAATTACTATTACCCCAGCCTTTGCGTCGCAGCTACATCACCAGTATTCTTTGGAGCCACTGGCAAGAAGATTAATGTTTTGTTAAATATCAGTGTGGGAGCATGTGAAGAGGGGATGGTGGAGGGGAGGGCTCTTACTGGGTCTTCTAAGTTAGTCAGCCCTGGCTCTCTTTGTAATTATGGTGTGTTGCTACGGATGTGTCCCACACTCTCCCTTCCAAAGTGTTGGCCAAGCGTTGTTATGGTATCAGATGCATGTGTTTGTCAAGAGGATTATGGGTAATGTTCCGTGGCATCTGATTGGACATGTGCAGTTTGCTGTGCTCTGTTTTCACGATGCATTCCTCGGCTCGCAGCCCTCATGGCACAGTGTTCAGTTTTTTGCCGATCGAATTCGCTGAAACTGGCTCGTCTCTGTCAGAGCACTCACTTGTCCCTTCTCATCATCAGCCTCATGCTTTCTAATACTTAATGTTTGGAGTGATGCGGTTGTGCCATTTGACTGAATAAGGGACTGTATTAAAATGACTGTGCTTGAGAAGTGGCGTTGAATTTTAGATTGCAGTTTTTAAAACGACAAGACTCTCCCCACCCCCATTATAATTTTAACAGCACCTCCATTTATTTGGAACCCCCCAAAATTAAATCTGCAGTGACAGAGCATACACATAATTATTCATCCACAATTCTTTAAGGTAATTTCAACATTAATATGTGTTTTAAAAAAGTAATATTGGATATCATTGAACAAAGTTGACACACTGTTTTAAAATTAAAGAAAGTGAGGGAGGTCATTGAAGAAAATAAATAATATTTGAAACAAATAGGATACGTGCTGCATGTGGATATATGCATGTTAAAGACACATTGTGCAATTATCTTATTCTTACCTAGTTAAATAAAGAATATGTATATGTATACATGTATATGTGTGCATATATATATATATATACATATATAGATATGTATATATATATGTATGTATATATATACATTCATATTCTTTATTCTTTATATATATATGGACCACTTTAATGGTTTTGAAATGAACCTTTCACTGCCTCCTCTAATATCAGAATAGCATGCACTCATTTCCAATGAAACATACACAACAAATAATTTGATTGCAAAGTATAATTGGCTCAATATTACTTAAACATAATCTATCATAACATTCTTATTCTATATCCTTCTCACAGATGAACCTATCTAGTTGACTTTGACTGTTGACCACCAAGTAGTGCTGACGTGGTTCACGGTTCTGTCGCTTGTTCACGAGCACCCCCAATAGAATTTGAACACACACTTTCTCCTTGTGTTGTCTTTTTCTAATTTGAGATCGCACATTCATTAAATATCATCACAGAATTTACACACTCCACACACAACAGAGAATAACATTCAACAAACGAAAGGCTGTTTACCCAACTAGTCCTTGGTAACGCTGACATATTCCGACTATCGTGTTTTTCATTATCACTTCCTGGACTTGATTTTTTTTTTTTTTCCTCCCTACCCAACTTGCCATCATCACCAGCCACAAAACCATTTTAATTGTTCTGACGCAAACGTGAGTAACATTTAGTCATGTAATGACTTTCTCCTCTTGTAAAACATGAAAAAATATACATGTTAAACCACACGCACACACACACACACACACACACAAAAGCTACAGTTCTCCCTTTCAGGGGAAAAGAGAGGGAGGCCTCTGTAATTTCAATTTTAATGGCATTTGCATGTTTGTGTCTTTGTGTGCACATGCTTGTGTGTACGTGTGCGACTGAACCAGACACCCTACACTGGCGTTGCTCACGGGGGTGGTGCACCCACAATATTACACACCCTCATAAATCTATGGCCCCTGTAACATTTATGTCGGTGGCCTGTGATCTAGGGTGATAGGCATGTCCGGACACGACTGCCCTCCCTCCTGGGCCTCCGCTCCTTTCTCTGCAGCGTGTATGAAAGAAACAAGAGGTCAGGGGTGAACCTGGTCGCATGACAACAGGCTGACAGACTCCGTTGCTAAGGGGATGGGTGACAAGGTGGCACGGACACGGGGTGACAAGGTGATGGCATGAGGTGACAGAGAAGTTACCAGGTGAGTACAGAGGTGAGTGACGGCCTCTGACTGACTTACTCGCCTGGTGGTGCCTTCCCTTTCTTCTTCTCTGTCCGTCTTTCTTACTGTCATCCTGTCCCCATCTGTCCACCTCTCTCGTCTCACCAGCAAACACGCTCTGTCACACCTTTGAACTCTCTCTCTCTCTCTACCTGACTGTGACACAGGGCTTTTGTGTTGGAGATGGTGTGTTTGTGTGTGTGTGTGTGTGTCATGTGCTCAGTCCTGCGTTTTAGTGGCTGCTTTGGCTCCGGTATGATCTCAGCTATTTGAGATTTTTTCACCTCCATGTATTTTTTTTAAGCTTTGAGGCTGTGTTTTATATGTGTGTGTGTGTGTTTCACAGTAGTTAACATCCTTCCTGTTTGCTGTATTAGCTCTGAGTCACAGGGATGATGTCGATGGGGGAGGCACACATACTCCTGTTGGCAGTTGAGCAGAATCAGAGGAGGAAATGAAAGATACTCCCCTCATTTCATACACCAGCAACCTCACACACTGACTCAGCAAGCAACCATGGTGTGGGTGTGGTGGTGGGGGGGTGGTGGTCCCCGTGGCCGAAGAGCTCACACGTGCACACATGCATCGGTCTACATCTTATGCCTTCCAAGAATAACTTTGCATGGTTACACAAACTGTCCGAGATAAGCGCTTGAGATATTTGCAGTGTTCTCAGAGCATTAGAGAGACATTATTCAGCCCACTATGGGAAAGCGTTTGACCTGTCTCACCCTTTACACACCCGGTGTCTTGTTCAGTGGAGCTCCTCCTTGCTCGGGAGGTGAGGGGAGACACAAAAGCGGCACTCATTGACCGGGTTAATAAGTATTCTGTCTTGGTCCCAGTCAGATGCTCTTACCTTCTAATACACTGTCTGTGTGTTTCAGTCTTCAAAGCAACACAGTGACCTCATGTCTGCCTCACACAGCTTTGTAAACTAATGAATGACAGGAGCCAGGGATTCTGCTGCCTTGTTGAAATAGTGTGTGTGTGTGTGTGTGTTTATTGTTACAGGAGCTATTTTGGCAGAAGCACACTTTTGTAATGTGTGCGACTGTGACATCAGATTCTCTCGTGTTAGTATGGATCGGTACCAATGCTTTTAAAAATAGAATGTTGTACAAATAAGTTCATTCTGCAGTTTGTGACTATTTCGAACAATCACAACACGATGTCCAGGGGGAAAAGATAATTTATTTAGTTACATGATTAGTTTATAACTTTTGTAATGTGCCTGTCATGCTCTACTGGCTTTCTCAGCCTTTGATCTGTGGAGGATCAAGATGGAGCAAATCTTGCCTCGGATAAAGTCATCAATCAGTTGTTCACGTCTCAGATCTTTGCTTTCCAGTTACTACTGTATTCAGGTCATATGTGAATGTTGTTTCCTGGGGTGCAGTGTAGTTTGTGCGATGTGATGGTTTGTGTAAATACTCTGCGGTGAATCAAGAATCAAGAAGCTCTGTTCGCCATTTGAACACTCGCACACAGCTCGAGCATGTAGGAAATGAGCCTTTAATGCAACTGCAAAAAGCAACATCATTAACCCTTAGTGCTCATGTGGCACGGAGGTCAAAGTTCTGATTTATTTTATATCGTGTTTTTAGTGGTGATATAAAGTAGCGATAATTGTGCAGAAGTCCCAAAATTGTTTTTTTTGTTTTGGTTTTGCTCATAAAGACGAGCCAAGTGAACTTTGAACTGTGACATATTTCCAGATTCCTCAAATTCAATTCAGGTGTGTTTTTATAGTTGTTGAAAATGATATAAGTTTTCATCAGATTGCTTAGGTTATGCTGAAAAAAGGATATAAGACACTCTGTATTGCACATTCTTATACCTCCTGTATTGAATTGAATTGAATTGAATGACTTTAATAAATAAAATTAAATAAAATACAATACAATATGGTAAGAAAACTACAAAAAATAAAAAGTAAAAAAGATAAAATTACACTCTTACAGTAAGTAAACATAGTAATGTAAAAGATCAGCCACAATGTCTTGAGTTACACCTGCAGCTCAAGACAAATCTCATACAGCTTGTTTGTCATTATCTTTCATTATACCGGTGTGGTATGCTGGGTCTTACTCAAAGTTTTAATGAGAGCGACATCTGTCATTCCCAATATTCACATTTATAATTTGCTATGTACCAAATATGTCAAATAATTACAGACTCCTGCAGATGTTTTACTTTTGTCAGGAGAAAAAATGATAGCCCGCAGCCTCCTCACGACTCTTGTTGAAAGGTGTTCCTTCCTGGCAATCTGACCTGACAACCATCAGGTGCCCTGGCTTGCCCATCTGGTTCATGCTCCTGTGCCAAAGGAGAGTACTAATACATGAGGGACATAAGCCCCATCAAGGGAAGAAGAGAGGGAGCTACTGCCATGTCCTGCTGCTGCTGCTGCTGTGTTTGTTTACAGGAACGTGCCACTTGGCTGTGTGTGTCTGTGTGTGTGTGTGTGCTTAGGGTCTTCATTCCTAATGACTATTGAGTGTGTCTCACAAGATGGCAGCATGCTGAGAGCACCTGGCTGGCACTCGGCACAGCCCTGCACTCGTCCCTCACATTGTAGGAGGCCAAAAAGAACAGTTTATATACGAGTGCATGTATGTGTGGCGCTCACCGAATACTCACGAATCAAGAGGTCATGTGATCTTCCCTTTCATGTTCATATTGAAGTCTCTTTAAGAAGAGACATGGACAGTTCCGAACCGTTTGAGGTCGTTTGTTGGGGCCACGAGACCCTTTTGGTTTTTTTTTTCATGCAAAAACTGGAAAAAGTAAACAGTCCATGTTCATATAAGTGTATAGGTTTTATGTCGTGTGGTGACATCATACACCTCCTTTTTGTGATACAGTGTCCGATGGGTTCGTTTCAAATGCATGTGAACAGATTGGTTCAACTCAGTGGCAGAAAATCGAGTGGTGTAAAAACATCCTCCATAAAGCAGCACCCGGCGAGGTCTGTTCCGCGCTTGTTCCAGTAATCATACTTGTCAGAGGCCCTCCACACTGCCAAAGTATGGGTGAGACACCTCGCAATTACTTATCTGCATTTTGTTGAGACGTTTATAATTCCCACAACCTAATACAGGAGCATCGACTCAAATTACAGGCTTTGAGTTACACGGTGAGAACTTATTTATTGTGGCACCTTCTCTTTCTTTGCTGGTGTCAGTCGACTACAAAACCTAATTAGTGCTTTCAGCTTAACACCCATTAGCTGAAACCCGATCTTTGGCTTGGTGGAGAAAAATAATTATGACATTCCTCTTATAAATCATTGGTTATGTCCTGAGCCCCTTCAATGGAAATATGATTTCCCACTACAAATTGTCCAACCTGTTTTATGTTCTCCAACACATAATTAAAGCCGTGGTGTGTGAGAGGAAGTAATTTTGTTCAAAAGCTTTTGGCAGCAGCGGCGCTGCGTCTTTTCTGCTTGTTTAGAGAACAGCTACTGGCAAACCTGGACATGTGAGCTGTGTAATGGATTAGGGACAACAGCAGCAACATGTGTGAATAACCTGTATTTGTCAGTGGGCCAAAAGACATGGGAAATGAAATACATCACTGAGTGGCAGGGGTGATCTGTGGGTCATCAGCTACAGCGTGGGCCACTGGCAAACCCGCTTTCTGACTTGAAGGAAATGTGTCCACACATTAGAGCGACCTGGACCAAACGACCCCGCTTTAGTCTCCGAGGGAGCTTGGCTTTAGACCACAAGTAGCCATGCGTGACCCGCCGTATGGAGCCCAGTGTCACTAATACTCGCAGACGGAAAAAGAAAAAAGTGCTTGGTTAAACTCACTTGAGTCTGACATGTACTGTGACAGCCTAAAGCCTTTTCTAAGTAAGGGATAATGGCCAACAGGTTATATGTTCCATTATTGGAATGGATGATGTGGGCAATTGCCTCTGTGGAAACTTTGTACAAACTCGGAGAGTATTATCCCACTAATATCTTGGATACTTGCTCATCATATGTAATATATATATATATATACAGACACACACAAATAACACTATCATCCCATGATCTTCAGCTAAGTCTCTATATCTATAGGATGTTATAAGAAGTTTAGTACTTGCACTTTAGGGGCTGGCACTCAGGGATGCTTGGATTTAACCCCGCTTATTGCCGTCATTCTTGTAATCTTCCTGAAGCAGGTACATGAAATTATATTTTCCCAATTTATCTACATCCTTCCAGGAGAGGAAAGGTTAGAACATTACATTTGAGCATCTACACGTGCATGTACTGCGTAGTGTATGTTGCGGGAGGAAGTGACCAGTGTCAGTCTGAGTGCCTTCAGGGGTCACAGGGCAAATCTCGGGGTAATCTGCTAATCCAATTGGCCTGTCGTATTCACATGATCTGCCAGGCAGCAGGACAACCATCTTCTATGCAGACACACGTACACATAGATCTACGCAAACACACACACACACACACACACACTCACACACACACATACACGCGACGGCTGTCCACAGCCTTCTCTCGCATCTTGAATCCATGACACCGGCCTGTTTGATTCCACTTAGGCTTAAAGCAGATTAGTGAAGGTGACTCCTCGGGGGGAATTCCGCTGCATAATTGGTAGAATTTATAAACCAATTAAAAGCACATTCTGAAGAGCAGTATTCTGCAGCTATTATTAACACCGTGTGATAGGATAAGCAGGGCCCCACTGACACTGCGTGCACACTTGCTGTCGTACAAACAACTGTACTAGCAGGCCTGTTTGATATGTAAGGTTAATGTGATCTCAACGCGCTGTTTATTCAGTTACAAATGTGACCCTGTTCATGCTTATCGAGTGATACATGTAGGCAGAGTCACAACCAGTGTGTTGGAGCGTGTGGGAATGTTACCTGAATACATGAATATTTTTCCCCCACGGAGAATTACCCACATTATAGCAAGCAGACGCTACATTTTTACATTTCCTAGATTTACATACTAAAACAGGAACATTTAGTGGAACTTAATCATTACAAGACTGCCTTTTCTAATCCTTATGCTACGCTGCCCTGCCCTGCCACCCTCTCTGTGCTAACTAACATGCCACATATGAAAGAAGTAAGCAACTGACTACATGTGGTTCCCATGCAAACATAAGATAACAACCACATCATGGCTGGCAGGCTGCACTGTGAGCATGTCATGCTCTGCAGCACCAAAGCTCAGGCTTAGGAGGGGACTGGATCCCATTTCCCAGGCTGAAGCAGGACCTGAGGGCAGAGTGTGGAAACTGAACTAATTGCAGGATATTGGTCCTCAGATGATTAGAGGAGGACATGGAATGCCTGGTCTGTGACGCAGGCAGACCAAGGTGAGACTAAAGACGGATGTATTTTTTTCATATATCTTCAGATAAGTCTGTATCCTTCAGCAGAGGCTTGCAGCACTTCGACAAAGAGGGCTACAATTGACTTCATATCTGTCTTGAGTGGATGACTGTGTGGCCTGAATACTTTTACACGGACACTCCTGATAATGTGTAGTAACTGGATCATACAAATGTACAGATTTAAAACCATACCCAACAAGATTCTCATTTTTAAAAAAAACAACTATTCATGTTGTTGCTCATGTGCTTTTATTTTTAAACATATAGTATCTGCGACATTCAAACTTTTGTCAAATGAGTTCACACTGGCTGATTAAGCCCATCAGCTCCACACGACTCTCTGGTTATCAGAGTAAAAATATATCAGTTTTTATAATGATCACGATGTCGGCTTCTCCTAATTAAGTCAACACGATCGTTGGATTTTGGAAACGCATGCCCCTCCCACAGAACAGAAAGCAAATCAAGCACTCTCTAAACCAGCCTGACTATGCACCTGCATGTTCCAAACACAGCTGTTGCTGTTCCTACAACATACAGCCTGAACTTTGCAGGATGCAGTCTGGACGAGTGACGCAACGTTTAAAGACAGATATGTATGTGTGTGTGAGTGTGGAGAGAGAGAGAGAGAGACAGAGAAGCGGTAGG
Organism: Solea senegalensis; assembly: GCF_019176455.1. Lineage (NCBI taxonomy): Eukaryota > Metazoa > Chordata > Actinopteri > Pleuronectiformes > Soleidae > Solea > Solea senegalensis. Next base: position 17,169,482 of record NC_058027.1, read on the forward strand.
TCATGTAGAGATGCGGGCAGTGTTTTGGTAATTACTCAGGAATTCTCAGGGGATGATTAGAAGTTCAGCTCTGGAGTTGTAAGGAACTTTTTGATAAGGATCCATTGAATAAAGAACTTAAGATGTATACAGAGTAGGAAGTGGTGTTCGAGCAAAAATAGAATGTTTTCTGCCTATTCTACCATCCAGCATTTTGACAGTCACTGGTTATAGATTTATTGACCACACTCCAGACTGGCCAAGATTAAAATATGTTGACCATACAAATATAAGGTTTAATAGCTTATCCTCTTTGAGTAGAAGTTGGACCTGAATCAGCAGTGTTTATATTGAAGGGTTTAGGGATCTTTTGTTTACCTTTTTAAGTCCTGTAAACTCTGTAAACCCGTACACTCACCAGCATATTCCGATGCTTTTGTCACAGTATGTGTTGTTTGCAAAGACAGCGCCTCCTCTCCCTTACTTGTCAGTGACACAGAGTTGGCTCTTGATGATTATTTGTTGTGTCTGTTGTTTCGTTGCTGGCCAGAGAATAACTGGAATCTGGAGTGTCCTGTGCCATAGCTGTAATTTACATTTCAACAGTTCTTTGAGACAAACTGACACTTTTGAACATTTTTCTATGACTGCAATGAGGTCTCAGCTTCTATCTAGTAGCTCACTCACCACAAAACCTGCCTGTCTCTCTCAGAACGTGGTGTTGGAAGCCGCTTGTTGAGCATTCATTTTATCTTAGCTCATTTGTCCTCGTAATTCATCCAGGTTATAGCTGCTTGTTTCCAGCTACAGTGAGGCCTGAGATTGACCGTATAACTGTTTCCACATCTTTGCAACCTATCGGCACACTGGCTCATCTTTTACTTAGTTATAATCCAGCCCGTTCTCATTCTTAAGGGCATCATGTACCACCACTCTGTCATTGGCCCTCAGCGACCCACCTCGGTGTCTGAAAGAGTCACACAGGGCAGTGCATTTAGAGTGTGAGCCAATAGTGGATATCTACTAAGGATAGGACAAATGACCAAACCAGTTTGATGTAATATGCATGATATGACAAATGCATCTTGGGTAACACAAACCCAAAATCAGTTTGAATATTTATGATGTACTGCAAGTTTGGTATGTACCCTCTGAAAGAGCATTGAAATATTATGAATGTCACTTTTTTATACTGGTGGCCATGTATGAACTGTTTCCTTCATAGCTTAGATTGTGTTGACGTCGGGGGGTCAAGCAAATCATTTTCTCTCTGCTGAAGACCAAAGTGTGACTGTCATTTAATGTCACATGTTTCTGTCTCATGTTCACAGTTGTTTAACTTGTCCGTCTGTGTTTTTTTGAAGGTTACATGCAATGAGTAGTTGTACACTGCTCATTTCCAACTTTCAGCTGAAACCTGTTTAATTAAATCACAGCTAAACTGTGGAGCACCACATGTATGCAGAGGTCTTAAACACAGCAGTGGCAGCTACATGGGATTCTGTCAGTCACACAGAAAAGTGCATATCTTCTAATCCTTGTCTTTCATTGTGGACGTCTCAAACTATGCAACAAGTGGTTCTTGTTTTTCCTCATTGTGTAATTCGGGGGCCCACCTCTTTAGCCATGCTTTACCTAATTGTTTGTGTCCAGAAATGTTGGCCGTACTGTGCAGGAGGCATTTTGGAGCCAGTGAGGTGTTGCGGTCCCTCTGTGCAGACACCAACCCTTTGATTCTGTGTCTGCGTTTAGTAGCCCCCTTTGTTTGCAGTGTTTGTTTGATGTTACTTTAGCAGAAAGAGGCAGACACCATTGAGTAGTGGGAGTGCTGTTCTGCTGCGTGCCATTCACGCCTGCTGTAGAGCGCACAGAGTCAAACCCAACAAGGGTAGGCCATTGTTTACCAGTGGAACTAATCGCCCTGATGGCACCTCCATAAATCCCCCTCCCTGTCGACAGTGATTGGAGTGTACCTATGTGTGACCATGGACAATACAAATGTGCCAAAGGCAAATAGAATGGGGGTTGCTTTGAGGCAATATTTAGCTTGGCCAGATGGCCGGTTGCATGGGGCAGGCTTCTTGGCCCTCCACATCTGCTCCTTGTGATGTGCCAGCAACTGAGTGAGTGTCTCAGCTTTACTTGTTAGAGCTTCCCTGTGCACCCAGGTCTGCCTTCCCTCTTTAACCTGTCTGCTTAAAAAGCACTTCCCCACACTCGAGCAGTCTGTTGTTTTAACTAACTCTGTGACAGCAACAACTATTTTAAAAAGGTCATCAGTGCAAGTCCTAGTCAAATTACTTCTCCTCTGATTTCTTTATTCTCCTCTTCCGGAAGATGATCACATTCAGACTTGTGGTGTGGTCCGTGTTGCATCACCCCTCCACACACAGAAGCTTGCTTTTGCAGCTGTTTAATATAAATTCTCCTCAAATATCTTTGTCCAGATGGTTTATTTTTACAAACAATACACAGAACTGCATTCCTACTGAGCCCCTGCCCCTTTACTGTCTGTCTAACTAGGCAGCTTCACTTCAGAGGAGCAGAAAGATGGGCGCTATCATGTTGATTAAGAACAGATGGTCCAGTGACACTGCTGTCAGACAAACGGGCTTCAATAAAAAAGATATATACACATGTATCAGTATGGATGCATATGCCATTCATTTTCAAAGGAGACATGCACGTGCACCCTTCATACAAGAGGAGACAGATGTGCCGAGGAGCAGGAAAGAAAAAGAACCTGCACATTTATGCATTTTGGATTCGGATGTGTTTATTTTAATAGGATACATACACATTTGTCATAGATCACTAGGTTTCTAAATGATTCCCATATGACAAACCAGTGTTGTGTTAATGTCACTGATGTTCAGTGGTTGGGGCGTGTCTGCCCTCATTGCAAGCCAGACACACCACATAAGAAAGTGCTGTGATTTATATGCTTCATTTCTAGACAATAAAAGCGGCTTGGGCATTGGGGCGTCACCTGTTGGCTCTCCAACAACGTGACTCTGAAGTGTTGGTATAATATAATGTATAGAAAATTGTATGTCATATATAATGAGAAATGTAGCAGAACAACAAATTTGCCATTTAGTTGAAAAAGAATAGGAAAACCAAATGTTTTCTACTTTTAAAACAAATAGAATTAATATGTATTAACTTCAAGGGGCAGTAATCGCGTACATCCAGCATCCAAATATGTTTTTTTCAGTTTCTAAACATTGTAGGTTAAAAAGAGTATTGATCAAAAATTTTATTGATTGATATAGTTATTAATTGTTTTATTAAATATTTGAAGACCCCTGTATATCACTAGCAACATGTATCTAACAGTTATAGTATTGGTAATAGTTAAATATTATAAATGTTAAATATTGTACCAACAGATATTTAAAATCAATCATTGACCATAAATCATCACAAATACTGAGAAATATAATTAAATGTTAGTCTTGTCTCATTATGGTTGAGACATTTTTTTGTTTGTTTGTTTATTTCTTTTATTGCAGTGTAGGTTCTCCTTCGACCCCCACCTTCACCTTTCCTACTGGCCTTACTGCCACATCTTCTGCTCCTTCCTGGGCCCCAAGCTCTGGAGCCTCACAAAGGAGCCCTAACAAGAGAGAATAAAGAGCCAGTGCCACTTGGACGGGATTACATCCTAGTAAGATTCTTCAGTCCTCTTGGCCGGCCGCCCCTTAACCCTCCCTTTCCCTGATTAGAAAGTGAGCAGGGAAAGGCTGCCTGGATATAGTAAAAGAGTCCAATGAAGTGTTGCACTGTTGTGCGGAGTAGACTTGCACAGAGACATGTCAGTCTCTTTGCATCAGAAATCCTGCTATTGAAGTCACTGTAAAGCGCTGTATTTACTCTAAGTGCAACGTCAAGCAGAATTAGATTGAAATCACCACTTTAATACATTTTACACTCTCAAATCAACATGTTTGGTCAAGGGTCTCTGATCAGGGAAGTATCACATTACTGACCAAATGCTGGTAATCCCTTTTTTTTAAACAAACTATAATCTACATTTTTTCAAGCATAGTTCCCAAGTGTAAATTTAGCTTCCGTTCATGCTTGAACATGCCCAGGATGAGCGACAGGCTCAGCTACCGCAACAGCTCTCTCTCTCTTCTCTGTTTAACTATATCCTTCCTGCATCATTAATACCTGGCTCCACCTTCCTGTTCTCAGTTCCCCTCACATGCCCTCGTCCTGTCCCATCTGTCACCTCACCTGCTTCCTTCACTGACTACCTTACGGACAAGCTTGTTTTTTTTTTCTTTCCTAAATTTGGAGTGTAGATGTACAACCACCGTGGGCGAGTGATGGCCCTCATAAGCTCCCTTTGTTTTCGCCACCTGAGCCTTGCGCCCCCTCCAACCGTGGCAGAAGGGGTCAGGTGACAGGTGGACAAAAACCAATAGCTTCAGAGTAAATGATGCATACCCCAGCAACAGTAAATAAGAGGCAGGGTGCTATTAAAGAATGGCAGCCTGCATAGCTGCCATTCTTTCTGGGTTGTTGGGGATGCCGGGGGTCACCTATAGCTGAGCGAAGGTTGCTGTGCACACACATGTGCGTGTCAGTGCATTTACAAATGCATTTGTGTGTCTTATCTGTGTTGAAGTGTAGGATGGGTACGGATGTATGTTGCTGAAGTGCAGTGGTCGAAGGCCATGACACACTCACCCAAAAAAAAAAGAAAAAGAAACCTTGCACCCGAGATAAATGGAAATAGCTTTGGGGCTGATGGCATAGACCAGATTATAGTTGTTTGTGGATGACGGCAGTAATAGCCGTTATTCTTTTGTTGTGTTTCTTTTCTCACTTATCTTCCAGGGAGATGTCTGACATAGTCATAGTCATTTCAGCTGTGAGGAAGGTTAAGTAATTCAACAAAATCAAACTGATGGAGTAACGACCGCATCCACCTCCGCGATTTGTCACTGCCATTAGCGATTCCATTTTTATTTTTTACTTCAGCCATTGCTATTATGGTATTGTTTATGGGACGGTGGTATTGTTTAGAGAACCTGCGTCAGAGTGGCTAACCTCAGAGCTGAGAGGGAGAAAAACAGCATTGGGGAGTGGGGGTGGTGTAATTGCTTCCCTCAGGAGCTCCATCATTACATCGCAGCCAAGGAGGCAGCTGCTTGCTCGCCATCCAGGGCTCCCCTCAGCCAGGCCCCGCAGCACTTCTCTGCTCTCCACTAGAGCAGGGTTAGGGACTGATGAAGCCTGGAACTCTTTCGTCTTTAACATCGCAGCCAGGACAGCAGCCACCAAGCCAGCCAGCCAGGCAGGCAGGCAGGCAAGCAAGCCCCCTCCCCAGCCCCAGCTCCCAGCCAGGACACTTTGTGGTGCTCCACTGCCCAGTAATTGATGCCTTGCACTGGGGATATATTTAATCACCATAACAAGGAGTTTGTAGGAATAAAATGATCTTGTAAAGGCACTACAAAGCTCTCTGAACAAGCTGGATCAGAGTTTGTGGGAATCGGAGGGTGAGATCTGAGTGCATGAGTGTATAAGCATGCCTGACTCTTGTTCTCCGACACACTCCGAGTGGAATCGCAGACGCTCACCTATGTCCTCCCCGTCTCCCACAACTACACCTCGTTTCTGTCTCCCTCCCAAAAAACACGACTGCAGGCCAACAAATTTCATTACAACAGCCCTAAACTGCACAGTTTTAGAGCCTTCTAATTATTCTTCTCTCAGATGTGGTCGTGTTGAGAAAGGCTGTAAATCAACAGAAGCAGGACTGCCAGGCCTGGAGCTGTGAGAAAACTGGAAACAAATGATGTTCCCCTTTTCCTTCCTTCTTCCACCATCCCTTTCTCAATCACCTTATCTCGCTGCCTACCTCCTTTGACTTCCAGGGACAATGAAAGATGAAACTGAAAGACTAAAGTGGGTGGGTGTCTGGTGCATGTGGTTCTGTGGCTCAAATGAGGCTGGTGGTGAGGTACTGAAGAGACTGCAGTTGACGCACTGAACTACGGCTCTGACATTTTTCATTCACCGCTGGCCACCGAGGAGCTCCACCGAAGCCGATGGGGTGACGAGTTGTGCTAAAGGGCAGCACCACGGTAGCTGTGACGCAGTGGTGAGATGGCCAGCAGGCAGCTGAGTGATACCTGAGACCAGGTCTGTCTGTCTGTCTGTTGCACAGTCTGTGGCTGCCTGTAATCAGCTTCTTTAAAAGTTCCAGCCAGTAATTGCTCAGTATAGCCCCGAGATAGTAATCAAAGCGATGCTGAACTGTATGTATGTTCTCCTTCTCTTTGTGTCTCTATCTTTCTTTCTTTTTTCTCACCCACTCACTTTTTCTTCACATTCGGAGACACTGTAAAAAAAAAAAAAAGCTTTTTAAGCATCTGTTTTTTTTACAGTTTGAGAGGAAAATCTATTCAAATTGAACTAATGGCAAAATTGATATTGCTTTGAAGAATTCCTCCCCCACACCCCCCTCTGCTCTCCTGTCTATGTCCTGGTTGCATTTTTCCCTGTTCTCTGTTCTCTTATCTTTCAACTATTACAAGAACAGTCTAATGGCCCTTTTAAGTTTCCTGCCAGCTGTATTCAAAAAAATGTCTTCTCTTCTTCATCTGTGGACAAATGTGGCTGATTGTGTTTGCGAATTTCCTGATGCCTTTTCCCTGAAGTCATCATGAGGGCATTAAAGCTGTTTGTCTAGGCATGAGATGAATCTGTTCCTGAGCAGATCTCACGATGTGTCAAATCTGTCAACCGTCGTAAGTTGCAGCGAAGCGTTTGATGTGGTTGATTCAGCACAGACTGATGAGCCAAAACTGTTCACTGATTACCTAATGAGATGGTTGTTAAAAAACACAGTGCATCACAAAAAAAAAATCATCTATTTTTGACAATGAATAGGCTTGTGGCTACTTGTTAGCATGTCAAGAGCCATTCGGAGACTTTCTACTTTCTATGGTCTTTAAAATATGAAATTCCCCAAGCTAACAAATCAATAAATGTAACAGCCTGAATTTCTCCATGATTTTGTCACTGTTGTCTTCCATGTACCTGTATTATTTCTCAGTTGTAGCCCGATGTTGGAACTGTGGCACATGCTCAGAGCATCCAACTCTGGTCCAACTAAAGATATTCTTGTAGCTGTAGCTCGACTCCCAGTCCCAGTTTGATTTAGTGCAATTTCAGTTTCACTGTATTATAAACTAATGCCATATGAACGTTCTCATGTTCTGTGTCTCAACTGCCGTTAGATAGATTTGTTATAGTGTGATGGGACTAATGTTAACATCTCCATATACAATTGGACACCTTTTATATATCCTTAGTTTGTGCTGTTGCTATGACCAGAATGGTCTAACCCGGGTGAAGTAATCTATTAACTGTCATGAGAGGAGTGAGGTAACAGACACCTGCAGTTCAGCAGATGTTCCATCAGTTATCACTGGCCGTTCTTCACTGACCTCACCCAGCACCCACCCCCAGCTCCTGGATGATGGCCACAGCCTAAGTACACCTGTTGGTCCTTTTCAATAGGGCTCTGATGTCCTTATCATTGTTTTCAAGTTGTAGACTTTCAATCTGTATCACATCCACATAAACACTGTGATAAAAGTTCCATTCTGTGCACAAACACAACATAAACCCCCATCGAAAGACATGCTGTCACTTAGTACTTAGTTTGATGGACTCATTGCTCAACTTTAATGCCGCCTTAGCTTATGTCACGCTGAATTCAGGTGGAGGTGAAAAAATGAAGCACAGTGTCCTTTCCTCTTAAGACTTAGAAGTTAACCTGCTTAAGATTCTGCCTGGCGTGGGATATCAGGTGAGGCTCATCCAGCATGGGGGATCAAATCTCATCATCACCTAGCACGCAAGGTTCAAAGATGTTAATACATAGAGGAGGCCTAGGAGCAGTGAGGGAGGGGGGGGAGTGGCAGTGGCACAGAGAGAGAGAGAGAGAGAGAAAGAGAGAGAGCATGGACCCACAAAGGAGACATCAGCGAGAGTAGAAACAGAAGCAGAGAAAGAGAGGAGTAAAACAGCTCACACATTCTGGAGCGAGGAATGAAGGAGTCAAGGAGAGGAGGGTATCAGTCCTGCAGCTCAGCTGAGACTGTAAGAGCACGAGTGAGAGAGAGCGCAGCACAAGCCAAGTGTTTGAAGTGGATCACTGTAGGCCAAACATCTGAAGAGGACAAGACTGCAAACATGTCACACTGCAGCCTGCTTGCATTTAATAACAGATGTTTGGTCTCTCCACCTCCGCCAGTGGCTCCCCATTTAGGTTGGTCTGACCTAGTGAATGAATAATATATGCATTTTAGTTTTCTTTTAAACTTTTTACACGTAAAAAAAAAACAGGAATGGTCATTTTTAGCAGCCCCAAATATTCCCAACTCCTTGACCTCCACTGTTATCTGTCCTCGAGTGCAGGTTTAGTCCATTGCCCAAGGCCTTGTCAACAGTACTTGTTACAGGAAGAGGAGACACACATTACTCTTTCACTTATCCCACCCAGTTTTTCCCAGAAAGCCTAAGAAGTCAACATGGTAATCTTCAGTCCTCCGTCCCATCCTCCTAAATACAGACAGCGAGAACTGTAATAAGCCCAACTGCAAATTTTTCACTGCTTTTGTCAGTTTTGCTCTGTCCACTCTCCTCACGGCAGAATGCTCAGCCACGCTTCCTCTTTAACTGTGTAATTACTCCGCCGCTCCAGCAGCCCATATATTGTCCCCATGTCGTGGCATCGCTGGTGATTTGCTAATTTATGGGTACACAGGGGGTTCAGAGTTTTAATAATATTTGGGAGATCTCACGGCAGGCTTCGCCTCACCCATGTGATGGATGAAGACTCGACTGAGCCATTGCAATTCTGAGCATGACAAAATATTGGCACACGGCAGCTTTATACCTCTTCACTCCTTTATAGGGGCTGGCAGTGGCACGGGAGCAGAGCTCGTGGACCTTCATGAATTATAGATATGAGACTGAATGATTGGGGCAATGAGAGCGATGGACAAACGGGACAGGATATAACTGGCTGATACACTGCTGCTCCTGTTGTCCTGCTGGATGCTGATGCTCACATAGATTAATGATGGGATGCTAAATAAAGCAGATCTCGTGTCGGAGCTTTCATTGGCAATAAAATGAGAATCTGTCACGTGACACTGTTGACTGCTGATTGAAGTTGACGGCAAAAGTCAGATGTGTTTTCAAAGTACTTTTGACAGATGGATCCATTATAGGGGACTTAAACGTCTTTAGAACATCGATAGAGGAACACATGTCTTCTTCTCAGTCTGACTTCATGTCATGTTCATGTTGAACACACTGCAGGTAACAAGAAGTGGCTGAAGTCACTATCACTGAAACATGCACTACTTCATGTACCTGGCTAGATATAATAATGGACAATGATAATGGATATGGCATACAGTGTTTATTGTGTTACTAAACTACACAAAGATACATTTCACATTCCCATATTTTGATAATTATTATTAAGTTTTCAGCTGTCTTGGGCTGCAATTAATGAATATAATGTGATTTTTTTTTCTTTACATATTGATTAACTGTCTTATTCTTCAACATTTTATTGAATAATAAAACATATTTTCAAATTAACTGCTTCATCTAAGTGAAAAATCGTCTTTAGAAAAGGCGTAGAAACATATATATATACATATATATAGTTATATACATATATATATATACATATAAACTGAGACAATTATTGAAACTTAACATCACTCTGATGATCAACTTAGTGATTAATCGTGTAATAATTTCAGCTATAATTTGTATTATCCCCCCCTCTGTTTATGAGTCCCTGCTGTCAACTGAAATGCATTTGTTCACAAATATAAGATATAATTATACGAATCATTCCGTGTTGCCATTCATTTGCTGATGACAATGACATCGGCACATGCTTCCTGTCAGTTTTTGTTTCTAACACACGGAATTAAACATTGCCATTCTGTTTTAATGAACCACTTGTTGAGGAGCATTGATTGTGCAGACATTAAGCCCATGCTCAGATAAGATAACATGGAACATTCTCTAATCTAGCTCTGTCCTACTTCACACTTGACCAGATGGAGATGGGTTTTTTTTTTTTCCTCTATATCGCTGCAAGAAGAGAGGGGAGGGAAAAAAAAATACTCTCTTTAAAAATGAATACATTATTTATACCCACAAACAGCTTACCACCCAGTGTAAATCAAGTCCATGGCAGACTCTACTCAGTCCCTCTTAATGACTTGTAAAACATATGTGTTTTTAATCTTTCTCTTCTTTTCTCATTGCCTCGGCTCTTCTTTTTTTTTTGTTTCACCTTGCATGTACGAACACTGACACAGTTACACAATAACAGTGGTTCTCAACTTTCCTGATACATTTAAAAAAACAAAACAGCACACAGTCCAAACAAACCAAAGCAACCCCAACCTCCTTCTCTTGCTTCCAATTTGAAGGCGGGGGCAGGTTGTGTTAAGCTTGACCTTATGTCCAACAGGGCAGCTGCCTTCTTTGTCAACACTCGCCAGATAGCGTCAGCTGAAGAGGCCATTGTTATAGTATAGGTAACTGTTTTTACATGGGCGGTGCTCGGAGATTACCACTTAAGATTTATTAAAATGGCTGGTGATAAAAAAAAAGAAAAGAACAATGAGTCTTAGCCTGGATGAGTAAAGTGCTCCTAATTCAGCACAGGAAGAGGGGGATCCACGGCTCCACACCTACAAACAGAGGGGATCTGACAATGAATGTTCTGACTGCTTTGCCATCAATTAGCAAACAAGCCCATGGTGATTGTCTGTGAGACAAAAAAAAGAGGAGAAGAAGGGTATATGTGGTTGATATGAGACTGTGAAGAGCAGGTGAGCTTAGAGATAAGTGACCAGACTGTTCTCCAGGAGACGAGACTCTCTCATTCTGTCATTTGGATCAAACAAACTGACCGTAGGAAGACGAGGAAATAAAGTTTAACTGAGGAAATGTCAAGGGAAGCCGTCTCTTAATAATCTTATTAATCTTGATCATGAACAGCAGCTACTGTAAGCTGAATGTATTTCATGCTATCTGTGCATGCTGAGCTCTTCCTTCGCTTTAATAAATATTTTGAGATTAAAAGCTGCGTCCTACAGATGTTCGGGCAGACATGCATGGCAAGCGTATGTTTTTCGTGTTAAGAGGATACGTTTTAATTCAACTAGAGAATAATTATTGAAAATGCTAGGCTGCAATCCTAATCTGGGGTCCAATCAAAGCATGAGCCTTAGTCAGATTAAATCTAACCCCACGTTTCCATCTGCTTTAAGACATCTCCAGAGAAATACACATTTTCTTTGGAGGAGAAAACAACAGAATTAGATGTTGGCCGGCTGCGGTCTTAACGTCAGTGTTTACCAAGTCAGTATGGATTAAAGACAAGCCCGTCCTTCTGGCCCAGGAGCAGGTCTGCACAAAAGGACAGAGCAGCATTCCTAAAGTTCCCTGACCCAGACTTTCAGACAGACACACACACACACACACACTCGCGTATAAACATGCACTCCATCATTACCAAACCTATGACTTTATGTGCAATCAGCTTGTATATTGCTTGGGTGCATTTTTAAATCCGCAGCAGCAGAGTTGACCGGCGAATAGACAGCAGGATTAATCAGCGGCATGTTGAGATGGGTGACATCATCATACAGATTCAGGTTCAGCTGGAAAGTTTGGCCAGGGACAGTGGACACAACTGCCATCACCTGTTTCTTTCACCTTCTCCTCCCTGCTGTCGCGTTTCATGGGGGAAGTTTATCTCGGTGAAAGACTCGAATCATAGTTTGCAAGGTAGCATATTTTTATTTAACTGAGGGCTTGGCAAGATTGTGTCATTTTTATTTTTTTATTTTTTTTACACAACAATAAAGAGTTGTGAAATGGTAGAAATTGTTGCATCTGTGTCAGATTCCAGTTCCCAGCAAAGCGTCTTATCTGTCGGTTCACCTTTTCAGAGTGACAGGAGTCAACAGCAGGCTTCTATTACCTCCTTCCTTCAGACCTGGCCTCGGCTGCAGACGTGTCAGCCTGTGGCATTTTGGCTATTCGATAATACAGTTACACATGTTCACATTTGTCAGGGGGACTTAAGACATATGTGACACTCTGCTGTCTTTCTTTGTCCAATGTCATACTTTGCCTCGTGGAATTTATGGCCCTGTCTGTCCACAGCTCTCTGTATTTCACACTGTGGATTATTTCACTGCTCACTGTGTGTTTCACACTCATGCGTCCCAGTAAATCACCCGGTAACTCCACCGCTATCTTGCCCCCTTGAATAACTCAGTTTCACTGTAGCTTGTTTTAGTCCTTCTTTTTAATGCCCATGACCAATTGGATATGTTCTGTTGGCAGCCATCTTGCTCCTCTTACACACTGGTCCATTGTGAATAAGACGCGAAAGAAAGAAGAAAAAAAAAGAAGTAGAGAACCCTCTGGATTTTTAACTTGTGTGAGGCGATAAATGTGTCTCATGTGACTCCACGTCCCACCAACTAGTGAACCTGTGTTTCCATGATATTCAACAGTCGAATCCGACCTTATCAGATGCTCACATAGCTTCTGCCAGGACTATTTTATGTTTGACTGGCCAATGCTGTGTCCATCCAGGTGGATTCGGGCAACATTTGAGCCACAATTCCACCTTTTTGTGTGTGTATGTGTGTGTTTGTCGCAGAAACCCTTGACTCTGTGGCTGAACAGGCCCAGCAAAGAATTATTTAAATATAATTTTCAAGACAAAATATGATAAGGACACAGGCACAAAGTTTAGCAGCTTTTTGGACTGAAAGGAAAACAACAGAAATGTTCTCACTTAATGTGTATTGTTTTTGTTGCAAAGCACATTTTGAGTATTTCAGACGCCATGTGTTTTCTATTAAAAGCAGCAATAATCCTCCCAATTTTAAACACGGTAATATGTAACGATTGGACGTTTTTTTTTTCAATTTAGATTTTAAAATCCAAACTCACGAAACACTGCACATGGAACTGCTTTCATATGATCATTTAATATTTAAAGATATTGTCGACTGTAGAGCTCCGGGAGCGGCACGAACATAAAAGCTTGCAAATACTTAGTGCAGAAAAGCTCACTATAACTCGGCCGTTTATGAAATATGGACACTAACTTTATCTACATCACATCAGACTGACCAATAGCCAGTAAATGCATTTAATAAATCTAGCGACAGTACTGGTTCAATGGAGCACACACACACACACACACACACAGTGTGTGTTGACATGAAACTAGACATACAGATCATAAAAGAGGGAGGAAGTATCATAATCTCTCATTACATCATTCATGAAGGTTATTGCAAAGACATAAACCACGGCTGCAGGAAATGACTTAATAACTGTCATAAAAGTCAGTTAAATACTAAATAGTACTCTGTTAATACCCCGCCCCCCTCCATTCCTGATCGATATATGTTGAAATGAGAAGGTTTTTTTTCCATCACTGGAATATCAGCTGATCCTTGGAAGGCTTCAGGTTTTTTTTCCCGAGCACAAACACACCTGCCTGATTCAATACATCGTCTCACTTGACTCACATTTAAATGGCTGATTTTCAAGGAATAGCTTTCTTAATGGTACACTTCGCTGCACTTTGATGTGAGCGCGTTATTCTCATGGATCCTCTTTGAAGATAAAAGTTCTGTAAATCTGTGGAAAATGGATCAAGCACAGTACGTGCGGTTAAGAATATCAGGCTCTGTTTTTGGCAAGCCCTTAATTCACATCTCAAGGAACTCCTCTAATAATTGTCCACCGACTGCTTGTTTCTAAACTTGAAATGCCTTCGTCTCCCGTGCTGACCCGCTCGATGCTCTCCGGAGGTCACGTTTTTTGGTGATGTGCCTCAGTCAGAGAGTTACCTAAAGCCATTTTATCAACTTTAACAGACTTTGTGGACCTTTTCAGTTATGGCCCAATTATCCTTGAGAATCTTGCAGCAGGAATCCAAATGTCAGGCGTCTTCCACGTTATTTCTCCCACAACTCCTCAGTGTAGTGGATTCTGTAATTAGTACCTGTGGGATGTGTCAGTGTGATCACAGGGTGAGGGCTAAGCATGGCTCCTTGCTTAAAGCGGTCCTTCATAACGGCTCTGTGGCTGCGTTGTTCAGGCAGGGATTTTGTATTTGATAGAGCCCCTGAATCAGACGTCACAGCAGTGTCAGCAGTGTGTGGATATGAAGGCAGGGGCATCTGCTGTATCAAGGTGGGTCTTAGTGTTCTCACAGCCTCGAGACTTGCATTCCCACAATTGAGTTTTTAAAAGTTGGGAAGTGCAGTATAAGGCAGACAAAAAAAGAAAAGTAGCATTCTCTGGAGGACCAGTGATCTCTTGATACACCCCCAAAGTTATATCTGTCGCCTTGTACCTACCAACCTTGTTAGTCTGTAGCCTATACATTGGTGAAATGTCTCACATTGCAACTCTTACGCTCATATGTCATATTTTAGACTTTCTACCAGAGTTTTCAGTTAACATGTACTCTATTTCCCCTAAAGGAAAACCAGACTTGTGTTTATCTTCATGTAAGGACATTTACTAGACACTTAAGCGGTGCAATAACATCACATGACCAACGTCTTTTGCAAATGCACTCTGGCTTTGCATGAGATCACGGAGTGGACTGGTTCATATAGAGCAGGGTTGTCAAACTCAAATGACCTGGGGGCCAATGAGCATCTAGTCTGGTCAAGACGGGGGGCAATATAAGATATTCATACAGCCCAAATGTTTAAATGCACTTTTGTAAGTCGCTTTGGATAAAAGCGTCTGCTAAATGACATGTAATGTAATGTAATGTAATGATATTAGACAGAATTTCAAAGTAAAAGTGCTTGTTTTGATATAAAATGATTCACAATAAAATAAAAAACATATTTAGGATGCAAAAAAACTGAGAATTAAATTGAAAATTTTGCAAATAATGACAAGGATAATTGTGATTAAAACAGCTTAAATATATGTAATTTCATGTTGACTGTAATACATTTAATAAAGCCATGATTACAACCGAATGTCTTATTACTATTATAAAAATATTGCGGGCAAATACATTTAGTCTATATTCTGTCTCTATTCCATCACCTCGCACAGTGGTGGGCGGGCCGCATGTAATCGATTGGAGGGCCACATGTGGCCCCCGGGCCACCAGTTTGACACATGTGATATAGAGGCCCTCGCTTTCACTGTATTCATCCTTAACAATAACTGATAGATGAGGATGCATAATGTCAGCAATTTTACACAATGTCTCCTGTACCTGTTCATATTTTCCAGAATATCTGAGCAGTCCACGTGAGAGGACAGTAGGGAAAGCTCTGGATAATTCACCGCAAACAAGTGGACGATTGTCCTGCCTCCTGCAGGCTCAAGCCGGGCAAGACGATCCCCGCTGCCTTCGTCTCAAAAAATTCTGTACAGTTTTTGACAGAACATCCCTTGAATTCATCTTTCAGTGATGTCACAGTAAAGTAAACAAATCAGATTTCATGTAGTTACGCACATCTGTGTTCTAATCACCTCGGCTCTTATTCTACACGTTCAGGCTCTAAATAAGAGAAAGGGTATTGAAACTACACAGGGAAGCAGTGGGGAAATCGACTGATGGGGCCGCTCAGCTCAGTGTCTCTGTTTGATATAAGAGCTATTCTATGCAAAAGCACTCCCCACTCGTTTCCCCCCGCCCCCCTCCTCCCCCTTTGTCACTTAAAGAATGCTTGGCGCCTGTGGATTAATTAAAGTCTAAACATTAAATATTGATTGATGCATTATCAGTGGCTCACAGTCGCCTCCTCTCAGATTGATTTCCGCTGTGATTTATTGTCATATTTGCAGAGTCATTTCACTTGATAACAAAGAGAAATTGCTTGCAACCTTGGTACCCCCACCATTAGCCCCCCACATTGACATGCTCCCTGGTACTTAGCTCTCCTCTCAACCTCCCTCCCCTTTTTCACCCCTCTTGTTTTATGCTGTCTCTTTTATTCGTCCCCCACTTTTACCGACTTCTTCCTTCATCTCTGCTGTCATCCCCATGCCATTCACCAATACGTCTGCGCTGCCATTTCTCCCACAATTGTTTGTAATGTGATGCGGCTGCACGGATGTGTTGATGCTCTGTCACAAGTCTGGCAGACAATCGTAATAAATAAAGATTTCTAAAATCTAATAAATTGCCCGTTGAGAGGACATTCCGGGCAGAATATTTTATCGCTTTATTTCCCCTATTTATTTTCAATTTTGATCAAATGCGATGCTTTCCCCGTGTACTTCATTTAAGCAATAACTATGTCGTACTTAGGAAGGTAAAAAATCTAAAACCATTTTTCTGGTTCAGATCTTCCCTCCAGTTGTTTCATATACTGTATCTTTGTTTTCCTCCTCAGCTTTCAGCTGTCAACAACTCTATTAATTTGTCAGGGGCATATTATTTATAGGCTTATTATCCTATGTTTCACATCATCATTTGTTTGCCAGATATTTCCTGCCAACTTCCCCGGCTGATAGCATCATCTTATTCCTGCAAAGCAAACGCACACTCATTGTGGATAAATGCATAAAAAGGCATACAGAAACGCTAAGGGATGAAAACAATCAGATGTCACTCTGTCAAAACTGCCATTAGCTGGCTTTCTCACACAGTGCATCTCTTCCCCTTCCTGTTAACATTACTGTAAAGGAAGCCTCTCTGGTATAATTTAGAGCCTATTCTATTCTTACTCCAGCTTCGGAGACACACATTACTGCGCTTACCTGGTTATACTGTGTTAAAGCAGAAGAATAGCTGTGTTTATTAACACGTAATATTTTTAGAACTTTTAGAACTCCTCAAATCAACTCATTATTTCAAGGTCTCGGGACAAATTGAGTTTTCCTGATTGCAATTGGATTTGGTGACATTGAATTATGAGATATGTCCTAATTTGTTTTGGTTGAAACTCTCTCTTTCTGTCGCTCTCTCTCTCTCTGTCTGTGTGTGTGTGTGTGTGTAACAAAGAAGATCTTGTGAGTCTTAATTTTTAAGCCAGTGTTGAACGCAGCGAATCATGTCTTCCAGGTCTCACACGGTAGCGCGTTGCGTGCTAAACTGCGTTGCCGCTCATGAGACACGATGGTGTAGGAAGCCACATGTCCCCCAAATCAAGGGCTGAATGAAAAACTCAACACATGTGACACTGGCTCGGTTCATACCAGGCAAATGTCATTGTAAATAATTGTTTGGATGTATCACTGCGTCACTGTGGAATGCTCTTTTATTTCAAACCTGGGATTTGCTGCAGAAAAAAAACCATCATTTTTTTTTTTACATAAAATGAGTTGCAGAGCAGCGCATTTAAATGTAGAAGACAATGCATTTTCTTTTTATTAAAAGAACATTTACTCTCTATTTTTAAGGGTGACTGTGTTTAACAACAGGAAGAGCATGACTTGCATGTTTTCCCCTTGAGTTAAATTCTCCTTTTCATTTCGAGCTGCAGTGGAATTTCAGCTCGGCTACATATTCATTCATGAGTCATACATCATCTATCCAGAGCATTCTGCTTAATCAAATAGCCTCTCTGTGTTTGACATCTATAATCAGCACGCACTGAGGGGAATTATCCAATTAACCCTAATTAACATTTTAATATTCTTCAAACTACATGAAGATTAGCTGTGTGCTTTGACTGTTTCAAAGCATGTTCACACATGCTCTACAAGCTCATCTATTGTCTGGCGGCGCTTAATTAAGGCTAAATTTGCTAATTGTTCATTTGTATTTTTTCCTATTGGCCTGCGATGATAAATCACTCCGCCGTAATTCATCTCGCCGGATGTGCTTCATCTCTGTCGCGTAGCGGCTCGCCGTGCGGCTGAAGATGAAATGTTCATTGTTAGCATCATCTGTCACACTGTGGGAGGAGAATGATGAAACAGCTGGGATTCACTTCAGCTTTACAGGAGCAGACCTCTTCTTCACACACAGCCTGCTCCGTCTACACCGGCTCTGGATTAATAATCACTATTAATGTCTCTTTTGCAACAGTGGCAGCTCAGAACAGCACACGCATGCAGATGGTGTAAAAAAATAAAAAAATAAATAGATAAATAGAAAGAAAAAAAAACAGGCCTTTACACAGGGCAGCCTGTGGCCAAGGGGAAAGGGAACTTGACTTGTAACCGGAGGGTCGCCGGTTCAAATCCCCACCCGGCCAAAAAGGGCTGGGGTACCCCTGAGCAAGGTACTGCTCCCCGGGCGCCACTCAGTGTGGCAGCCCACTGCTCCTAATTCTAGGATGGGTCAAAATGCAGAGGAATACTTTCCCTAAGGGGATTAATAAAAACTAACTTTAAACTTTAAACTTTACACAACACTAGTCTACCGCTTTATACTCCACATGAGGGTCGTGGGTCACTGGGGCAATCCCTGCTGACACAGGGCGACACGGGACAGGTCGACAGTCCATCGCGGGGCCAGCACACAGAGATGAACAACCATTCCCTCTCTCGTTCACACCGTCGGGCAGTTTCGAGTGTTCAGTTAACCTCTGCGTGTTTTTGGACTGCGGGAGGAAAGCGGAGTACCCAGACACACACTGGGGGAGAACATGAAAACTCTATGTGGAAAGACGTTCACACGACAGCAGCCTGCAATTCAAAGGTCCTTCCTAAGGTATGATTCATAAACTACAGTATTAACACTATAATTTACAGTTTAGTTAAAAAAAAAATTATCGTTGCACAGATGTTGTAATATCAGAACAGAAATCCACTTATTGAATACAATCGAGAGCAACAACGCGCCACTTTGAAATCCTAATATTCTAGTGAGATTTTTAGTTGAGTTTCCCTAGGACAGAATCATTTCATTTATTACAGATTTTACAAATGAAGTGTGATGATAAAGTCTTAACAGAACCTTTTGTGCTTGAACTCAGTGCGAAGATATTAAGACTCGGGGCATCTGGCCTGATCAGCAACTTGGTAAATACTCCCTCTGGAGTCCAGACACCAGTGGTGATGATGGTGGTTGATGACTTAGAGGATGAAGAATGATGGACTTAATAACGCTGTGAAGACTGGGAGGTGATGAGGAGTTGGCGAGCGTGCACTATGGACAAGAACAAGGTATAAAGACAGTGCAATCAGTGAAGACTTCTGAAAGGAAAATGAATGTCTTTGGTGCTTGGATATGAAACCTGAAGGCTTCTTCTTTTTGTGCAGCAACTAGGGAAAATCCTCCCAGAGTCCAGACACTGGAGACCTGATGAGGAATGATGGATCAGATGAGACTTGGTGGCGACGAGGAGGTAAAGGTTACACGTGGCACTATAAGTGCAAGAAAACTAAAGCAGAAAGAGGCAAATTATTTTTGTGTTTATTTGTCACAAAACGCAAAGTATGAGAATAACATTTTGACGGAAGCGTGTCTCCATGCAGGAGCTTGATTTGTCTACATTCTGGATGACATGGCCGCGTTTAATCAGCATCTGCAACAGTTTGATGAACACACTTACATAAAAGACACAGCAGTGTCTTTTATGTAAGTGTGTTTTTCCTTGTATGTATGTACGATGATGTCCTTCCACAATACTGATAAATGTCCCTTTTTGTTTTCTTGTGAGGTTTCCTGCGAGAAATCGCATTCTTCTATTGCTCTATCTTCTATTGCTCTATTCTTCCAGTATAGGGCATCTCTCTCTCTCTCTCTCTGCAGTCTCTCCCTGCTGCATGTATTGGCTTTAGCCTCCACCAATCGTCTTATTGATCCCAAATGAAACACTGAACTCATCAATATGGTCTTAATGCGAGTTTGTTGTTCAATCACTTGCCATTTAAATCACCCGGCTCAAGTTCCACGGATCCATCCGTTTTCTGTCATGCCATGCACATCTCAACAATTTGCTTTGTCATTTTGGGAGGAGTGTGCAATTATCATAAATATCTCCCTTGCAGTCACTTTGTCAGCCCCGCGGTGTGGCGTGATCATGCCTGCTTGAATTCACGAGACTGTCCCCCTTTTTTGTCGTCTTTCTTTGTTACCTTTTATCACATGTTGAAAGTAGGTGCTTTTCTCTTGCCACCGATACTTACGATGGCCTATTCTTACGTCTTAAATGAGGTTTCTTGAATGTCACAAATGAAGTCAAAGTGCAAGCCCATTGATTACGCTGGTAATTAAGATGTAAATGTGGTTGTGGGCTGGTGAGCGATCACACCTGTGATAATAGTAGAGCGCTGTTCACATCACCAGGGGTCTGACTGCCATGCAGTGTGCTCGCCTTATCAATGTTTGCAGTGTATCTTCTGTTTAAGTATAGGCTCCACTCCTAATGCGTGCTGTTTGCTAGTGCTGTGATGGCACTGGCACATCCTGGGCTACATTGTAATGACACTTCTCTCCAGTGGGTGCAAGTGGCTCCAGATATTGTTAACCACCTGGTTAAACAATAGGACCACAGTTAGATGTTACAGTTCAAATGAGAGTCACCAGTGCGATGAATATAGAGGGTTCACAACTCACGCCACCGGGACCTCCAGCACAGTACAAGGGGACAATGGGAGACACATTAAGGTTACGATACATTATACATTTAACAGTTTAGCTTCAGTGCCAGGTAGAGAATGAATGACATGGGGCAGGGTGGCACATCCTTGGAGATGTTTGTCGGGAGATGTCCCTCCCTTCTCCATGTTTACACTCATAGGGGCCACACTTGGCTGTTAGCGGGGGGGAGAAAACTGGGAAAACAGCCATGCTTGTGAAAGCCAAGACTACTCTGAATATTAAAGAGAGGCGGAGAGAGGGAGAGAAGGAGAGAGAGAGAGAGACAGAGAGAACCAGCTATCTGGACAAAACAAAGCTGGGTTTGGAGAGCATGGAGCACATAATAAGCACAGCTCTTTCACTGCATACCCAGGACACTCTGGAAAAGTGGGGAGGCTGCTGAATGGGAAAGGAAGTAATAAAAAAAAGCAAACTTCTTTGAAAAGGGTCCACTGTGTGTGTGTGTGTGTATGAGAGAGAGAGAGTGTTTGTGTGCACATGTGTAACCTACCTACAGAGAGGGTTTGGACTTAATTCTTTAACATTTTTTTTTCATTGTCTGTATGGAATCTTAAAAACTCTGAGACCATCACAGTCAGTGAGTGGATCTTGGCGGTCCAAGGCATGGTTATCTGCGGCCCTGCCAGACATTTTGATAAGCATTTGCAAAGCTGCAAAATGCCATGACCAGATGAGCCAGGAGGAAGAAGGTGATGCGAAAAGAGCAGCGGCGCTCGATGAGAGAGTGTGATTCCCCTTCTGTCTGAGACGCAGTCTGAACGAGCCAAAGGCAGAGAGTGGAAAAGAGCGGCTGCTTTGACCGCGCGCAAACATAAGAGAGGCTCCTGAACTCAACCATGTATACATGCAATGGATCGTTTTTTCCCGGTGTGTGAAAATGTGACAGTGAGCAAAATAAAATTGGAGAAGTACACAACAGGAAGGAGGAGAGTGAGCTGTGAGGAAAAGAGGAGGCAGGAGACAGGGAACGAGTGGTGGCAGCGCTGTACCCTGAGGGTAGTCTTTTCACTAGTCTTCAGGGACCTGACTTCTCTGACGTCTCATATCTGACTAGACTACAAGTGAGGTAAATAGATAATGACAGGCACCGGCTCAGTCCCCCTCTAACCTCCTCCATATCTGGCGTACAACAATGCAGCTTTAACTAAATAATGCCTCATTTCCCTTCTATTTTGTTTGCCGAGAGATGGTGCCAGATTTATGCAGCACTACAGACATTTTTATACTCAGTGATTTACCATGTGGTCACCGGGTACCTAAATAACACACTTCACCAAAACAGACATGCACGCAGAGATTTCCCTCTGACACGCACACATACGCAAACACGAACATTTAAAGCTCCCTCTTGTGTGGTTACAAGGAGTCGGAAGAACACACATGTAAACCTCACATTAACCTCACATTAAGCACGCAACTCCGTTGAGTTTGAACCGCCGAAATGGCCGCGCGGTCCGCTGTTGTCCGTTTGTGCTCGTTTGTAAAAGCAGTTGTGATTGAAAATGTGTCATATTCAGCGCCGCTTTCTTCATTATAATGGAAAAAATGGATTTTACAGTTCACACACGTGAATCACTTTAGTCCAGCCAATCAGAAAATGCACGAAAATAACACACGAGTGAAGGTGCAGTCTCTCCCTTTTAGGGAGGCAGTGAGTTTGGGAGTGTCGTAGAGGCTCCGTCCGGCTTCCACTTCCATTCCTTCCCTGTAGCTCCAGGCCGGTTAGGGACACACTGGAGATCAATAGCTTGAGTTTGCCCAAAGCAGTCCCATTTCTCAGCCAGGACACTGATGCTAACTATCAATAGCAATAAGGGTCTGTCTGAGACACAGTTAACTGCTGGCCAGCCAACACAGCTGTCTGGCGGCAGTTGATAAACATCTTGTGCCCAGAGTCGCTGCAAATAAACCACTTTGTGTTTTAACTTTGTGGGTGTATTTACTGTAAGAATGTGTGTGTTTTTTAACATGTCTGATGACTTGGTGGTTACCTGCATGTGGCTTTGCTGTTGTTGCTCCTCGCCCTGTGGGTGTGACACAGACATCACATGTGTCCACTCTTTGCGCTCTGTGTTTACGAGCGCTTGAAGTAACGTATGGATAAGTCAATGTGCAATTTTTGGTTTTGCTTCCAGGTTCTTAAAAATACATAAACACTCAAATTTCAGAGGGTGATGTGATTTCTTCAAGATGTCTGGAGTGTTTGGTTCCTCTGGAACCTCCAGTCTTAGTGATGTGTGTCAGTGTAATCCGGCTCCATTCTGTGAAACATCTAACGATCTCAGCATCTCTCTTCATCTAAATATCATTTGTCAATGTCATATGAAAGCCCAATGTGTTGTTCAAGAATGCAAGGGATCCAAAGAAGGAGCCTTGGTGGTCGCCCCGGTGCTTGCGGTGTTTCTCGTTAATGTAACTCAAGCGAGCATGTTTAATCAAATACAATCAAGTGAATTTGGTTCATACAGTTGGAGACTTTAACAATTGCATCTCTGAATGAAAATATACCTATAAGCAGATACTAAGTTTGTTTATTTTTTAACAATAGGTACATTTTAAATTACCTATTAAACATATATTTTACTTTTTTAATTAAATAAAGTAATGACTTCATAATAATAACACAATTATTTGAATTATTTATTGTTTAACTGCTCTACCAGGTAACACTATCTTCCTATATAATGTTACAATTTGCATTATTATTAATAATGAATTACGTTTTTTTTTTTAAAAAAAACATAGTTAGTGTTTGCAAACATTGGAACAAGACGCGGATGTGGATTCCTCTTAGAGTGCACACCGTCTGTGGTGTGGGTTCCAGTTACACCAGGGACGACAGGACACCGCTGGCCACCTTGCCTGTCTCACTAATAACTGAGTGGACGAGACAATAGTCAGAAACACATTTCCCAACACTTGTATCGATGCAACTGGTCACTCACAGCTGATACACACACAAAACCACCACAGTAAACTGTGTGTGTGTGTGAGAGAGAGAGACTCCAATGACTGTATCAAAGGCACAAGTCATCCTGTGTATGCGTGTGTGTGTGTATGTGTGTGTGTGTGTGTGTGATGGGCCAGTGACCTCTAGCACCTCTGTGACACCCTTGAATGTTTGCTTGTTTTCCCTCAAACAAGACAGGATTGAAAGGGGGTGTCTGTACCTGCAGCTGAGATAATGTAAAAACAAACACAGCTCATTGATATTGGGTGATGCTGCAGGAAGTTGTCAGGGGCCACAATGGGGGGAGACGATCTGTGTGGGACAAGTGGTGGCAGGGCTGCGGGAGGACAATAGACAGGGTTTGATCTCTTAATTAATGGTGGCTATTGTTTGCTGCTGCAGGTACTGAATTTTAATGCGGCCGATTTTTCAGTGGGATTTGTTTAGTGGCAGAGTGGAGATCTAAATGCTGCATTCTGATCATCTGCAGGGGGAAAAACCAGAGCAATTATTAATAGTCTCCTTTATAAAGTATAATAACACTGCTCAAAAATGGAATGGTATCGATGTGACGACAAGAAGTAAAACAAATGATGGTATTTTATGCAAGTACAATTATTTTTAAGGAAAGCGTTTTGTCTCACTTGTAGTTGGATATCTCAATTATCGTTGCACGGCACCATTACACTGTGACACTGTGTGTGTGTGTGTGTGTGTGACTTGATACAAGGAAAATGTGGCCTATTGCTTTATTTCTTTGAGCATGAGGCCAGCTTACAACAATCCCTTTAATCAAGCTGCTAATCCTGCAAGACGTTAGCATGCCATGAAGAAGGCCATGCACCTCTGATATGTGTTGGGAACACGAAAGACTTTGATTTAGTGTTATTCAAATAAATAAGGCTCAAGTGTAGCAGCCATGATATACTTTTAGTTATATGTAGATATAAAAATCACGCTCATTTGGAAGGTGATGTAAGTTATTGATGTCTGTGCAGTTGATCTTTTTGAAGCATTTTTTAAAAACAAAAATGTAAGGCTTGTCATCAACTGCGGTCATACTTTCATTCTTATTTTATAGGTATTGTCAAAATGGTGGAATGTAAATGAAACCTCTATGAAATAAGTATGAAGTACCACCGGTGTTGTGAATGAGTGAGTAAATCCCACACTACTGAAGACCCTGCATCCTTATAAACCCTAAACCTACAAGTTTTACTCGTTTTCTCTTCGTACCACTCGGGGTCCCATTATCTCTCTCTCTCCCTCTCTCTTCACACACACACACACACGCGCGCGCGCGCGCGGAGGGAGAGGGGAGGAGAGAAACAAATGCACTCACACACACTCACTCAGTCACTCACACACACGCAGCTGACCTAGATGAAGGCCTGCTCCAGCTCGTTGTGATTCTTTACGCGTCGCGTCGATCAGGGAGCAGAAAGCCACCACGTGTTGATTCCGGTGTCACACAGTGAACGCGGCTCTCCGGATAGAAATACACTGAGTGAAGGAGGGACGGAGGGAGGGAGGGAGGGTCACTATAACCGCTGCTGGTTTGGCAGGGCCCCACCCCCTGTCACAGTTACCTTTGCGATATGATCAATGT
Organism: Solea senegalensis; assembly: GCF_019176455.1. Classification (NCBI taxonomy): domain Eukaryota; kingdom Metazoa; phylum Chordata; class Actinopteri; order Pleuronectiformes; family Soleidae; genus Solea; species Solea senegalensis. Next base: position 17,194,661 of record NC_058027.1, read on the forward strand.
ATGATCAATCATGGGGGATATCAGTGACAATCACGAATGGAGATACGCGCGCCGGACCTTCATTGATGCGCGTAACCGGCAAAATGCGCGTACTTAAAGTGCCAAAGGTTTATCTCTTGGCCTCCCTTAAAAAAAATAAAAGCCACTTATTTATATGTTTCTCACAGTGAACAAACTAAACTGTCTGTGTTTATTTAACGAAATACTATGATTCTATTAATAAAAAAAATACACATTTAAAATTATATGGAAATATAAATGTGTATCAAATGCCATGATGATGGGTATATATAATTACTTGATGATGAGTCAATATATCCAACCATTGTTTTTATCATAATTATATTTAATATAAAATAAAATATCTGGGCACATTTAACTACTGCCTTCTCCTTTAAACCACACACCTCTTTCTTTAGTTTATTAAACATGTATAATGGAAAATGGAAAAATAAATATTTTTTTTATTATCAGTATACAATCCAGCCAGACACACTATATAAAACAACGGCCTCAGTCAAAGTTGAAAACAAAGTTGTAGTTTTTTCCAGGGAGCTTGGTTTGAGTTCGGTCTCTCCAATCTGTGTGCGTGTGTGTCATTTCAGCCCATGATTGTTAACACTGTATCGTCACCGCCGTCCCGAGTGAATCCCATTTAAAATGTCTTCCGCTCGGCTGGGCTGCAAATCACCCTGTTTACAATCTCACACCAACACTCACATCAATTAACTGGCCATTGATTTTCCCGCCCGGGACATTACAATATTGCAGACCCCCTTCTCCTCTCCCTGCAGTTCCAAGTTTGGTGCCATAATTGCGCGGGCCATTCAGCTGCACACATACATGTAACACATGCTTTCCCTTATTAACGATCACTTGTTCTTGCATTGCTTTTGTCACCCTGAACACATCTTGATATACAGCATATACATATATATATATATATATATATATATATATATATATATATATATATATATATATATATATATATATATATATATATACTATACACATATATACATATGGTGTGTAATTGTTAAATTATTTTTGGCAGAACTGACGCATTGATAAAGCAGATCACTCAGAGCCATCAGAAGTATCTGATTTTTCCTCCTGCTCTTTCCCTTTTTCATGAATAAGTAAATAGTAGGGCTAGTCGAAACTAAAAGATAGCTGACACAAGAGAGGACCAGATCCATCTAGCCCGCAGCTGCTCTTTAAATATTCAGTGAAAAATAATGGCATCCGAGGCATCACCTATAGTAACATTATTATCTTCATTTCTCAAAATCAGCCCGACTGAGAGCTTCGTTTATCTTTTTCACGTAATAAATCTACTCGACTCACACGAGGCTCCGCTGGGACATCTTGCCCCTCTTAAAACAGCCCCCACTGAAGACGCATTCCCGTTAGTGCATTATTTAAGCACATAATACTGATAATAAAAATAATAATAATAATAATCACCACATACAAGTCATTATTTACATGGTGAATTAAGGCACAGGTTGTTGTTTTTTTTTTACCATCCGCGTTATGTTGCTCAATAATCACCGCCTTTAAAAACGTCCATTTGCAGAAATTCAAATATTTCAAACTGTCTGAAAAGCGTCCAACTTTTGATAAGAACATGAAGCAGTTATTAATGTACACAGATATCAACTGGATGTTGATGATATGGCCATCTTTAAGTAACTTTTTGTTATAACAGGTACATGTATGGTGTCAGGGCTCACATGACACTGATGATGAGTGTAATTCGTCCAAAAACTAAGTGTTTCAGAGAGAAAATGAGAGCTTTATTTATCCCTATTCGGATGGACAGACTTCTTTCCGCTGTCTGTGCCACGGATCACACTGAACACAAAGCGTTGGGATCTGCTGTGCGTAATGAGAGAGAGAGAGAGAGAAAGGAGGGAGGGAGGGAGGGAGAGAGAGACATGACGAGAAGGGAGGGAGAGCTGGAGGAGGTGGAGGTGAATGGCATCATGACTGAATAGCCCGGTGACCAATCAGACCCTCGATGGGCCGGGCTCCACATTTGTCCCAGTGCCGCACGGGCCCTCAAAGTTTGTTTATTCGCGGAATGCAGTGTGCGATGAAAACGTGTTAGTAACTAAACCCCCCTTTCTACTAATAATAATCTAATGACACTGATCGGGACTTCGGATCACACTGGGGACTTTTGGGAAACGCGCACCGGTGCCATTTACGCACGGAACATGCTCGCGCGACGCAGCGCCACAGCGCACCGAGACCTTCGCTCGAAACTCTTCAGAGACTAAAGTGTCCGCGCGCAGCAGCAGCAGCAGCACCACCACCACCACGACCACGACCGCTGAATCACGACGATCGGAGGACGGACTACTGAGTTGAAGAGAGAAGAAAGTTGGCCGGAGATGGCGGAGCTTTGAGTTGCGAGCGGTCCGGTCAGTCCACATCTACAGGAGGAGGAACACCAGAAAAGAGGAGCAAAGACAAAACTGTGATCGCTGCTTGATTAATGTGATAGACTGAAAGACGGTGTCGCGGGCACGGACTCGACATGCTGACATTCCCCTGTAGTAGTCGAGATAAGCTTTGACTTGGCTAACAGAAGAGGTTAAATCGTGTCTAACGGGAGTTTGGAAAAGCCAGCCTTTCTTTCCCGTACGGATCAACTCATTGGGTGGGAGCTGAGAGAGAGACAAGAGTCCCCAGCAAATCAGGAGCTAATTGATTAAAGAGACTTCATTTGAATAGGAGGGGGGCTGGCGAGGTGCCAATCGCCTTTCAAAGAAGCCCCCGTATGATTAATCGCAGAGCATTATTGATAATCATAACGGGGCACATGCGCGGTGGATGGACTCGTTTTACGTAATTTTTGAGACCGTTTTGTAGTAATTTTTTTATTCTCTGCTCGCTGATGTGCCAGCCAGCATGTCGCGGAGGAAACAAGCGAAGCCGCAACACTTCCAATCCGACCCTCATCTGCCTTTATCGGAACACAATGGTGAGTCCAAGTCGCCTCGTATCGCCTCCTCTCATCCGTGCACCGTCTCTTTCACACACTTTTCCCTCTGTGTATTTTTCTTGTATTTGAAGCCAAACAAGTTGAAGGTTCTACTTGAAGTCGGACTTGATACTTTTAGTCTTTTCTTTCTTCTTCTCTCTTTTTTAATTTCATCTTTTTTTAAGAGTGTGTGTGCTTTTAAGAAAACTTCAGGATATTCTTCTTTTCTTTTTTTTTTGTTTAGTTCAAATAAGATTTTGAAGCAGTTTTGTTTTGTCTCTCGCTCCGGATTTTCACTGGGTTTACAGAATCTCAAACATGAGAGAAAATGAATTAATTCAACGTTATCAATAACGTGAAATGCGCGTTTTTCCTTCGGGTTTACTCTGCGTGTGTGCGCTGAAAGTTTTACAACTTTCAAGACATCCTTTCTTTTGCCATTACAGTGTGTTTTCAAGCAGCGTAGAAACTCTGTTATAGTTAGTAAGCGGCTTATAGTTTGTGCTTCTCTCCGAGGGTTCGCCGCCTTGAGCGGATGGTCTCGGTGCGTCAACACCGGCCTCACTTTCCTCCCTCTTGGATCCAGAATCGCCCGAACCATTTTTTTTCTTGTTTATTTTTTAACATCTACGTTTAAGAGTCGTGCAATGTGTAATGTTTTATAGAAGAAATAGGAAAACAAGTTAAAGCCTGTTTAGACCCAAAATGAAGTGTGAGGCTTTAAGTTTGTTAAATGAAGGACAAAGTTCCCCCCGAGAAGCAAATGATCATACAACAAATCCTGAAGTGTCTCTTCAGTGAACTCATCGTTTACACTTGTGTGTCTGTGTGTGTGTGTGTACAACTTTGTTCAAAAAGCAGCAAAGCGAAGTCAAGTGTTACTCTCTCTCTCACACACACACACACACACACACATAGCGCCACTCTTTCATTACAAAATAACGTGCTTTTCCTAAATCTGAATGAACACATATGAAATAGATTTACTCGTTCTCTCTAAAATAAGCGTTAGATCATCGTTTAACCAAACACGCGCCCTTCCGCCTGCTGTAGACAATACGTGTGTTTTGTTTTTGTTTACGTGAAAATGACTGTTTTATCGGTGCCTAAAATAAAAATCACTTCATACAAAGTGCCATTGAGAGATGGAAATCGTGGCTTCTGCACTGGTGTTCTCACAAAGGCCAGTGAAAGCCAGTCAAGTCTCGTTTGAATTAGCACATTTTCTTATATAAAGAAACTAAAAGTAAAAGGTGAAAAAAAACACCTTAGGGTTTGAGTGTAAGGTGAGATAAATTTCGTAACAGGTCGTTGTGTTGTTGTGTTTACGTTTCTGATAAGGACTCATGAACTGAAAAATAATTGTGACATTTCTATGTGATGTTAAAAAGAAATCTGTATTATTTTACCAAATAGAGGCCTCTCTGTAGTCGGTTGTGAAGTGTTACCAATTTATAACTTGACACAAAAATATTTCATGTCTAATAATACTCATAATAAAAATAGAAATATGAGAAAAAAAATACAAACAATAACACAATGTGTTCATTCTTCAAGAGGATGAGGCCTTTACATTTGTAATGGGTAAAATAAATATTGGTAAAGCCACAGTGTGTTCAGCACTGCCCTGAGAAGTCATTTGAAATAAACACTTGTTTCATTCAGGGGAAGGTCATGCTTGACATAGTATTATCTGCCCATTTCACATGATTTTTGTTTTATTTTGTTTTGGTGTTGTTTTTTTTTTTCTTTTTGGAATTTGATGAATAGTGCTAAACCAATTTCCTTAGAGCGGATCTGTTTGTTTGTTTTTTTTCCCCAGCATTTTCCCTTAAATCTAATAAACTTAATGAAGAGATACTTTTGTCACTAACCCAGGCAGACGGCAGATTGAAAATATTCCAATTGTGTGCAGAACTTTTTTAAAATTGCCGTAAGTGTCTTGTGTGTGTGTGTGTGTGTGTAATTGCAAAGGTGGGGACGTGTTTGTGTTTAGGTTTCAGGTTTTTTTTTTCGCTGAGACAGTGCTGCTGTGTTGCTTCGGGAGAGTTGTGCGATAGGCGGAAGTGAGAAACAGAAAGTCATTGTATGTGTAAGTGAGTGAATACCAGTGATGCTGAGGGCTGTAGTTACTGGGAAGTCGGAGCGCGAGCCACAGAGGGTGGGATGTTGAGCTGTTTTAACCTTTGCCAGTGTTGCTCTATGTAGAGGTGATGAGAGTTCAGAGCCCAGTGTGTTTCTCTCCACCACGCCATTGACCCTGCTGATCAGACCCTGCAGGCGGCCCAGCAAGGCCTCTGCTTTTTATTCAAGTGTGTGTGTTTGTGTGTGTGTGAGGCCTTATCAATGTTGTGGCCATCCCCTTTCACCCTATCAGAGTGGCCCTCCTTGAGGGGAGATAGGCAGGGCGGCCCCCTTTTGCTCTGTTGTTCCCTGCAAACAGAGAGTGCACTCGCTTGTCATTATGCCAGTGTTTATGTGGTGCGAGTCCAGGTGTAGCTTGAAGGACTTGCTGTGCCTTTTTCCCTCCCCTTAAGCTTTAAGCATGTCACCGGGCAGAGCTTCTGAGATTGGAGTCTTGTCCTGGACCACGGCAGCTTAGTGGAACCCCATCTAGTGTTCAGTGGGATGAGACCTGAGGGCTGGAGACGATATGAGCAGAAATCCTCCTGAAGTTACAAGTGTCAAGAAGCTCACAGAGGCCCCCCGCAGAAACGAAATAACGTAGGATCTTCTTAAAGCTTTCCGTCAACTTTCTTTTGTCTAATCCTTGCTTTCTTGTATCTCACATTCAAACTTTGGTCAATGTCTTTGGGGCTCCGTTCTATGCTCTTTGTCTCTCCTGAAGCCTCTGAGCCCTGCACACTGCTTACACTGTGCTTTTGATAGAAAGTCTATGGAAGTTTTACAGACTCCATCTTCATACTGGGCTTGACATTATCTTGATTTTAATTCTCAGTTGATCCTTGCTATTTTGGGAATCAAGCCTAATCTGCGCTGTGTGCTGTACTAGTCTGATGTGGGCAGTGGATTTTCAGACATGCATTTATTTAAGTTCGGTCCGTGTTCGTGGTCAAGCGAAGCAAATGAAGGTGTCGACTGCACAGTTTGTGAAGCAATACCGTAGCTGTGTGAACATTGGAAATATTGCTTGCCTTTTTCACAGCAGCCGAAAATGCGCGATTTGAATCCGTCTTCTGTCATAGTCCGAAGTTATGATTGAGTGGGTGAAGGAGAGCTGCATGACACAGTTGTGATGAAATTCATAATAACTATAAAAAATAATAGTGACACATGCAACCTGCTTTCTATTTCTCTCTTTGATCATTATATATTTTATTGAAAGTTTAGTAAAAAAAAAAAAAAGTTGCATGTAAAATATTTTTAGATGTATTTTTTTCAATCTTTTGATTTTAGCCTTTTTGAAAAATCAGTGCAGCAATATATTGTCAAATTAAAGAAACACGCTCAGGCCCTGTGGATAAATAAAAGTTTTAATTTATTCATTTTTAGTATTATTTATTTAATAGTTTATGCATTACTTGGAGCACATTTTGTTGTATGGACATGAACACACAAGAACACACGCACATACACACATTTTATTAAAATATTAATTCAACATATTTCAGAAGTTTGTCAGATAAGTTTAGTTTTTCTTTTTCTTTTCTCTTTTGGAAAAGCTCCTTTTTTTTAAAATCCCGCTCATTGTAGATTTTCTTCGCATTCATTTGTGTACAGTCAGCCTTGAGAAAAGAAAAAATAATGTAGTTTATTTAATTGTCAGATTTTACACACTGGTACTTTTTTTTTTAAAAAAATGACTGCCTGGGTTGCTGGTAGGTGGGTGGGTGTGTGGAAGAGCATTTAACATAAAAGTTATCATTAAAGTTTAGTCCTCCCTGTTTGCATGGTTTGGTGGTGTGAGGGTCAGGGTTTACTGTCATGGCAACTTTGCGTTATCTGATGTCTCTGAGTCCAGAAACATTGAGGGAGATAATCCCTGAATTAAACAGGATCTGCTTTGAGTCGACTGAGATGAGCAGGGCCAGGCTGTGCCGACGATCCCCGCCGCTCCCATGCTGCGCGAACAATGGGAAGGCATCCTGTCTCTCTGTGGGGCAGGGCAGCACTTCTCTAGGTTTCATTTGCAAATGAATTCTTGGCCCTGATGAAAGTGTTGAGGGGCCAGAGCCACAATGAAAAGGATTCATAGAGAAATGCAATTTGTAAATCAACTTGTATGTTAAACAGTGTGATTTCAGTGTGACAAAGAGGAAAAGGAATAAGGAAAGTCTAGAACATAGCAGTGACTCTGGGGGCAGGGTGTCGTCTTGCTTTTTTTTACTCCCTGACTCGTCCAGTGTATAAAAATGGAAAATTCAAAAACCTGTTTCTGTGTGCATTTGGAAAGTGGTCATTGCTTTCAAGTTGTCATCACAATGACCACAGGAGTTTCTGTACTGAGTGTTCTGTGACCTGGAATGTCCAGTTTATCAGCTTTTGAAAAGTTTTGTGATGATATGTCATCGTGGCCTACCCTAGTTTTGATCTTTTTTGTGTGTCCTTTTTGTAGTTATTATAGTTTGGCGTTCAGAGAATTAATTGTTTTTTTCTCTCTCTCTTTTTTTTACAGCATTTTGTTTCAGTCTTTTATTGGATGGCAGATGAAATTAATAACGCAATATTATAAATACTAAAGAATTCAATCTTTATTTCTTAACTCCTTTTTTGCTTTTTTGTTTTGCTTGTGTTTTGTGCGTTAACAGTCTGAATGCCACAGGCTTTGTTGTTCATGTCTCCCTGTGATTGCAGCCTGAGTGGATACAAATTAGTTTAGTGACATAGATAACCTGTCCAAGATGTCCATAGTTGGCTGAAAATGAGCAAAGTTGACAGCAAATTGAAAGTCTAATAAGTCCTTCAAATGCTTGATTTACGCCGAGTGGACAAGTAGACTTTGAAGGACATGGAATATAGGAAATCAATGTCTTTCTATGAAATTTCATTAAGACCAATGTCCTCACTTCACTCTATTCTGTATTTTGATGGATTATCTGGAGAAAATGATTACCTTTGGTTGTGCTGATGAGACCCAGGTTTACACCTTCAAAGATCACTTTTAAGCAATATTTGAGTAGTTTCCATTGATTTTGTATCCATTCTTATCATGCTCAAGAGGCCACTGCATTGAATAAGGCCTTTTCACATTTCTTTTGGCTTATTGTTGCCTTTCGATCGTTGTTTTTGTGAACACATCAAGGGGATAAGTGTAAAACTGATTAACTTAAGATTAACAACAATGGAATTTGAGGAGATAAAGCTGCTTCTTCAGCTGCAAAACATTTCTAATCACTAATCCTCTGTTTCCTCTTTTTCAGGGGACACAGAACTTTGCTCTGAGGACCCCCCCTGCAAGGAGTCAGACGCCCACGTCTGTAACAGATGTTGTGCTGAGTTCTTTGAACTATCGGATCTTGAGGAACACCAGAAGAATTGCACTAAGAATCAGTTAGTTCTGATAGTAAATGAAAATCCTGCCTCCCCCACCGGAACTTTCTCGCCTGGGTCTCCTCCCCATAATCCTGACGACCAGATGAATGACACAGCTAATAACACTGATCAAACAGAGTGCAGTGATCTTTTGGAGCGTAACCCCCTTGAACAAGACGAATCCATGGATGTGGACATTTCCGGAATGAGCAGTGGTCATGAGGAGGAAGGCAGTCATACAGAGAGTGGAAGCCCTATCAACACAGTCAGTAGCAATGGTGGCAGGGCCACCGCCGGTCCTGCAGTTGGTACTTCAGCCATCTCTGCCCCTCTACCTCAGCTCAGTAACCTCACTGAGCTGGGTAACTTCTCCATGATCAACAGCAATGTCATAATAGAAAATCTTCAGAGCACCAAAGTGGCTGTGGCCCAGTTCTCACAAGAAGCCCGCTCCACTGGGGGCCCCAGGGTGGCAGTGCCAGCTCTGATGGAGCAACTACTAGCCCTGCAACAGCAGCAGATACACCAACTGCAGCTTATTGAGCAGATTCGCCATCAGATACTGCTACTGGCCTCCCAGGCTCCAGAGATGCAGGCGCCCCCAACCTCTGCTCCAGGCACAGTGGGGCCTGCTGCCAGCCCACTGACCACACTCAGCTCGCATCTCTCCCAACAGCTGGCTGCAGCCGCAGGCCTAGCGCAAAACCTGGCTAGTCAGTCAGCCAGTATTAGCAGCCTAAAGCAGCTGGCTGCAGCGGCACAGCTACCTCAGTCCAACCCAAGCACCAGTGAGACATCTCAAAGCATTAGCACTCTGGGGCCATCGACAGTCAATACCCAGCCCCCTGACAAAAGACCGAGTCATATGAGTAGTCTCCACTCTCAGCTAAGCAACTCCTCACTACCTAAGTCATCCACACCATCATTTGGAATAGGTAGCTTGCTAAGCTCTGCAGTGAATCCCCTTCTACCTCAGCCCCCACCTGGAAACCCCATATTCTCCAGTTCTCTGCCGAGTGTGGGCACTACTGTAGAGGACCTAAACTCTTTAGCATCTTTGGCCCAGCAGAGGAAAGGCAAGCCACCAAATGTCACTTCATTTGAACAGAAGAGCAGTTCTGATGAGGCTTTTTTCAAGCATAAGTGCAGGTTTTGTGGCAAGGTGTTTGGGAGTGACAGTGCCTTGCAAATCCACCTGCGCTCCCACACTGGCGAGAGACCGTATAAGTGTAACATCTGTGGCAACCGCTTCTCCACCCGTGGTAACCTAAAGGTGCATTTCCAGCGTCATAAAGAAAAATACCCACACATCCAGATGAACCCTTACCCTGTTCCTGAGCATTTAGACAACATACCAACAAGCACTGGCATTCCATATGGCATGTCTCTGCCCCCTGAGAAACCCGTCACCAGCTGGCTGGACAGCAAACCTGTTTTGCCCACTCTGACTTCCTCAGTTGGCATGCTGCTGCCACCAACCATGCCGAGCCTTCCACATTTCATCAAAAAGGAAGACCATTCGATAGCCATAACTAGCCCTTCTGTTACTGCAAAGAAAGACTCAGGTGCCGCTGAGCCTTCAGCTAAAAGTAATGACCATGTGTCTGAAGAGGGTGAAGGTGCAATTCTGCCTACCTCAAATGGGAAAACTGAAGAAGGCAGCCACTCCTCAGGCTTCATAACAAATGTGAGCTCTGCTTCAGAGCATACAGCTGAGTACACAACATCCAACAGCCCGCCCATGATGACCAACCCACTCATGCCACTAATGTCTGATCATTTCAAGGCTAAGTTCCCCTTCGGAGGCATACTGGAGCCTCTCCAAGGTTCAGAGACATCCAAGCTACAGCAGCTTGTGGAGAACATTGACAGAAAGGTGACAGATCCAAACGAATGTGTCATCTGTCACCGGGTGCTGAGCTGCCAAAGTGCTCTGAAAATGCACTACCGCACTCATACAGGGGAAAGGCCCTTTAAGTGTAAAATCTGTGGCAGGGCTTTTACCACCAAGGGGAATCTTAAAACCCACTACAGCGTTCATAGGGCCATGCCTCCTCTTAGAGTTCAACACTCCTGTCCTATCTGCCAGAAGAAGTTCACAAACGCTGTGGTTCTACAGCAGCACATTCGCATGCACATGGGTGGGCAGATCCCCAACACCCCTCTGCCGGAGAGTTATCCAGAGTCCATGGCTTCTGACACTGGCTCATTTGAGGAGAGAAACTTTGATGATCTGGATAACTTCTCTGATGACAATATGGAAGGAATGGAGGAAGGCCCAGATAGCAGTGTACCTGACACACCCAGGTCAGCTGATGCTTCTCATGACAGTCTGTGTAACTCCCCAGCCCCACATGAAATGGTTTTCCATGAGGCCGAAGAGAAAAATGGCCAAGAGAATGCTCACAACAATGGAACAGGAGAGTTTCAAGTCAGCCACTTGAAGGCGACAGCAAATGGCTTAGTTGAGGGGGACTGCCTCACCAATGACTCCTCATCACTGGGAGGGGATGTTGAAAGCCAAAGCGCCGGGAGCCCAGCTGTGTCAGAATCTACCTCCTCCATGCAGGCGCCATCCCCCACTAGCATGCAGCCACAATTACACAAATCCCCCAGCCTTGAAGAAAGGCAACATAGGGCCTTGTCCTTAGAGCACATAAATGCAAGCCCTGTGCACTCTTATCCCTCCAACATCGGAGCCCTGGATCTGACATCTGTCAATCCCTCAAAAGACCCTGTGGGCATGATATTCCCCTTCCGTGAGCGTAACATCATCAAGAACACATCCTGTGACATCTGTGGGAAGACATTTGCTTGTCAGAGTGCCTTGGACATTCATTATCGAAGCCATACCAAAGAACGACCATTTATTTGCACGGCCTGTAACAGGGGTTTTTCCACCAAGGGCAACCTCAAGCAGCACATGCTAACCCATCAAATGAGAGACCTGCCCTCACAGCTCTTTGAGCCATCAAACACCAGCCTGTCCTCCAGTCCGACCCCTTCCCTGCTCTCTGTTGGCTCTCTTAACAAACCTGAAGTCAATGGCTTCCTCCATGGCCTCCACCCAGACAAGGATATGCCCCCTGGTTTGGTCACATCATCTGCCTCCTCTTCCCCAGTGCTTTCTGCTGGTGCTCCACCACGCAGGACGCCCAAGCAACACTTCTGCCACACCTGCGGGAAGTGTTTTTCCTCTGCCAGTGCTCTACAGATCCATGAGAGAACACATACAGGGGAGAAACCCTTTGCCTGCAGTATCTGTGGTCGGGCTTTCACCACCAAAGGAAACCTCAAGGTAAATGTTGAAACCCTCCCAAACCTAAAAAAAAAAAAATCCTCATTCCTAAACGTTTGTGCGTGAGAGTGTTTGTGAAAAATGAGTCTCAGAGCTGCTATTTAGTTTTATATGGTGTGTAAGTGCATTAGGCATCAATAGGTTGGAATTGTTACATGATTCATTGAAGGACCAGCACTGTGAGAAAAATGACCTTAGTGGAAAGGCTGAATCACACAGCTAATATTATTATTGGCAGCACATCCAGAATGTGGTCAGCAAAGAATGATCCACGGCACAGAATTAAATATCATCACAGTGATCACTGAGCCCTTTTAATCTGTATATTTTATCCATATCCAGTTCTGTGAAAAACGTCACAGTCTTTTTTAAATCATTACACTGATCTTCAGAAACGTTTGGATAATCTGGTTACGTAAAGTGGGTTGATCTTTAACCCTAGTCAGAAATTTGGGATACATGTTCATTTTTAAAGCTTCTAATAAATCCAGTTGTGGCTCTCGGTCTCACAGAGAGATGTTTTGTGTTTTTAAGTCAAAGTTAAACATAAATGTTGGAATCGTCTCTCGACTGTTTTTGTCATAGTTTTTATATGAAATGCATTCATTGCGATTCATCTTTCAAGAATAATGAAGCAGACAAAAATGTCTTTGTCGCTGACTGAGTTTTGGCAGAGGTGAAATTTCACATGCGTTACTGGGCAGAGCGTTGTAATTGGTTAGCGCCCCCAGGCCCTGTGGTCCCTTTGTCATGTATTAGTATTGCCAAAATAAGATGTTTTCACTGTGCTGGTACCTCACACGGCACAGGCAACTAAATTGTCTGCTGCTCTGAGGGTGTGAATCTGTTTTAATTCAGAGTCGAGCATTATTATTTTTTTTTCCATTGCATCATCTCATGTGCAGCTCTTGTGGCCAAGTTTGTAAACATCTCTAATTTTCATCCCTCTCATTGCTCTGTCTCCCTCTCCTCCCTCCCTTTTATTCTCCGTCTCTCCCTATGTAGGTTCACATGGGCACACACATGTGGAACAGTGCTCCTGCCAGACGAGGCCGCAGGCTCTCTGTGGATGGGCCAATGGCCTTCCTGGGTACCAACTCAGTCAAGTTTCCTGAGATCTTCCAGAAGGACATGGTATCAAGGGCGAGCAATGGGGACCCAGCCGGTTTCTGGAACCAATATGCTGCAGCTTTCTCTAACGGCCTTGCGATGAAGACAAATGAAATCTCTGTCATCCAGAATGGAGGCCTCCCTCCGATGTCAGGTGGTATGGGAAATGGCGGTAGCTCTCCCATCGGTGGCCTAACAGGCAGCCTAGACAAACTACACAGCATGGAGCCCAACGCTGCCCTTGCTGGTCTGGAGAAAATGGCCAACACAGAGAACGGGGCTCACTTCCGTTTTACGCGGTTCATTGAAGACAATAAAGAAATTGTCACCAATTAGAGTGTATGTCCCGAGCTGCACACACACACACACACACACACACACACAGACACATGAAGATGCCCACTGGCATACTGTATACATATGTAGACACACAGAGAAGAAGAAGAAAAGAAAGAGAACAAGACAGGGACAAAATCAACTGAACTGGTTTGCTCACCATTGAATCTTTACGAACACAAGTGTGAAGACAACTTGCTTTTTTTGTACAATGTACATGTTATAGTTTTAAGGAGCTTATTTATTAGTGATTATAACCTTGCTTGAAACCAAGTGGAAGCATTAACAGTTAGGTTTTTCTTTGTTTAAAGCCAGAATGGGTATGTATGGGTGCTTAAAAATGTGCTTTTGAAACTTAGAATAACTGGGTAGATGACCTTACCTTGGCATTAAGTTATTTTCTGTCTGTAGTAGCTATAACCGAACTGTCGATGTTCATGTGATGCATTAGCCCTGTAATAAGCGAACGGTTTTGCTGTAAATAATGTACACTGATCTTCTGTAGATGGTCTAACATCTGTGTCTTCATGCAACCCCCCAACCCCCCCTCGTCAACATGAAACCATGAAATTCAGGCAAGGGACTGAAAGATGCTGTAGTTCCTCTCTTTCCAAATTTTATTTTTATTTAAGGAAGACAAAACATTGAAGTTTGCTATATTTCAAGGGTTTATTTAGTGTTAACTTGTTTTGTTGTTACTGTTCCTGTGTATTGTACTTTGTATATTTTGTTTACTTCCATATTTTTCCTTCAATCTATTTCTCTTTTTTTGTGGCTCGTATTTGTGGTGTTGTTGAAAGCAAGACAGTTGCTAAAAGGGGAACATTCGGTCTGGCCTATTTCCTTGTGTTTTTTCTTTGCAACTGAGACAGCCAATCAAAAGAGCAGGATTCTCCTTTAGTTTCTCAGCTGGATCTCCACATTGCTGCTATGTCCCAGCATCCACAATGACAACAAGTGCAACGTTATAGTGTTGAAGCTCCTGTAAATTCATTCAGATGTGGAAATACAAACCCCCCCCGACAGAAAAACAAAAAACAAAAATGTACATATATCTCACACAAGAGGAGTCCGTCACGGCCAGAAGACAAAATGATAGTGTTTTTATAAATATAAATATATATTGGGTTTGAAAACCTTTGGACTGTTACATGCACTTTCTTGGAAAGTTGGAAGATCTTTATGGGTCCAGTTTCTCTACACTTTAATACCTACTAACAACTAAGATACTGTAATTCTTTACTCCAATAATCAAATACATCAGTTTTCCAAAAGAACCACTGTTGTGTCTGTGTGCTTTTATTCCTCCATTTCTTATAAATATAATTAAAATGTGTTACAGACACACCGAGCAATCGTTGGTTGTTTTTAAGCAAATAAAAGTCAAATAACATTTGTGCCTTTGAATGAATGTTTTGCTCATGAGGTCGCCATGCAGCGTGTGAACGCACGGAGGAAGATGCAGTCGCTCTCACTGGGAGCTCGTTCACTGCAAATCGTTCAAGTTTGACTGGTTTTGCGTGTTGCTCGAGGCTTTGGATGCGGGGAAACGGAACACGCTCATTCTCGTCATCGTTTATTCACACGTTCATTAAACCTAAATTATCACAAAAAAAAGAAAACAAAATAAATCAATCAACAAAATAAATAAATATATATATATATTTTAAATGACAAATAATTTCAGCAGACACAATTTAAGAAGAAAGAAAGAAAGAAACCCGGGGATGGTGTCGGTATTTTATGTCTTGATAATTTTCCACATTGAAATTTAACGTTTCATTTAAGACAACGGTGTAATTAATATTAACTCAAATTTCCGAAATAAGTTGTCAAAACGACCGCACGCTCATCCGGATAAAACCTTTGAAGGCATTCGCCTCTCTCTCTCTTTTTTTTTTTATTCAAACTGAAGAAAAAAAAAAAAATCTCCCCTTTTGTGTTTCAACAGCTGCATTTAATTTAACACATCGTTGCACATCCTGCAATACAGGATCTGTTAATTTCTGCGCAGCGTCCTGGGCGCTCTCTCTTTTCTCCTCTCCTCTCCTCCAAGCCGAAATGCCCAATATTTACGTTTTATATTTCAGGACATCGACGCTAAATGATCCTTGCCTACAGTGCCTGTTTTCTTTTTAACACTCACATCTGTTCGGCTGAGCTGTGTTTGTGCAGCGCATCGGCTCCTGAGACGGAGATTCCTTCAGAGGACAGAGAGAAAAATAAAACTGCACCACACACACGCCCCACACGAATGATTATATGTAAAAATAAAAGCTATTATTATTATTATTGTTATTATTATTATTATTAATATTATTTAAGCTTTAATTATATTTTTAAAACATTGATGTTTTATCAAATTATGATTCAATAATATAGGCAGCAATGTAATAAATGATTTTATACAATGCAATGGATTGCAATGGATTGATGTGGGGGAAAAAATTAAAAGCAACATAAAATGACAGTATAGAGAAGAGAAGAGTAGAAGTTATTTTTCATGCGGACGATTCACAAGTGTGAGACAGAAATAAACGGAGTAAATACATGCTTTATCTTGTGTGACTGGTCCCGCCACTAAGCTTTGCACTGGGTTCTTCCCAGGCGGCTCCTCGTCTAAGTATCGATTGAGCTGTGCAGTATTACAGCAACACTTGAATCTCAGGTGACAGGAATGTGTACAATTGATCTCTTCCACTGTGGCTCCCAGCAGTGGCTTTTTGCACCACAACACAGAGCTCCACAGGAAGAGTTGGGCCGAACACGCTGAAACACAATCGCTGCAGACTGAGAGGGGCTGTACCGGCCTGCCCTGCTCTCTGTCACTATTTATTGTTGTGTGGCTGCGAGTCTCATCCGCAGCTTTACTGCAGCTACACTCTCATAATGAAAGAAAAAGTCTTTTCAGGGAGCACAGACACAAACACACTCACAGGCAATATGCATACACGGCTCCATTCAGACACTTACGTACAGTATGTGGATTTATTTCTCCGTGTTTCACGTAATGTCGTTTGATTTGGGCGCTGTAGTTATTTTTGTTCTCTTGTCTGGGCTAAATGGCTTCATTGCCTCTTGCTGCAGTGTCTGGGGAGGATGGGAATCATCAGCAAAGAAACATTACTCTCTTTAGCGGCAAGCCACTCCTGTCCACTTACTGTACACTTGAAGGTTCATTAAAGGGTTGGCCTTAAGTAAGGGCTGTATGCACAGCTGCCACACTGCAAAAATAAGAACATTTGTTTCCAGTGTGAGCCGAGAGAAGACGCAAGTTTTGGACGACATATTTTCATTCTTACTTATTCTGATTTGTGTGTTGTCCAAAAAGCGTTCCAGTATGAGAAGATTATTTTTGTTGCTGCTGTTGTTGTTGTTGTTGTTGGTTTTCTGTGTGCTCAAAGTGAAATGTTTATTCTTCGTGTGCATATGAAGAACAAAAAGAAACAAGGAGCAGGAAAGGCAGAGTGAAACAAACTAGTAAACTGCTGCTTCACAGTTGAACAGCGGTGACATGGGGAGTAAAATCTGATTTCTGTCTCCACAGTTCTTCAGTGTGCGGGTCAAGTTGAGATGATGCTGAACGGAGGCGAACCACCGCTCACCCCCGCCACCACACACACTCACACATCTTCCGCCTTGTGCTGTCAGCCCTCCTGAGTCGATACAAACTGTAGCCTGGGGCCTGGCCTGGACTCCCCACTGAGGTTCTGGCCCACTGCTGGGAGATCAAAGACCTGTGGAGAACAATGGTGAGCTTCATTTAAGTGGCCACAGTTCACTTTCCCCGGACGTGCTGCCACACCTGCCCGCGCTGTCGTGTTCAGGTGATGGAGCTACTTTTTTTTTAGTTTTCACCAAAACACTGAAAAACAATGGTGCATGTTAAGTTTGATCCACGGTGAAATACTGGTTTTTCATTGTCGAGTGTTAAGATGTTATTTGCTTCTCATTGCTTAGTAAGTTTTGTTGTTAACTGGCTGATGCTGCTTTCAATTTACTCTAATATGGCCTGAAATTGCACTTATTGTATTTATTCTATCCCCCTATGAGCTTCAGACTAATTTGCCTTTGTCATGTTTCTCCAGCCATTTCATGCTGGTTTTATCCTCCTGTGGTTCTCATTGTGTTTCCTGTGGAAAATCGAGCCTGTATGTAGCGTGTACACAGCTGGATGGAAGACCTCCAGATTGTAAGTACAAACACGGAGTCAGATTTTTGAAGGCCTGTACATTCTCACAGTTATCACAGACGAGTCATCAAAGTCCTCTAGGAAATATCCGTAACAAACACTTTGCTCCTGTTTGTTCTTTATTTAAGTTATACTTTGGTCTCTTTGGGGACCTTTGGAGATTATGTCTTTGCATGGTTTATTTTTATGGCGCAGCAATATGGAGACTATCCAAATGTCAACGTAATTTATCTCGCAGTTCATCCGCTCCTTGCCTTTTGTGTGGTAAGAAAGCGAGGCACAGGCCCATATTGCATTTCATGACCTATTGTGTTGAAGGAGTACCCAGACAAACAGGTGGGTGCCCTAATGTGAGCTCCTCATGGACCAGACACACCAAACTTGAGGCTCCCCGACCAAGTCTTTAATAAGGCGCTCAAGCTAGCAGAACGGCTATAGTCGTCTGTCTTCTTCGTCGTCCGATAGGAACCTTCAGTGATGCTAATGAATGTACAGTGCGGGTTTGTCTCATGCACAGTGCTCCCGCTATCCATGTCCCCCAGTTTATCATCACCGCTGAAATTGCAGGGCCATTTTACTGGGCTTTTACTACAGTGGAGACATTTAGCCCATTGTGATGCTAATTCTTTAAAATTTGATGTCTCGGGCTTGTTCTTTCAGGTCAGCGCGGCTTTATGAGACTGGGTCTTTTGACGGAGTACAAGCACCTTTTTTGTTGTCACCGAGGAACCTGTAGTCACGGGGTTGCCCAGACTGACCCTTAAGGCAAATTTAATTTAAAGCACATTTCCATTTTGAGGTAAATCACATGTTTCCTTGTTTTGTACAGTAGAATGGAGACAGATCGTCTTTCTTTGGTTTTAAAGAACTACTCTGAGATTAAGTAGGCTGATTGTAGCCCTTTCACCATCAGAATTACGGTTGGTAACCCTAGCCAGGTCTGTCTGCTCTGGGCTTAAGCGCACACACACACACACAGACTTGGGGACACTCTCTGTTAATGTCATCTCACAGATAGTGTTTCCTCATCACAGTCTTTCCTTGAGTCCCACAACCTCTGACACATATTCTAATTCTTTCCTCAGAGCACTGGAGTTTGCTATGAGATGGAAAGATATTCTGCGACAATGGCTGTAGACAGAGATATTGATATTGGGCATCAAGACGGGATGTCACAGTGACTAGAAAGAAGCCCTTCAACCCCTTGTCAGGTATGCGTGATTCCATAGGTGCTGCGCAGAGACGTGTCTTGAGTTTATTGAATTTGTCATTTTCGGCCTGGGAGTGAAAAGGGCACCTGTGTGCAGCTGTAAGCCCCGGTGCCAGCACCGCCACTCGCATCACACAATGACAGATGATGTGCAACGACAACCCTGAAGCTCTGTTTTTTGTTTTTTTTTTGTTAAAAGCAGTCCATCAGCTTCTGCATACATTATTCATCAGGCATGGGGGGGAGGGTGAAAGGAAATTTACTTTGTCAATATTCCTCATTAAAGAACAGAAAAGTCACCCATGGTTACAGTGGGAAAATCATAGCATTTTAAGAGGCAGGTTCAGTGCACTGACAAATTGAAGGCTGTTGTAGCTGTGGATACTGACCACCCACATCAGTGTTAGATCAAAGAAATGGCCTGCTACAGTGGCTGAATATTCAGTGACGCCATTGAAGTGTGATAGTATCTCCTCCTCAGTCTCCGACTGTGGGAAAACAAAGACGAGCTGACAGAGATTACACTCTGTTCTACTGTCTTTATGGGATTCTGTGTTCGGCTGCACGGCGCATCTAACAGGTCAGGATTACAGATCTGCCACCCACTCCTCACTGCTGTAGTCAAGGTGGGGTTTTGTCATTGGACGTCTTGTTGTAGGAAACAGTGAAACAGTGAAATGTGTAATCAAATGTAAGATAAGAAATGCATTAGGTCATGGCAATTCCCACCACAATGTGCTCTTTGATATGGTGTGTGTGTGTGTGTGTGTAATTGCATCACTCATTGCATTAAAGCATCAAAAATGGCAAATGTTACAATTGCAAGATGTCGTGGACATGTAGGGTGCGTGCGTGTGTGTGCGTGCGTGTGAGTGTGTGTGTTGTAGTACTTACTCCCCGTGTGTCTCTTCCCTCATGCTCAGTTAAGTCAGTGCCACCTGTGATTAATAAGAAATATCCCATATCCAACAGGTTAATGTTTAATCAATCAACTCGCAGAGTCTAAATGGCCTGGTTTATTTTTAACCATTGCATCACATTAAATGCGCCGAGGCTTTTTGCAGCTACAACTCATTATTTCTAGCCTTCAGCTAATGTTTATCAGTGAGCGGTGAGAATATTTTACTCCACACTTGTGTGTGTGTGTGTGTGTGTGAGAGTGACTGCTTGTTTTGCTTCCTGGAAGAACATAATGTTACGAAATTAAAGGACAGAGTGAAGCGCTGACTGTGACGGCTCATGTAGAATCTCAGAAGAAAGTTGACGCAGAGGGACACTTTATTTTCGTATCACAGAGGTTTTGATACTGTGGATCATTCCCATTCATCTGGAGTAATACCTTCCATGCATGTTTATTGACACTTTGTTTCCTCCTCGCTGTGAGCCCTGAGTGTGTGACTTGACTAAAGCACATTCTCTATGAAATCAACACCCCACTCAGCAATAATGCTCTCTGAGGCTTGGCCAGTTTACGAAATAATCGATCCAAATAAAAGCAGCAGATAAAATTGACTGACCCTCATATACTTAATTATTGCTGCTATTTGACCAAATAGCATTTTTCAGGATGCTGTGTGTCACAGGCCATCAATATTCCTTTAATCGCTGTTAGTTATTGCCCTACTTTGTTACTGCTGTGGATGGCCAGTCTCCAGTGGTCAGTTTGGCCCAGGGCTGCGGGGGAATGAGATGCTAAATGGTTGCGCAAACAATTTGATTATGCTGTTTAATTCCCGTCATATAGATCTACGGGCCCTGCTGATGCACTCATTTCAGTGAGGCTGGAGAGAGTGCTGACCTGCCTATCTCACACCAGCACCAGCTGTTTTTTTTCTCCCTCCATGACCTCAGAATCAATAACGGCTGCTCTGTGGCTATGGAAGTGTGTCTTACATACTTCCCTTCACCACAAACATGTCAGCTTCTGTATGATGGCGATGATGGAGCACTGTTCAACATCCACAGTTCAAATGTTGAAAGCTCTGGCATTTGTGGACCTTACAGTGCATCAAGGCCCCTGGTCCTTCCTGAGGTGCTGAGGTGCAAGGACAGCAGAGGGTTAACTCTCCCCCATCGGAACGGCCCACCTCTGCCAAGTGAAAAATGAGAAATGAGGGCAAGCTCTTAGGCCCTACTTGCCCAGTTCCCAAAATTAACATTTCAATTCAAAACCAATAATAACGCATTGTGTCTGGCATGAATGAGTGCTGCTGCAAAGGGAAGGCGATACCTCCTGTTCCTGTGTCACTGAAAAAGCTCCTTCATCTTCTGCTGAAGGGCCCACACAGTCTGAGGTCACCGAGTCAGCCTTGGTTACACTGCACAGGCATGCCTGGGTGAACGGCTCGAACTTCCCAGTGCATTTACAAAAGCCAGGAACTGCAAACACACACACACACACACAAAGTAACACTCATATCATGCTCTGCAAGTCGATGGCGCTTAAGTTTTTTAACTACTTAGCACTCTGACACTCTCTAAATTTGCAGAAACTAACTGAAATACAATATGACCATTTTAGCCTTAGCGGCACACTTTTTTGTTTGAAATATAATAGTTGTATGTGCATTTCACTTGCTTTCCCCACCACTAGTTTATCCAAGCTGCATTTGCAGCAGAGCCGTGACACCTTATCAGCAAGATATTGACTGGAAAACATGGTATACCTTCAGTGTACTGACTGTGTGTATCTGTTCATGTCAAATCCTCTGATATGCTCCACAAACCAAACACTGTGTTGAGGGTTTGGGCATCTTGGCTTTTCACAATGGGATTGGGAGCCAGGCTCTGTGCCTCTGCCAAGGTGGTGTCAGAGCCAACCTCTGCTGCATGCTCCCCTCCATCACAGAGCAGATTACCCATCTGGGAGGTGAAAGAGAGGGACACAGGGCAATTTCAAGTGAGCACTGTGGCTATTTCTTCTGAAACCAAAGGTATGTAAGAGCCTATCTGCCAGCTGTCTGCTGCAAGTGATAGAAACAGTGTTAGCCTGAGTGATTCCTTACATGCACTGTGTACAGGCAGGAGGATTGTCTTGCTGGGTTTATCCTTCACAGCTGATGTATCACTTTATATGCCTGGATTTAGGGTGTTGTACCACTTAACATATCAGTTAAGTCTTGTTGCTGCTACACAATGTATTGAACTCCCCAGGGCTTTACTAGCCTAGCACGCTCACCTAAGACTAAATCACTAAGGTGATTTTTGGAGAAGTGTTTAAGCCGGAATAATGAGCGCTCGCCCCGTTGGTGAGGACAAAAAAGGCGGTGACGTGTCCAAGAGATTTCACAAATTCTTTTTTAGTATTTGCAACTAATCCTCTGACTGAAGCAGCTGTTACCTGCGACACAATGACTGAAGGAATAAAGAGGTGATACTGGCATAGTCTGACTTAGTGAACTGCAGTTGTGTTCACACCAAACAGAACCTGGCATATACTGATCTCGTGACGTGAGGTGTACACTGCTGCTGATATAGCAGTGTATATGTGTATACCATAAATGATACGATATCAAGAGAGGGATGATGATTGTATAATGCAAACCAACAGCTTTAGTCTCCATGTCTATATGCTACTGTCTTCTGTAGATGTACACATAAAGAGTTACTCTGAGGCTCCACATCTGGAACACCTTCCCCAGCATTTAGGGCCAGCACCAGTGCGCCCAGTGAAGAGGCCAGCTCCACTAATAAGGCTCTGTTAGGATTGCTGCCTGCTAAGGTTGTCAATGAGTCTCTCTTGATCTGAGGATTAGGCCAGTCGTTCCAATTACAGCCTGGTGCCTTGAGGTTTGTCAGGCATTGACACAGATGCCTGTTGATGGCCCTTGTGCATATTCCAGGACCCCGCTGAGTGACAGGTGCCAGCACGACAAGAGACAATGGGGAACAGTGACTCTGTGTGTGTGTGTGTGTGTGTGTGTGTGAGAGAGAGAGAGTAAATGTCATACTCCATAACATCCCTGCCAGCTCTTGGCTCTACATACACTACACTGTATACTATGTCAGCATACTGTATAACACACATAGGCAACATACAACAAACTTTAAGTGTAAACCCAGTTTCGGTTTCAATGCATCTTCACATTAAAAGACTTTAGCTGGTGAAAGGCAACTTGACTTTTATTTTGAAGTAGTTTCAGAAAGTGGTGTGAATTGCATTATATTGAAGCAGTTTTCTAATGAACATGACAAACATTTTGTGTGGAAAGACAAATAGCTTGAGTGCAATTTCTGTGGGTTTTATATGGCGTATACCTTTGTATCACGTAGACTACACCGCTGGCACATTTTGACCAATTATTCCTACTCCAATTAATGAAAATATTTACAGTATATACAGAAAGATGTAAAAAAGGTGGCCCTTTTCATGTCAGTATGGTCTAGTAGAGAACATACGTTACCCTCCCCTGCTGTCTACTGTAGTGCGTGTGGTAGATACTGACTTTGGATGACACTTAATCTGACAAAGAAGGAGCAAGAGGACCAGCTTAAGACTGGTGTATCAGTTTGTTATCAGCTGTGTGTGCGAGGACGTTTGTCACGTATACTTGCTGCAGGTCTGTTACAAAGAGGAGTGGTAATTTAATGCAATACGGGGGAAAAAAAGAGGGCACGGACTGGCAAACCCACCGAGGTACAGCCCCCTAACGAAATATCAGATATGCTTCTAAATTGTTGTCTCAAATGTATTCTAGGAATTATTTTGTGATTGAATACTGGTATTAAGTTTCGTTTCCTTGAAGCTGTCTCATCTATATTCACATCGGTCTGTAATCTCACACATTTGATGTATGGGGCACAGCCTGGTTTTTAGGGAAATAAACTGATTTCATGAACGTAAGGGGCAGAAAATCTGTCACTGGGATGTGAAGGGAGGTGTTTGACAGTGTCCCAGGAAAAATGAATATGGTATTTGTATCTGTTTCTCTCTATGATGGGCTCAATCTGAATGGCTGCAAAACAGCAGCGCCAACGGCAGATTGTAGTGATCATATCAACACCAAAACCCTATGTTTACTGTTTGATGTGGAATTCAAAAAAAATAAATAAAAACCAAACAACAGCAACGTTTTTGACAGTTTTTATGCCCCTCCCTCTCCCTGTGTTTCCCCATTCTGCTTATTTTGATGCCAAACACATACTACAGAGAGACTGCTAGCATGCAGCAGGTTAGCTCTGTGGCCTCTTACATGGCTGCTGATGTGTATCTACAGCTCAGCCATGGGTTTGCACTCTCTCAGAGCAGCACTCAGTAACTTGACATGGCTTGGCTGGAGTCAGCCAGTATGATCATCGCCGCAACCCCCCCTCCCTCCACACACACACACACACACAGAGGCTTGTCGCCTGTGAGGCCAGCAGTGACTTTACACCCACAGAGGTGGGTCATGTGACTGCTGTGTCCCATGTTTGATACTTTATATTCACCACCTGGTGTTATTTACATGGCATTAAATGAGAGATGGACGCTGCCCTCGCTGACTCTCTGTTTATCTGATTTGGGTAATGATCAGATATCCTCTTTGTGCGCTTTAAATTGAACATTTAAAAAAAAAAAGGCATCATGTCAGCTTCCACACTACATTTTATTTATTTTCTTGCCTCCACGTTTGCCAGGTGTAATATTATCCGTGGGCAATGTTAGCAGGCTGTAATTAAATATGAATGGATCGGCGTTGGTTGTGCGGCCAGTTTGTTTTGTTGAGCGCCGGTCTCATCAAATCAGTCGCGTTGGTGTCATTCTGTACCACGATCACACGACATGACGGGGGAATCTCGGTGGTCCTGTGGAAGAAAGGGGCTCAGAATCACCTATATTTAGAGTTAGTGGATTTGAAATAACTCACAAGCTTGCACTTTCACGAACACTGGATTAGTGAAAAGGGGGCTCCCTGCTCCCCCCCGTATCCCTGAATTGCATGAAAAACATTTTCAAATTGCATGGTGGCTCAGATAATTCATTTATTCTGTGTAATTAGATGCTGACCAGGGTTAATATGTAGGGTGTCATTAAATGGAAATGTAGAGTTGTAAAGGGGGACTGTATGATACAGGGAGTCTTTTCAATAGACCTGCCCAGATTGTGAGCTCCCTCTTCGAGCTGGGAGGGACCTCCTTTATTTGAGGCAACTCAAGCATGAATTCTGCGAGGGAAAGATTGGGGACAGTTATATTCACTTCTGTTTGTTGCCCAGTTGAATGAAATGACCTTTAAGATAAAGCAAATCTCTTGAGCAAGTCAGGTGAAGAAAAGGCCGCACAAATAGGGCAGATGTGGTGAAAGGAACTTTTTAAATCCAACATTGAAGGAGGGCTGTATAGTTAAAAGACTGCTGTTTGCTGGTAACCCTGCCCTGCCACCATGACAATGCCACATAGGAGGAGGCACTCACGGTGGACGCTCCTTATTTTGATTCAAACAAGTTTGAACACCAGGGTATTGCTTTATTTATTTATTTTTTTCAATTTTATTTCACTAAAGGAAAAGTGCTGCGATGGTTTTGGTTGGAGGAATGCAGCGATGGAATAACGCAAGTTAATCTAGAGACTGGTCAATTACGTTGCTCCTTCAACCTCTATTCATGGGAGAGGCCTATAATTAACCCTACAAAAGCAAAGGTATTTCCTTCGGATGGGTCCGTTTGAATTTCTCTTGACTGTGACTGGAGAATGCTGAGCCTCTGTGGCTTCAGGAGAGGCCCATACGCTACAGTCTCCAAGTGACAGCAAAACTTAACCAACTGGCTAAATGAATCCTAAAGGAGAAGCATTTAAAGTCAACGGATGTGGAAGTACAGTTCGCGACAAAAATAACAACCCTTTCAGTCACATCCCACTTGTTTTTTTGTTTTTTTTTGGTAGTCTGGTGTCAGCTAGACTGTGCCACGAATCACCAGCTTTGCCACCTACAATGAGGGCAGCCTTTGGGCTGCCTGGGTACTTTTGGTGAGGAAGTTAATCATACACCTCAGAGTAGCACAACACAAGAAAAATGGTGTTTGTAAACCTGCCCCCATGGCTCTGCCCATAATTGGCTCTACAAGTGACTGCCTCAGCTTCCTGTCAGCATTATATCTGTGTTCACACTGGCCCAGCTGGTAAGACATTTGTTCCTAGGAAACATGGCTGCTGTTTTGATCTTTGGACTGTGAAAGCAAAGTAGTTCACACAATGGCAGTAATGTGTGGAGGATTTTCCAGGCTGTGGAGGAAACCAGGCAAAAATGTCCTGCTGCCTCTGTCCCAGAGTGATGAAGAGTACTGGGGAAAGTCTTATTTTTTTGTATCTGTTTTATTAGTTTAAATATAAAAATGTAAATTAACATTATTCTTTCTTTTCTTTTCTTTTTTTTTACCAAACTGAGAAATAAAATATTATAAATGGAACTCACCTCAAAACTACCACCAAATACCAGAGCACTATTACTAGCATAGTCAAGCAAGATTGGGCATTTACAACGCCACATATTTCTTATTTTAAAAAGTATGGCTTATTCTCTTCCTGCCACTTATGTTACAGCTCTTTGCCAGAACATGAGAAGAACAAAGACTGTGGAGTGGAGCCAAGCATCTTTTTGGCATCTCGCGGCTGCAAACAGATTGCTATTAGGCGGGAGCAAATAACTTTATTTTGAAGTTGACACATAGCAGGAATCTGAGATTAACATTGGAAATGTTAAAATACTGTTGGCGACACCTCGACGTGCAGCGGGATGTAACTTCCTGCGCAGCTGTCAAGAAACACTTCCCAGCACCCCCCAGACTGCTGCTGCTGCTGCTGCTGTGCTCCTATCTGCACCTCAGTTCTGCTAATAGAGCATGCAATTAAAATGAGGGGACTGGAAAACACTTGGAATATGCTCATAATGAACCACAGTAATCCTAAAACCAGAGGTTAATCATACATTTGTTACAGTCACCATTTGTGTGGTACAATTGACTTATTTACACATCTCTTTGATTTCGAGGCAGCTTTTAATTGTACGTGATTTGTGTTGTTTAAAGTAAATGAACCACTAAAAATATCCACGTGACAGACGATGGATATATTTTCTCTGATTGTCGATGAATGATGGACAAATCATCGTTTGTGGCGTCGTGTGTTTGTTTTTCTTTTGAATGGCAAACAGGGGTTTTTCGACAGATATCTTAGCGAGAAACCAGCTCAAATTGCAGCCACTCGGCCACATGTGTTTGCTCCGGTCGCCCTGAAGACTCAGCTCTCTTTAGTTCCCGACAAACGCATGTATGGCTCAATATGACTTACTCCTGCTGCGTCTCCCATTTATAGTCAGTCTGGATTTGTTTGGGATTTTTTGGAAAACCACACTTTGATGAACATCCTGCCCGAGACATTTAATTGTGGCTGCTGCATTTTGTGCACAAGCAATGCTCTGACGTTTTAAGACTTGTTTATTCAAAAGCTTCCACATGTTGATTGTAACCTTATTTTTCTTTCTTCCTCTGACCCAGTGATGTTTTTCATGAATTTATCATCTCAAGCTGATTGTGAAGGGAGAGTATAATGATTAGAATTCATATATACTACATATACAAAAGTATTCACGTTGACTTTGTGCCGTGGTGCCTTTTTCCAGAAGGTTTTTGCTGTTTCATTTAATATAGTTTATCAAAAAAAACATCATACTGTTATACTTAACAGTATTTTAACAACCCTTACCTTAATCCTTTCATCATCCTGACATTGTGAAAGACAAATTATACTTTAAAATGCACAAGGAGACACAACAGTCATAAATAGCCGTGCAGTGAAGCTAAACATTGACTTTGTGACTCCATACTGGTGTCTCCTGTGGCTGTAGGTCTTTGTCTTTCTTTCTGCCAGTGTGTGGCTGTAATTGAATTGTAAACAACACCCACTATGTTATTATTTACTGCGCTATGCTCTGCTCAAACCATTGGACCCTCCACTCCCTCTGCCACCGGAGCAGAGCTCTGAGTCACTTTGACGTGTTACCTAAAAGGCAGCGCAAACAATATATGGCCAGCTCATCCATAAGTCATGGCATTTGGTGCAGCACCGGTGCATCCGACAGAAAAGGGGCTTTATGAATGGCACAAAGTCTGTGAATGATAACGGTCATTAATATGTCCATTGAGGTTCGCCACATTCATGCCACATATCAAATCCCCTTTGAATGAGATCAGTTCCCTCCTGTCAGAGCCCATTAGATCCGTCCCACAGCCCCAGTGGCCAGCTGACAGGGGAGAAACCCTAGCCCCAGCCTAGCACCATTAGCATTAGAAAATGAGCAATCAGCTGGAATGAAGCGCAAGTGGAGGGGGACGCGTCCAAAACTTCACTAGTGATGCGTGTAGGTGCAGCACAACATTTAACACCATAACAGAGAAACACTGTGTCCTGCAAACAGCCAACAATACTGGACTGTATGTATGTACTATGCACCGCCGTGTTTCCCTTTAAATTAAAACTGAGCTGCATTAATTCAGTCATTTTGAGACTTGAGTCTTGTTGTGGATCTGTGTCTTATTAAGGCTGTAGAACTCAACTTCCACTTCCTCTGCACTAAAGATGTTCTGGCTGCTCATAGAAAATTGTGTTGAACCTCTTTGACTTTGCGAAATAATTGAGTTAAAACACTCGATAAAACATTAATTAGCTTAGCAGTCTGGAGCAGATAACATAGATAAAACCCTATGTAATTCATATTGATTAGAATATGCACATTGAGCGTAACCTCTTAAGACAAGTTTTCCTTATTAAATGGACACAAAGCCGAGGTCATTATTCGTACAAAGAAAGATCGCTTTAGATTTTATCTTTTCACATAAAAAGGTTTGATTGGATTTCCTTCTGAGGAAGCGGCACAATCTATTTTATTCTGGTTTGATTGTATTACCTCTTAATTAGTTTGTATATTGAGTAGAACAGGCCTTATTGATTGGAGGTGCATTCATTTGCATTGCAAAAATCTCCTTTAATCCAATATAATCTCATCCTTACTCAAACACAGACTGCATCTCCGAGTCACTCTTTTCCTGTTTGTTTTAAAGCTGCATGCTTCTGACTTGTCTCAGGGTAAATATAACCTCTTGGTAGAAATAAGTTATTGTTTCCTGTATGCAAAATCATTTGGCTAAATTTGGCTCTTTATGGAATGGTCGTGACGCTCAGTTTCGGCGTGTTTTGCGGGGCGAATTGCACGGCGCGCGTGGTAATTTATGCGTCAAGTGTAATAACAAGCTGCGGTATTTTCATGTGGCTGTGTTGTGGGGTTTAATTTCGAGCTGTGTCGGTGAATGATTGGCGTTTGTAGGTGTTGTGTGTAAATCTGCCTGCCGAACACCCGCGGAGCCAAGCGGAGCCATGTCACACAGAAATCAGCATTGGAGGCGTCAAATCCCTCCCACCCGCCCAGTGCACAGCAGCAGGCTTAACAATTCTCTGTAATTAACCTCACCTGAACTTTAATGGCCCACCTCCGGGACCAAGGGCCCTGGCTGTGTAAAATTACTGTCACACATGGAGCCAAGAGGGAGCCCCGCCGCAGCGGGTGTGTTCCACTCAGACAACTGAGAGAAAAATGGACCCCTGTGTAACACCTAATACCACCAACACCATGTCGGAGCACTCGAAGACATTTGGGGGGTGGAGAGGTGGGGGCTGCGTTTAGGAGGTGCACAAGCACAGAAAATAAAATATATAAAATTCAATGAGTGAATATGACAGGAATATGTTCCAAATATTAGTCTTATGGTGCTTTTTCTGATCTGTCACCTGTATGTGTGAGGTTTCGTGGTTAGGCAACAGACAATCACTGGCTAATATTTTGGTGATGCTGTTATGTGAGTGTTATTAGGAGGAAGGATTCAAACCACTCGGACTCTCACTCTTCTTTACACAACATTTCGTGTTGAGGTTTTAAAGGGACATCACTCACACATGGAGGCGATTCCCATGTCTTTGTAAATGATGAATGGACTTTTTTTATGATATATATATATATATATGTGGGTGGGACGAAACCTGAAGTCAGGTTAAATCCGGTCGGCAGGAAATGTTGCGATTGTACATTTCTGCAGACCAGATAGCCTGAACGTGAGCTCATGTTTCTGGGCCAAAATTCTATTATGTCTACACACATTTATATCAACTTAATTATTTTAACAGCTTGAGCTGAAAAGACAGTGATGATAACCATTTCCTGGTTAGGCAGAGTGAGTGAACTTTGGTTAGGTTTAGGCACAAAAATGACCTGCTGTGTAGGAAAAGATTGTGATTGTTTTTCCCTTAGCTTTAAAATATCATGCTTTTTTTTTTAAAAAAAAAAGAGATGGGTTAGGGTTACTCAGAACAATATAAATTGCATAAAACACATTGCTTTGCACCTCCAGGTGAAAGGTTTACTTCAAAAACTGCATCACTTTAAAATTTTTGTTGTAACACGTATTAAACAATTTGCCAAATCCCAGTTTTATTTCTGCACAGAATGTACAAATGCAACATTTCTTTTTTTTTTTTTTTCACAACATTTTAAAATGTTGTAGGTGGGGATTAAAGCGTGATGTATTGTCAGAACCTGAACACAGGCGAGCTAGTGTCATAACTCATGATGAGATAACTTGATCTCCAGTATCACAGGATCTGTGAGCTCAGTATTAATGACTCAACATCGCAAATCTTGCTCCACAAACTTTCACCAGACCAGATCAAAATCTTGTGGTTTGGGGCCCTGCTTCTCCCTTTATCTTCCTCCCCCGAGCCACTTCAGTAGTCCTCGTACAACAGCTGCATGCAGCTACTGAGACATTTGGCTGCGCGGAACATGTGCATGGTGAACGGGGATGTGAGTCCTGTGTGTGGCACGCCTGAGCCCAGGGCTTTGGTGGGGCAGACAGGTGGAGATCAGAGTACAGTTCTGATGGATACATTTAGTCTGAAGTTAAACAGTCGCCCTGTTGAGGAAGATTTCCGGTAGAGATGGCCTCACTACGTGTGTGTGTGTGTTTATATGCCCGGTGCTGGTTCCCCAGGATCAAACACTTGAAGTGGGCTCTGGGTTTACCATCAGGCCTTATGTTTTATCAGCAGTGTGGTCCTCTGCCATGGCTCAAAGACAGAGCAGTGATATGGGCAGTGAGAGGCCCCCAGACCTCTGTGTCATTTCAACATTTACAGTCTTTACAGTGTTTTGTGTGTTAGTGCTTATATATGAAAGATCGTCGCTGATGCCATGCATGTTTTGTGTAAATGTGTATTAAGACACAATAAAGTTTTGTTTCTGGAAGCTTAAGTATTTAGAACATAATCATGTCAGTAGATTAAGCAATAGTCTTATGTTATTAATGGGAAAACAAATTGGGGTGGGGGTGGCAAAAACATGATGAAGAATTTTTTTTTTAAAAAGTTTAGAAAAATAAATAAATCTCTAAAACAAGTGAACTGTATACGCTTGTTTTGTGTTGTATTTGTGTCGCGTTGTGTGGCATTTTGATGTAGCAAAGGTCTGCAGATTAACATACATTGATTAGCTGGTGGGCAGCAGAGACAGCTCCGTCATACATAGCAGCAGTATATGCAAAGTGACAGAGTGACTGCTCTTAACACACACACACACACATACAGGCCACTGCTATATCCCCCCCCAAGCCACTATCTGTCTGCCACTTATATGAAGGATAAAGAGACAGGATGTGGGGTGGGTGTGTGTGGGGGCTGTGGGCCTATGACTGAATACACCATCAATGGGCTTATTTTCATTACGGCCAAACAAATGTGTCACCCCAATCATCACACGGCTGATTTTATCCTTCTGTTACTGTAGCTCCACAAGCATTTCCTTTTGTGAGCGCTCGCTCCTGATAATCCCACTCTGACAAAGGGGCCATGTGCCGCCACAGTTCCATGACCAAAAATGTATAACTAGACGTTTCCACTTACATACTTTCTCAGTGATATCATACATAATGGAAGTGTTTGTAAGCACTTTTGCTTGTTTGCTAATTCCTATAATCCCACGTGTTGCAATAACACCCATTTGGAGGTAAATACTTACTGGAATTCGACTTGTTTATTCAGCTCATTTGAGATAGAATTAAGTTGTTATTTAAAAATGCTCATTTATTCGGGAAATATTCTTTAATATCCAGAACGTCTGGGAAACACCTTGAATTGCAAGATGTGAAGTATTTGTTTTCACAACAGGTGAAACAATTGTGTGTTAGTATGGTTATCACATATTACTCTTATATTAATGGAGCAATGTGAGTGTGGTTTACAGAGCTCTCAGTGGGATGGGGCCTCATTGCTCTCGACTGGGCCCTCAAAACCTGAGAAACACCTTTATTCCACCCTTCACTTGCAGACTGACTCCAGCTTTACAAGGCCAGTCCGTTGTAAATGGGACTGGGTATCTTTTATCTTTTTTTTGTTGCTGTTTCAGCCCTGACAAACTCGATGTGGGCTATGGAGTAGCCTTACCAGGTAAAAACAATATTACTGCTGGTGCTAAAGACACACAGCTGCAGGCCTGCTGCACACTGGTGTCTGTGGTTAATTATCTTGTCTGAAGGGGAGGATTTCAAATTGACATATTCGTTACAAAAATAAAACATCCCCATACAGTACATGTGCACTTCAGGGAGTGCTGGGTCATGCAGGTCATTGCTCTTCTTAGATATTGTTGAATAATTCACTTGAATCAGTTGGGATGAAATGTATTTGCGTCACACTTTACATGACAGTACTGTGACAATTTGATAATAGTATGGTGTTATTAAAATGAAACTGTAAAAGCAGAGTAATGTAATGTAGTGCCATCTTATTCTTGTGGAAATTACTAAATAATAGGCTGGTAATGACAGTGGGAAATTAGTTTAAGACATAACAGAGTATGGATTTCAACTTTATAACATGGTAATGATCAACTTTGATTCACAAACACTTTCATGTGAAAGTATTATACTCATAGTAGCCAATAGTATTAATTAATATAGTTATTATCATTATTATCATTGTACTAGTAGTTGAAGTATGAGTATTATTATTATGATTGTTTTTATTGTTATTATTATTATTATAACATCAGAACCTTTTTTCCTAAACACTCACATATATTTGCAAATGCTCAAAAATAAAAGTGTCACCCATATAAATGAAATGCTAGCCAAATGTGTTTTGTAATTGATCACATTTATATGGAATAACATATAGAGATCTTCATAAAGTGAAGATCGGAAGAATTTGCTGGATCTGGTCTTATGCAGTATTAAAATATGAGAAGAGGGAATATTCCGATTTCAACCCCTTTTCTTCCTCGCTCTTCTTTTATTTATATACATTTATTTCTTGCTCTTTGCTGTGTACTTGGCTGACTTTTAGTAGACTTGGGTCAAGCGTCATTGATCCAAGATGGGGTTCAGTGAAGGTGCGTGAGGAAATGCCTTGGAGAAACAAAGTGACCCAGAACACCCCTGTAGCTAAGAAATTCAGTGTCACGACCTCGGCCGCTTCTGCCGCAGCAGGTGCTTCTCCTCGGAGGTGTAATTGAGCCGTAGCATTACGGATACGGTGCCATATGATACCGTCATGCATCAGTAATTGGACACAAAATGTATTTGTAATAAGTGACAGTTTCATATATGCAGTTAATTCATAATGCAAACTATCGCCTGACAGCCAAGGTGAAAAGATATACACGGGATTAGATTCAATCTCAGGAAATGTATCCCTGCCTGAAAGAATATGAAACCGAGTTTAAATGTTTAAAATCATCCATCACGTCCATGTACAGTATGACATGTGGCACAGGTCGTCTGCCCTATTCTTTTTGAGAGGCGATGGCGTGAACGCGTACTCACAAATATGAGGAATGTGGCGCTGTGGTGTCCGGCAGACTGCAGTGTCTCCAGGAATGTGCCGGAGTGCAATCTTCTCGAAGGGAAAAAAACAACAAAACAAACGCACTGTTTTAGGTTTGACACTGAGATACAGAGAGCAAAGAACACTTCCCTTTTAGCGTGTGAGCAATGCTGCAGTGATGCTGCAGTAAACGTTGCAGCACTAACAGCCACAAGAAGGTGCTTCTGTTAACAAGGAGACACAAAGGCTTGTGTTTGTTGATTTACCATTTACAAAGAGGCTTCTGTGGCAGCTCATAAACAATTCAATCTAGATGCTGTATTTTTATATTAATAATGACATGCAGCACCACCAGAACTCTAAGCTGGCCTCATGAAGTCAGAGGACAACCCACAGATTATCTACAAATTAATGTGATTTTACTGGAGCTAATTATGCATTAATCTGCAGCTGTTGCTGTGTACGTATGTACTTTAATGACTAAGCTACTTATAGTGGGGGGCAAACGTTGTTGTTACCCAATAGATCTAACAGGTTGTCTAACATTTGTCAAATTTAAAATGAACCAATGCATTAGGGTGTATAATCTCATACACTATTTAATGTAATTACAGTTGTCATGTTTCACACCTGCAACAATAAAATCACAAGTCTACATTGATGCTTCATCAGTGTTGTCACATGCCTGATTTAAATAAAGTCACCAATACAAAGTATTTACAGCTGCAACATTCAAATGATGCATGCACTCGGATAATTCCGTTGTTTTAATTCAACAATATAATTGTTGTTTTTTTGTCATATTACAGTAGAAGGAGCACGGGTGTAAATGATGAAATTAATTACAGGGAGCGAGTGTCATCGTTTTCATGAATCCAAATGTCTGCTGTTCAACAGGCGTAACAAATAAGCAAGGTCATTTCACACTCTTGTATGGACCTTTTAAAATTTTAGACTGCATGAAATAGTGCCTCTCGAGTTTGTATCAGCATTGTCGCAGAAGTTTAACATAAATTTGAAGCACTTACGGTTTTGCCTTCCTTTCACTCTCCATCCACTTCATCCCAAACCAGCACTGTGACGTTTGGGTATTCTAATATAGTAAATACTTTCATTTGTGGTATTTTAATCTCATGATAAGTATCAACTTTTATTCATTCAGAGTTAATTACAATACATTTAAATCTGAATACTTTATTTTCTACTGTTGTAATTTTGGTTTCTAAACTTTCTACGTCTTGGGACCAACTTGACAACAAAGTTCAGTATCAGGCTTTATGTAAATCCATAAATAAATACATCAATTAAAACAGAGCAAAACACACACACATGTGCCAGAGCGGCGTGGAAGTTGTAGTTTTTATTATTTGAACTGATTCATTATATATGTTGATCTGAACTTAAAGTATTCCACTCTGTGGGTTACGGCTAATACAATCTTAACAAAAAACTTTCAGAAGTAACTGTCTTATATACATTCAGGTTTACTTTGGCCCCGGTTTTAAAATTCGAATCCACCCCTCTTCTCTTTAGCCTCCTGTCAACGCTTGTCGCTTGAGGGATGCTGTGATTTATCGACAAGGTAAACAGCTTATGAATGAGGCCTAAGCTTTAGTTATACAGTTTACAACATTTGAGTAACCACAGGAGGTTTGTGTACACACTCTTTTCTCAAGGCTACTGTTATGGGAGAGAATGAGGTTGCCAGCCTCATCGCATGTTGGGGGAAATTCCTCAATGTCTTAATTGTAAGTCTGTGAGATTAATTCTGCGCGCACAATTGCGTGTGTAAACATTTCAGCGTGATGCTGTGACATTTTTAAACAAGTTTCAAGCAGCGTGTAGAGTGGCGGTGAGTGTTTACACCAGTACCTGAAGGATTTTTTTTTTTCTGTCTCTGAAGCTGAACAGTCTGAGGCAACCTTGGTTCATATAAAGCCAAAAAGTAATGTCGTACATAAGGAAAAAGTCTTTTTTAATTTGTACCATTTCTCTTTATAAACTGCAGAGAACCCTCTCTTTACTATGTACATTGGTCAGTTCAACAGAAATGATGAGCCTCTTATTTGCTCTCTTGTTTTATCTTAATAATAAACATCCTACAGAATTTTCCAGGTGCATGTATGTAATGCATCACTTTTGTGGAAGAAAGAATTGGGTGCAAAGTCAAAATACAACAGAGTATTTGTTTGTTTTCTTTTCCCTCCATGGTTCAGTGTCCATAAAGAGGAGAAACCTGTGTGTGCTTTAGTGCATTAGGTAAAGCAGAGGCTGCTATTGGCTAATAATTGACTAGTTAGTGCTCTTTCCATGTCTGCATGTAAGAAGACGCCTCGACTGAAAGCCGTGAAATTCTACAAATTTAACACAAATTTAAGGGCTAAAATGAAGCGTAGTTAACGATTTAAGATCCAGAGTAAAGGCAGCTTTGATGCTGGACTGATAATCAGTGTATTAGCCTACAACAATGTTTTTTTCAGATTTCTTTTTTTTTTTTTTTGTGGTTAAACGATGATACCAGTGCACGTCTGGTGTGGTGGGGGGAAAACAAAAAAGGCCATAGACAGACATTGTTGTAGAGTTGACATTTCTCTGGTGTCTGCTAATGCGTTAATTGTGTAAAGGTGTAAACGGTGCTGACACAGTATGTGCTCACAGGCGTCACTGAATTCTTGCACATATTTAAACACATCTATTGTAAAAATGGCCCTCTTCCTGTTGTTGTTTTGTGGAGACTTGATTTTATTCAAGCCCCAGGAAGTGGAATAATTTCAATGCAGATGTTTTTCACTGTAAACAGGCATAGCGATCTGGGGGGAGTTGCAGGATGAAAGTCAGGGGGAGCGAGGAGTGGTTTCCAGAAGTGGAAAGCATAATGAAATATTTTGCTCCCGCGCCGGTGGTGTTGCCTCATTTAAGGTTTAATTAAAATAGTCAGTTTGTCTGGAAAACAGCTCAAGTAGAAGTCTTATCGTGGTTAAGAACCTTGTAGATAAAAAAATAATAAAGATAACTAGTTGGAAATGATGTGTCAGTATTCTCAACCAAATATAAAACATTTGCAGAATCCTAGATTCAGGTCTGATCACTTGAAAAAAATATTACTTACTAACAGGATGTGGTATGCATACCAGCTCAAGAGCCATTCACATGGGGAAGGCTCTTACATAGACATAGACAGCGGTCCATGTTTATTGTTTTCATCCATTTAATTCCAATCATAAGTAGAGAAGCTGATTAAAGATATAACTTGACTGTTAAAATGCCAAGGCTTAAGCGTTTTACTTTGACAAAATCAAAAAAATGACACTTCAGACCATTATGTTAAAAGTTGTCCCAAATGGAGTAACTGTGCGAGGTGTTGTGTTTCTGCACCTCTGTTATACCCACTGTATGTAAATAACTCTAATAAGATTAAGTGAAGGACAGTAGCAGATAAACAGGTCAGTTGCTGGTAATGCGATGAAAAATGATGAAGACTTGTTGAAGATTAAACTCAGATCTGAGGACATTTTTATGTGCTGAGGTGTTATGGTTAAATCAACATGCACAAACCAATACATTCAGGCCTAGTGCAAACACAGCAGCTGACTCATTTGATTAATGAGCAGGCATGATGTAACCACAGGGGAAAATAGGTTAGCGCACCTGGTCATTTACACACTTTTTTTCATTTATTTGGAAAAACGCTGCATTGAGCGAGCAAACGGTCAGAAAAGTTGTTTTTAAACTGACCGCTACTCAAAAGTGTAAATGACTGTATTTGTACTCAATTCAGCACTGACTCAACAAATGTCCATCTTTGTGACAGAGACACACACTTGCAGGAGAAATTATCAGCCCCTGCGTCCCTTGACAAGTGGATGCATGGTGTTCAACCAGCAGCTAATACTGCACTGTCATATATTGCTTTTCTTTTGTCTTTGTCAGTGGTCATCAAAAGGTCAGAGAGGTGACGTGAAGTTGTAAAATGGCCAGTGCGGGGGTGACCTATGCCTGCCTGAGCATTTCTAATGCAATAGTGAGGCCCGCGGGCCCGGCCTGCCAATACCAGGCTGATTATAACGAATCAGGTCCCTCTTAACACAATAATGTGATCAATTTCTCATTCCACTGAATAAATAACATGGCAGACAGGGAGCTGAGAGTGACCTGCCGCTAACCCCTTGCCTCATTATTCATATCAGTGCATGAAAAGACAGAGAGGGAAGGAGGCAAGAAGAGAAGGGAAGAAACAGGTCAATTTGAGCTAATTATTGGCTGGACAGAGTAACCCTGTTAAATGCCGCTTATTGGATGAATGTTCTGGGACTTTTTTTTATGACATCTGCTGTGAGTGAGGCTTGTGAAACTCAGGTCCAGCTTTTCTTTCCTTTAGGGATTTAAATGGGGTGACAGATGCTTTACTGTTCCCCAGCTAGTGGTAGCAGTAGCCCACACAGTCGTCCTCAGCGGCCAGCGAGGCCAGGCTCTGCACGGTAACACAATAGGCTCACTCTGACTGCTTTCTCCCTTCTCCCAGCTGCTTGTTGTGCCCTGCTGCTGGTTAACACGTGGTCGAATACCTGGCTCACCTGGTTTACAATGAAGTACCAACAACTGCCCTGCTAGTCTGATCATGATTAGCTCTGTCAGTCCTACATCATATGACACATTTGAGGTCCATAAATCTGAAAAAAATACATTTACTTCAGGTTGCTCCTCAATCTTTGTTCTGGCTTTAGTAATGGAGCTGGTTCTGAGCAGGCAGGATTTCTCTGTATTGTAACCAGAGGCCCTGTGCATCTGTGGCGGGGCCTGTGTAGGAGCATACGACACTCTGAGGCAAAGCTTTGAGCTTTACACGATATTCAGTCGAGCTCAACCGGGAGGATGTGACACGCTCATCACTCTTTATTTATTTACCTGCGGTTTCTTTTGCTCTTTCTCTCTCTTTTTTGGTCACTGTCACACTCTGAGTCTGTGTGCGCTTCACCTGACACCCAATACCTGGACCCATTGCTCTCATCTCCTGAGTATTGGTCTTCACTTATCTCGCTCTCATCATCTAACTTTAATCAAGCAAATGGAAGCATTTCCATGTTTGCTAATTTCACTTTGGTAATTGCTTGTGTTTAATTAGGTTTGATCAAAAGAGCATCTTAAGTCATTTTAAGTTACTGGTGCAAAGTTTCCCAAAGTCTCATCTATATAAACCTTGACAAGAAAAAAGAACCCCAATCTAGTC
Source organism: Solea senegalensis (assembly GCF_019176455.1). Taxonomy (NCBI): domain Eukaryota; kingdom Metazoa; phylum Chordata; class Actinopteri; order Pleuronectiformes; family Soleidae; genus Solea; species Solea senegalensis. The sequence continues at coordinate 17,233,366 of NC_058027.1, forward strand.
GTGTCACAGGTTCTAGCTCACATATGGTGTAACACTATGCAAAATACGATGATGGAAATGTGCACTGTGATTCCAATTTTAACTACAAAGGTCTATATCCTGTGCAATGCTTCTCTCTGACTTTGCTCCACAATGCAAAATCACACCAGATGTCTGTACCCTGCCACTTTATATCCCGTCCCGTACAGTGGATCCCTCTCATCTCTGCTCACAGACACAGACCCGATGGCCTTAGCATCTGTCCACATGGCTGAATCGCTCTGTATCTCCCACAGCCACACTTCCTTTATTCACTTCTCAGCCCGTTAAAGACCCAAATGACGTTGCTGAGGCGCAGTACAATTTTATTCAAGCCATTACAGTTTCTCGAGGTGTATGAGTGGGGGTGCTCGGTTCCACATGACAGGACTTCCTCCTCACCAGGAAGCGTTCAAAAGAAGAGCAACAGGTGGCTGCTAGCACAAGGAACCTGAGGCTAGGTGGATGTCAAAGTAGAATTGTGGCTGAATCATGGCTATTTATTTGACCCTCCTCACATCTGCACTCTTACCCCCTGAGAAGGAAGGAGAGAGAGGGATTCAGAGGGGCATTTTGTTCACTTCTCCCCACAAGTTAATGTGGGGCTTGGGGGTGTGTGGGGGAGTGTAGGGGGAGAGGCGGGGGGGAAATGTACATGGTATTAATTACTGCTCTGTGTTCACATTGCTGCTCCCACTATGTGTTTATGCTTGGAAGTAACGTCATGTGTGCACAACATGAAGAGGGTCAGTGGGACGTAGGTGTTTTTTTTTGCACATGGTGAGTGAAAACAGCGATTCGCAGACATTCACATCAAGCTACTTACAAGCTACTCTTTTATATCAGGAACGGGCGGATGTAAGAGGAGTTTCTGGTCATATAGGCAAATGCATTCAAAAATGTATTGATGTTTTTGATTTTAAATTATAAAAATTCAACTTGGATTAGAATTTTCCTGTAATGTAATTACAGTTGTAATGTTTTCAAATTTCACAAAAAATGTAGAACGTTTTCCCTTTGCACAATGATGAAAAAAAAAAAAAAATTCACAAGAAACTCAACGTAACGTCATCTTTTCTTTCTGTTTTTTCTTTCATATTCGCGTGTTAACCTTAACCTGCATTCACACGCCACTTTGTGAGGCGAGCAGGAGAGTTTTATAAACACCAGCCGTGTTGAGGGTTATTGGCAGTGAAAAGAGAACAGTGGCCAGGTCTGGGAAGGATCCCTGTGTGTCTTTCCTGTTGGCCTCAGTGTTTCCATGCCGTTATCAACCCAGCTGATAATGCACAGCTCTGGGCTCTTTTTCTCAGGACCCACAGCACACTGCCACACATTCTGATGGCGTGACACAGACCTTCACCACAGAGCCCCCTCTGTCTGAGGCAGAACACACTGCCAGGCCAGGGCCCACAGCTGGTCCACATACTGTATTGGTGGAGAGCTCTGCCAGTCTGCCTATTATCACAGGGGATGTGCACCTACAGTATGCGTGTCCCTATTTGCAAGAAACTTTTTAAAGTACGCAGAAGTATGTGAGCAGATGTTAAAAGTTCAGCGAAGTGTGACCTTCTGTTGCTGATCAGAATAAACAAAACAATGTTGTTCAAATTTAAAAAAATGTCCTAATCTCAGTTTAGTCTGCCAGTAGCTTGTGACTATTCACTTTGTTATAATTTATTAATTTATTTAGGAATAATGGATACATCATTTGCAGCTAATTTAATTTAATTTAATTTAATTTAATTTAATTTAATTTAATTTAATTTAATTTAATTTAATTTAATTTAATTTGCTACATACATTATTTTATATTTTTTCTTAATTAGGTTTATTCATTTTCATTGTAAAAAAAAAAAAGCTACAGCATTGTTTTTGGTCTCATTTAGTGATCGTTTGTTTGTTTTTGACAATATTTTCCTGTGTTGGGGAAAAACAATGGTGATTGTCACATTTTCCTGTAAATTACACAAGTTGGCACGGCAACCATGATTGCCCGAAATATCTTAAATTAGACAGCTTGCTTGTGTCCAACTACTTTGTGGAATATAGTCTATAAATATATCAGACATTACAGCAAAGTTTTTTCCTGTTTAATAATTGTAATTAAGGAACATTTGCTGTAATTGTTTTTTTTGTTGTTTTTTTTTAAAAGAAAATACTGTACTTACCATATCAGAAAATACATTACAGGACCTGCTGATTTCTTAAAATTATGACTAACTACAATTAACAGGTAATTGGTTAAAAGTTGTATGTAGTATGACCATTTCATTACTGCATTAACCATGTAAATGAATCATTCTCCTCTGCTGTGGCCCAATGCTTTGCTCCATGTAACCAAGTGGGAGGTAATTCCCAGACTGAGGCACAGTAAAGTTTATTCAACACATCAGCTGGTTTGCAGCAGACCATTACTGAAATGCAATATTCCAACAAAGAGAGATCAACAAATAGGCCTAGGTAATAACAAGAGAGGGGACTTTGGTCTTTTAAACCAGAGAGCATTATGCAAACTTTGAAGGAGGAATTTATTAAATCTCTTACAACAACTGAGGGGCTCTATATTTAACTTTGCCAGAGCACTTCGGACAAGTATTGGCTGTGGTTTCCAATTGGCTCTGGGAGCAGTCTGGTGGCTGCGAGGCAAACTTCTGGAGTCCCCGCTTCCTAAAATGAAACAGCTGCAGAGTGTGACACACTGTGAGTGGTGGGGAGCTGGGAGGAGGAGGAGTTTTCATGAATGAAGTCAGTTGGAAGTGGGAGGAGAGAGGAATCTCGCTCTGGGCCCTCATCTTCTATGTAGGTGTGTCATTAAAAGGGGTTTTGGCGGCGTACAAAGTATGGGTGTGGACTCAGACATAGGTCATATAAGTTCAGTTTGATTCATAGTATAAGAGGAGAAACGGTGTTGTTGTTTATACTGGCTCAGAGTGCACAGCAACCCACTGTGTAATTTGTAGTGTAGTTTGCACAGATCTTCCCCCAGGGAGCCATAAAGGGCTGTCCTACATCGGCTGCTCCCCCACTGCCAGAGCCGTGCGTGTCCCAGCACTGCTCAGCCGACAGAGACAGAACAGATCACCACTTGGACCATGCAAAGGGGTATTAAAGTCCAACGCTGAAATTAAACTTCAGAGCCTGACTTAAGATGAGCCTCCAAAGCTATCTAGCAGCCCCCTTGCACTCTTTGCCAGGGCAATATCTGTATAATTAATAACCACAGGAAGACAGAGAGAGAAATCTACTTTGCCTCGCCAAACCAGAGCCATGTGTAAGAAAATGGAGTGCACGCACATTGTTTGGATTGGTGAGACAAAAAAAAAAAAATGCACATTAAAATACTTTCTGCTGAATCTGTGGAAAATTGCAGAGAGACAGCACACTCTTTGAGTTTACCTGTCCAATCAGCAGTGGGAAACTGGGCGAGGATGGCATCCAGCTGGTGTCTGAGTGTGAGTCACAAAAGCAGCGCAATCTGGTGTTTGACTAATGCACGTATTTGGTGTTTGTAATATTTCCAGACCTTGACTGCAAGAAAAACAACATTGTTCAAGAATTTCTTTCGAGAAATGAATAGTGAAAATGGATTACCATACCGTCATTGTCATTTATCCTGCATTAGAATAACTCAAATCTTTCAACCAAGTGGGTATGACTTTTTTATTTTTTTGCACCTTCTGCTGCCTCTAAATTCAGCTTAAAGCAGGTTTTTAGCGATTGTTACATCTGCATCGCATATGCCAACAGTGTCTTACAGTGGTGTGAGTACATAGCTTACATTTTTGAGATGGGTGGTCTTGGTGGTATTCTACACCATTACTTTTATTAACCCTGGCATTCTCTGCATCCTGCTTGATCCCCCCTTTCCCTCCTTAATGTTCAGTTTTTTTAACACTCTAGTTTTTAAACCCACATAATAACCTCTTTTTTTTCTTGCCCTGTTTAATTATTTTCATTTGTATAAAATATCAGCGTGATCAAGTTATACCTTTCCTTACTATGTTACATGAACTTTCTCAACTCTGTGCACAGATGCTTGTGCTGCTGCTGCTGTTGTTGTTGTTGGTGTGTGGCAATCTATCTCACACCCCTCCTCTGGCTTTCCTGATCAATATGGTGAGCCAGTGGTCATCATCACTCATTGGGAACTGACGCACACAAGTGCATGTGTACGCACACACACTCACATACATATATGCACACCATGGCCTTTAAAACCTCTGTATCTCCTAGTGTAAGCAATAGGACATAACCCGTAGAGCACTTAATCCATCAGGCTTTGATTAATGGTTTTAACATCCATTTTCAGACCCATACAATGGCCCTGTATGAATTTTATCAGCATACAGTGACAAATAGCAGTTGTGTCCTCTACTAAGAGCCCTCATTGTTCCTCTGAATAAGACTCATGCAGATGTCACCGCCTTGGCGAGCGTGTCCAGAGTGACTTGTTTAGAAAATATAAATGTAATGGGCTGTAGTCTGACATCATTGTCTCAGCAGTATAGATGCCTTATTTGTCAGCACATAATTGGTATAAATGTATGACTTGTTACTATTTTGCCAGAGAATAATATCCAGGCTGTTTAATTTTGGTGATGGTATTGTAAGTGTGTTTCTTTTTCTTTTTCTTTTTCCTTTTTCATTCATTCATTTCGAAGCCATCCTTTTAATATTAATTAGAAAAGTTTCAGAGTTAAGTATTGCTTTGCTTTTGCGATTAGCATACATAGAGTCTGTTGACTGTAATATCAGTAGGCTATGAAGCCCTAATCAGGATGGCATGGTTAGATACTGGATATCAATGCCTTGGCACTGAATAATGCAGCTTTTTCCTCTTAGGCCCTCTGTATCCTCTGGGCACTGTCACTGAAGATGCCCTCTCGTCTCATCTCTCACTGACACATGGAAATGTTCTCCAAGTAAGAGTTTACATCACCCTGAGAGCCTCAGTGATTAGGTTTTTACAATGGTAAGCGGCCTGGCCTAAGTGGCGTGCGTCTCCTTCTGAGCATGTCTCCTCACTGTCCTCCTAATGACTCAGAAAATATGCACACCACTCCATTTATGGGCAGTAAAAACAGTCATCCAGCCGCATGCTAACAGACTGTGAAGAGCGCTATAAAAAATTGTCTCTGTCATATTCACTTACAGCGCGGCGCAGAGTGGCAGCTCAACTGGCTGTCATAACATCCAGGAGGACTGCCACAGCACGGCGGTGTACCTCTCACCCATCATGAGCAGCCAAACATGAAGTAAAACAGCAGGCGCGCCCTCCCCTGCAACACAGGGTGACATGAACTAGCAGCCATGTGCACAGGAAGTGACATAAACAAGCGGGCCCCAGAGAGGAGGGCCATCAGTGGTGATGATGAGCGACTCTCTGGATGCTCCCTGACATGTGTGATCGTGGCAGTGAGGGTGCGACGGGAGCAGAGGAGGCAGGGAGCGGGTGTAGCGGGGGCAGTGAAGGTGGGTGTTGCAGGGCCATGCGGAAGAACTGTGCGCACAGCTGCGTTATCCGGCTGATTTAGTTATGACAGCTGGTGCCCAAGAGGAACGTAGCAGTGGGGGATAGGATCACCCAGGCTCCAGACAAATGATGATGAAGAGATCACTTTAAAGAACAATCTCCATAATATTTCATGCTCGCTCGGCAGCTCCCAGGCAGCCCGGGCTGCGAGGCTAACTGCTCTATCAATTGATTTGATTCACTGCCGGAGCTACTCCTCACACATAGTATTTCAAATAAATGACACAGCAGATAGGAATGATATCTACATCAATATTAACCCTGAAAAGAACTAATGGATGCTGGCTGCAATTTGCACTATATCCTGAGTAATGCATGGGAGGCAGAAGGCAGGTGATGGAAGAGTTATAGGCTTTTCCTGTCCCCCCCCCCAAGGCAAAAGAGGATACAATTTGACCCACACCCACCCCACCCAACGCAAATATACAAGCTACATCTTTCCTCCTCCCAAGGCAACCATTTGTTTTTGTATTTATAAAGCACATTATGGCCAACTAGGCTAAGCTAAACCATCTCTCAGGCTTGTGAAACACAAAGGCAGTTTATCAGATAAATCACCCTTGACCAGTTAGCTATTAGAGCAGCCAGGAAGTGAAGCCCAGGCACGTATGGTGCTTATAATGACAGCATAGTTGCCTTTTATTAATGCGTGGCCATGATGCATGCTCCTGTGTCGCAGTGGTTTAACATGGCTCAGCACTCTTTAACCTGATCCCACTCACTAACCTGCGGCATTATGAATTCAGATCAGGTACAAGGACAGATATACAGATTATTCCTGATAAAAAAAAAACCCTCAGCTATACATACAGAAGCCACAACTTTGAGACAGAGATGGAATACATGTTATTGCTAAGTGTGCCATTAAGTTGTTTTTTTTAAATTTCCTCTTCATGCAGCTACTAAAAGTAGCACGCAGACAAGCAAATATACACATTGCATCTTAAATTTCCCATCGGCCTGATCAGGTCAGGTGTGACATATATTTTGGTTGCAACAGTTGCGTAAAGGTGGTGCCAGAAGATTCATTAGCTTGGATGATGTTCACTGAGTAGCTACTGATCACTCTTGTCCCTGATACCTGACCCTTGCCTCAGTAAGAGGAGACCTGCACCTAACGCACACACACACAGATGGGAGGTTTGTGGCTTGCCAATAAGATGGTGATTAATGATTAGAGTGTGTAGCATTTCTATCAGGGACACTTAAAGAATGTCATAAAAAGACAAGCATCTCTGATTGCACAGGTCATCAAGCAATCTCTTTCTGTGTGTGTGTACGTGTGTGTATGTATATGGTGTGTGTACAGTGTTTTTAGGAAGGTGATGTTTATTTGTGTGCACATGGGGGGGTGGGGGTTTGGAGTGGGCAGGAGGAGGGGGCTGAGCCTAAATCCAAACCCCCACCACTGAGCAGTCTGCTAATGAGTCCACTAGAGACCCAACCAATACCTTTGATTGTGATGCCATGGAAAAGAGGGGAGCGGTGCAATCTTTAGCTGGATTAAGTATCTCTTAAGGAGATCTACTTTCAGCCACAATGTTATCAACCCTTGAGTGTGTATTAATTAGTTCTATTGCTGAGGGGAAGTGGACGGACCTGCAGCATCCCCGCTTCTCTCGTGCAGACTTACGCATGCATGTGTGTCCATGTACACATGCAGAGCACAAAAAAAAAAAACATTTTGATAGCCTCTTGTTGAAATGAACTACGAATTAAAGACACAAACCGCGTGTTCTGCGTGACAATACATTGTGTTTAAAGACAAAGGGTATGTGTGTGTGTGTTTAAAGTGAAGCCTACACCTCAGCTTACATGTTTCCACTTTAATTTGACACCCCATTACATCTCCCTCTACATGTTCCACCCACACACACACACACATCTGTATGAATGTTTAGGCATTATATACAGCATCCTGTTCTCATCAGCAGGGCTTTTGATATGAAGTGATGCATCATCCATGCACTGGGCAACCGTTGATTGACTGTGGGCCGGTGATACTGTTTAGCCCCAATTAGAGCAACTTGGCTTTGATGTGAGTACATATTTCCTGGTGAAGGGGTTGTTATAATTTCAAGCATTCACTTACTCATCATATGGAGTGCTGACATTGTTGCGGTTGACTACGTTTTTTGTATCTCTTACATGTGTTTCGTGAATGTGAAATCCACTAATATTCCTCTTCCCTGCAAGTCATCAGGAAAACCTCTGTTAACTGGCCTGCAGGTATGTTGTTTATTTCTAATCCTGAAACGGCTAAAGCCCCTCTAGCATATGCTAGCAGGAGGTATTACACAAATCATTGATATTCAATCCCGCTGCTTCCTGACCCCAACTCCATCATAACCCGGATGTTTAAGAAGCGTGTCCAACTGGTATGTTTTGACTTGGTTTAAGTGGTGTTTAATGACAATGGACTGGCTGTTCTGTTCTGGAGCTGTGTTAAGAGTTTCTAATCAAACGTTCTGCTCCATCAATAATGCAGCGCCTTGGATCCCATGGAGGATTTAATTGTGGGTGTAGGGCTGATAGGGAGAGCCTTGGCAATGGGTGTCTCATTGCACTCTTTAATTAGAGACACCCGTCACATCAAGAGCAGGAACCCTGGGTGTTTACTGTGTAGCAACATGCCCACACTGCTTTGGCAAGAACCAAACAGTAGTGCTCCCATCAGCGACCGCTCATAGCTTGTTCTGATAGACACAGTGGAGTGGATGGGAGGAGACAGAGAGCGAGCATGAGCAAAGGATTAAAATGTGTTTGTCTTGGCATTTCCTACAGTCTCTCAGTCATTACGTACTCAATACGATGTTTACATTTGAGAAATTAATATTTTTATGACGCTGGCAGCAACCACATTTCACACAAGCTTAACATAACCTATGCAGATATTATAATATGTTCTGTGCAGTCATACTTCAAAATGATATTATTCTAAAAAAGGCAAAAAATGTATCAGGCAAAATGAATCATCTGTGTATAACAGCATAATTAAATATCAAAAGTATAATGCATTTGGTCAAATTAATTGTTTCAGTTAGATTCAATGTTGATACATTTAACTTAGAAAAGTGTAATTAGTGATTTGAAATATGACTTGAAAGGTCTTAAAAGTTAATATTGAGGATTTTTTTGTGTTCGACTGGTTGACGTCTCGTAAATGTAAATAAGCTGTTGATGCCACAGTGGAGCAGAGACCGACGTGGGGTAGCTTTCATGCTATATAACTATATACATACAGCAGTCAAAAGACAGTGACACAACCACTGAAACTTCATTCTTTGTCTTTTTAGTTACTGTATAAGTCAAAGCCACTGAAAATGTATTGAGCCGTGTTATTGTAATGTAATTAGATAACACATTTCACATGGTCTGAGCTAACGCTGCAAAAACTTGACCATGAAAGACAGAAGTGCTTGCAAAGTGGAACAATGCTGTTGACGCAGCGTATCATGTTCGGACAAATTGTGACCAATTGTTTCACATGCTGGAACTGCACGGGACTCAGACTTCAGGGTTCAATTTTCAGGGCTCAAACTTGGAACTTGCTTGCGTTAAAGGTTCAGACTTGACACCTACCAATGACTTCCACGTGTATCTTGCTCCGAGCCCTAGTGATGAAAATTAAAACGGATGCCGGTGATTCTGAAAGTTGAACTCAGCGAACGATCAAACAGCAATATTTACATCTACGCAAGGGATTTAAAACTAAAGATTTTTTTTCTGTCTGACATCAAACATTGACCCTCATGTTTGTTCATTGTGTATTTTTTCTTGGCTCAGAGTCTTTAAAGTACTAAACAGTGATAACATGAGAACATAAAATGATTAAGGCACAGAAAATGAAAATGTTGAGATATCGCTCCCTATCAAGGTATTAGACCCAAATGTGCATGTTTTCCCCCACGTCTGTCATGGTTATTAGAGCAATTATCGATAACAGGCAAACATTCAATTTCTGAAGTCTCAGCCTCATGTTTTTATAAAATCAATATACCCCCCTGGCCCTTATCTCCTGTCCAAAAGAAAAAAAATGACAGAACACATTTGGGGTATGATGGATGATGGTGCCTTTTTGTGGCTCATGTAATGGAGCTGGTGATAAGACGTTGAGTGGACTTCCAATTAGGAAGCCTCTCCTATGGTGTTATGGATTAGGGTATTGTTTGAAATGGTGATCTGGTGTCACTGAACTGGCAAAAGAGTGACAGAAAAAATTGGAAGCAAAGTGGGGTCAACGGGATGACGTTGTGGTTCACTTCCAATCAGACGCAAACAAGACCATTACTTTCAATATGTCTGACACTGAGCCTTGGGTGAAATGCAGAGATGCATGTATTTCTCAGTGACCAACGTGAAGCTTCAAATCATTTGTGTGTTGTAAATGAAACCGAAATCCTCTCACACTTGACCTGCTGGCTTTAGACACTGTGATCCATCTCAATGTTTGCTGTAAAGTGATCAAGATGGAGAGCTGCAGAAGAAGATATCATTCAGTGTATTACCATTCTATCAAGCCACAAAGTGCCTTGTGTTAGCGGGGTGTCAGAGGTGGAGGGAGACCCCGGCCAAACATCAGGTGTCACACACAGCGCCAATGAATGGACAATGGTTATCCATCAATCTTCCATGCCAGCTTGTCTTATGGCCTGAAACCAACTACAATGTCCACCTCAAAGCAATTTGATCCCCTCAGTCGACTCATTCATCAGCCTGACCTCATTTGCAATCAAGACGAGTTTCCTGAAGAGAGGAGAGTTGGATTCGATGCAGCGGGTGGGTGAAAAATATTGAATTGGAGGGAACCAATGCCCAATAGTTCAAAATATTGCTTGAAGCACAGAGGGTGAGCGATGTCTCACTGCCATGGTGGCTCATTTTTTTAGGTGATGGATTGTTTATCAGTCGGCTTGACCAGACATGTATCTGAGTAGCTGGAGGGAAGTTTAAAGGGGTTTTATGTGGCACAGCCATGTACATCCCCTTCAGCCAACTGACCTCCTCAGGTCATCAGGACTTAAGTAAGAGTGAAAGTCCCTTTAAATGGAGAGAGGCTCCCGGGAACCCAGCCTTGGCTAAGCAGCTGCTGCTGGCCGTTGTCTATTACTTTTCCAGGGGCTGACTTTGATGTTTTAACAATCCATACATATTGATTCAGACTGATAATAAACAATTTGATTAGCCTCTTTCTATAGGCTGTCATTTCAATCACTTTCAGAGCTCCGATGGAGTGGAAGTGTGGGGCTGTGGAGGGAGGGAGTGACAAGGGAAGGGCAACAGAGATGGAAAGACAGTGAGAGAGGCCAAGAGCTGAAAGAGAGGGTGGAGGGCCAGAGCCCCCTCCTCAGACACAAAAAGGAATCCAGCCCTGATTAGGCCTCTGCCTATGGTGAATTGGACAAGACAGCTGAGCTGCCAGGTTATTAACTCCCTCAGAAAATTCTCAGCCCTCTCTCAGGCGGGCCTGAATACTGCGATCTGGATCGATAAGCAATCTCCGGTGTGTACCAAATGCCTGCTGGATTCATTTGTCTCCCAGCACCCTCTCCCTCTGCTGGACAATACACCTGCACAACCGAACCCCCACCCAACTGTCTTCAATGCTGCTCTCACTCTCACTCTCACTCTCTCTTTCTTCTTCACCTCCCTCCTTCCTCACATTCACTCACTGGAGTCTCTGTCACTTTTTAAATAATGACCCTGGGGCTGAAGGAACAACTGCCTACCTCTATTTCATCACGGTGAGTCCCTCTCCTGTGGGCCTGGCGACCGAGCTCAGAGAAACTGAAACAGAGAGGCAGAGCGGCAGAAGCAGTAGAGGGGTGTTTGCCCACGGCGGTGGGGAAGGTGGGGGCTGCTGCAGCAGCAGCATAATGACTGACAGAAGCACAGATGTCACCATCAGAGCTCAGTCTAAGCATATAAATGACCAGCCCATGGCGCCTTTCTAGTAAACATGAAAACATACCAAGTAGCTGTTGTTATAATTGATGTCATGATTGAGCATCTGAAGGCATGCGAGTTACACACAGAAGAGTTTCTTTCCATTTCTCTCTCTTATAAAGATGTGTTGTGCTGTCAGTGTAAGAGAACATGTCGCTCCACTGAGAAAACTGTTCTGAACCATATACTTTAATGTGCTTGGGTTCCGCAGCCAGCCGGCGTTGCCAGTATTGTCCATTTCTATCACACATTTTGCTCTGAGACAAAGCATTTCACACCTTCTTACACTCAAAGGAGCACACGTCTTTGTGGAGAAGTAAAGATGGATTTACATAATGATTGTGCTTGCTGATTTGGCAGGGCTTCAGCTGATAACTTTTAGTGATTCGCGACACCATTGATCTCCCTGATGGATTTATTGATGAGGATGGACAGCTGAAGGTGGGGGTTGAGTTGGTGGGAGAGTGAGGGGATATGAGGAGACAACAGCCTATAGTCAGTCACTCAGGCGAGGTGGACAGTGGATGAGGTTGATGTTACCTGCCTTTACTTATTTGGGGAGTTATTCCCCCGAAGGAGCAAGAAGCCATACTGCTCCTCATAGCTCATTTCTGTGTTTTTTTGTATTCTGTTGTCCCTCTATTGTCTCTGCGTGAACACAGAGTTGTGACCCCAGAGGGAATTGTCTGTCAGCATACAATAAAGGCAAGGCCTGCAAGTGAGGACTCCATTTTCTCCGGGTTAATTGTCAGAGACAATGCACGCCACTGAAAACACAGTCTATGAAAGATTAACCTGGCGGATGTTTATATTTTCTTATCACTGTAATCTCTCGTGGAGAAAAATCAGACCGGAGCTGCAAAAAAGTTGAAGGAAATGCAGTTATTAAAGGGAGCTCTGTAAATATTTGAGAAAATCTCAAAGAAGGGAACAGCAAAACACTCAACAGAGGGGGTGCTGTGCTTGGGCAGGGATATGAGACAGACCAAACAGGAAGTCCCTCAAAAATGTATGATGGAGTTTTTAATCAGTCAAAGGTGGCTTACTCATCAGGGGTTGATTGCAGTGGAACAGTTTTAGTCCACAAATGTTTTTTGTTTTCTCCTTTGTAAGATCCCAGGCTGTGATATCATCAAAGAAAAAAATTATAATTTACACATCAGATAACATGACACAGATGGTTTTTTTTGATTGTTGTAATCACAGTCCTGCATAATATCAGTATTATCTTTGTCAAGTGATGAGTCTGAATCCTAACGACGCTTGTTTTGCCTAATACTGCTGTCTTTTTAAAGAAAAAAAAACAAAACATCACTAATTTACCTAGAGTCAGAACAGGCCCTCCCACTTCTCACTCAGAGCATTTGTCAAGAATTTCAAACCATTTCAACCTCCTCTGTAACTCTATACCAGCAAGCACCGTTTTCATTAGCATTTCTTTTTTCCCCCTTTGCAAGGTCATCTGTAATGTAGAATCTATAAAAATCTCAATGAAGAAAGTTATTTGAATTCTTAGAATTTAATGGCTGAGCTTGAAAATTCCCATTTAAGACCTGCAGTTTGAAATGATCCCACAATGTATATGTCAGCAGATGAAATTACATAGGGGTTGCACACCAGAGAGAGAGAATAAGAGAGAGAGAGAGAGAGAGAGAGAGAGAGAGAGCAAACACACACCTTGAGAGTTTCTTTGTCAACACCTGAAAGAGACGACAGTACAAGTCACATGCACTCATTCACACAGTTTTTTTTTACTAGGCAGTGGGCCATTCCTTTTTTCACCTGCACCAAGGAGGTGATTTATTTTGCTCACATGTATCTGTCTGCGAGCATCATAACTCAAACATTTTAAATCAGACGTAGAGTACATTTTCTGGAGATGTAAAGAAAAAAATACCAACGTTGGTGGTGATCCAGATTCAGGATTAAAAAATAAGTCCTAATAACACTGATATTGAAATTGAGTGACCAGAGTTTTGCACTATTTGAGAATTTGGCTGACTTTCCCATGAGGATTTGTCACAATTTAGTTGTATCCTCTCTTTCTTTCTTTTTTTTTTTAATCAAAAAAATTATATAAATTGCTATGGTCACTTTAGTAGATTGGTGGTATGGAAGTAGACCTTTGATGACTGGCATGCCAACAGGCTACAATATTGAATACTACAGCACCACTCAAGCACTCATGTACAGCCTCACAGAGCTGCAGTGATGGCATTCGTTTTATTAAGCCACTGCTGAAATGACTGATGCTGTTTTTTTGTCTCCTCAGGGACTCGTCTCAGCCACAGTGATCCAACAGCAGTCATGCTATAGTCTGCTTTAAATCTGTAAAACATATATTGTTTAACACAAAACAACGGCATTCACTCTCCACATTTTTAGGGCCTTGGTCCTTGTGGTTACCTTGGATGAATAAATTTCTCTTGTTCTCTCTCTCTCACATTGTCCCTTCCTGTCAGTGACGGTAATGTGTGAGTAGGTGAGCCACCCTCAGGGCTCTGTACATCCACATCCAACTCAATATAAATCAGCACTTGTCATCACAGACTCATATCACACACTCTGATCCCACGTCCCCCTCTACAAAGAGGCAGATCCTCCTTGTTGTTTGATACCATCTGAGACGCCAGTGGCCAGAACATTAAACCTGTCCAGTCTCACCGGCAGTATCCCCCTCTCTGTGTTGCTTTGTTTTCTCCCTCCTAGACCTGTAGCTGCTCCCACATATTGAAGTTAAGCAGATGTGACTGCATTAGATTCAGCCCAGACAGCCGCACACCTCTGCTGCCCCGAATGCATTCTATAATTATCCGCCACGCCTTGTGTCAAGAAGTCAGCTCATGTCAAAAGTGCAAGTGAATGCTGGGGTCACTGTCAGGAAAATCTGATAGGGACAAAGGGCCAAACCACTGTACAGGAGTGAAATACGATTTAGATTGTGTTGCATGGAAAAATGCCTTCTGACTGCAGCAGTGGATTACTGGTGGTTATTTCAGGCTCTCCTAGAATTATTACTATAACTGATAGTTTGACACTGTATCAGCACAGCCGTTTACCATACTCATCTCAGATTGCCATGCATGTTTCATTTCATGGGATTCATCCTCTGGGGAACATGAATGACAATATTATAAATAAAATGGATCTGAAATACAGTATTATTATGGTGCACTGGATCAGAGTGGTGTATTGATGGGGCAACAGACTATCGCTGCACACCCTCAAGTCCTCTTTACAGTAGTGTGCCCTGTATATATTATATTACCAGTTATAAGATGTACTTCTAAAAAATCAGATTCAGCCCGAATATTCATATATACACAAATTAGTGTGTGAAAACTAAAAGAAAACAGGCCCAAAACTATCCAGTGACATGCATTTTGGCTTTTACAGGCTTCTATGGATGGCATTGACCTGAATGAAGTTAATTTCATAACAAAGATAACGAGAATATTACATTAACCGAAGTGTTTGTGTGTGAGATAAGTGCTGTAAATATAAGCATCATCAAGAATTAGAATTCATGTGATGACACACAGATTATTTGATGGAGGAGGAGCAGCTGCCTTGGCCCGAATTCACTCAGATACTCTGATTGTGGCCGCTGATTGATTTTTAAGTTCGGGAGAGGCAATCAGTAAATACCACCCAATCAGGAGCCAAGAACATTGACAAGATTAGACGATTTAAAGTAATCAATGAAAATATTCTGTGATTTGTAGACATTCAATGACTGCCATAAATCTCGCATCATAGCACATGAGTTAGTTCACAATAAAACAAAGGCCAGTGACAGGCAAACCATAAGAGATGAATTAAAGGTCTGAGGGAGGAAGTGCCGACTGGCGTGGTAATGAGACAGAATTACAGGCCACAGATTCCGGCCTGCTTCCCTTGCAGAAGCTGTCAACAACTAATGGGTTGCAGCGAGTGCTGCTATCTGTCATCCTGCTTCCTGTCCACATATTTACTCACTTATTTATAGTCTTGATGCAATATCATCATTTTTAATGTTAAATGCCCTCCACTCCCAGCAAACACGGCTTCCTTCCGAGGACAGGATATGGATACGAACAGGATACTACACTTGGTTAGTCAACGTTAGCTAAGATTTGAGAAGCCAGTCATTACAGTAACTCATTAATAAAACAATGAGTGATCTCTTTGGTTTCCCACTCCATGATCATGACTGACATTTCAGACATGCACTGAAGTCTGGATATTGTAGTGAACTTGTCTGGAAGAGCTGTAACTGTAGCTGGACTTCCTGTTAGCTCCCGAAGATGTGCAAGCAAGTGTTGACATCATCAAGGCCTGAACGTCAAAAATGGTTGCACCACTTTTGAACTCCTGGTCCTGGTCCCCCAGATCTATTAGACATCTCTTTCACTTCTTTAATGTAGTTTACTGAATGTTTGAAGTGCCTGAAAATAGAACTTAAGTGTATGTTAAGTTAAAAGAAGTTTCCAATGTTTGGAACAAGGTTGATCAGCTATCAAGGTTGATCATTTAACATATATATATTGCCTCTGTAGCGTCTGGACAATATTTGGACAAAATCTTCTGGAGCTCATGTATGGAAATGCCTGAGAAATAATAGCTTGGATCAGCCTTGTGGTTTTGACAGATCATCATATGTACTGCAATAGGTCAATAGGTCAGTAGGTCAGTATGTGTGAATCAGCTGTCAAATGGACCAGCACACTTGCCAATTACACAGAGAGTCCCATCTTAAACCAATGAGAGACACTCAATTTAAGAGACTATGTGGTCTTCACGGAGGAGGTTCACACTTAGGATGGTGGAGCTTCATGCTTTCTTGGCAAGAAGTCAACTCAATGGTGCTCAGCCTTAATGGACTGACTAGACAGATGATCCTGACAGCAACCTGCACAAATGCTGTTGATTCTATCATGCGCTATGGGGTCTGGCTTTGTTATCGAGAGAATGACCTTAAGTGGCTCTTTTTTCATCATCCAGAACGTCAAAGAGGTGGCATTCCTTTCAGTTGCACACACCCTGAACAATCACTTTATCATACCTCACACGATGGGCTCTGAAAAATCACTGTTAGAAAGAAGCCCAGGCCAGGTGCAGAATCATATCGCCATTTGGAAGCAAGGTCGTTAGAGAACACTTCTGCAACATTTGTCTGAAAGAGGCTCTTTTTATGTGACCTCTGCTTAATAAAAATATCTACACAGACAGAAGTATGCATCAATAATCTAATGTCCTCCAGTCATTGCCAGCTGTGAAATGAGAAGCTACAATTTTTTTTTACTACTAAAGTGCATTAGCTGTTGATATACAGTATTTCCAGTTTTATTGAAATGTTTGCTTCATATTAAGAGTGAGTCCTTTTATTCTCATTTTACTCATGTATATTCTGTACAAGGAATAACAATCAGACCTCGTATATGATGCAGAAAGCAGCATGCATGTGTGTTAATCATGTGGATAGAGGCATGTGTCGGTACAGTACTAACTCCTCTGACTTTGCTTACCCTTGGAAAGCTTTCTGCACCCTATGATCCAACATCTGAGGAGCTGATAAAAACCCTTCAGTTGCCTCAAAGCAGCTGCGAGGCTTAACATTGTCAAAAAGGGGTTTTTATTTCCCTACCGTTTCGACCTCCTGTGTATATTTTATTGAGCTGTTCTCATCCCACAGCAGTGCGCAACAGCCATAAGCTGCCGAAAATGTATTTCAAAGCTCATTAACAGAGGACATACATGCTTGGAACATGTGGCTGGATTTTTTTTTTTTTTAAGAGACACTTGTGAAAGAGTTTGAGGGCCATATTGAGAAGCTCAGAAATCGTTGTTTTTTGATATTCAGCAGGCGTTTCATCTTTTTCCGGCTGCAACACATGAGGGGATTAAGGAAGTTAATGAATTATTCTCACAGGGGCTAAGACAGTGAGCGCAAGCTGCACTATCCCACGTCTCATAACATGGAGCTGTTTGAATTTATTGAACTGAAGAGTAAAATTTTCCCACAATGATCTGACCCAGTTCAAGATTTTACCCAGTTCCCCTCTCTACAATCAAAAAACAGTGTGAAAATCATCTTTCATTTTATAAGTCAGAAAACCACTTGGATCCAAGTGACACATGAAGCTCACTGGGACTCGGGACATGAGTGATGATCCTTTTGGCTCCGGGTACAACAGTGACAGAGGAGACACACTGATGAGGTAGATAAAGCAATTCACCCGTCTTACTCAGCGTTTGTCACCTTCCTGTTTGGCCAACAGTCTGTGCTTGATAAAACTTTATTTTGCTATTTATGCTTTTGTGGGATTTGGTCACTCTAAATTGTCTGTAGGTGTGAATGTGATAGAGAATGTTTGTTGGTATGTGGCCCTGCGATGGACTGGCGAAAGTGTGACCCCATCTATCGCCCTATTTCAGCTGAGATTGGCCCAGCATCCTGTGGAGGATAAAGCAGTAGAAAGTGGATGGCTGGTCGGATGGAAGGATGCTTTTGTGGGGTTTTTGTTGGACCCTGTGTTGCACTGGGAACTGGTCGTTTCTTCATATTAGCAGACTCCATACCTACACAGACTACAAATCGTTCACTACGCACTGCTTTGGTAACAGTGTCAGTCACCAAGTTAACCACTGATGTTTAACCTGAGGCATATGTAAGAGTGCATAATGTCACATCCTTTAGGTGTTTGCAGGAAATCTATATGTGAGTCACTCTTCAGGCAATTGTAGGAAACAGAGGAGGCTGTGGAAGGCCTGATTTTTAAGTCACATTATGATCTGTTCAGTCACTGGCATTAATAAATGGACAAATGTATGAATCATTTTACATACAGTCCCTTTAAATAACCTTAAGCGAAAGTCGACTGCACACTATGTTCACAGTGGCCTATAGGTGCTTACTCTAAATGTATCTACTACAGCCACTGTGTGTATGTGTGTGTGTGTGTGTGTGTGTTGGTGGGTGTGTGTGTGTAGTCAGTGCATCCCCTGGGAAGCTCATGCTCGAGATTGTATGCTCCTGAAGTTCTGTTAAGTGAAAACCATCCTCAAAAGTGAAATATCACTTTAAGATGTTGCCTCTCACCGCTGGCGCCTGTTTGCTCAACCCCCAGAGGCAGGCCAGTATCAAATGCACCAGCACAAATGATAATAACACAGCAAGACCTTTCTATTTTTCCAAATTAGGTTGAGCCTCAGATCAGCACCCTTGAGGCCAGCGCATAGCCTTTAATTCTTCCCTGAAGATTTTTCCCTTCAATTTTCTATCATATAAAGCAAATATCAAAAATGTGATTTGAATCCTGGAAAAATTAAGGCTGAAGGGCAGCAGAAGGAGGAACAGTGTAGCAGGTGACAACACACCACCTCCCTTTTACAGGCATCGATTGAGTCTGGTTAGCTTGCTGTCAGCTGGCCAGAACACGAGGCAAACCCTGGAGAACCTGTGCCCAGAGTCAGTGAGCAGCAGACCAAACTGCCCCCGGGGTTAATTGAAGTCCCTTGAGTGACTCAAGCGCCCTCTCTTTAATGGGTCAACTCGTAAAATGTTGTATTTCTGAACAGCAATGGGAAAAAATGTATCCTCTTGTGGGTTTTTTTTCCTCATCATTCCTGTCCTTGAGAGGGGACTTGGATGTGGCCGGGCTTAAAAACCCTTAACTTCCTGGACTTGAGTAACAAAAGAAACATCTCTACAGGCTTAGGCTGATAATTAAGTATATGGCTGCCTGTTGTTTCCTGTGATTTTTTTTTCTGTAACCACAAGTATCTTTTCTTGGTAATAAGGCCAAGTGGATAGTGCTCTCTCAAGGGTTAGAGCGGGAGCACGAGAGAAAAGCTAAATACCTGGGTATCCTGGGAATGTTTCCTTCCCTCAGGAACACTTTAACTCTTTGGGTTTACACTGTCATTTAGAGACTTACAAGAAATAGCAGGGGTTTTTTTTTACTGTTGATTCCATTCTGGTGACACTGCTCTGAAGTCATCATATAACTTTACTCACAAATGGAGACCATAGTAACATCAGGCCAGAGATTATAGAACACAATGACATATTTAACTCTGTAAAACCCAAAAAGAGAAACAAAAAATTCACCTTTCAGATGTTGTTAAAGGGGGTTCTGATGCATTTGGATTTTTACGTTTTAGTAAGTTTTTACAGATATCTTGTAATTTTTGCAACTAGTGTTGTAGTACTCGAGAACGGTCTTGGTCTCGGGACCACTTTTTGAAGGTCTTGGTCTCGTCTCGGAATCGACTTTTACTCGGTCTTGTCTCGGTCTCGGACAAAGAGGACCGGTCTTGATTTTATTTCAAGACCGGTCAAGACCACAACTGTGGGGATATCAATAAATTGCCTGTGCATTTTTGGATTAACTTGTTAATATCATTACTGTGATTTTGCGTAAATCGTAATCGTGCATGTGAGTGACAGGAGAAGAGGCCGTGAGAAGATGTCAGCCAACTCATCTATAATAAAATTTGGTTACCTGAACCACAAAGACTTTTTGTGCATAAATACGTCCAAAAGAAAACACAGCGCAGTGTGTAAATTCTGCAAAGCGTCTTGTCTCGGTCTCGACCCCTCAAAGTCTTGGTCTTGTCTTGGTCTGAATACACTGTGGTCTTGGTCTCGACTTGGTCTCGGTTATGGTGGTCTTGACTACAACACTACTGCACCCTATAACTCTTTATTGCAAGGAGCGATATTGACCAAATTCATTGTACATACACCTGGTTTCCTCTACTGCTAATGC
This sequence comes from Solea senegalensis, assembly GCF_019176455.1. Classification (NCBI taxonomy): domain Eukaryota; kingdom Metazoa; phylum Chordata; class Actinopteri; order Pleuronectiformes; family Soleidae; genus Solea; species Solea senegalensis. Next base: position 17,253,619 of record NC_058027.1, read on the forward strand.
TGAAAAGACAGAGAAAGCCCTACCAGTCTAGAGTTATAGGGAGCAGTCACTTTTTGACAGGTCCTGCCGAAAAGTGACTGCAAATGTGTTGTTAACAGCTTCATAGTTCAGAAATGGTAAGAAATCGGAATAATATCGGTATCGGTAGATGCTGCAGTTTTGATATTGGTATTGGTATCGGACACAATAATAAAGTGGCATCCCTAATAATAAATCCCATAACAGTCATATTTTTATGAATCATAATTTATCAGGCTGGAGGAACCCGGATAAGTGTGAGAAGACGATGACAACTTGTTCAAAAACAGTGACCAGTGTTCATGTGCAGTTTATTTTCTCTGAAAAGCCGACACGGACACTGCACTTACTGCGGAGTGTATTGGTGCAGCCCTTATTGCTGCATCTACAGCGTCCTGTCTTTGTATTCACTGGGAAACGTGTGCTCGTGTCCTTACGCACATCCACTGGTGGTACACATGACCTCTTTGGAGCAGTCCCAGGTCTCTGCGGTGTTACTGTCATGGATATCAAAGGGCTCCGTGATGTCACTGATGATACCGGGTTCCCGCTGCCTGACGATGGTCATTCTCTCCTTGGTGTGTTGACCGCTGTGTTTGTCTGAACAAGATGAGGAAAAAGATCAATTACAATGTCAAAAAAATAAATAAGCATGGTTTGACAAGGCCATGGTCATTACAAAATTGTCCATAATTTAACATAAACCATACCACCACTGTGGTGATATCTGCAACCAGTTACAGCTGCAACCAGAATGTGTGCTCATTTAAACACTTGACTAAATAAATAAATAAAGGTTAAAACCATACACAGTGAGGTAAATACTATTCCATAATGAAGCCTGGCTTTGCAGCGTCTGCACATTTTACACAGCTCCACCATCTATCAGTTTCAATCAACAGTGATACCCCTTGCTCCACTGAATCAGAGGTATCTGCAAATGAAATCTTTAAACATCTTAAATCTTTAAAAACTAATTTACTTAATGTCTTACCATCCCCGATTAAAAGCACTGTCTGCAATTATATTAGGCCAGTGATTACCAAGTTCCATGATTTACTCTGCAGCTGTGTAGCCACTGTGTCTCCACGTGTGTGTGTGAGTTTATCGTGTGTGCCCATATTCATGCCGTTTAAAGCGATGAATCACAGTGTGAGAATCTTGAGAAATTTGGAAGTGTGTGTGTGTGTGTGTGTGTGCGCTTGTATTTATATATGTTTGAGGCCCAAAAAAAAACATGAAAACCTGTCTTTGTGGGGACAGTTTGTCTGGGCCTCACAACTTTAAAGTTTTTTCAGGCTTAAGACTTTTAGGGTTAGAAGATTAAGGTTAGGTTTTAGGGACTAAAGCAGGGGTGTCAAACATACGGCCCGTGGGCCCACCAGAGGGTCCAATCCAGCCCGCAGGATGAATTTGAATGAAAAAATGTAATGTCAAATACTAAATTGTTACCTATGACTAAATGTTTTGTGTCTCTGTAGATCCACTGTGATCTTGCACATGTGTAATCAGTAAACCTAGGCATAATATTGTTGAAATTGCATATATTGTTGAAATTTCATGTTGTTGAAAAAGGTACTTAATTAAATGTAAAACTTGTAAACTGCGATTATTTCAATGTGCTCTATGTGGTCCCTGAACTATGATGAGTTTGACTAGAGGATGCATTGTGCCAATGATGTGTCCTCACTAAGACATAAAAACAAGTTTGTGTGTGTGTGTGTTTGGTGGGTGTTAGAGAAAAACAAGCTGGTGAAAGATGATGTTATTGCCCTGCCTTCATAATGTCCTCCTTGCATCGCTGTGGTTTGTAGGAAGATAATCTTGCCATTGATTGGTAAAAATGCCTGAAAATGAAATGAGTGTCTCTCAAACCACTTAATCAAGAAAGCATATTGATCAGCTCTCTAATGAAGGATCATTTAGATAGGGTGGAGAAGAATAAGCCAGCGTATCATATCATGTCAAGGAGTAATAGGATGTTTTTATCTGAAAATTCCTGAATATCAGTAAACGCATGCTGTCCCTATTTTCATAATGGAAACCTGCATCAATGTCTCAGTAGCTCTTAAAGCTCAGTAGTTCTTAAAGGGATATTGCACATAGAATCCATTGTAGAAATAGTTTTTGAATTGGCCACTTGTTATTTTCCATCTTCACTGTAACAGATAAGGAAAAAAAAGTCCTCTTATAAGGAAATGTGTGGAAAAGTATATCATTTAAAGAAAGAGGGTTCACATGGTCTGGTTGAAAAACAAACTCTTGTTTTGAAGCCTCAAGATTCACGTCATGTCAGTTTTTTTTAAACCAGAGGTTCACAGATGTCACATGTGCTGTACTTTATCATCTATTTTCTCTCTAAATGTTAATATAATTTACATAACTGACGTCACAGTCCGTCGGACATTACCTGAAACTAGCGATTGTGACCATTAACTCCTCAGGAGTCATGGGTTTAACTACAGAAAACATGTTTAAATGCACTTTTGTAAGTCGCTTTGGATAAAAGCGTCTGCTAAATAACATGTAATGTAATAATGTAATAACATTTTTTACATTGTTTGTTTAATTAAATCTAATACAACATCTTCCCCTCACACCCTCCATTTCACCGCAGAAAGGACTGTGAAAGGAGGAATGGTTTTTACAGTGTATTAAACCTAACCCTGGGTTATGTACCTATGTCATCCTCTGCCATATCTGCACGACTGGGAGTTGAACCCCCGACTATAGTGTCAGCCAATTTGAGCTACTGTGAACGTGACCATGGCATACAATAGTGTTCTTGGCAGCAAAGAGACCATTACTCTGAGAAAGCCGAGCAATGTTCTTCTAACAAAAGAGGCTTATGGACTCACCTCTTATTCTGTTTGCTTCTCACATGTGCTCGAATGAAACAGTTAATGCTCTCACACAAAGTTTAAATCTGTAATGCACTTCCTATAAAGGCCAAAAGTGCCCAATCACACCTAATGACAGCGTGTTAAATCTCAGCGAACGCCTCTGGGGCTCCATATACAACCCAAAGTGCATTGACCATTGTGACTACATCCAGAAGGGCACTGTGTTGTGATCAAAAGGCATCGAAGTGAGGCTCGAAGCAGCTCTCATTATGACTGTGTGAGACATCCATTTGAGCATTTTTAATATGTGTATCCTATTAGCCAGTTTAAGTGCTTTTTGATAATTGTGCTTTGTACTTTTACAGCACTTCAGTCTATTCCCAGTTCAATTTCCTCTTTTATCGGACGTTTGAAATATTGATCTTTTGACAGATAAAAGCAAACACCATAATCTCACGTGGGTGAAGCGGTGAGCGAGCGAGCGAGTGAGTGAGCGAGTGTGCAGTGCGAGGAGAATACGCAGGGGATCGGTCGCCCTTCCAACCCCTCTGTTTTATTACATTTATTCGTCAAAGAAATTTGCTTACTGCTCTGGGATGTTTATGTAGAGCACCTGCACGCTGATGGTTGGTTGATATGACCATCTCTCCCAGTGACCCCCCACCACCCCACCCCCACCCCATGGCTCTCTCTCTTCACACATACACACACATATTCACTTCTTGAGGCTCTATGCCAGCTCACCCGTCTCCTCCCCTTCCATCAACCCCCCATGACATTTTGCAAAATGCAGCACAGGGGCTCCCGAGGTGCTTCCGATGATTGCCGCTGCTTAAACTGCTGTCAGCGCTGTCAAGATAACGGTGATTTATCTCTATAGCACTTTATGGAAGTTAGTGTTTTTTGTTAAACTGAGCACTGAAATGCTGCTTGGTGCTGGCTTGCAGTCACATTAACCTGAATCAATCACGTCTTGATTTTTCCATAAAAGAAAAATCCTCTGTAAATAACACTCAAGCTATTGAATATACTAAGCCCAGAAGCCGCCCTGCTGAGCTCTGGGTGTTGCACAGATATCATTGTTACCTGTTTTCAATATTCTCTCTCCAACACAGGGATTCAATGCTTTGACTTACGTGGGTAATTTCTTCAACTAGGGCAATACTTAATACCCATACTGTCAAGAGACGCACAACGAACCTGTGGTGTAAAGCAGAAACCACAAGTTTGAAATGATTCTCATCGAAGTGAAACAATAATGCTCATTGATTGTGTATGAACACATTTTATTCTTTGGTTCGAGGTAAATCTGTTCACTTTTAGATGGCAGGTTCCCCTTGAGATGATAGAAAGGGCTGTTTTGATGTTAAAAGCATTGCTAATCTCCTAAAGCCTTAGGCTACTTATCCCACTGCATATTTGCAGGCCTGTCAGTTTGAGTGGGAATGCAAGAGGATGGTCCTCCGAGCAAATGAATTTTTTTTTCCTGCCTGTTTTTTTTTTTTAGCTTTGCAGACACTATTTGAGATTTACTGCAAACATTTGACCACCAGCCTGGTGTATTGACTGCATTTGACAAGCGTAATCCTTTTCTTCTTTCCAGTCACTTCCATTCTGCGATCAATCAGAGCATCAATGCCCTGTAGACCGCTATGAAGTGCAGACACAGTGTTCGATCATGAGTCAGGCACCTTGTGGACTTTCACTATAATATAGTGATTGATTCATCTTCAAAGATATCTTAAGTGGTTGGCAGGGCATGCTATATAATGCCTTTTTTTTGACTGCAGCCCTTTCCTTTTACCCAGCTTGCAATCCTTTAAAACAGCAACACAAGCACACACATCAAAACTTAACCCAAGACAAATATACTGCTTTTTGATGTGATTCATTCCCGCTCAACCCTTGAATTTCTCTTCTGGGACAGAACTTTGATTTAAAAAAATGATAAAGCGTTGAGCAGTGTAAGAACCGAGGATGCTCTAAACCCCTCTGGATTTTACCATTACCTTCCATTGAAAATTGCAAGCTTGAAACTGAAACACAATTGAAAACCGTTCCAGATTAATCTGGCAGTAACCCTGTACTTTAAGGGAAAGTTGCAGTAGACCTATATTTTGACCAAACACAGACTAAGGCCAAATAATAGACTTTTAAGTTTCAGTGGAGGCCAGACCAAACACATATAGGTCTGCAATAGCTTTTGTGTCCATCTGAGTTTGTGCGTGTTTGGGTTTGGTTTACCTGTTTCAGCTGTGATACTCTTGATCGTCAGTGTGACCTGCAGTCTAATGCCACATTCATGTTACCTGAGACCAAGGAGATGTTGCTATTATGTACCTTACTCACCTACAACTAGTGGAGTTAGAAACCAGGGACATGGAATATGTTTTCAGACAGGATGAACACAATCCAGGGAAAGTAATCACACCAAATATCAGTAAAATCCGCACATTGAAAAGCTTGGTCTTGAGAGGTGTATGAAGACAGCTCACACACCAGTGAACGCATGTTCTCTTACTGTGCATGTGTGTGTGTGTGTGTGTGAGAGAGAGAGATGGAGGTGAACAGTTGCATTTCAGAAGTATTAAAGGAAGTGTAGTAATTACAGCAGAGTCAGTGTCGGTGACCTCTAGATTGCACTATCTTGTCTCTTTTGTGCCTGCCTTTGCAGCTCACCTCATTGAGTGAAATTGTATCTTTTCACTTTGGCTCTCTTAAAAATGTGCATGGTATTGGGAGCCAGTGAGGCGTGATTTCTTTTTTTTAATGCCTTTTCTCCACTCCCCCTCTTGTCCCTCCCTCAAACCTCCCCCAGCTGCCCCTCTCCTCCATCCCCACTGTCTTACTGGGAGGTATTTCATGAACAGCTGGGTCCCGGGAGAGGAGAGGTTAGGCGTGCTGTGTATAATTTAATGATTATCAGGTGTGTGTGTGTGTGTGCGTGTGTGTTCTGTGTGTGTGCATGGCACTCCCCTTCTATTGGCAGGTGTCAGGTGACGAGCAGGCCGTGTCACTGGCTGTCAGCTGGCTTTCTGTAGGAGCAGTCACACTGTTCACAACATTACCATAAGCTGATGAGGGCTGCTGAAGCCCATCTCAGTACACACACCCTGATCTGGAGCTCTGATGTCACACGGGAGGTTCAGACTGTGTCAACGCCAGAGCAACTCTAAACAGATTTTTCTCTGTTTTGTGGATTTGTAAACAAACAGTTTAAAAACATTTTATCCAGAATGGGTGAAATCGGGAAAAACCTGGGCTCACAAAACTTTCAACTTATGATTGTCTGCTTCTTAACTTAAATTTCTATTTTTGATCATTGTCATAGTTGTGTATATTTGGCTCCACAATAAGTAACAAAGATCATAGGAGGCAGCATAAATCGGTACATTTCATTTGTTATCCGCAAATACAACCAAACCTCTGATTTTATGTTTTTGTTATTGTTTTAAATAATTGCAAAAATAATACCAGTTTCACCTACATATAGGTAAAACTGGACAAACAACAGTGTCGATAGAACCACATTTGACACATGAACACTTCATACATTCCGTAAATACTATAACTACTAAAGATGTGGCCATTAGCAGTCCTGTATATTGTCTTTTGTATGTTTAACATGGTCTTTATTCAATAAATGAATGTGCCTCTGACCTTCAATTTAACACAATTTAGCCTCTGAAATGTGTTTATTAAACTCCACATGCTTGACTATTCTGTTTAACTGCTGGACAAATCTGCCCATTACCAAGTCTAGCTATGCAAAGACTGGTTCAGGGGATTCAAAGATGGTCTACCTTTAGCATGCTAATTGCTATTCTCCCCCTCAGCGGGGATCCTGTTCGAGATGGACAGGACATGTGAACGCCGCTCAGTCTCAAGCTGCTGTTCATAGTTGTACTGTCAGCATGCTGGGCTGTGCTGGCACTGACACTAGTCCAGACTCTTTAAACTCAACTCCTTTTCTTTCGTTTCTATTCTTTTCCCAGGGAGAGTGTGGCATCTGAACTGCTCTGTTGATGTGAGAGCCGATGGCTGAAGAGGTCTGTACAACCTCCAAAGACAAGGTCACAAACGTGCACTGACACTTGGAAAGAAATCTAATTCTAATCTGCAACAGTTACGGCGAGTTTGAAATTATTGAAGTCAAACATCTTGATAGTTTACAGTAATTCAAATAAATTACATCCATCTTTTCCAAAAACAGGATTTGACTTTTAATATATTAAAAATCCAGTGAGTAAGAATTAGTGACAACTAATGGTGAGACTTCAGAATGCATCAAATAGCCTCCTCCGCTCACTCCTTCTAAATAGACGTTGACCATATTTGTCTTCATTGGTTTATGCATCAGGTTCTTTGTCCTTCCTGTAGAAACATGGCAGTGCAAGATGGGAGACTTCGTTAAAGCATGACTGAAAAGCTACAAAAACCAAATTATATTTATTTTAAAGCAATTAAACACTAATATACACAAACATCTTATGGGTGGTCTATTCAATTTCTGCCAATAAATCCTACTAAATGTTACACACTTGACTTTAAATTGGCAATGAACAACTTTTTGCCCCCAAGCTTTCCCAAGTCAGCATTGTTATCACTGTCCGTTTTTGTTGCTCGTTACAGAATAGTAATTTTCTCCACCAGTCCAATTGGATTCCAGTGCCACTCTGACAAAAGTTAATGCCCGCCTGAGGTTCTCCTCTCGCAGAGTAAATTTTCCACAGTTGCTCTTGTGTTTCCACAATTCACCAGACCTGCAGAGAGCTTCTTTTAGCTGCCGGGGGAAACAGAAGTGCTATCAGTGCATGTACCATTTATGCCATAAATTGAGCCTTTATTTTTCCACGAAAGTTCGTGCCTAGTGGTGGACAGCGGAGTATAGTGAAAGCATATTTAGACTGAACCAATCTAAACGTCGATGGTGTCATTCTATTGCCATTAGATTGTGCAATCACCTTTTACGTTGACTTCATAATGTAAGCAACAAAGTTCTATATTGCCACTTAAAACATAGTTAAAACTTCCACCGCAGCCTGTTTGTAACAGGAGGATGATTAAGGACATCAGACACTTAAATGGCACATACAAAAACAAATTTGCTGAAGTTTTAAAGGGGCCATGGCTGGCGGCAGCTCTGATCAATAGCATTAGCTGTGACAAAATACATAAAAAGGGAATCAATGCTAATAAAGTGAGTTCAGGCTCACAAGAAAACATCCACCTCCTCCGTTCATCTCCAGACAGACAGATAGCTAGATAGATAGATAGATAGATAGATAGATAGATAGATAGATAGATAGATAGATAGATAGATAGATAGATAGATAGATAGATAGATGGAAAAAGGACTTTTCTGTCCTGTAAAGAAATAAATATGTTCCATTTTTTCATGGTGGTTTTCAAGCACTCCACTCTACATACCTGTGCTAACCTCCACAGTGCGAGCATGTCTCCCTCTCTTAACTCTCAAGCACCTGTTAAACTCTGACGACACTTGACTGCATGGCTGTGTAAAGACCTGAGTGTCTGGAAAAGCACAAAGTAAAAAAAAAAGAAAGAAAGAAAATAAACCTGAAATTGTATGTTAGCGACTCACTGCAGATACACTTGATAGTATAAAAGAATAAATGTAACTGTAAAGTCAATAGCCTTCCCCATATAAAATATAAAACCTATTTAAATTACAACAAAAGATAACATAAAGTACTATTTCAGATCCATCCCATGTCTGGCATCATTTCAGCAGTGACTGAAATATGACAAGTCTCAAGTAACCTGCTGTATCTTGTTTACATGAGCATAGTGCAGGTCTGTCAGCATCACAGAGGTCAAGTTAGATAAGGTTTGTTTGATTTAATCTGCATTAATGGAATAAATGTTCACGGGAACTGAGAGGACTCCACTCTTTTTGATCAAACTGAAACTTGTGACTTTGTTTAACTGGAGATGAAATTCATGCTGTAAGGTACAAACATTCATTAGCATGGGAATCATAAACCTTTTTTTAACTTAAGGCACATGTCTTATTTACACAGATTTTATTGACTTGACTCTTATCAAAAGCTCCTCTGTATATTATTGGACTTGCTTAAAGCATGTTCATATGTCAGTGATATAATATTTTGTCTGATGAGCTAGTTAAGGCAAAAATGTAATACAAATAATACCACTGATGTATGTAGTATGCATACGCAGCTGAGTCTGGATATTTTCCAATACACAGGTACAACTCCTGTCCCTCTCCATGTATCTGGTTGTTTATCAGTGCAACTACTTTAAAACGAACATGTGCATGTGTCTGAGTGTCGGTGTGAGCTCTGTCTGATGACTGTTTGTGATCTAGAGCACAGCGCCCCACAGTGGCCCAACCTGGGACATGTTTCCTCTTTCGCCACCCTCTACAACAACTTCGTCCTTCCTCGCAGCCCTGTCCCTCTGCTCCAAGTTTGGACAGCACATTTACATATAGGTACGATCACTTTGTTCCTGTGATCATCAACACTGTTTATCATTTGATCAGCTTTGATTGATGCTCTGTTAATACAAATTTAACTTAGCGTGTTTTCCCTGCCAAGGGACCCATGAAGAGGTTCAATTACAAAGCAATCTCATTAATTCAAGGGCTTGTTACAGAGAGAGGACAGCAGGCTTTTTTTTAAATTCTGGAATGCAGATGTGTAAGGGACATAATTAGTAGATAAGAGTCCTAATTGGATCCTGCTGTGTGGCTGCAGAGGGTGTAGCCCTTGCTATGTTTTACAAGTTCCACAGTGTGGAAGTGTACTTTTTTATAACCTGCTCACACACGCACCATCCAACACATACAAAGTGGGAGGGGAGTCCTCGCTCCCTGATATTGTTAACACCAGATCATCACTGCAGACATGCACTATGATATTTGACACACTTTGCCATCGGTTGTGTCACACAGCGAGGCAGCTCTGTGTATGAAATGTGTATTTACTTAAGCACAATAATGCTTTAGGCTCTAGCACTTCCATTTGACATTAAAAGCAATTACAGCATTCATTTTAGAGGCTGGTAACATTTATTTATTTTTTTTTTTTCCTGACAAAGAATTCAGGAGTAAAAACGTCACACAGTGTTGTGTGCCTATTTTATCACACGGGTCCTTTTTCGTGGCCTTGTCTCCCAGGCCATGTAAAATGCCAGTCCCACAGAGTGCTGCTCCACAGAGGCATATCAAAAGGCCACCCACCCTCTGTCCAAATCGTAGAGCCAGATTCAGTGGCCTAGTTAGATGTGTGTGTTATTTAAGCAGGCCTCTCTCTGTGGGCAGACATGCTATGTCAAAATGGGCAACTGCCCTTTATTCTCAATTCACTGAGGGCATAGATACGAGCATGATAGTGATCATCATGGTGGTCCACTCACGTGTAGAACTCCCGGAGAGTGCACGGGGCAGCAGACTGAAGACACAGCCCCAGCAGTTGTAAGAGCAAGGCTGGCAGGCTGGAACATAGGGAGGAGGCAGCAGCTGGGTGTAGAGAGGAGGGGAGGAAAGGGGAGTAACCCCAGTTCTGGGTAGTGGATGTCCCCCAGCTGTGCCCATCTGAGGGGAAAAGCAGCCCAGAGGAAGCACCATTAGTTCTAGAGCGGCACAGGCCCTGAATGGCCGATGGCAGCAGCGGAGAAGACACATGTTCTCCCTCTCTCCCAGCATCAGCAACCCACACTCAATTACTTCACAGGGAAACAGGTCTGTGGACAATGAACACAACCTCTGTAGGGTATGTTTCTTCTTGTTCTTAATGAAATAAGCTATGGAAAAAAGTGTTGCCATTTTGTATATGTTCCCCTTTGAAGTGCAGTGTCAAGTGTTGTATCACTGAAAAAGCAATCACTTAAGAATGTCTTACTCCTACGCACAACATGGATAAGTCAAATGCTGAACTTTAACTATCTGGTGACTTTGCCCAGTACTTTATAGTGCAACACTTGTATAACAAGGCAATCAGAGATGGCAGATTTCAACCCATTCACGCAACAAGCCACTGTCGGCCTCTGTTGGTCATATTGGCAAGTGTGGAAAAACAATGACTAAAAACAATACTTCACTTCCCACTCTGTGGAGTGAAGTAACTATGACTTTTTTGTCACATTATGGACAACTCATTAAAGTATGACTTTTTTTCACATTTTGGACAAAATACAAACCTATGACTTTTTGATGCTAATTTGGACAACATAGTACTAACACATGACTTTATTGTCACATTTTGGATAACATACAAAGAGTATGTCTTTTGTTCCACATTTTGAATGACAAAATTACTTTTTTTCCACATTTTGGACCAAATAATGTGGGAAAATGACTTTTTTTCTAATTTTGGACGACGTACTAGCCTATGACATTTTTGTCACATTTTGGACAAAATAATATCCTATGACATTTTTGACCGATTTTGGACATCATACTATACTATGACTTTTTGGGGTGATTTTGGACGACATTCTATACTATGACTACTTTGGACGACATACTATACTATGACTTTTTTGACCGATTTTGGACGACATACAATGCGGCATTTTACTACCGACCGATTGTGGGCGACATACTACCATGACTTTTGGGTGATTTTGGGCGACATAAAAAAAAAAAAAAGTTTTCTCATTTTCACCGCAGTGCCCAATCCAACAGAGAAGCTTGTTCAGCAATTGAAGCAGCAATTGGAGTGCAACATGCAGACAAGTAGACAAGGTGTAATCTAAAGATAAACACTGACAAGGAGTAGGCAAACAGGAAGCCTGCAGGAGTAAAAGATGGCTGTACCTCCACGACTCAGCATTCACCAGCCAATTCAAACAAGCCAGCTGGAGGCTGCTACCGTGGCTTCATTTACATCACATTTTATATTCACCGTTTGACTGACATTGATAGGTTCTGACAAGAAGTAAACAAAAGACTACAGGAGCGAGGTTGTGTTTAATAGCAACAAACAATGCACCACAGATTATTATACGTTTAAACAACACTTGACTATCTTCAGTGTTTAGCTGTATGTAACTGGACTTGTTTGAGTTAAGTTTGGAGACCTTTCACCTCTCACCAAGAGGCAAAACATTTTCAAATTTAACTCAAGCAAGTCCAGTTGCCCACAGCCAACTACTGAATATGACTATGACCTGAATGACTGAGAATCTTCATAAACAATTGACTTCACTTCCCACGCAAATGTATGTATATATTTACTGTAAGTAAATGAATGTAGTTACAGTAAATACACATGCAGTTCAGTGGAAGGGCTGCTTTGTCAGGCCTTGACTCTTGGCTTTGGCACTCTCATTTAAAAAAAAAAAAACTTTAAATAAACAACTCTGGCTTAAACTTGATATGTTAAACTGATTGTACAATGTAATGTGGAGAAACGACACCATTCGTGTTTTACATTGGTCCCCTATGAACCATGCTCTATGTAGTTCTCTTAACCACCAGGATTTACAGTTTTCACAGATAAGCACAACTATGGAGAGAATAGAATTATCTCGCTATCAGTCACTAGTGGTGTTGGAAAGAGTAGATGGAAGAACAGCGGAATTGTCAAAAACAAGTCAACCTTAAAAGACAAAATAATCCAGCTGATAGAGGAACAAAGGAGGTGACGTTGGCTCTCGTTACTGCTGCATCTTTATGAAAGTGACAAATCAATAACACCTGGAACTGCGAGGGACATAAAGATGTCTGTTGCCTCTCATCCATTCAGTCGGTGTGATTAAACAATGTTACAGAAAACTGAATTACTGTGCGAGTCCAACTAAAATTGTATTACATCAAATTTCTCAAAGCAGCAGACAATGCACTTGCATGCAGCTTTGACCAAGACCTAAAGAAGCTGGCACACCAAAGACGACAACGACGAGAAAAATGTGATGAAATCCAGGCCAGTTCATTTTTTAAAATGAAAGAGGAGACCGAGTTCATGCTTTTCTGCCAGCTCAAAGAATTGAATATTTCATGTTCATAGATGGCAGGAAGACTAAGAACAACACTAAATAGGTTTACAATTAGTTGCCAGGAATCGCCTAAACCAGGAATCACCTAATGTGGAGGTGGACACACAGTTCAATAAATCAATTCCCCACCAGCAGTAGTCTTACCAAGCAGGTTCAAGCTTCAGCCATAGCTTGATTTAACTGTGTGTGGGTTAAACTCCGTGAGCAGAGTCCCGGTACAGACCCCTGCTGAACTCTGCTGTTGGTAAAATGGGGACAGCATTGTCCATAAACATGAAAAACAGCCATGCACACTAATGTAAGTATGTGTGCCTATGCTTGAAATAGCCCATCACCCAAAGATGGCAGCCATTTTCATTCTAATCTCGTTGTCACCGACTGGATAAACTAATCAGCTCTCGCCTCAGGGATTATATTCCTTATCATATCTCTGCCACCAGTCAGGTTAAGCATGCTGCCACATTGTAAGTCTTTTTAATAAAATTCATTTTGAATCAAGATTAGGGTAAAGCCACCCACTCACTTAATTGGTTTCTATTATTTTTGGAGGGATTGCATGGCAGTCAACTCCGTGTGGGACTGGTTTGGCCTAAAGTGTGTGCAGCACTGCTGACTCACATGAAGAGACCTTACACCTCTTATTTACACCATCATTGAAAAGTACTTGGAGACTACTTTAATGTGCATCTGATAAGTGCTGGGGAAAGTGTCGAGGGCTTGGATTTGTGTGTATGTCATTACTTGGGTCATGGTGACTGTGTTGATGGATGCTTTCAGCTCGGCTTCTAATATCTAGCCCAGAAGATTGCAGAACTATGTAATGGCATATGTCTCAAGGTGTCGGTGTCTCTAACAAGATGTTTTGTGGGTTCAGATTTTGAAGGACTGTTGAACGTAATGCAGGAATGAGCTCACAGACACACATCTGAGACCAGAAGTTCCTTCTACTCACTAAAATACAGTTGTAGAACTTTAGTGTTAATGGAGGGGACTGTCTGTGCATACACGCGCCTTGCAGAGCTAAGTTTAACTTCTGTTGCCCCCCTGAGGAATTCTGAGTAATTAGCAAAACACAGCAAAAACATCTCAATGTCTACATGTGATCCTGTACCATCTCCACCCGTCCCCTATCCAATCACAATAAGCCTTTATCCGTCAAACAGATTTTTCTCATTTCTAGCTAAAACAAATCACTTCCTGTGTGTCCCTGCATGGTGACCAGTGTTTGGAATAACGCTGTTTAAAAGAGCGGCGTTAGGTAACGGGGTAATCTAACTAATTATTTTTCCCGTCGTTACAGCGCCGTTAACGTTACTGGACGTAAAATGCGGTACGTTACTATGCATTGATTGAATAAAATGTGTAATCCCAACGCACCCCTGGCTCACAGCTAGTGAGGAGGCGGGTTAATAACGAGGTAAGCAATTATGATTAACCAAGGCAGAGTCACGTTTCAAGCATTCCAGCATACGCCGACACACACACACACCCACACCCACACCCCCACACCCACACCCACACACACCAGCTAAACAGAGAATCAATGAAGCAGCAGAGATGGCGAGTCAGGACTCCGATGTAAAGTTGGCATTTTCATTGTTTGTGGCGATATAATCACTTCTTCAAGTTCATTGTGATCAAAGGCAAGAACACACATGTAATGTGCACATTATGTCCCGCATCTACAAAGTTACTTGCCAAAAACACAGATTGAGAGTTTCATTTATTTAATTAAGAATAAGACGACAGAGCTAAACACACTTTTTTGTTGTTTAAAAGTTTACTTTTGTTGTCTCAGGTTGAGAGAGTTTGATTTAATTTGCTAGAGTTAAATGCACTTTATATGGTGTAACTGTTTACTTTTCTTACAAAGATAATACTTGCAGTGCAGGATAAACATCTTGCCGTCTGTCGACGTGCAATAAATATAGAAAGTTATGTACAAACATCTGTCTGTTCTACTCATTTCAACTGACTTGTGAAAACTACACAAAAAAATCCAAATTCTTTGACATATAGCAACTTTTTTTTAACAGTAACGCAAATAGTTACTTTCCCTGGTAACGAGTTACTTTTATTATAGAGTAATTCAGTTACTAACTCAGTTACTTTTTGGAACAAGTAGTGAGTAACTATTATAATTACTTTTTAAAAGTAAAGTTCCCAACACTGATGGTGACAAAGACAAAAACACTGCAACATTGAGAAAGAGTCTTGTGAACCACAAATTATATATTATATTTTCCATATTTCTATTTTCATGCATGACTTTTTTGTCACCTAAGGGACACACAATTATAGAATTATAAGCCTTAACATTTTCAATGAAATTATTAATAAAAAGTATTTAACACAAGTTTGTCAAAAAACATTATTTAAATACAGTATATCTTACTAGATTTGTGAAGTAATGCATATTTGTATTCATTTAATACAGCGTATGAAGTATAATATGCTTAACCAAGGTTTTGGCACGTTTTAGATTGGGACCATTTCATACTTCCCGTTCTAGCTTTGAGACAAGTTGCACCCTGGGAGTCCTTTAATCTTTTCATTTGGCTGTCTGAATGTGGGCTGTACCAAGAAACTTCAGAGTAAAGATCTGCATATGTTGCAATAAATCCATATATTCACATTCTTTGTCATTAATCGACAAAAAACAACAAGAAAGATTGTTCAAGTCTACCATTTCTTTTAGCAGCATGGCCTAATATCACTGTCGTGGGTATTCAGATTCTGCTGTAGCAAAGTTGGAACAAATGAACACATACTGAAAAGATACTGATAAGTCATACTTCTACTTTACATAAAACAGAAAAGGGATTTGTCCCCATCACGCAGAGTAAGTGTCTGGCACATTCATTAACTAAGTACTCTAGGAAATACAGTCTTCCATTTTCTACAGAAATTATGGCCACTATAAGAGATATATTTTATTAAATACAGCATTAAATCTGTGTTACTGTGTGCTACTTTTGTCAAGTGACACATTTCAAATCTAAAAAGTGGAATGCACCACTGCACTGACTCGAGATGCGGTTCTGCGTGTGCTGTGTGAACCGACTTGCTAGATTATTCTGTTCCTCTGAGGGGTGAAGTGGCAGGAATGATCCAATATTAAAGAGACTTCTACACAAATTAAAAGAGGCCCATCAATGAACGCTCCCTAAGTAGCTTTTGATGGTTTGGCGAGAAGAAAAGCAATGAAAAGAATAATCAGCATTATTACCACATGTACAGTACTCGCGCTAAACAAAAGTGCACAATTTCTGTGCAGTAAACACTTGTTTATGTGTCAGTCATGTTCAGTGTTTAAGGTGCCATTACTGTGGCTAGCTGCAGTTCTTTGAAGCAACCATGAAGATTAAAACTCACCCGATGACTCCCAGGAAATGAGTGCTCCACCTCCCACTCATCAGCGTCACCGTCCTTACCGGAGATTAACTGTTTGCCTGCAGTGAAAAAAATGAAATCAAAATCAAAACCTCTGAGCAAAACACACTCTTGTGTTGAGATGCAGTCATACAAGGCCAGATCTTGGCAGGGCCCTGACCCTGACACTGAACATGATAGTACCACCAACTATTGAACATTTCAGACATCATGAGCTCAGGGCATCAAAAGCGTTTTCTTCTTTCTTATCTTGTCAGTGTAAATGCTGCTCTAAGGCCCTTACAACATTTTTAGGAGCACTTCAGAAACCTGTGTCTGCTTTTACTTTTAAATCCAACATACTGGATTAGAAATGTCAAAATGGGTCTTTAAATTTTGTAAAAAAAAAAAAACACGAAACAATGGGTTTAGACTTGAGACATATGGACCTGCTGCTAAAAACTATTTTAGCAGTCCCAACCACACCTTCCCAAATGTCAGTAAAGAGGGTGGTAACAAAAGACAGGTCTCAGTCCCATCACCGGTCTTTAGGCCCACTCTGAACAGCTGAGACATGTCGGGTGCCAGGAAAACAAGCTGTTGGTGCTTTTATCTCAGTCTACAGCTCCTGCTGTCTGTGGATGCTCTGTGCAGGAGCCATCTGCTACAAACAAAGTGGAGTATTGGAGTAACGCAACTTGAAGCAAAAGTGGACAACATCATTTTCACTGAGCCAGATGAGTCGTATACACATTATTATCTTTGTAAGCAGGGTTGAAGTGCTCGACCCGACGTCATCTTTTGACCCACTGTCATTCATGGTGTTGTGAGGGCAGCTCCGGGGAGCAAACAAAATATCTAACAATAGCTGTACCTCTCTGCAGAAAGAACGCTCTGGCTTGTCCCCTGCACACATCCTTGATACTGCGGCAGTGGAAGCGTCACTCGTGGGGATAAACAAATGCTGGGAGATCAGAGAACAACTAAATGGGGTTCAGACTAAGCCGTCTTTGGCTAAATTTGTTTTTCTGAAGAGTTGGTAATTGTCCGTATTTATATAGCACTTTTCTAGTCCTGACACTATAATTTTACCATTCACCTAATTAATACTTCGAAAAGTTTACATTTTGTATGAGAAAATTACTTTTGATACTTAAGTACAGTAACTGGCATATACTTTAAGTAACTTCAACCAAAGTGATATTCTGGTAAGATACTTGTACTTTTACTCAAGTAAAAGGTACTGGACTGGAAATCTGTCACATTACAAGCAAAATAAAAGGGGCCATACGGGAGGCACCTACAGAGAATTATTCCCCAAATCTGCAGTTCCCCTCAGCTCTGCTGAGCTTTATAGTTACTGTTATTTAAGTGTTAATTTCTATAGCTGGTAACCTCACTGTTTTGGTTCAGTTCCCTGCTCTCATTACTTCGAGGAGCAGCAGGCAGATGTTTCCAGCAGAAAAACTCTGATAAACCAACTGTGCGCTACCTGCCTAAGCCCCCGCACAGCAGACAAAATGGCACATTTAGCTGCTAAAAGCCAGATATGTCCCTCAGCAGAGACCAACGCGGCTTAAAATAGATTGAACATTTAACTAAATATTCACCAGGAATGCTAATTACTCAAAACTTTGCAAGTTTTCAAAATGAGATATGAAGAGAGATTTTTTTTTAAATGACAAAACAGCAATGCATCCATATAAATACAATCATTTTAGCTTTGGCTTAGTTAAAAAGAGAATTATATCCATGACATGAGGCGCCGCAGGTTTACCCTGTTGCATGTGATTTTATAATTCAGAAAAGCACTGGGCTGGTTTTACAAATTTTTTTTTGCAGGGTTTTCAGGCCAGACCATCTGGTCACCAAAATGCTGGGAAGGTGATTCATGAAAAATGCCATCTGCCCCTCTGGCACTTCAGTCAGACAGTGTATCATTGCATTTTCTGAAAGCAGCACAAAACATGACAGATTCCTGAGGAAACGTGCGAGTTAGTTCTCCACCACCTCCTCACTTGAGCTCTGCTCATGATAATTCTGACAGTTCAGTGAACTTATGGGCCAGCACGGAAACCAATATGGTATGCGTTATAAATGCTGGCTATGAAGAAATAATTTGATAAGTATTCATTTAGAAGCAAAGAAATCTGCGCCAAGGCAGGCTCCTGACCAACAAGGCAACTTTTGAGTTTATGTTTCATGTTTTTAGAGCATGATCAAATTGTCTTAATGAGAGCCACGTCTTCCCTTCCTCTTCATCTTTTAAAGAGTGTTTCATCTTTTTCATCAGCTCAATGTTATTTTGTCCTTGAGACCATTACATTCCCTTTATTGTGCCTGATTCCTCACTGTGCTTAATCTGTTACATACAGTTCCTGTAGTCTCTCTTTTATGGACCTACATGTGCACTTTTCTTCCTTTTCTTTATTCTAATTAAACTCATGCTGGGTCTTTAAATGTCTGCTCAGAGCCATAAATGTAACAGCAAAAATTAATCAAATTTGAGAACTAGTTCAGTGGGTATGGTCCTATTTGATACCTGCCGAGTTGACGCTTCCTCCACAACAGAGACATGTTTCAGTTTTGTTTCGTTTTCATCATACAGAAGGCACTAGTTTACAACATCTAAAGAAACATTTGCATACCGTGGCTTATCGTGGCTCAGGTCATCTCCACCATCAGTAAGGACACTGAGCTGAGGAACTCCATGGTGGTGTAGCCTGAGGTTGAGATGGAATAACGGAGTGGTAGACCCAGTCTTCTCCACAGCAACTGTCAAGGTTCCCCATAAGTTCTTTGATGTGGGCCGCTCTGAATAAGCGTGTGGGTGGACTGGAAAAATGTTCATTAAACAGTGGCATGATCACTACAGCAACTACTTTGATCTGGAAAGAGAGAAAAGTGCACAGAAAGAGGGGGACAGTGGGAAGAGGATCTTCTCGATCATTAAAAAAAAAAAAAAGTTCACTTTGTTGTGGTTTAGATAGTTTTAGTTATTACTTTTATTTTTATTTTTTTTGCTGCGTTACTTTGATTGATTTTAATGCTTTAAATGTCACACACTCATTGCACTTTATATCGCTCGCATTATCAACGTGGAAGTCCTTTTTATGTAATATTCTGAAATCGTGACATGGAATTAAAAGTGACTTTGATATAAGCTTGGTGGACTGGACTGCACATCCCTGTACTTCAAACAGTGACAATAATACTGCTATGCAGGATGCCAAAAAGAAAAAGTCTTTGTTTAAACAAACTAAACACAAAAAGCGGAAATAATAAAAAAAAAGTACAGAAAAATTACTTACAATACAAGTAGATGAAAACAAGGTAAACAGAATGTAAGGAAGCAGCAACCAGACTGAGACTAAATAGACTCAGCAATAATCAAACACAGATGAAACTAAAAATGACCCAGGTGTATCCAATCAGGGCAATCAGGCCAGAAGACAGGACAGGAAGTAAAACTAAACATCTTCTGCAAAAAGGTGCAGAAGTACAAAATAAAACAGGAAACAAGGGAAAACGGAAAACCAGACACAAACATCTAAAAACCCATGGTTAAGTAAGCAGAGAGAACGCCACAATAACAAAAGTCCAAACTCAATAACAGTTCAATATTAACAAAATAAAAAAAAACACCTGGAGAACCCACAGGGGTCATGGAGGGTTTAAGGGTTTAACACACATTGAAACTTGAATCATTAGTGAGCCCTGGCTCACTGCACATTGCAATTCAACATAGATGGCTGGCCAAGTGATTAAATTGCCCACTTACATGGCTGTCCCTAATTGGTGCTGCTGAACAAGACACTAAACTCTTGCTGATCACTAATTTAATTGAGATAGCGTTTGTGAAACTGAGGACTGCGATATGACCTTCAACAAAGCGCCGACTAAGTTTGGAAAGATGCAGTATGTCTCAGTTTAATTATGCACCTAGATAGGGCATTATCTTCGTCTTCCCCTGAGTTACCTTGTAGTCTAAAAAACATTGTATTTGTATCTTTTGTACAAAATGAGACATTGAAGTGTTCTACCAATTCTATGTGCAGTGGTTGAGCAGTTTTCCTTTTTGAATCTTTGTTGTAGGGGCCAAAATGCATATTTGGTCTGTTTGTTTATTGTTTATTTTGAAAGGTCACTCATACTGTGTTTTGGTCATGTCACTTCCGTTTTTGATTGACACATGGGTGTGGTTTAATCTATACACCTGGGCACTCGGATCGGCGGTGGGTAAGGGAGAAAGGGGGTTAGTGGCGTTCCTGATTTATATTTTCTGTTTACCGTCAAATCGTCAAATAACCAAGAATAAATCGTCAAACAATAAACATCACTGGACTTGGATTCATTTGAATGACGCGTAACTGCCTGGAGCCCACCTAAGCCTCTTAGCGACCTTTTATAGGAAAACTGTCGCTACATTTGTATTTCATCTATTTTACTGTATGTCTTCCAAGTGCGGTTTATAGCTCACCCTCACGTGTGCGTTTAATTTGCTTAATGTTTAATTTCTGGATCATGACTGCAAAGCAAACAATTAAGTACAGGAAACGTGTCACTCATAGAAAAGAATGTGTGGGATCAATAATAGGTCTACTGTATTTATTTCTTCTGAATTTAGCACACCAGACTTGCAGCTTCCTGGTCTTCAGATAAGGGGAGACTTAAGGGAAACTAAACTTGATGGATGATCACAAAATTAACTTTGTCAAATAAATAAAGGTTTTACTGATTTCATTGTGAGTATCAAAATAAAGTGGTGCTTTACATACATGCACTTTAACATTAGTAAGAAATGTAAAAATATGATGATCATTGTAAATTTCTCCTCCGTTCTGGTGAAATTCTCTTAAATTCGCCTGTCTCTGACTGCTTCCACACACTGGTGCACAACAGCTATCCACCATCTTCGTTCTTTACGAAAACAGCCGGTGAAGAGACAAATTGCCTGACACATTGCCAGGTATATGGTGCCAGTTATATACTGTAATGTCTACGGATGTGAACGCCAACATCATTGCCTACCAAAATGACAATGCCTTAGTTGCATGACATCAGCTACCAGAGCCCTATTACATTATCGATCCCTTTAAATAGACCAATATCCTATTAACGGCACCTAAATGCATGTATTTGGTCATAATTTTATAGTATTTAACACGTGTATGTTTTCATTAACACATGTATAAAATGAAGTTGTAATTTATTTATGGAACACACATAGTTAGCACTGTTGCCTTTTCAGCAAAAAAGTCTGGGGTTCATAAACCATGTTCTTCCCATGTACAGAGGATACTTTGACATTCTAAATTGCCCGGAGGTGTAGTTGTTTGTATCTATGTGTTGGACCTGTGATGGACTGGCAACCTGTACAGGGTGAACCCCACCTTTTGCTCTACGTCAGCTGGCATTAGCCTCAGCAGCCCCCCGAACCTCATGTGGTAGAAGATGAATGGACGGATACGTCTCCTCAAAATGGCTGGTTCATATTATTAAGTGTTACAGAAATGGCACTATCATATATTAAGTGTTAGACATACTAAGAAATGTAAGTCTCAGACTTAACAGCACACATTTTCTTTTGAACTGAATTTGAAATTCTTTTGTGAATTGGGTCATGACAGTTTGTCATCCTTTTTAAAGTGGGTTGCCACATCCCATATAAAAAAACTGAAAAACGCTGCTATACCAGTGTGCACACTTTCCTAATTTGGCTGTCTATAAACTGTGAGATTTCCCATCTCTCCCTCTGCTGTCACTGCCTTTGCTGCCCTGCAGCAGTGTTTTAAAGGTATAGTGTGTAAAATATAGCAACATTTAGTGGTGAATTTGTATGTTACAGCACCGTTCCCTGTCAAATGCGTTGGAGAACTTGTGTATAGCAGTCAGTTATCAAAAATTCAAATGATATTTGGTTTGTCCATTGTGGGCATTTATAAAAACCTGGTGTTCCAAAATGGTGGCCTGCATAGAGCAGACCTGGCTCCTTATATAAATACAAAAGGCTCATTCTGGGCTAATGAAAAACAACAATTCATACAACTATAGGTGATTTTACACCTTGAACAAAATAACTGTTTGATTTGCAATTCCTGCTAAATGAAATTAATTTCACTTAAGTTTTACACACTGGACCTTTAACTCTTACCTTGATTCAACCGTCCCAGCATCCATCCTAAGGCTCAGACAGTGGGTTAAGATATTTCTAATCACTCACACAGTATACGGCTGAGTGTTGACACTGGATACCCAGAGGCCAGATTCAAACTATGGTTTTCTGCAATAAACATTTCAATCATTTGTTGTCTGACTGAACATTTCTCCACATCCACAAAACACACATCAAACATTCATCGTACACACTGTCACAGATGGACCAGTACTATGAGCAGCATCAAACCTGAGAAGCAGGATTTCCATATGGAACTTTCCTCAGCATTATGTGTGTGGTGTCTGACAGAGGAAGCTATCATGTGACTAAGCTCGTCAACTACATGCTCCCCCTAGTAGACATTTAAAAAGAAAAAAAAAGTCTGAATAAAATGCTAGGAAACAAAGTGGTCTGACACTGGGTGTGAACTGCTTCTGTGACCTTGTGCTACTTCCTATTACCTTGTGCTAATTTCAGCTGATCTGTACCTGTGTCCCAAGGAGTATGTCACCTGCTCTGAAGAAGCAGAACTGCTGCTGAAGTTAAAGAAATGTTAAAAATCTTTGTGGGTATTTTTTGATTAATCATTAGGCAGCTGCAAACATAAACTCAATATAGTTTACAATACAGTTTCCATGTCATGATACTCACTCACTCATCTTCTACCGCTTTATCCTCCACATCAGGGCCGTGTGGGGGGGGTGCTCGTGCCAATCCCAGCTGACATAGGGCGAATGGTTTTAAGAGATTTTAAGAAAATCGGTTAATTCACAGCATAGGGGCCAGTGGGTGTTAATGTCTTTGTCTCTTTTTAATCATGCATGTTATGTTACTGCGGCATGAACTAGGGATTGCTTAATAAAAAGCTCTTGATTTAGTGTTGCATGAGAGAGAACTTGTGACCCTTTTCATTGCTTTCCAACTGCAAATGAGTGCTGTGCTGGAGCAAATTTTCAAAATGAACTTCAATGGCGTTTATGTCACTTAATAAATCTCACAGTGGGATAAGTATCCAGTAATTTCCATAAAAAACTGTTGTTGACAGTAGTTTCTACCGTGTTTGTAGAGTCTGCGGTGAAGGAACTGCCTTGGTGGGAAAGACTGTGCTCAGTAGGATGTGCATGCCTGAGTGCTGGAGGTCCCTGCTTGGTTGACTTTGATTTTCACAAATCAGTGATCAAGGGCACAGACAAAAAAGTGTTATAGGAAACATTTTATTACAGTTTGGGGGGTGGGGGGGATGGGGTATGTGGCAGATCTAGTTGACCTTCAGTGGAAAGGCATAATCTCCAGCTTGTGTGAGTCGTGAAGATTTGAGTCTTGAGTCTTGAAGAAATTCTACGCAAATACAGAACAAATTATAAGCAAAAGCAGCTTCGATTCAACTGAAAACTGCCAAACGTGATGAGACAGGGAGACAAAATGTGACTTTGACATGCAAGAAGGTAGAGGCAGTGATTTAGACACAGACAGAGGGAGAAGGGGGTGTTTGGCAGAGGCTGCATATTCTGAGCTCCAATTAGAGTAATGCAAAAGAGAGGAGGAGGTGGTGCAGTGTGTGTGTGTGTGTGTGTGTGTGTGTGTGTGTGTGTGTGTGTGTGTGTGTGTGTGTGGAAGATCAGGTAGAAAAGAGGTCACCCTCTCCTTCCTGAGATATTTACAACACAGCATGAATGCCTTGACCAAAAAATGAGCGAACATGAGCGGCATCTACCCATGATAAAAGAGAAAAGAAAAGAGAAAAAAGAAAAACATTCACCTGATTGATTTAGTGCTCCCTGACTTGACAAAATAAAAAGTGCCCCTCTGTCCACGCCCAATGTCAGAGAACATCATGGCATGTATCCATTATCGCCTGAGTGGGGGGAGATAATAAGTGTCACCTGCCCTCTCTTCATCCTCAAGACCATTATCATAATTCTGTATTAATTAGCACCACCTCCACTACTCAGCTGCAGAGATCTAAATATTACCCAAAACTCTCAGAGAGGGAGATGTGAAGGTTTGGGGGGTTGAAGGTGTAGGAAAAAAATCCCAAGGATTGTGATCCCACTCCTGGTAAAAAAAAAGGAAGCCTTTGATGTGTCTTTGAAATTGTGTCCTAATGAGTCTCGTTACACTGCGATCCGTCCCCACCAGACGAGAGGTGGCATCACAGAGCTGCAGCCAACCTTAAAGAAACCCACTCCTGCTGTTTCTGATTTGTTCGGCCGCGCTCTATCTCGGCCGTCCACTGCTACATTTTGTGGACGTGCATCCACAGTCTCAATTATTCATGGGCCTGCAGCACCTTCTAAACAGAGACGGGGTGCACGTCAGCCCTGGTTTGCACTCATCTTGTCTTTTCTTTTAAAACCAATTTTATTTCCAACCACAACAAAAACTGTGGACGTGCAAAAACTGCAATAAAAACCTTTAAATCCAGATGGTGACTTATCACGACAAGAAATATGCGCATTTTAATCTATTAGACAGTATATTTCCCAGTACAGCAAAGTAGCTGTGTCTCTACTGCAGACATCCAAGTACATTTATGTAATACAAACTGCAGCATTGATGCCTCATTAAAATGAACACTATCATGTATACACACAAATTTATACACATAGAATTTTAGGTTGTTTTACGGCCTAAAGCCAAGCTTTATGAAACTTAAAAGTAATCCCTTTTAGACCTCAGGAAGGCTTTTTTTTATTGGAAGATCCCATGTTGTAAGACTTTTGAGATATTAACATCAACTAAAAGCAGCAGAATCCCTTATTGAACCAAACAGTGACAAGTCAGGAGTGTTATTTATTGCGTGCCACATTTCAATTATATATGGATATGTTGGAGTGATAAGGCATGGTACATCTGTCACGCAATATCTTATGCAAATTGTCTTATGCAAATACCTGCTTATGGCTTCTTTTTTTTTTAGACATAGTATATGAGACACTACTGGCTTCATCTGTCTATGTGTCAATCTGAGGGCTTTTTGTCATTCAGGCTGTACGAATGTGTCTGTATAGTAAAATGTTTCTCGTCACATTATTAAGACATGACAGAACTGTCACAGGCATAGCTAAGAAATATTTAGTGAAATAACTTCATTGCTTATACGTTTGGGACTCTTAACCCTGAAACACACCTAGACACATTTTTGTGTTTTGGGCTTTTCATTTCTAGAATTTAGATTGTTTTTCATCCTTTTTTCATATTGTTAAAAAAAAAAAAGTGTGTTCTCAATTTTTTCTATTGTATACGGGGTCAACTAAAATACTCACACTAGCACACCGACGCACTTTTTTTTTTTTGATGCACCATGACAAAAAATTAGAGGTTAAAAACTTCAAAATTCAATAACAGTTGATACGTATGATGAAGACTGATGTTGGTTTAAAACAATGAAATAATTTTTTTTTATGAGCACATTTTGGTGCTCGTGGTGTGTTAACGTGATAATTTGGTTATAATTTCATTGTGTCTTTTAGAACATAAAATGAAGGTGCATTGTGACAAAAATACATGATATTGGTTTAAAAGAAAATTATCACATTTCGGTGTTTTAGGTGTGTAACATTTTTTACATATGTTGTTGCATGTGTTTTTACATAAACACATGCAACAAATATAAGTCAAAAGTCCTGTAGAATATTTCTATATTTTAGAATAAATATTTCTATATGTATATTTCATCGGATTCATATACATTTCATTTCTAAATGTACATCATATATTGACACATTATATACCATCTGTTTTACATAATTACTGTTTCCAGCACTGAGCCACTTACAGACACAACTTTCAGTACACCTTTTGTCATTGAAATAACACCATCCCAGAATGATGAATCAAGCATACACACCATCAAATGACTTGAGCCAGTTTTCGCTTGGACTATGCTGCTCTCCGTTTGTAGTGTTATTTTGTTGACATTTTGTGTTTTGTGTTGTGTGATTAACTGGCTGTCAGACACAATAAGGTGCAGTGATTTAAGTGGGTCTAGCGATTTAGTCTAAAGGAGACTGTTGTATACACTTCATCACACATGTCTATTGAGCAAAAGCATAATTCACACACACACTGGATGTACGGAATATAAAACAGGTGTTCAAATGCTGTGCCTGCTGTTTATGTAAACCTAAGTACATCTAGGTTATACATGTCTGGGTCTATGTAAGGGTGTTATTGGGTCGTGTTGTTTGTTCTGCTATCTGTGTGTGTATGGAGACACAACATGCAGCATGCATGACATTTTATTAGCACCGTCAACACATACATGTACACACTCAGCTTGAAGCTGAAAAGTGATGATATAGGTGGAAGCGAAAGGGTTATAGGGGACAGGATTTACCAGCAGGCTGACGACTACCTCCGCTATCACCTCTCTCACAAAACACACTCACGAAATCACTCCTACACGCCCATCTGTGGTGAGAATCCAGGACTGGATGCCAGCCCTGTGTGTGTGTGTTTAAGTGGGTATGTAGGCTGCAGTATTTTTGCATGTGCCCTCGTGTGGTGTGAACATGTGTGCGTCAAGCCTGCTACATGCTGCATGAGGAGACTCCAGATCTGTCATGCACCTCTTCAAAAATGTAACCGTCAGTCAGAGAAGTGTCAGTGGGGAACACTCCACATGACACTGTGACTGGTCAGTTCAGGCTGTTTGCGATGACACTATGGTGCCAGTTGGTGAAATACTGAGGGGCTGGTTACATTTTGGACGAATGCCGTATTCACACAGGACCACGTCTATCGCGCCCCAGAATCACTTCAGTGTATTTTTGTGCATCGTGTCACCAATGACGCCAGTCAGCGTATCTTGGCCAGAGGACATAAGGAACAGATGAGAACTTTTACCCTAACCCAAGATGAGGAGACACTTCATAGCTGGGATAAAAAGCCTGTAGTTGGTAAGTTTCTCATCCATTTTGAGCTGAGTCTAACCGCCAGGAAGTATGTGACATCATCCGGAGAATCTCAACACTGACTGGGCATTGCGTCAGCGATATTCTTCGTCAAAGTTGAAAAATTTGAAGCGATGGCATGATAGTCAACCCACTGAGGCCCAGCCGTCGCAAAAATCCCTTCTGCTCGCATCTGTGCAGTGACATTGTATGTAAACTCGTCGCACAACAAATTCATGTTGTGTCCTGCGTGAACACAGCATACGGTGATGTAAAAATCTCACCTCGATATGGCGTCTCTCGACAATGGTTACGCAGAGTGGTAATATGAATGACAAGAAATGCATTAGCAGTACAGTATTTCTATTGCAGGAAGACCAGCAGCAACAATGCTAGTTCTAACAAGCAGCTTGTTTCTCAAAACGAGCGTGTGCAGTCAGGTCCATGTTGTTGCTGCATTTCAAAGTTGAGGCCGGACGTGCTGTGAGCAATGTTGTTAACCAATAAAAACATGGTCTGAAGTCAATGACACACATTTATTGCCATCTAATTTTATAGGTAGTGATACTATATTAGCACCTGCACAATGTGCACACTGCATACTCTCACACCTGCTTCACCTTAAGGAGCTTTGGTGGAATCCTGCTGTTGCTGCAGATGGTTTGCTCTTGCTGGTTTGCTTTTATTTTGTGGATGGGTGAAAACCTTTTCCTCTGCAGAGCATTTATTCTTACTGCTGAGAAAATTAACCATTATAGTAGCAATCAGTCAAGGGGCAATTGCTTCTGGCTTTTAAAGGGAATAGGAGGTGGTACTCTGATTTGTTTGTTATATGTTACTCACCAGTGTTGTTAAGTAGCATATCAACAATAAAGCATGCTGGTGCATTTCAGACAGAGATGTACATTTATCGATGTGTTTTCTTGTGATTTTTTGCTGTTAAAAATGATGTGTTATGTGTTTTTTGCATTGATTATGTGATTGCCATTCCAACCACTAGATATCAAAGAGCCTATTTTTTCTTTGCATTGATGAAGCCCTTAATGGCTGAAATGTGTCAACGTGTTTTTACAGTTTCAATAGACATGAAATATTTAAAAAAAAAAAGATCACCCTCTTGAATGTTTGAGCTTTAGCTGTCTCAACTTTTGAACCAGGCATCTGGTGCTGTACCACGACCCTCATGTGGAGGATAAAGCAGTCAAAAATGAATGCCACTGCAACCTTCTTTTTTATTTCAACCAGTGTTAATCTAACATAAATGGATTTGACACATTGAAATTTCACTTGCACCATGCAAGCCATGAGTCCAATCTTTTTCTCTCCAGTTTTGAAAAAGATTCCCATACACACTGCATCATTTCAGGAAATGTATTCATCAACACGGGAATCTCCCAAAACAACTCAAAACACTGTAGTACATAAACCAGGCCTGTAAGTGGCGCTGTAATGCTACACGAAAACCAGAGGAGACAACGTTTTACATATTACAGATATAACAAGGCAATCGGAGATGGCAGACTTCACCCCATTCACGCAACAAGCCTCTGGCGCCCTTGGTTGGTCATAGTGGCAAGTGCAAGCAAATGCAGAAGCACACACAGACACACAGAACCACCAAAAACAATACTCCACTCCCACTCCATGGGGTGAAGTAATAACAGAAACAGACAGAATGAATCGAGACAGGTTAAGAAAGGGAAATATAAAGCAAATTGAACAACAGTGTTGACAACTTGGGGAGTGTCACTATATATATTTAAAAAAAAAAGCGGCTAGTGACAAATCTAGAGAGTCTACTACTTTTCGAGAAGGAAATTGCCAGTTCTGCCGCACGAGTGAGCTTCATCGAGCTGTATTTAGTGTGGGAAGAGAGTCGATTTGACTGTAGACAGAGCGGGAGAGAGTAACACTGTAACCACAAGACAACACAGTCACAGACAAGAACGAGCTGTGGATGTGCAGTGCAGCTGACTGTGTGTGGAACAATCACTTATTTGTTCATTCAAGTAAAAATAGTGTGTGCAAATAGGTTTCATTTTCTCCTCCCCTTATTTTACAATTCTATTTCACTGTTAATCTTCAACACTTTGTGTGAAATTGCTCGGTACGTGTTCTAGTGACATTTAGTTAATTTTTATTGGAAGTAGTTGGCGACACTGCCAAACAATCTTCACACACAAGAGAAGGATGCCTAAAACAATGACAAAGATAGACACAGTGACAAAGACAGACTCGATCAAAAGCGATCAAACTGTCCCCATTTATTCTTGAATTGAGTTTTAAGGTTTGCAGATGTTTCTTGTGTCATTTATTTGTTTTTGCAATTTAAATTTGCCAATCACTGTTGTTGAAAATGCTTCTTCCTGGCAACACATATACCTGCACTGCTCTACCGCATGACAACACTCTCTCAATTCAAGTCTGACTATGCCGTCTATTACAGGTGGAAACATCAGTTCCGCATGAGATGGGAGTTAGCAGCAACACAGCTGCTGCACGAGAAAAGATTCAGTATACTTCAGATGCATTTAACATTTTTGTTGCTCTAAGCCTTTTTAAATATCTTTTAGTCATTACTACACACAGATAGAGAAACATGATCACATAGACAGCAGCTGGCAGACAGGCATGGAATAAATGCAGCATAACAGCACACATTATTTATTTATTGTTGTGGAAAAACTTATCAGTGTCCCTGTAGAATGTTGCTATTGTACTCAATGCACTGTGTTGCGTAAGAAAAAGTCCCTTAACAACCTTTACGCTTTAACCCATTCTGAATATAAAGCTGTTCTCCTGCTGCTCATAAATAATGCAGGACGTGTAAAGCAGATACATTACGTACATTATGTCTTGTTGAGACACTGTTTTTAATGAATAAACACTGCTAACAGCCATTACTTGAGAGCAAAGCCTTCCCTGATGCCTCTCCTCCCCTGTGCATTGGTTGACCGGAGTTGTTGTGTTGGGAAGGCAGGGACTGTGGCCTGGTTCTGACAGTCTAATGTTCATGCTCAGTAAATTGTGTTGGAATTGGTCCCATGGGGCACATGAATGTGACAATGGTCTGTAGGTTGTAAAGACTTATTCACAGACAATGTCGTGAGTACGTGTGCCCTTTTCTTTTGAGTGACAAATTAATTATTCATCTCCCATTGTGGGATAAAGGGTGTGGGGAAGAGAAGAGCGGGGTAATTTTTGTACACAACAGATAGTGAAATCTGACGAGGGATCATCAAACCTGAAATGAAGATAAACGTGATTTGGAAACAGTCAGGGGAGCATATTTATTCCAAGTCTGAAAATGAACCAGATCAAAGCCAGCAAAGGAAATTAAAAATGCTGAGGATCAGCATTCATGGAATCATTGTCTCAATCTTCCTTCTGTAATAGTAATCAATAGCAGAGCCGGTCCCTGTCACCTGGTGACGCTTCATTAACCAGTGGGTGAAATTGTGTGAGTGCTGGTCACTGTCATGGCTGACTTTGTAACAAGAGTTGCTCTTGTCTCTTTTTTTGTAACCAGTTAGGTTGTTCTGCCGCCCTACCATTCCACAGCATCGTGCCAATGGGACCGGCATCGTAAATGCAAGGTGACTCTCTCCACCATATAGGACACCTGTCATTACTTCCGCTTCCTCTCATGCTGACATTCTTTTATGTGAGGCCGCATTTTTGCATGGCTGCAACTTGTTTGGCCTCGCCAAGATCAGGCCTCTGCAGGCAATCTCCCGGGGTCATAGGTAGGGAGTCTGACCATTGTCTCCTGCATTTGCGCAGCATTCTGTGCTTAGCAGTGACACCTGTCTTGCTCCATTTCAGGGCAGCATGCATAATTGTGGGTCAGGGGAGCTGGGTCGCTGTGATTGGGGCACAGCTGGGTGCAGTGTGACTCTCCTAAGGTAGCCTGCCGGTGTTTAATATGTGGCTATCACCCAGGTTTTTTTGCTGCAGTGTTGAGCCGCAGAATTTGCAGCTCTCGTCCTCCTGTTGTCTGGGAGGCTTAACCTATGCTCAACTTGTAATAATTGTGTTGGGATGTAGGGTAACTTCATTGTTTCCCCATTCCTAAAGGAAGAGGTTTTGATCCTTTGAGCTCATCTGAGGCAATGTTAGAGATCAATTGGAGTCATGTTTACAGATAACTTGACAATGTTACCTGAATGCAATACTGTCTCTCATATAACTTTGGCCTCCACCCACTCAAGAGAGATATACTTGGTTCTTAATCTGCCACGTTCCTTTTACAAGTAATACTACACTCCCAGAGGTCAAGAAAACTCTTCAAATGACCAAAAACAACTTGAGATCATTCAGATGAATTGATAGATGGACTGATGAGGAACTTAAATAAAATAGATAATTGGATACTGCCTTTGTCCCAGTATTATTGAATGAAGTGTGTACCTCCACTATGCTTGAGGGTGACAAGCCCCCTTTTAACTTGTATTTGAACAGAAGAGTAGTGCTGAGATCTCACTCGTCATTGAATAATAAATTGTTAATACATTAGTGAAAACTACATATTACCACCTCTAACGACATACTTGCCACAGTGCTGAACACACACCTTACTTGTCTGATCTTGACCCTCCATGTCTGTAACTCTCCCTCCGTGGGTCCCACAGCAACACATGGTGCACAGGCAGGTCAATTCTTGAGCTACCAGGAAGCGGTGAGTTGCCAGCAGTGCTAACCTTTAACGCCATGGATACCAGAAAGTGGGTGCAAGAGAGGAGGGCGAGCTGGATATGTGGGTGGCAGAATATCAGAAAAAGATCAGTGAGACCAAGGGTGGTGAAGAGGGATGGAAAAGATAAGGCTGAAGGGCAGGAGAAGGAGGTAGCGGTGCTGGCCCATATGTGTGTGGTATGGAAGCAGAGAAATTGCACAGTGAAGTGCAGGAGAGGACTATAAATACAAACCTGCTGCCAGCACAGTAGGCAAACTCCAGCCAGGTTGGAGTCGTTTCCATAGCAGTAAATGTCATTTATCTCATGTATTGGCCCATTACGACCTCTCCTTTATGTGTTCCTGCTCAGGGATCCCCTGCAGTCTCACAGCAGGGCCATCGATGCACAATTGATTGGGGAGTCATTCTATTTCTGCAAGCGGACCCTCACTCATGTGTCATCTTGCTTTTGCTCTTTCTTTACCCCAACATTTTCTCTATCTGCCTATTCTCTCCCCTCCCTCTGTCTATCTGTCTTCCTCTGCCTGTTCCTCTTTATCTGCCTCCCTGCCTTCCACTGCCACTTTGCCGTCTTCTGCCTCTGTCTCTCCACTCTCTGTGGACCGGCTACAGGGGCGTTTTCAGGCTGCTCTGGCAAAAATCAATAATATCATCCTAATTCAAACTGATATCAAAAGGAACAGGGCCAACAAAACATTTCTCTGTAGACTTATCATAAGCCGATGTTTTTCCATCCCGTTTATTTTATGTCATTTGGTCCCTTCAATCTGCTCTTTAGAGGCCTCCTCTGGGTTTCACTCACACCCCATGTCTCAACAGAGTTTAGATGTTACAGTTGATGCTGACAAATTCAGGATGGGTAGCCATGAGTATCTTTGAGCGCTCGTTTATAGATAGTGGCACACAAAAGCACTCCTGCAATAACAGAGGGAGATGCCTGCCTTAAACTTAATTTTAATCTTTAATAAGTGAGGCCAGGAATAAAACAAGTAATGAATTCTCAGAAGCCCAGTTTCTCAAGAAATACAGGGGAGATGAGAAGAATAATGTGGGGTGCATTAAGCCCTCATGTTTATTCAATTTGAAGTCAGATTAATGTAATTATTGCAAATCACTGATCTCACTCCCCCTCTGGCGATACCAAATCACTAATGGTATTATTCCACACCCCCTAAAAAATGCACATCAGCATATTTTCTGCAATCATAGACTACTCTGTGAAGCAGCTCTAGTCAGGTTGTCTGAGGAGATCTTTTTTTAACCTCCACATGCATTTACAGTTAAATATCAATGAGATAACGTGATTAAGTTAGCACCAAAATGGACATTTTGTGGTTGGTTGATTCACAGTCCATATGGCTTGCAGTTGGTATTACTGGAAGCCTTTTGGAAATGCAGTAAGCTGTTAGACAGTTTGTAGTGGGCAACACAGCAAAGGACAAATCATTAACAATCTAATCTTGTGTTTCTTAACTGCAAATGGAGTCTGACAGTTTTATATTCAACAAAAGAATTCAGCCTTTTTCATGCAGTTTCGGGTCTTTACAACTGATGAGATCCTTACGTTACACCACATTACTCCACCAGTTTCCAGATACTGTAATGTTTATCTTGAAAGCGGTGAACTCTGTTGCAAAATGATTTGCAGTTAACTGCTGCTGTTATTCAAAGAGTAGTTGAGTAGTGCTCACGGGCAGTCACGTATAATTCATTTTATATATGTGGGAGTATAGTGTGAATGGGCAACCCATTTGTCATTGTTTTATGTACTAAGACATCCTGACAGTCAGTCAGTAAAATTATGTCACACAGAGTTTTCAGTTTATATAAGACCTTGCTGGTAAAATGAAGATGTGATTTTAGGACGGGCTCCATCTGAGTATAATGATCAGTTTGTTCCCCATAATTGAAGAAAAATGTAATTGCCCCACTCTGGTTCTTGATGCTGGAGGTTGGCTGTCAGCATCAAACAGTTAGCACAGGTGCAGCTAATTTTATAAAGATGTCCTCTCATAAATGATTGGTTACTAACTGGTTTCTCTGATATAGTGTCAGCCAGGCATTATGTAAGATAATAATAGGTATGTAGAAAATTATATGGAGGGACAGCCAGCAGCCCAGAAGACACACTGAATTCAAAAGGGATAGGATGTTTTTTATGCATACAACAAAACAAGTTATAAGGAGGAGGTGGGAGATGCAGAACATCACCATTCCTGTATTTATGAACCAAAGCTGTCTTTTTTAGGTTATTAGGACCTTTGCACATAAACAGTGGTGTGAACAAACAGCAAAAATGTTATAATAATATCATTTTCGATTTTTTTTTTCGACAAAACAATCGACACATGCTCACATTGAAATGTTGAAATGTCGGGGGGGGGGGTTGTGGGATTTTCATGTGTATTTGTATATTGCATTTTGTCTTTCAAGTTATTAAATTGCCTATTCAAATAAACATCATTAAATGCGCTACACAAATGAAGACGGCACTCTGGTGGACACTTAACAAGAGCAGGTTAAAAAACTTGAGCCGCCTGGGGAAAGCCTACCTCTGCATCCCTGCCACATCCGTGCCAGCGGAGAGAGTTTCCTCTGCCACGGGATTAATACTGAATAGACTCCGAACTCGCCTTCTTCCCAAACACATGAACATGCTTGTTCTTGAACAAAAACTAGGCCGAAATGGTAAGATAATTTCACCTATTAGAGATGTGCGGTTGACGGTTACACCCACGGACATTGATAATCCGTGGAGTGGGTGGATTGCGTGCGGATGGGTCGCAGTTGAAATAAATAAACAAAATATATACATAGGTTAACATATTGACTAGATCTGCTGTGTTCCTTGTGTTTAGCAGACTTCTAATACAATGAATGATGATCGGGTGTGGGTATTAATTGTTAAAAAAAACATTGCTTAGGGTGGATGGCAGGTGGATTATTAATATTTAGCAGCAGGTGCGGATGACATTACAGCGCATCCGTGCATCTCTACTTTTTAATAATGATGTTGAATAAACATTTTAAATTTACAGAAGTCTCTAATTTTTATTATCACTGCCTTGATGGTCAATATTGGACATTACAGCCATGTTTTTGACCCAAAAATTAAGTAGTACAGTGTAGAACATTTTCCTCCCTCTGCATTGCTGCTGCTGCTGTAAAGCAAAAAAAATAATTAGACACGTGGGCCTCGACAATCGACTCTCAAAATGCCATGTCGTTCCCATCCCTAATAGAAAATTAACCACATAGAGCTTACATTTTCACTTTACCACTTCAGGACATACTTCACAATGTCTTATCAGTCAGTTTTGGGATTTAAAGAAGGTCCCATTTGTTTGTTAACAGTCCCAACTGTCCAACTGCTAAATTAAATTGTGTGTTTTATCTGATAAGGCTACTGTGTACCTAATAGAGTCATTCAGTATCTTTGAGTGTGTTTGTCCCACATGTACAGATATGAAAATCAATCAAGAAATGTGTGACCCAAAAAACAGTCTTGTGCTTTTTATTTTATTTGTTTGTCTGACCAGGTTGGCCTCTTCTTGGGGTAAAGTGTGGTAACTGCGATAGACTCCTCAGCAATAGACTCCTGAGTCTAAATGCTGTAGTACATATCCCAGGCCTGTATATGGTGCTAAAACGCTGCCACAAATACACCAAAAAAATGGTGAAGACTTTTGCATGGTTACATTACATTACATGTCATTCAGCAGACGCTTTTATCCAAGTGCATTTAAACATTTGTGTACAAATGCATAGTAATGTATGGATATATGTATTCATGAGGTCCAACCAATGCCTTGTTTTTTGTTTTTATTAATCTATCAATTTTTCTAGAGCTTTACACGAGGGTTGAGGGGGGGGAACTGGAGAAAATAGATAAAAGAAAGAAGCTGAAGTACAGGAGAGAACCTGTGCACACGCGGAGATGAACATGCCGTCTCCCTCTCTATTCATGAATGTTATCAAATTAACAAATCAGATAAATATATAACATTTAAAAATAAACAAATAAATAAATAAATACTTAGGGTTTATGAACATGCAATTGTGGCTTATTGTTTCTATAAGGACATTTATTAACTCAATGTCACAGCATGTTATGACCTAGAGAGAAGACAAATATTTTAAAATACTAAACAGCAGAGGGTTGAATAAGGTCAGTAAGTATTAAGAAGTTTGTTTTTTTTCCATTTCAGAGAGGTCAAAGATATTTCAGTCAAGCTAAGTCCAACCACGCCAACGCAGTCCTCACTCCAAAGTCTAATCAGGTAGGATAATTAAAATTACCTGTGTGGGTGGACCATAGGGCATTTAAGAAATTAATGTTTCTCATTTACATCAGATGAGTGCAGAGGGCCAGTAATATCCATTACTAGGTGCATCTCAATATCTCAACAACTACTGCACGAATTGTCATTAGATGTCACTTTTATTCACCTTTTCAGGCAAACTTAACCACAATGTCACACTTCGGGTTCTGTGTTGACTTTGCATCTAACAGAAGAGAAAACTACTTCATGAACATGTGTATTTTATCTCTTATGTGTGGCCAAAAAAAACAAAGACATGTCTTCTGGCTGTGCGAAAGTCAGCATTGTGTTTTCTTGAGCACAGAGCTGCTTTTGACAGTGTTCCCTGCAATTCAAGTGTGAATGAGAACACAAAACACTTTTCCATGTCACCAGTCTGCATATATTTTGATTCACTGACTGCATATTTGATACCATCTAAAATAGAGTGTCTTTATGCAAAAACACCAGTGATGTGTGTGTTCATTTAATATGTGCCAATGATTATATTTAAATTAAGACCAATACCTTGCATTATATTACAGCTGTTTCCTCTAACGAGCACTCGGTAGTAAAAGGTTAAATAAGAGATTAGGGAGCATTTACTCAGTAGTAAACAACTAATTAATCTTACCACCTCCATACAAGATTATCGTATCTGTATAAATTGTTGGCATTAAATAGGTTTTTATTTTCCACTTCCAGGAAAAAATCCATCCATATTGGTGGATATGGGTAAGATTACAGAGGTAATAAAAGTGAGTCAAATTCAACCAAGCAGCCTTCATCCCAATTACCATTTGATAAAACCAGCAGAAACATGTGTGGCCCCTGCTATTAACATGGAAGCCAAGTTTACTACTGGTGACATTGTCTAGACTATGAGGAGTTGGAAGATAAATTTATCAAAAACCAAGAGCCTGTCTTTACCTCAGATTGGTCCAGGACAGGCTTGATGCAAATTAAAAGAAGGTTACCAATTATCCAGGAAAATGAAGGAGAAAACATGTCTCAGACATCCAGGAGATGACAATTGAAAAGGAAACAATGTACAAACAACTTGTCAGATTGTTTTCTGTGGGTCACCTATTGAGAAAATGAGCTACAGTATAGGTCATAAAACTGATTTTCATATCTCAGCCAAACTGATGGCACAGTAAGTCTTTGAGAAAAGATATAACTTGAATTTACCATGTCAACTGTCAGGCACAATTACTTGAATTACTTTCCTGAAAGATGCATGGACTCTTTCATCATCGACATGAAGACTGAGCCACAATGACAGAATGGACAACACCAAAGGCAGCATATCTGTTCCATCAAACAACAATAACAAACATTTTATTATGACAACTTAATAATAATAATAGCCACTAAAAGGTTCCACTAACTTTCGCACTTGATTTCATTTTAAATACAATAAAAATAAAACA
Organism: Solea senegalensis; assembly: GCF_019176455.1. NCBI lineage: Eukaryota > Metazoa > Chordata > Actinopteri > Pleuronectiformes > Soleidae > Solea > Solea senegalensis. The sequence continues at coordinate 17,291,321 of NC_058027.1, forward strand.
TAATCAAGTAGCACACCTTCTCCTATGTCGCACTAATTTGGCACCGCTGCTCGTAAACTCAAATGCAGACGGGCTTCCGCCTCCACTGAATCACGTGGTGTATGAGGTGTTTCATATGTTGAGAGAAGGTAGCGACAAGACTGCGTTTGGGGAGAGAAACTCCGAGAGGAAAGTAGGATAGTATAACTGTGAAATGAGATTGTGACTTTAACGTTTTATTGTGCAGCCCTATAATCAAGCAATAATGTACATGTACTGGTTTTCAATTAACCCACCATATAACAAAAAAAAAGTAATTGTTAGTTTAAACAATATATTCTTGATGAAAACACAGTGCACAAAATATACAATGGTAAAATTATAATATAAAAAACACGTTTGTGGTCATATTCATGACCATTGCAGATATTTTAATAGTTTAATATAGAGTGTCTTGGAGTTTACTTTGACTGTGTTTCTACAGGTTTCCCATCCAGAGAGCACCTCTTATCAACCTAATGTGCGTCCAGGAAGCTCTCCTCCCAAAAGCATTTTCAGAATATAATTCCATTTGATCCGTCCAAATGTACAGACCTCACCCACTATGAGGTTTTAATCCACTATGAATCATCACACTACCTCCATCCCTAATCCAGAAAGACGAGTTATTATTCCCATGGCCACCAGTGGTCCTTAAAGATAAAATGTTCAGGTAAATGTAAGCATTTGGTGCTGTAAGCATTTTAACAGCAACAAATGTTGACGATTTTCCTGTTTGTGCACTCATCCCTGATGGGTGTAAATGATAACGCACAATATGGGGGCGAAAAAAGGTGGATCACTGAAGACAGATGTCAATATCAGCTTCACCTCATCCACAAGCTGCTTAGCATCACAATCAGACCAGCAGCACTGATGTGGTGATTCAGCATAAAAAAAAACAATGATCAGCTGGTGCGTTCAACATTCAGCAGCTGCTTTGCATTAACTGTTTATGGTCGAATGTGAATCTGTTGAGGGCGGGATATGAGGCTGATCTAAATATGCACACATCTATGGGTTGTGATTTATAAGGGAAATTTATTCTAAACTGTACATACACATTTTATCATTTTGTTTTCCCCCACATGCCATTTGTACCTTTTATACGCACATAAACTTAACATATGGATTTCACACACTTTCATATAAATGAGGCCCCAGATGTCTCTAGATTGTAGCCTTAAGCATCAGGGTGAAGCTCATTTCAGACATGAACTTTGGCTGAACAGTCTTAAAGATTTGGTCCAGACATACTCCAGAGTTTGATGTTCATATATGGCAGACGGAAGGATACTGTTGGTGTGAGATGCACTTACACCAGCTAGAGAATCTCCATAGGATCCAGGCAAATGAGTGGCACCCATGGCCTGAGAATGCAGGAAGGAACACGATTGCCCATTAACTTGCTGTGGATTGTCTGAAGTTTTTCCTGCTATGTTCTCATATGATCTCTCAGACATAAAATTGACACTGTACAAGGGAGATGGCAGGAGAATCCCTGTGGAGTCGCTAGGGCAATATCTGCCGACATTCTCATTCAGCCGCTCTGGACAGTCTCCGTGCATGTCTGAAAGCAGCTTTATTAACTGGTGACTTAATTTGTAGCCAGACCACAATTTCTACAGATCATTAAATATCCCAGGGACATGGATCATTATAAATTCAGATGTTTTTTTATTATTATTATGAATACGAGTTCATTTTTCTTACACTCTCTTCTCAGAGCAGCCACCTGTGGGTTTCGGTTAGTGATGATGATACACATCACATCATCAGCACACAGCCTGAATGTGCCATCCCTCTGCATGGTGTCTGTGGGATTATCTCTGCTTGCAGCCTCCTCACATCAGCATATATATTTCCTATGAGTTATTCTACTCCATTTCATTAGTTTACCAACATTTGATGCTTTCAGACTGGAAGTACACTGAGGGATTAGATGTGACTTCAAATTCTTCTTTTCATTCGGTAAAAACAAACCGCTTCATCATATTGTTGTACAGCCATCTGTGCTATCAAGTGCACAAATATGACAAATTCAGGAATGACTAGTGCAAAAGTCTAACATTTCAAGCTTTTTAGCACAGTCTCTTTGTTAGCCACACAAAGATGCTCACTGTCAGGTCTTATGAGTTATTCAAGATATTGGGGTATATTATTAGAAAATACAACATCGGATTAAACACAGACTGCTGTGTTGATACCTTCAAGTATCCTGCCACCTCTGTCAGATATATGAAAAGCATTAACATGAAAAAGACTCCCATCTGCACAACAAAGTGTGCTGCTGTGACACAGCACTGGCTCTGATCACACCTGGTATTAACATGCACCTTGAGTGATCCCATCACAAGTGGACATCTCTAAGTGCCTTACTTCACACGGGCATTAGAATGCGTCGCCACATTTGTCCTGAGTGACCACTTGTGATTGCATCTCACCTCCCCGCTCTGTATGCAAATTAATATCATTCCACTTGCAATGACCAAATACGCTGTTGTTTTTAACCAGCAGGAGGCTGCTTAAGGACAGCCCTCTTCTGACGATCCTACTGAAATAAGGTTTTGGCCATGTGCAGTCCAGACCACTTCTTCTTTTCCAAATTGTTTATTGGGCTTTCATCAGAGTAAACAAAAAGCAGTTGTATGTGTGAAGAATATAAATTGTTAGTCACACATTTTGAAAAACAAAAATACCTCAACAAAAATCAAATCAACCTGCACAGCCATACCCCCTACATTGCATGAACCCAACCTTTTAGTAGCCTTTAGCTCAATGTGAGGGTATTTAATTTGTCATCAAATTTACAAAATAAGCCCCTAAAGCAAAGCTGAATCAGTGAGTATGTGAGAGAGATGTCACTGCCAGGTGGTCAGAATTAGCCACCTGGCTAATAAGGCTGTAAAGACTACAATTGTTTGGTGCTTGTGGAGAAAAGTATAGCAAAAGGAGAGGAGATGCCAAACAGTGTAATATCAGCATTCAATTTTCTCCCCTGAATCTCATACATGCAGAGCAACTTGATGATCTGATCAAGGTGCATTAAACAACTTTTGTGTCCTTAGCAGTACCAGGTGTTATTAATATTTGGTCCACCATCTTAAAGATAGAGGGGCCTGTGTGACATTAATGTTGTCATTCACCCATGTCAGTGGTGGTGCAGAAGAACTCGGTTACGTCAGCCTGCATGGTGACTGCACATGCTCTCTGTTGCAAAAGACTTTCCAATCCAATTGATGGTTGTTTTACTCTATTGTTTTAGTCAAAAGAGACAACAAAGATGGTAATCATGGGCACTTGGAAATAAGTTATGCAAAGAGCTCTGACAGATACCAAACAAGTACAACATAGTGCTCAAACAATACAAGTGTGGACCAATGAAAAATAAACATAGGCTCTAGAATGTAGCGTTAAATGGATTTTTTTTACAATGTTGTACCGAATAGCTATTGTAACAGATGTGAATGGATGAAACATAGCTGGAGTAATGTTATTGCTTCTCACAGATGCAAAACTGCATTCTGGTAGAACAAGAGAACAACATAGGGAAGGTTGCTAGGGCATCTGTGTAAGCACTACATGTATGTACCTACACTTGCTCTGTGAGTTCTCCGGGTTTGAGTCCAATGAATAAAATGAAATTGTGAGGCCAAACTATAACAGAAAATTGTCAGGCAGAAATAAAATTAAAATAAAATGGCAGCATGCACAGTCTACATGGAGGGTGTAATTCTGGACACAGTTCAAGCCTAATGCTCTCACTGAAGATGTAAATCTTAAAACCACCCTAAAGTTGCTTCACTTTTACAAAGACCACAGGTTTGTAGTAAACATTACAGCAAATAAGAGATCAATACTTCATTAAGAAAGTATCTTCAGTCCCCACATCCATTTAAGGACCATAAAAACATACCATATTTGTCATTTTTGATCATATTGCTGAATTGTGTCCTTTTTGGCTTGTAAAGGATTAAAACAAAATGATGTTTTGTGGTATATTTACTTACATGCCTAGGTTGTTCCTCTTTTCCACAAAAGGTAACACTGTAAGAAGAGTATCACTAGAAATCCATTAAAACAAAATCCAAAGATAAAAGGTATCATAATACCACCCACGTGGTTTATTTGGTTAGTAATTTATGGGTTGTGCAGAGCACAGCACTGCAGCACTGACTACTTTACATTAAAAGTGCTGTTAGAGCACAGGAACAGTTCAACTACAAAAAAAAAACAACTACAGAATAAACAGGAAGAGAATTATTCATTCATTCATTCCCCATCACTTTTTCATCCACATGAGGGTCGCAGGGGGCACTGGTGCCAATCCCAGCTGACATCAGGTGAAAGGCGTGGTACGAAAGAGAATTAAAACACTTAGAAAATGTTCTTCCACACCATCATTGTGTGGCTCCTGGTATGCCTGGTATGATATAATCAATTACATCAACCAATTGATCTGACACTTACAGTCCCTGACCATACTAAAATTGCTTTGCTCAACATCCTTCAGGAGTTGTTGATTTTTTTACTTAAGTACAGTTGCTCTTTTTGAGGGAATATGTGAGATGCTTGAAATGTGAAAGTAAAATTCAAGGAATGCAGCAAAGTCAAACAAGAGACTCACTTAGTGGATTTTAATGCCTGCCACAATTTAGCTTCCATGTAAGTGCTGTGTTTATGTGGTGATTACAATACATAGATTACACACCTTTTGCACCCCTAGTGGCGATTTGTATTTGATGGAGAAACGGAAATTATTATCCGACATTAATTCAGGTTTATTACTTCAGCATTCAGCATCAACTACCTTATTATAGCATTTATTGGCATTTGGAGTGTATGAAAACTCAAAATGAAGGCCTGCAGAAATGGATCCATGCTCCAGTTTACACCCGCCCTGTTTACAAGTCTAACCACCACAACTTCAAGAGTCTGTATTTACATTTAATGCACTAAATCAGTGTGAGTGCCAATCAACAAAGTGCAAAAGAAAAGTATAAGCATGCCAGGTTTACCCAATGAGTTATATGATGATTTTAGTTGTGTGAGTACGGATACTCATTATTCTTAATAATTAACTGAAATGCTCGTCTGGACATAGATTGTTTTTGTAGGGAAACACCATTTTCAAGTTAGCCTGATAAAAAAATGGGTCCTTTAAAATAAATGAGTTTTGTCAATTGTGTGCTTCATCATCTCTGTCAGTACAGTATTTGTACCCATCAATCCACTGGCTGTGGTTTCTTAATGTCTATGATGATTCCTTTTATTGTGATGTGCAATTCTTTGTGAGTGTGTGTGGTCCTGTCGACCGGCAGCCTACCACCAAGTGGAGACCACGATGAGTCGATTCTGTGGTTCAGTTGAATCACGCTGAGACGGTCCCCATCAACACGAAAGAATCTTCAAAAAGGTGGCCTCACTCTCTCCATAAGACCTGACCTGTTTTAACAAGCAAGATTTTAATGTTTTGTTTTGTCCACTTTTGATGTTGTACAACATTTACACACAAGCATACCAACCATGCAACCAAGAAAATCAAATACAAACAAATGCTCAATAACATGTTCAGGCCCTCATATAAACTCTAGTTCAATAACTTCTAAAGTCGCAATATCAAATTTTAATCTTTACAAGCATTCATCCTTGTATCAAACAGTACTAATAAAGCAACTAACATAGCCAGTATGACAATAGCATTTAGCTTTTCCTCAAATCAGAATTAGGCAAGCTGTGAAAGTATGCATGCTACATCTGGCAAATGTTAATATTTGCAATGACCAATCTCTAGGCAAAAGAACACGCTCATAATTAACATAAACTATCACATTCCCCCGCAGCAAAATGTTGACACCAAGGCTTAAACATCCTCAAATTTCAATTCAAAAATTATAAAATAATAATAATTGACAACAAAATGATATTTAAACATCTTTCTTCTCAGAATATGTAGTGTTTAATTCACCCGGTTATTGTTTGCAAAAGAAAACGAAAACAAACAGGCTGAATTGCATGTTAATTTGGTAAAATATCAGCAGTGTTGGCATTACTAATCAAGAGCTTAGCATTTTAAATCACAGTCATTGGTCAACAACCGCGGAACGAAGCTACAAACACTCCAGCCACACTCAATGAACATGCAGGCAACGTAGCATAGCTCAGCTAGCAACACTAGCACAACAATATTAGTTTACCTAGGCGAACAGCAGGGAGGAAACAGCGCTTTCCACGGTCCCAGTTGCTTCCTTGTCAGTTGTCCTCTGTTTGGATCTGTTAGCTTGTAGACAAACTGTGTTTTACTAACATTGTTAACTTTTCATGCTACTCTTCTCTATCACCTGAGCACGTCTCCTCTACTCTCACACAAACTTGACTACATACAGGTGCGTCATGAGCTGTCAATCAGTTCAGTTGGAGGAGGGACTTAAACCAATGTGACCTCTAATTAGCTGATTCTTCTCTGATTGTGATCAAATAAAAACAAAAATTCACCACATTGATGTAGTGGGGAGCATGATTGCCTTAGCACAAAGAAGACCCAGATTTTTCCTGTCCTCCCTGTGTGTGTGTGTGTGTGTGTGTGTGTGTTTGTCTTGGTATTAGGCAACTTTGACGCTCTAAATTGACCGTAGGTGCAGAGTGATGGTTATTATTTGTCTGTATTGACTGTTTTCAGTCAGTACAGTGGAACAGTACATATTTTTTGTGAATTTCCATTGGTAATAGTCCCAAAATAACCAGCCCCAACCGTTCCATTTTTCAATACCCTTCCCTTGTGGTACCAGGGTAATGGTACGATATGGACAGTAGACCCATGACAGTCAGCTGATTAAGTGGCAGTAAAGTGTCACTCCCTTGCGACCGGTGTTTACCGTTCCAAACTCTACCATGATGGAAACAGGATACATAATATTAATACACATTTTAACCCTCATTTGCCACTGGGTTACACCAGCATTAGTCAGTTCCCCCTGTCAACTGACACACAATATAATATGACACACACTGGTCAGCCTGTTGAGATAGTTATCAGAGATGTAGTGAGGTTTTCTGTCTGTGGGTTGTGATGATGGATCACGGTCAGGTTTTGAAACACACACAGTGTTTTACATAAAACAGAAAAGTTAAATATCCATTTTCCATTCAGGAGCTATTGCTATTGAGCCCCCTCAGCTCTGTGTAATGGTGAGCATAAACTTGTGGTCAAAAAGCGGTTCTATTTATTAGCATGTCTTAATGAAACAGGTGGTCCTGGAAGTTTGGTGATGTAGTGACTGCTCAGGGATATGTTGGCTCAGTCACTTTTAAGACAACAAATTAACAGAGATGTCTCATTCGTGATGGTATGGCCTAAGTCCATGGTTGGATGGATGAATGCCTGCCAGGCATAGGCAGGGGCCATAACATTTCTAAGTAGACAAAACAGTAAACAAAAGGTGGCACACCCAACTATGCGCATGCACAAGAAACAACCGTAAAGATTCACAAAACTGCTGCATAGTGATGCAAAGAGAGACACAAAATGATTTGCACACTGCACCAACATAACAAAAACATCAACAGACATAACACATTGCAGAGGTGGACATTTGGTCCAAATCAGCGGGATATATGCTTGTTTACAAAACTTAACTTGTGGTGACTATGAGGATATGCAAAAAAAATCCACCAAGAAATATAGAATGACCAGAAAGAGATGCACAAAGCTATATGCAGATGTTCAAAAAAGCATGGACAGAACTAAGAGGACTAAAAATAGACACAAAACAACCACATAGCAGCAAAAGGGGACTGGAAAGAGCTGCAGAAAGAATATAAAATGATAAAAGACACAATACAAGCAAAGGATTCAGTGCATTGCTTGTGTTGTGGCTAAGAGGATTCACATCAGTGGGTAAAAGTAATAAAAGCAAACAGAGAGGACTATGGTTTAATCAAAAGGAAAAGTGTCACTACAGAGTGAATCAGTGATTCAGGGTTAACAGTAATGGAGTTTTTTTTTCTTTCTGGCTCAGAAAATCATTCTCAGCAGCATGACATGTTGATGATGATCACCATTAAGAGATGCATTTTAAATATTAACTGCTAGATAAAGTAACTGCCTCAGTTTAATGATGAATTTGTATAGGGTAGTGGAAGCAACCATGTCTTCCACGTTTTAGCGGAAACCTACATGTTATGAGTAAATACATGCCAGGGACCTTAAAGCTGTAATCATTGATATTTCAAAAACAAATTAGCTGTTTCAAACTTTCTGAAAGGGTACGAAGAGGTCAGCTGTCTGCTTTTACCGGGAAAGCTCCACTCTCCAAGGGCCTCAGACATATAGTCTGTGTGATGCACTTTGGTTAACATTGTTTGATGTAAAAAGCAAGATAGGGGGGAAAGACAGAAGGTGACGCATAGCATAGAAGGATTAAAATGACCAGAGGAAAGAGAGAAAAAAAACATAATAGAAAGACTAGATTTGACAAAGTACAGATATGTGAGCATAAACAAAGGAGGGGAGATTGGGTCTGGGGGTTCTGGGGATTTGCAGAGCATTGTTTGCTCTCTCTTCCGTGAGGGCATGATAAAATATTGAAATATTGAATCACATATTTTGCATGGCCAACAGGCTTTCATCAGAGCAGAATCTGTTCCCTGTAATGAGGCCAGAGTTAGTCCTCCTATGGTGCAACAAAGACAGGGACACAAGATGGATAGAAATACACCAAGCATGGGATTCCTATTTGTTGGACACTATCTGCTGCTGCTCTTTCCAGGTGTCAGGGGGGTAAGTGAAGGACTCCTCAATTTAAAACCCTTCATAACTGCAGGCCCACCATTAGATGTCAATAATTCTCATATAATAAACCTTTAAGGTGAATATTTTGGATATACAATACATGTCCACCCCCTGCACTCACCTTGTCTCACTAATTCTGTATATGGTTATAGTCATTGTGGATTTGTTTGCTTAACATGTGTCTGTATAATTATGTCTGATCACAGGCAGAGATAAGGGGGAGGTCTGCATAATGGGATATTTGCATAATGTCCCAAAGCATGTAACACAGGTGAAGAAGCCAGTCATTTAAAATAGATGACACCACAGTTCACGCTGTTGGAGAGCTTGGTACTGTGGTTGCAGGCTGCATAACAAGAAAGATGGATGAGATCTCATTAAGACCTCACGATTCTGGCTACCATAATAAATGAACCATTTTCTGTCATAAAACAAATAATAATACTTTGTCCTTATCCTCCTACTTGAACTCTGTCATGTTTCAGAGGAAGGCTGAGTTCAGACTGTCTTGATAGAGGATTACTAATGATAGTGGTAAAATCACTCCACTATGGAATTATGGACTTATACATGTCATCATTAGGCGATTTCTGCTAAAGAGCTTGTGAAGGCCCATCTTTTCCCCTTAGGTGCTTTGCATGTCGTCATCATGTGTTGTAATTAGCCTGAATGCCAGGTGCAGTGGTGCAGTATATCTTATAATCACAATAAAACACAGTACAAGAGAATAAAAGTGGGTATTATGCATTATTTTGTTTGTTTAAGAGAGAGGTGGGTCATCTAAAGCTCTAGGGCTCAGAGGAGAGGCTAAAAACAGAAATATCCAAGAAGCCTTGCATTTTGCCTACGTTTTTGGACACACTGCAGCATGGGGAGCAATCTTTGATTTAACCTATGAAACTAAACACGATGGTATAAAAGTGTAAATACTGTAACTATACCATGGTTCTGCTGCAGAAAGGAAAACTACTGCACAACGTACATCAAACAGAGGCCACTAGTTGTCACAGATAAAACTAAAGCAACTGTGACAGCCATTATGCGTATGTAGCTGGTCACCAATGAAAACAGACAAGTTACAGGTTGTGTCAAAAAATATGCTTCTCTCATGAACACAGCAAACAACCATTTGTTTGCAAATGTCTTTTGACACACAATGGTGCACATTGCACATTTGAGAAAACTAACAAAGATCAAATCTGTGGAGTTGCTCATTTTAAGGGACATTGCAAAGCAGTTTGGAAAATATAACAAATGAAGCACGTTTTAAAATGGGATCAAAAATATCAGTTTAAGAAGACTGCTCACTGGGCACTGCTCACTGAACTCTACAACTCTGAAAGAAAACTAAAAAAAAGTTTAAAAATGTCACTTAATTAAAAACAAAAATTAACATTTGCAAGTTTGAAGTAATATGTGCTCACATACCTTGGCCAACAATCTTTTTTGTAACGTTAAAGAAAGCAAATAAATCCTGGTTATTTATCACCCAAATCTATACCTTTGTTAATTTCATGATGGCAACAGAGGAAAAAGTCAGTGAATCACATAAGTCAACTTTGTCTGGCAACCAAAATGTACAAAATGTCTGTGTTAAGAACTGTAATAAATGTTACCCAGATTATTGTTAAATTTGACAAGTGATGTTGTAAGAAAAGACTGAGGAATAATTAAGGTCATTACCCAGTGCTGGTGTGGACCAGAGTCTCTCAGGAACACTTTCAAATTGTGTACGACAGCAATCCAACTGACAGCTGTTCACTTACCAATTAAGAGACGCGCAGAATGTTACATTGCTTTCTACAGAATTCAATCCAGTGTCATAGCAAAAAGCATATAGGACATAAAAGCCAATATAGTGGCAGAACAAATAACCTCATTTTAATCATTTAAACCGAGATTGCGGTGTGTCTGTCACTGATTGCAGTGTCAATCATACGTGAAACTGACAATAACAAGGTCAAGTTGGTAAAAATGATAGAAAGAACTGGTTTAACAGCACAACACTATGACTGGTGGTTTGATATTGCGACAAAAAAATAACACAAACACACACAAGCATCATGACACCATTAGTATACAATCTTCTCCTCTGCTCCTCGGCACTGTGGCACTAACAACCTTCAGAATTTGTGAGTGCAATAAAGGAACCATAGATTCAAGGTAATTTGCTCCACAATGAGGTGAGACCCAAAGCACTTGCGGAAAGGCTCGCTACAATGCCATAGCCGTTAACCTATTCATCGGTCAAAACAAACAAGCCTCACTGTCAACTTTTATCAGCCCGTTATTTCATAACCCTGGTGCAGAAATGAGAGCCTGAGTGGTTTACAGGAGACGTGTTGAATGCTAGGAGATGTTAGCCTGTCTGAGCAGTAATCGCTCTGATCTACAACAATCTATTGATCCGGCAGGCCTGTCCAATCAATACAAAAGAAGAGGAGAACGGAAACAACATTAGAGGAGAAAATAGCCTGTTTAAAGAGCCTGAAGAGTTGAACAGAGGGGCACATACACATTCTGCATACACACATAGGGCAACACGAGAGAGAAAATGCTTTTTTCAACAGAACAATAGAAAAAAGCTCTTTATTATTTCCTTAGGAGTGCCGGCACTGTAATGAGAAAACAAGGAGATGGGGGGGTGTTGTAGGGACTGCTTGGGCCGAGATATGAGATGAGGCAATGAAGCATACTCGACACGCCGAGATTGAGTCGTCTGTTTTGGGTGGACATTCCAGAATACATTACTGCACTGAGTTGAACAAATCTCGTCTGTCAGGTCTACATGCAGATCTCTTCATACTGGGCAACGGGATGACCGAGGGGATACAAAGACCAAACAGCATTTCTATAAATAAACCATGTGTTCTTCTCTGTGACAGATCCTGTGCATCCTCTTCATTCACCTTCCATCACTCTGGAAAGAAGCATTGAGAGGCTGTGGATTGACTCAGGTACTGTTTATTGTATAGAAAGGGTGAAGGCACAAAAAAATAAATCCTCTATAGACATGAATGTAATCAGGGTAGATATTTGCCTCAGTGAAGGACAGTAAACAATGTCCCACAAAGTGTTATTCTGTCTTCATATCAAGCTGTGAACATTACACACAAGAAAAAAACAGTTTATTTTTGCTTCATTTTGGCAGTAATCATTTCAAAAATGGATGCTACTGACAATTGCCTGATTCATATTAGAAGACGCATGAGACGCTAAAGTGATTATTGAAGACTGAAGACAAAGGACAGGACAGATTCACCTCGTTAATCTCAGACTATATTTCTTCACAATTTAGAATTCGAAATGACCTCATAGCAGTTCCTGTGTGCAGTGTGTCCATGGATGGAGAGACAAAACTGGAATCATTTGCAAAGGAAATATGATGCTCCCAAGCGATCGCTTTCCGATCAATTTAAAGCAGCTTTATGGCCATTTATTTACAATTGACAAATGAGATAATAGCACCTTTTACTCGGCCTGTTCCTGGGGTGTGAACACAGAATTGAGGTCATTGCTCCTGCGTACCCTGCAGTGGAAGAAAATCAAAGAGCCGAATCAACGTCCGTACAAAAGGTTCAGTTGAACAAGCAAACGCAATACGGCTGGACCTCTGTTTAAAAGGGGCTAATTATATCCTTGGAAACCCTAAGTTACGCTGAATCCACATGCTGTGTGTTTGTCGTGGCTGTATATTGGGAATGAGGAATTATTGTTCCAATGTGCAGCACTCATGCACTAAGGGTTTCTATTTTGCCCTTGTTTTTAAATCTTTGTGAAATACATTTGACGCCCCCACGTCCCCCATTAAACCGTGTGCCTTACAGTATTAACTTGTAGAAATCTCTTAAAAATACACTGAACTAAACATGATCCTGAAATTGGGCCTGACCACTGCATTTAGGCGAAGTAACACTAGCGGAATTTCACTGTGTAATTGCTTCAACTCGAATCAGTGGAAATCACCCACGTCATTCTTAAATTAGGGGAACCTTGACTTTACAAATTTGCAATGTTTACTGATAGAAAACCATTCAGACAGTGCTGACTAATAAAAGCAGCCAAAGAATCCAAAAGCTGCAATGATTCATAGTTTCTTTTTGGGTTTTTTTGCAATTTATTGCAATGTTTTATATTGTATTAAATCCTTTTATGGCAGAAAGTTTGACGGCACTGCTAAGACATTTGCATTTGCTTCCCGACTATGGTAGTTCACCTATTAGTCGTAACAAGAATGTGTCAATACTAAGCTAAACCAGGTGCACCATGAGCTGACAACTGCCTGAGTCTGATCCTCATATCAGATGCAGTTGTAGACTGTCACAGGCTATTTGAATGTTATTTGTTATTTAATAGTGATTCAGTTTGCGTGGCTTGTTTTTTCAAGCCGGCTTATAGAACCTATCGCTCATTGTACGCACATTGTTTGAATCACTTTATGATTTATGAAAAAGATGGACGATAGGACGAGGCAATTTCAAGTTTACTGGACCAACAGTAACAGGACCAGGTCGCCCTCGGTCGGGTATCACTCACAGTCCTGCAGGGGGAGACTGTGACGCATGTCGTAAAGTAGGAGTTCCTTTTGTGGCATCGACTTAAAACATTCCATTGTGCCAATATAGGCAATGCTGACTCACTCAGGCTTGGACAGTGTTACTCAGTCTGTTGTAAGTTGATGTACCATCAAAATAATCTTGGGCACATCATTTGAGGGTTGAAATCCTACAATGTGTTGCTTTAAAGCAATAAGGTTCTGCCCTTTAGTAAAAGCCCTATTCATAACTAACTGTCTGTGGGGAAAAGAAGAGCCACTATGCCACTCTTGCTGATTCACTTTGTGTTCTTTTAAGTGGCAGACTGGTTTCTATTCCCCTGATTAAATGTGTTCTCAATAGTTGTGAAGCTCAAAAGCAAAAAGAAAAAAAGAAAAACGCAACATCTTCAAAACAGCTCTCTTGCAAGACATGGTGAGTTGTATCCTTTAAAGCCTAAATAAATTAAATAGATGTATAAGTGATGTGGCCATGCTTTAAATCATAACAACTGGCACACTTTGCCAATACACTATAAAATTAAATCCAGCATGCCTAGTGTCAAAATGAGATTTTGTCAGTTTCAATAATTTGATATTCCTCTCTGAAGAGAGCAGCAGTGTGGACAAGAGACAAGGCCTCTCAATTTCCTTGTGTCAGTACACTCATGAGGTGTTCCATATCCTGACCACAAGCAAATCATTTCTACCCTGGTCCAACACATACATCCCCAGAATTGATCTAAATCCATCCTTTAATACTTGTTATGACTATCATCAGACAGATAAACTGACAAAAAGAGGCAAATAATAAATCAACACTTCAAAATGTAAATAATAATAAATCATATAAAAATGTTTACTCTAAAATTCAAGCCATAGCGTAATTAATAATCAAATGACTGATGGCTGAGTTCCATTTAGCTTCCTCATTCACTGTCACCCTGTCCTGACGTATATGACAGGGCAGCACTTATTATACTGTATGTATCCACTCTTATTTCTTGCACTCAAAACATTTTATTTGTAAAGCACACTTTTTATTAAAACAGTTTACAACAAAAGGATGCATAAACTGATATTAGATATGTGTAGTAGCCATGTCCCCCTCATCACATGGGGGTTGTATTTTCATTTCTTTTTTTCTGCCTGAGGCATGCTGGGTTATTTGAGGTTACCTGTCATTTGACTCAGGTGTTGCCGATTGAAAGGGGCAAACAGTTTTCTACTGTGCTCGCTTTTAAGTTTCGCCTTGATTTGTTTAACGGAAATGTAATAATTAGCGGACATTGGAAGAAAATAAATCGTTGATATAATTTCAGACACTAAGCAAGCAATCTGGTCGTGATTTAAACCCGAGTACACACGTAAAAACAATACCAACAGTCAGCAGCCAGTAGCACCACAGGACTTAGTCGCTAAAATATGTATACACACACAAAAACAAGTCAGTCGCACATTTACATGACACATTAACAGTGCATCATTCACCCACCCATCCAAAGACACCCATGGGCAACAGGCAAATGAGTTAGTCATAAGCCGAAGATGACAGGTAGATATTTAATTTGCATTTAAAGGCCACTACACGTTTGCGGTACATCCGTATCTGTTCCGGAAAATAAGACGGCAGTGACTCATTGTGATTCATTTGTGATTTGAGGTATGTTTGAGATGCCAGAGTTCATAGATAGAGGGTTGAGGGGGGTTTGTACAAATTGAGCAGGTCAGAGATGTATCCTGGGGCCAGACCCTTTCGTTCTTTGTCGACAGGGAGTAGTATTTTGAAATGTATTCTGAATTTGACTGGGAGCCAGAGAAAAGAGTGTGCCAGTGCCTGTAAGTCCTTTGGCTGCATTTTCCAGTTTTTGGGAGCCAAGTAAAAAGGGTATTACAGTAGTCTAATCATGTGGAAATGAATGCATGAACTAACGTTTCAGTGTCTGTCTGTCATGATGATTGCCTACGGGCCACTGCATTCACGATGTGCCCGATGATGTCATCAACAAGATCTGCTCGGTTATAGCATGTGTGTGAGTTCCAGTAAATACTCCTACTGTTCATGACACTGACTAAAACGGAAAAGATCTAACTTAGGAGTTCATTTAAAATGCTGTTTAAAATGAAAGTCAATCTGAACATGGATTTTAGTGTCAACTCTCATCCACAGCAGCATGAAAAGTATCTCTGTTGTCACTGGATTCACATGACCTCCGAGAAAAGACTCTCTGAAAAGACTGAAAATGTTCTCTCTCGTTGAACACACTCAGTGAAACGCTGTATTTTACATTCCATCATGTAAAAGACACAATAATTTACCACTGAGTCCACTGAATGTTTAAATGCTCTACAACCTCAAAAAATAACGGGACTGAAAATGTCACCCATAAAAGTTTAAAGTATTACATGTAAATTTACAGCAATTTCCTCTCATTCTATGACGACGGCCTCCATATTTTTACATGAGAAGCAGACTATTGTATGAGGTGCTCATTGCGCTACTTAGACTTTCCCCTAAATAAATCATGCTGCTCACACATCTAATAGGGTCCAAATAAAGTCGGGTAATTTATGAAGCAGTTAATGTTTTCAGCAGAACTCTACTTTTCGATCTGTGTTTACAACCATTATGCTATTTAAGACAATGTTTCTCATTTTTCAACATGCTTTGGCTAAAATTTTTCTTACAGTCTAGTGTTTGTGGAATAAAAATGGAGCAGGGTCTCAGAGTACATTTCAACATGCATTAGGATAAAATATTTCATGGCAACTATAGTATTTATTTAGAAGATATATTATTAGACATATTAGCATAATCTGAGAATTGCAGCCGACAGCAACAGCAATTTACGACATTCATTTCACTCTCGTCATTTCCTGCAAACAGAGAAGCGGGGCAAATAATTAAAAAACCTTATTTGTTTTCATATGAGCTTTACAACAGAGGAATTACTTGCAATAAGCTCTCTACATTAAAATAAAGTGAACACAAAAATGTTAACCAACTGCTATAATGTATGAAACCTAAGATGGAAATTACATGAAATTCAAAAAAGCCATAACAATGAAATTATAAGTAAGATGAAGTTCAGGGAAGAGCAACCGTGCATGAAAACAAAAGCTGGAGAAGGAAAGACAATATTTTGTTCCTTAGCTTCATAGCATACTTCAAAGATTTTCTTATGCCTATTTCTGGAAACCTCAAATCAACCAGCTGATGATCGCCGTGTTCTTCAAGGTAACAAGGGAGTCAGCAGTGGAGCTTGGTACGGGCCCTCTGGTAAGGGTTGTGTGCATAAGGGGAAGAATCTTAAAATCCTGGTTAATACTTGAGCTGTTTTGTATGTTTACATTTTAAGGGGACATTTGCAAGATTATTTATGCATTAATCTCTTTTCATGCCAAGAATAAACAGATTATAACGCAGTACATCTCAACAAAGGCCTTCTGCAGACCCTTCCATTGCCTACAACGGCCGGTTGAGTGACAAATTGGATTTGGGTCTGTTTTTCTACCGTATGCCACAGCAAGAACATCAGTAATGACGTGTTTCCACTGAGAGGAAGGTTCAGTTTGGTACGGTATGTGTCTTTTCAGCCACAAACTGAGCAGAAAAAAGCTGGATGTCCTCCGTTGTTGTCCGTTGTGTCACGTTCTATGTCATTGTTGGTGTTTGGTAAAACATCATGCTACACGTCTCGTCTTAAATGACTTCAAGCCACCATTACTGCAGCAGTGAGTAGTAAGTAGCGAGTGATTTGATGTGGTTTGTGTGGGAATTGAATCTCTAATAACAACAACTGACCGACTCCCAGCACAGCACGATCTCCAACAGAAACCACACACAGGCAAAAAAAGCAGAAAAAAGTTTTATCAAGCACAGCGCACTGGGCCAAACTGGAAAGGGACCAACAACGTGCAAGACTTGAGTGTTGCTGTTGCTACCTCATCAGTGTGCATCTTATCTGGGAGAAAAATACTGCAGTCTCTTCTGTCAGCACTCATGTTGCTGGGAACATCTGTTTTTGAAATGTATGCCCCTCTAGGCATGAAATGAATCCATTTTTCTAAATGGCTACACATCAGTTATGTTTCCTATAGACAAATTATGTGGCAACACTTGATTTAGATAGAACTACAGGTTACTGATTACTGATTGTTGGCTGGTTACAAACAAACTCTGTAGGTCTGATTAGATATCTGTTCAGTGCCTTATGCACTCTTAAGCTTTGGCCGCCTTCCTTTTGCATGAGAGGTCACGATTCTCAAGTCCATTCTCCTGCACGTTACTCCTCCAGTACATGGACTCAGAGAGTGCATTTACAGTATGTGAAGCTCTGCATCAACAGCAGCTTTCTCCCGGCTTACAACAGGGGAGGTCAGCCAGTGCCTTGAGGTGTCAGGGAACATTTAACCTGGGGCATGGCAATGTCATGGGTATTGTTTAAATGGACCTTTGGCTGGATGATGCGGTGGACCCATGTTTATATGACCAGGTTGGTCCTCACATATACCATCATAGGTAGGCCAGTGTTGTCTGGAGAGGCCTGAAGACCACCACAGGGCCTAAGGAACCAGGCTCCCAGGCTGAGAGGGACAAGAGGTTTTCAACCCTTCACCTGGAACCAGTCACCTCTGCTGCAACCTTCCTCTTCAGCCCCAATCCACATTGACCTGCTACTCCACGCTTGCCCAACCCAGGTACGCCTGCCCAACCCAGGTACGAAAAGAGCTGAAGAGGATGAAGGCAAAAAAAAAACTCTTGCTTCTCAAATCCTGTGCAGAACAGCTGTGCGGGATGGTGGCACACCTTTTCAACCTGAGCCTGAACCTGAGGAGAGTGCCACAGCTGTGGAAATCTGGTGCCGGTGCCAAAGACACCCAAAAGACCTCAGCAGCTACAGATCTGTACCACTAATAAGACATCTGATGAAGACACTAGAGAGGCTAGTTCTCATCTATCTCAGCCCTCTTTTCCTTCCAGTCAGGTGGATGATGCCATCATCTCCCTCTATACTGTGGACTTCACGTTCAGGTCACTTCATTGCCACCTGCAGAAGTTCCTTGATGACTCAATCGTCAGTCTTAAGAACTGGTGGTGGAATTCATCAGGTAGAGACACTGCCCACAACACCAAATGGACACTGAAATAGTGGACTCTTATAAGTACCTGGGTGTTCACCTCAATAACAAACTGGACTGGACTGTGATGCACTTTATGAAAAGGACAGAGCAGGCTGTACCAGCTGAGGACAATGAGGTATTTGGGTCCGTGGGACACCATTGAGGACCTTTTAAGACTCAGTGGGGGCATTTTTTTGCCACTGTAACACTGAAAATGTCCCCATGTGAGATGAATAAAGGAATATCTTACCTTATATAGCAGGTCTTGAATGAACCTGGCATAATAGACTTCTTTCACAGCCGATATTTGTTGACATGAAATAGTAGGACAAAGGTTTTTTTACACTTTAATCTGTAGAAAATGTGTCTTTATTGAACTCCATTCATGTTAACCATATTATCTGGATGTGTTCCTATAAAGTGATTGAGAAATAATTATACTGTATGGTCACTATAACATTGTAAAAACAACAAATGAGATAGCAAAATCGGATGATTTAAATTTAATTTTTGCACAGTATTGTATATTTAGAATATTTAATATTTGTATATTATGCCATACTAACACTTTTTTTTCTATTATAAATGTAGTCTGAGATGATTGTTGTCACTTACCTTTATGTAATGTGTGGATTTGTTGTTAATGTATATCCACTACAGAAATTGCTTCAAATTCATTTTCAAGAATGTTATATTATTTGTTATTTCTCTTTCTTGTCCATTTGTTTGCTGTCAAAAAAAACAAGACAGACCTTGTAACATGTCAAAGGAATACACCAGAGTGTTGTGTCATTATTTGTCTTAGCTTGGCAATTTAAAAAAAAATAAACCTCACCATGAGCTGATGCACACTTTATGTGTAGTGTTCTAAAATGGTTTTGGTGACCTGTTGTCACTCATGATCAAACAGCTGAGACAATCTCACATTTTATCAGATACAAAGCTTCCAGGACACCTTTCTCTGCGCTTACCCCTCACTTTTATAGAACCTCATGAGGCAAAAATAGTCCAAGAGAAGAAGTTATTACATCTCAGTGTCTCCTTTCATTTTATTTTTACTCAAACAAGTAAAATAATGCTGGCTTGAGGTGTGATGATTTTTCTTCTTTCTAACTCTGCTGCTAATATTAAGAAAGTTGGCGTGAATTGACAATTTTGTGAGAATTCCCTTTCTCTCAGTTGAGGCAAATTATCGAAATGAGCTCATGTGCCTGGAGGCCGGTGGAATCATTACACTCCGAGCCCCAACGTTTTTTCATTTATTTTAAGAAAAATATGATTTTCAAGTCTTACAATAAGACTGGATTTGTTCTGTAGTCACTTCTTTGTGGGTTCTTCTACTTATTCTCAGCCTCCTCTCACCAACACCATGCAGTTTTACACTCTATAGAGCCCCAACCTTTGGGGCCCAGCGCTCCATCCTAATCCATCATCCTGAAAGGGGAAAGAGGGAGATTCACGTTTCCTTAGGGCGGGAGCAATAGCTGCAGCTGTCATGTAATGGTGATTGATGGGTGGGGTTACGACGGGGCACCTAGGCCAATGCACATGGCTGGTTCAGGGAGTGTGTTGGCTCTTCAACACCAGCTGGCCAACACTATTCCCCCCACAGTACAGAGAGTCTGGAGCAAAATATGTAGCCGGGCAGTCAAATCACCTATACGAACAGCTTTGTGTAAAAGATGTTTGACAGATCGCCATTTTTGCCGACAGCAGTTTCAAGGCAGCAAACATGGTGGCTATGGGGAGAGCACATCTGGCTGAGAGACTCACAGAGTGTGGAAATAAAGAAAAGGAGTCAAGCGTGAGTCTGGTTGGGGCGGTAAAGCACGAGAACGATATTTGCTAACTGTTAATAAAGCAAAAAAAGCAAAAAAGAGACCAGTCTTGTATGAAGTATCTAAAAGGGATGCTTGAGTAAAAGTACAAGCAACTTACCAGAAAATGACTGGGAGTCAATTTTTGTAATAGTACTTAAGTAAAAGCCTTAAAGTATATGACATTTACTGTACTTACTGTAAAAGTAATTTTGAGTAAGGATTGAGCCTTGGTAGCTCAGTGGTAGAGAAAGTTGTCTTTCAACTGGAAGGTTGTGGGTTCAATTCTTGGCCCTAGTCTATATGTGTCCTTGAGCAAGACACTTTACCCCATGTTGAAGCGTGTGAACGGCAAAACGATTGTGTAAAGCAGCTCATCAAGACAAGAAAAGCGCTATATAAATACAGACCAACTCTTCTTCCGATTCTATTTGGAAGTAATGAGTAACAAAGATTGTTATGGGAAATCCAGTGGAGTGTAAAGGTTGCTAGAAATATAAATAAAGTACACACACTGTACGTGAAATGTGTACTTAAGTACAGTAACAAAGTCAGATTACAGCACTGAAAGAGACTAATAGACTCCATTCAGACTTGGTATTACCATCTGTCCTGAGTCATCCAAACACAAGTGGACAACTCATAGCCAAATTAATTAGCCACTCCACCCTTTCACTTTCACACGTTCATTAATAAATCTTCACCAAAACTGATGCATTGTGTGTGTTGTGAGCTTTTGTGCACGCTCAGGCAATTCAAAAACATGATTCACTTCACGAAAACAATACAGTTTCAAATAGGCTCCTCACACTGTGTTTGCTCCGACTGTGTGTGCGCGCTCTAAAAAATAAATACATTCCCGAGAGCATCAACAGAACTACATAGCATTTATATGTGCACCAGATAAAGTCTAGAGGGGGAAAAAAGGGGGGACTATTGTGTACCAGTGCTGAATTCCAGGTTCTGCCACTGCTTCCCTTGCAATGTGAATGGTGCCCATCACAAAAGGTGACAGGAGTGGGAGAGTCGTGCAGACACCCACCACACAGAGGATGACACATACAAACACAGACACTGACGCTGCTGTTGCAACACAGTAACTAAGCAACAAGATACCTCATACACTGACCATTGACACATTGTATTAGAAATATGGGTTAGCATCTCTCTCTCTCCCTCTCTCTCTCTCGATCTGTGTGTGTGTGTGTGTGTTCTCTGCATCTCTCCTCTTTGTTTTTTCCTGTCAGACCCTGCAGACATAACTCTATTTCAGACTGAGAAACAGTTGAAGAGAGCCTCCTCTGCAGATTCCCCTTCCTCTACCTACTCCTTCTCTGCAGTATTAAAAAAACCTCCTCTTTATTCTGGTTCCTGTTCCTGTTCCTCCCTCCCCTCCTTCTCTGTAGTGTTCTACACCCTCTTCTCCGTGTCTACACAGTCTTATACCACCCCATGCTTCCATTTGCTCCCTCCAAATCTAAAAGATCTCTTCTGGCTCTTGTATGTTGCAGCATTCACCACGTACTTGTTGCCTTCCTCCTCCTCCTCCTCCACCTTCTTCTTTATCTCACTCCATGCACCACCACCTTATCCACCATGGCTGTGGGGGCCTACGGCACCCCTCCACCTCCCTCCTCAGAGTTTTCACCTCCTCCTTCACCTCCTCATCTGAGACTCCTGCCATTGCAGCAGACAGGTGTGCATTTCACACGCTATTTGTTTCCCTGTTTTGTCATTCTACGGAGCTCCAGCGGTCATCATTAACATCCCCAGTCCTCTTGCAGCCTGTTTCTGCGTCTCCAAGCTGCTGTTCCCTCCAACCTGTTGGCAGTGCTGCCTGGCTCTAAGCCTCTGCCTCACAGAGAGATGAAGGAGTTAGATCAGACCAGACACACCAAATTAGGAAGTGGTTTTGCACACAAGCCATTTAGTGATAGGGAATTTGATCTCTGCATTCAACCAGTCCTTTTTACACATACAAGCTGGACGTAGAAGCGGCCTTTGACCCATTCTGGGACCCATTCTTTGCACCAGTGAGCTGACAGAATCCTGACAATGATAATGGTTTTCGCATGATGTTATTCTATTTTGATATTTTAAGCAGTTAAATTAGAAATATATGAGCTTATTTCAAATTGTTTCATTTTTTAATAACCTCCGAACCCTGTCAGGTCATGTTGTCTTGGCAGGAAATATATGTTCTCCTACTGGCACTTTGACATGAGAAGGTATTTTTCACATTTGTCTGGGGCAAGAGTGAAATGTAAAGCTCTCATAGAGTCTCCGTGTAAGACATGTGATTTAGTGACATCACAACTAGTTCTGAAACAAACCACGGTCCAATATTTCACTTCCACAAGCGTGATGAGAAGATATAACGCTCTCACATCACACACATTTCATTTTGGGTGGTAGTGTCCGGGACACGGCCATGACAGACGGCCGGGCCTTCCTGACACACCGCAGACTCTGATATCATTTCTAGAATGCTGAAAATTTGATTGGAGTCTGTGATGGCTAAAGCCATTGAGAGACCAGGTCACAGTGATAACAGCAAAAAATCCAAAAAGGAATGGTTCATCACAGGAAGGAGGAGGAGGAGAAAATGAGAAATCTAAAAAATGTCTGAAAATGTCACATCACAGACAGCGGTGTTACAGTAAAAGCTCAGCAGTCGAGCTGTAGGCAAGAAACAAAGATAAATTAAACCTGGTTTCACACATCATTCCCCATGTGACTTCGATTACATTTTTTTTATGACCACATGTTTTCAGCACAAGATATCTGACGACAGTCCCACCTGGTGAGAGATCATTTAGTGAGTCGCCCTCCATCGACGGCCACTTAAATATTGCTTATACTTTAAATGTCGAATCAATCAATCAAACCCTGTTGCTAGTGTGGTGAGTGTGAGTGTGTGTGTGCAGTAGCCCAATAAGGTACTGACAGGTCATGAGGGTTGTTTTTATTTCCTCTGAACGCTGGAAGAGTCAATAGTCTGGTCCAACACTGAAATTTACTGCCAAACTTTGATTGTCTCTCTTAATATAATTTCCTGCACCGGCAACTGTTCCCCTACAGCCACGGCACAAACACAATCAACAACCTAAGTAGTTTATTTAAGGTACCATGTATGCACCCCTGGCAATTCTCTACCACCCACACAAGGACATTAGTTTCCTCTCAGGAGAGGCTTTTATAATGCTCTGGACTATTATATCCCTACATCCTGCGAGTCTAAAAGAAAGGAACGATGCTTATCTGATTGGTCATGACTAAAGCCAGATCCCCAGATAATGCATTTCTCAAAATCCAAACTCATTTTCCGCTGCACTGTTTGCCTCAAGCCAAAATCAATTGCCACACCCAGTGCATTCACAAGCCGCGCCGCTGATGCACGGGAACACAGCCCTCAGTGAGGTACAGAGCAAATACATATGTTTTCGTCTCTTTCTCATCTGTTTTAAGACAGCAGCAACTGCTGTAACCATACGTTCTTTTCTCCACTCTCTCCTCCTTCTCTTCCATCGCATCCTTTGCTTTCCTTCTTTCCTACTGCCTCTACTATTTTACTAATAATTCACCACAAGTCTCATTTCTTTTCTCACTTCTTAATCCTTTCGATCACACCTTGCCTCTCTCTTTATCTTTTCTGTTCCCTCACCACTATATGCTTGCGTCTGTATCCATGTCCCCTGGCCTCGGTGAGCCAGTGTCCAGTTGTTGTAATTATGATGGATGGAGTAATTTCCAGAGGCGCCTTTTGCCAAGAGGGTTGAGCCCACCATGGTTTCTCATACCTTTAATGACTTTTTAATAGAGCTCTCTCCCAAACCTACATCACGGAGTGCAAGCGAGAGTCACCGACAAATCACTGCTGTTAAAGCAGGTAATGGCACAGCAGGACATGGGTGGTCCAGCCCTTTTAAAAACAACTGCCCCCTTAGGTAACAGTAGTTCTGTAGCTGTGTGTAGTGCTCTCAATTACCAGCTCCACACTCGGCTGGAATCCTGAACTTTAGAACAACCTGCCCGAGGAACTGCCAACTCCAATTAAAAGCTAACTGCAAGAAACAATAGAACATTATAATGAATTATTATATAAGGCTTTTTTTTTACTTTCGAATCCTCAGATCTATGCTGTTAAGGGCAGATAAACAAGTACAGACTCCACTGTTTCTCGTCTACATACAATTCAAAGTTATGAATGAAGAGCTGGCAATAAGGACACATCTGGAGGCACCCACCTGTTTCATAATGAGAGGCGATTTCCCGACTCTCTACATATTTTAATATCTGTAATAGGGTGTATGAAGTACAGCCAAGGATTTTGAATGCTCTAGATTCAGAATGCTTTTATTTTTACAGTTAAACATAGATGCCGTCCCACTACAGGGATGAGATGCACCTTGAGTGTGTCCACTCATCCAGACATGACTGAAGTTGATGCATACTGTAATCTATTCTTCCACAATGACACAAACTTGAATTCTGCTATCATACTCCAATGTTCTTGGCCAGACTGTCTCTTTGTATATATAGATAATATATATATATATGTATTTGATTCATATATTCAAGTTAAGGACAACTGAACAGAGGCTCACTAAGTTTTTTCTTTTCTTTATTTGCCACTGTGAGTCACAGTTCATTCACACAAGTTTTATTCTTCATCAACGAGGACTGCGTGTCTGCAAATGGTTGCATTTTTATTAAATGATGAAGAAATCAATGTTGCTCAGTCCATCCAAAACACAAATCTTATCCAAGTATCAAAATGAGGGGGGTGGGGGGGATTTAAGCGACTGAATCTTAAAGTAGAAGACTACACCATAATCTGACACTTTATTATGTGTCCTGTGAACTCAATAAACTGGCTGGTGAGTGTCTATGTGTGCACCTTTCCTCTCACACATCATTCATACTCCTCCTCCTGGAGCAATTTGGGATTAGTGTCTTGCCCATGCACAGACACAATGACATGCAGACTGGGGGAGCTTGGGATCAAACCCAAACCTTTCGGTTTGGGAGGATGACCCATTTTGGTTTTGAGCCACGGCCGCCCATGAATATGTCCATCAAGAAGACAGAATACCACTGGAGACAATGTGTGTATTCACATGCAACAATAAACCGAGGCAAAGCAGAAAGACATGTCATTTGTCATCTCGCGCAGGTACAATGTCTTTGACAAGAAGCGATGACTATCTCAGGCATTCGTGCTGCTGCCACTCACACTGCAACAGCCACTCATATCACACTTTGGATATGATAGTAGATCCAAAGTGACTTAGTCACGAACACTCATCGCAGTGAGAGACAGCCAAACAGTTTTTTGTTTCCCTCAGCCAAGGGACCCCATGGAATCATAATTTGATTAGAAAGTAATCTTGTAAAACTGTCTCAGGTCACTAAATAAAAGTTCATTTAAACCATATGTCTCTAACATGATGATCTCAATCAATGAATCTGGTAACTTTGTCATGGAGAGAGAACCACTGACTTCTTGCAGCCACACAGAAGTGCTCAAAGAGCCCTGTATGCAGGTAAACTTACTGAATCGCTGCCGTTTCACACCTGTTGAATCCTTCAATATCGCTGACTAATGCTTCTGTGAGACGGGCCTTTAAACTCACTAATTGTGTAGACTAAATTAGGCTGAGACTGCGACATCAGCGTTTTTATTAAAAGGCCAAATTAACTACAAGAAGTCCCTAAATCGTTGGTTTGTTTTACGTTTTACATCTTGACACTGTAAATGTCCCCATTGCGGGACTAATAAAGGACTATCTTATCTTCCGTCTTAATCTCTAAATAAAGAGACGGGAAATGAAAAGGAGCAAACTAATTCAGTGGATTTATTTTTGCACTCCTTGTAGCTTTGGGGCTTGTTTGTTTTTTTACTTTGACTGCAATTTTTTTGAACATCTGACAGGGGTTATGCTTAATCTAAAGAGTGGTGTAAGTTGCCTTTTGAAAGAGAATTTGTTTTGATAGCAAACGGCAAGCAGAGCAAATTAACATAGCAAAAAAACGTTGTGAGCTTATTAGTAATGATGTAAAATAAAAAACAGAACTTGATGAAAAGAAAATGGAAATTTTAAATTAAAGCTGGATGTCATAAAGGCTTTTTTTTTTCTTTTCTTCAACCAAGGCGCACTGCAGCATAATGAAATATGCATTTGTTGCATTAATGCTGCCTCAAAAATGAGCCATCATTGTGTTACTGTATGTGGCAGAATGTGGAGACAAAGGAATAATGTGCTAAACAATGCATTTTAATATTTAGCTCTTGTTCTTATCAGTGACCGGAGAAACAGGTAAATACAGTGATAATATATAACAATGGAGACAACACTTGACAAAAAGCATAAATACAAGTTTCGTGGACACCAAGTGTTTGCTCATTGTGTAAACAGTTGGGTTTCTCTTTTCTTTCTATAACAGTGTAAGTTCACTGCCTTACTATGTAACATGCCTCGTTAGTGTGATTGCTATACTAATCACATTTGATTTGATTTGAATGTCAGGCTTGTGTGTCGCAGATGTTTTGTTTCCTCTCTGCTGCTATTAATAGATTAATATTTTTGAATATTGAGTTTCTTTTCTATCAAGGAAACAGTTGAACAGGTAATGAAGTTTTTAATTAGACCTTGTTTGTTTCAGTGTGTACAGCAATTACATGCACGCATATTCATATATATATACATATGTATATATATATATATATATATATATATATATATATATATATATATATATATATATATACATATATATATATATACACATATACACATATACACACACATATATACATATATACACACACATATATATATATATATATACATACATATACATATATACACACACACATATATATATATATATATATATATATATATACACATATAAAGTACGTATGTGTGATATTTGTAACTGGCATCGGGAACAGTTAACCTCACCTGAGCGTTGCAACATCAATAATGTGTACTCACCCCCGCTTTCAGTGACTTTATCTGAACTGCGATATTTACAACAAATAATATTTTATCCTCATTTAACACAAGTGGCACTGTGTGCTACATAAACAAAACATCGAGCCAAATACTGAAACAAAATCAGGTCAAAAGCCATTTCAAACGCAACTTAATGGAGTAACACTTACCAGAACAGTCAAGATGAAGTGGGAGAGAAGAGAGAGTAACACAAAGACTGTGTGTGTTTGAACAGAAGGTGAGATAATGTGACTCCAGTGATTAAACTGTTAAGAACAGGTGTGAGTAATTGAGTAATGGGGCAGGAAGGCAGGAAGTACACACATGAGGGAAGAAAATGACAAAGTAAAACAGGAAGTACACTGGACGATTTACACAAACACAGGAAAACCCAGGCAGAAGCATAGCAAATTAAAGCAAAGTCAAAACATTTGAAAGGAAAAGCCAATATCCACACAACACATAACAGCATATTTTGAAAATAAATAAATAAATAATAAGTAGAAAAAAAAAACCTCTTTATTACAATTTTACTCAGTTTGGAAGAAATCAGCGCAAGTTTTGTACAAAAATAATACAAATATTTAAATAAATAAAAAATAGTTAAGTGTGGTTCATAGTATATTTGAGTTGATTTTGAAGTTTGATATACAGTTTTATTTAGTTCCTTTAAGGTTTTGTCTTCTTTGGGAAGTGAAGCAAATGCCCCTGACCCTGGAACCTGTATTATTTTGTGTCTACTTCTCACTTATGGTCTCAGTTGCTACTGTCAAGTCTCCATTTTGTAAATTATGGAGCCATTTAGAGATAATTAACAATAAAGCAGGGGACGCTTTCTGGTATATTGACAGCAGATGCACAATTTCCCAGCTCTACCCTCTCATCAAAACATTGTCTCTTCTAGTTTCCAAAAGAAACGATGTGATGCTGGACAGACGCTCACAGAACAGTGGGTGACACAGTGGCTCGCCACTTAGGTTTGACACACCATGATTCAGCGGGCAGTCAAAGAGCAAACTCGGGCTTCATTCATAGACTCTGCAGCACATTGCAAGCCAGGTCTCCTTGTCAACACGGAGCGAGGTGACCTTGTGGTGCTCCAGCAATGTCTTTTGATGGCTCTCGCTCAGGTGGTGCAGTGACCCTGCCATCAGCTTTGAATGGAGGCATGATCAATCTGATGTCCCTCTCTCAAATGAAAAACATCACTGAAGCACAGATGATACCCATAAGTTAAGCAGCAGGTCAAGGAAAATACAATACAGACAACACGTATCTGTGTTTTGGGGTCAGAGGTTTGGCGAGAGGGATGACAGTTATATTCCTGACTAAATAACCTAATCAGTTTCAGTTCTCAGTTCTTACATCACAGCATCAAACACATCTTATAAGTATCTTTCATACGTGACTCGAGTCACGTCGTGACTTGACTCGAATCTGACTTAAGTCGCAGCAGAGTTGAGGACTTGAGACTTGCTTGACTAATGGGAGTAAATGACTCAAAATGACTTGACTTGCGGAAATTTTCTGAAATATTGATGTTTTTTTTAAAAAAAAACAACTAAAAAATTGGAAAACATTGGGTGTCTGCTTTTGTGGCCTTGTGTACAACCATGGCAACCGAGCGACACAAACATCACTATGGGAGATTTTATTTGACACTTCAAATCCCAACACTAGTTTATGTCTTGGTGGGAGAAAAGTTGGTGATGAAAAGCCTAATATAAATGTTAAATAACATAATTTTTTTAATTTTACTGATGTTAATTATGTTTTTTTTATTATTAACAATTCAGTTGTATGTGCCCATGAAGCAGTCCTTACAGTACTTACAGTAATACGTGTTTCTTTTACTGATAAAAATCTAACAGTTCAAAATGATGTCTTTTGTTTGGCATATTTAAATGTGTAATATCTGGGAAATCATCTTCATCTTCTATATTCATACGACTTGACTTAAAGCAGGGACTTGACATACTTGCTTGTGACTTTCTCCCATCTCTGGTAAGAACAATGTAATGTTCACTACTTTCCACGCTCCTCTAGAGTGGTGATGGGAGGATTGGAGGAGGATTTCAATAGTATATTTTCAATGCACAGCTGCTGGGCAATCTGACAAAAGTTCACTTTAAATACAAAAAAAAAGCAATGTTTGCCACCACTGTTCTCTTCCTCTTCAACAGCATTCCCTTTCTCATCTTCTGCCACTATCACTCCCCTCCACAGAATGTCTTCCATCTCCCCTGCTCTGCTCCTCCTCCTCCTCATGGATCTACATATTACATTTTGCTCAGCTGTCACAGGTTGGAGGCTGTGTGAAGTATTCTCATACCTCCCCCACAGCATATTCTTGTAACTATCGGGCCCTGTGTGGTGGCTTTATTGTGTCACCATCCGCCATCCTCTCCCTGACATAAATACCTCATGAGAGTGTTTGGTCGCCACCGCCATGACACAAATAAACCACAGCCATTAATTCACTGGTAACTTCGAGGTAGAGTTGCTCTTTAAAACCAGGCAAAGCCCCTCCCACCAAACCTTGGTATGGTCAAGCAGCCCAGCAACCCGAGACAGGAAAGAGGCTGATCAGCAGATTGAGCCCTCCTCCTCCTCCTCCTCCTCCTCCTCCTCACCACCACCACAGTGCTGAGCTGTGGACTTACAGCCTGTAAAGAGGTTTAGGTGCAAACAAACAGCCCATTTAGTAGCATCTCTCCTCCATTTAGGCCGTCATTATGGCCCTGAAGGCCCTGGCTCAGCACTGAATTATGAATTAAGTTGTCAGGAGAGCCTCTGCTTATGAGCTGAGGGGGTCATTTAAATTTAATTTGAAAAGGGATTCTGTTAAGAATGTATGCTCAGCAACCTCCTGTGGAACTTCTCCATCAGACTGAGGAGGAGTAAGTACTGACAAGGGCAAATTAAATAAAAATGGTTGGAAAAGCATTGACTCGCAATAATAATGCATAGTGTATGACGGGATGAAAGCTACAAGACGCTGACATCACCAGAGATGGTATTCGAAGCGCTTATCAAAGGCAGAGTAAACGCCTGGAGTTGATCTTCCGTCCTCACACCGTGGGTTGTTTCGCTGGCAGATGTCTTGCGTGAGGTGTTGCCTCACTTTGAGCAGTTAAAGTTCTGCGGAGGTGAATCGAATTCTCCAGTTGCTCCTGGATCACGCTGAGTTTTTGTGATTATTGCCACGCAGACTGGCAGAGTTTGCTGATGTGCAGCAGCTTTTTACAAGAGACTATTTTTCAGATTTACAGCCGTTTTTGTTCAAAATTACCCGAGCTTAGCTCACAAATTCAAATTCAGCTGTAGGCTGCAAACTCTTTGTGTTTGGTATTGAATTGGTTTTTGTTGTTTTTTTTCTGATGTACACATACATGCTCGATCATGAAAACAAAAAAGACATTTTTTCTTCTTTGGTGAAACTGAATTTGAATGTTTTATTCCACTTGTAATAACTTCATTTATACATACTTTATATGTGTTGCATATAGGATATATCATTTGCAATTTGCATGCACTAAAACACAGAAGCGGTGAAAGGGACTTTCTCAGCCTCTGTATATTTGACTATTTTTGGCCAAGATTTTGCCGAATTTGTGCATCTGCACTTGCAAATGCTAAATCCTCTGGGTATTGATTTACAACCAACGGCTCTTCTTTTTTTTTTTAAGTTATCAAGAGCATCATAAATATCTCCTTTTATGTAATAACAACACAAATGTATGCCACCGCATGGGAATTATGACTGAGAGCTGGAATTTCTTGCTGACTCCTCCTGGGAAAGAACTACAGCAGGAGTTCAGCAGACAAGCATGAGGAAAAAAAAGGGGGGCCTTCAACACCAGCTGCCACCATGTATACTGTATGCAACACAGTCAAACAAGCCGTAGTCCCTGAGGCCTTCAAACCTCTGCGCCTTTCATCATTACAGAAATGCATTGCAGCAATTTGAAGGAAAGACACAGATTACTCTTCCGTCGGGGGTGCCGTGTGCCGTGCGGCAGTCTCTGTTAATGATGACAGCGCCGTCGAAAACATGGTCCTCTGAGCCACTGTATCTCCCAACAACCTTCTGGCCAAGACTTTAACTTTGTCACCATTCTGCCAGATGTTTGGACTTGCTGCAGCAGCTGTTGTCCCTCCAATCCCAGGAGACCTGAGACATGAGCTGCTGCCAAAGCATAATAGTTCAGAAACCCCTCTGGGGACCATTGATCGTCATCGGAAAGGTCTTTGGAAGGGGACTCGTCCCTTCACAGGCCACTGCCAAGGACAAATCCACATCTATCAATGAACCTATAAAGTGTGAGTGTACAGGATGTGGGCAATTCCCATTTTGAGATTTATCTGATTTGATTCTTCATTTTTTTTTCCCCCCACAATCTGTATCTCCTTGAACCCACTGATTTCCAACACCTCTGCCCCCAATTGTTAAACATTATACAGTTATGAACCAGTGCACTTGTTCCACCCTTCTCTCCATATGCTACCAGTGACCTGGAGGTGTGATGACACTGTGCGCCAGCTGGTGACTGGTGGTGAACTGCTACCCCCCAACAGCCAATCAGATGGTCTGCAGGTTAGAAGATGAGGAGGAGGAGAAGCAGGAGGAGGAAGAGCACTGTGAGTGGGTGATTGATGGAGGGTGCCAAGGTCAGCTGAGGGGCTGTCCATCCTGACATGATGCCATCTTACTGCACAGTAGGCTGTGACCTTAACCCTCCTGCCGTCCATTCACACTCTTGTCTTCCCCTCCACCTCTAACTGCAACACTACGTTTGTCATCCTTCCATCCATCTCATCCCCCCACCACCACCACCACTACCCTGCTGGATTGACAGCTCCCAGCATAAGGAGGAAGGAGCTGGGTGACAAACAGGAGGTGGTGGATCCAGACAGTCAGAGGAAGGGAGGAGGACTTGCCCTGCAGGCCAGAACTCTGCCTGCCAGACACAGTATGAGCGGATCTGTGTGTTTGTGTGTGCTAATGCCAGTGAATGTGATGGAAGGGATGAGGAAGAGAGGGAGGAGGTCACATGGGTTTATGATAAGGAAAAGGAAGACAATAATTTCAAGTTATAGTCACGTTCAATTACCCGTGACATCGCACACCAACTAAAACAAACAGGTGAATTATGCAGGTTTTACAATATCAGGATGAAATGTAAAAATGTAATATGTATTCATGATGCAAATGTATGAGACGCAACTTTGGATGGAGGGATGCGAAGGAGTAGGGCAAGAAGGAAGGATAGATAGAGGTGTGGAGAACTAAACATTTCTGCAGCGTGAGACTGGGGCAGGAGGAAGTAGGAGGATCATCTGCCATCTCCAACTGTTCCCTCCCAACATCAGACTCAGAGTTGCACAAAACATAAACAGCAAAAAGGAGAATTATTTAATGTGTTCTTTCAAATTAAGACATGGGACCAGTGTTCTCTGTGACGTAGAATATATGGCTCAGCTGAAAATCTGACAGGAATTGAATGACACTGGATTGTTGTGAGTGCCGTTATCTCCAGCGAGACCATTTCCTCTAAACGTATTCACAATTTGCTTGTACAGAAAATGGAACTTCACTTCCAGGAACAAGTGGCCACAGGTGCAAATTAAAGGATCATGCCACGCTCAGTTTGCTTTTATTTGCCGAGATTCTCTCAAGACAGTTCCATTAAAGCCACCAGCAATATTTTACAATAACAATGAATAAAAAGACTGAGTGATTTGCCCACAGGTAATAATTACCTGACTCCACAATTGCCTCTTATTTTGGGTTATGACTGTTTAGGTTTGTTTGTTCTGTTCCCAAGTGAATAAAGTAGTAGTAAGATTACGCTCCATGTCCAGCAACAAATCAAGATTAAGATTAAGTTTGAGAGAGTTAGTTTAGTACAGATATGTTTCACATCCATTGTAAATTTCTGTAAACAACAGATGCATACATGTTTCGGAAGCAAAAATACTGTAATTAAAAATGTATTTACATTCTTACAGATGTGCTTATTATACATTTACCCTTTTTCCCAGCTTTTTCCCATTACTATGTAAAAACGTATATACAGAGGCGATAAGAATGTGTGTCCTATATCCTATATCCTTTTTTTCCAGCATAACCTGTAGGCAATCTGAAGGAAAAACTTTTTTTCATTTTTTTCATTTTCACCATATCTATAAACACACCTGAGCAAAAACTTCTAAAGAAAAGTTTGCTTGGCTCGTTTTTAGGAACAAAGATAAAAGAAAATCTATTGTCTATTTTGTGACTTTTGCACCATTATCGCTACTCCTTTAAAATTAACCGTAATTTGATTCAATAACACATAAGGAGACAAAAAAAAAGAAAAAGAGTTGTTTTTTATTCCTGCTGCAATTTACCCAGGATGCACCTGCGGCACGGATCTGTGCTGTGTGAGCACTAAGGGTTCAGCTACAAAACCCTCCCGATTAAGGCTAATGAAATATGTCTTTTACTCATTTAGTGTTGCAACATCTTTCAATACATGATCCATTTCTTACAGTGTTTGGTCCCAAACTACCATCTGCTGCTTGATGGATATCACGCCATGTTTCATGCCACAACTAACCCACTTTCCCTCCAGGTGAGAATTGTGCATCAAATACCAAAAATGTCAACGTTCCAACATTTGATTAGTTGACTTTAGAAACACTGAAATGCAACATGGGGGATCAAGCAGAACTCTATAACAGTAAAGAACACCAGATTAGTATAGCAACAGGCGCCTTATAGCTTAATTATGCATATTTAATGAAATAATTGTATTATATAAGATGTAGCAACTAAAATAACCATATCATCAGCACAGTTACTTGTTGATACCAGTTACCTAGTATCTACAATTAGCTGACATTGGCTAACAATGTCTTGCTTTGGCTTGGTAAATTAACTCAGTAGATTTGAATGACAAAGCTGTGTTGGTCTACAAACCAGCATTGGTCAGCACAGACCAGCCAGAGACAGGGACACACAAACAAAGCTGTACCAGGGTTCAGTGATTCTACACCATCTTGACAGCAAACCATATGGCATTTTTCCCAGCACGACTCGGCACACTGTTTTTTTTTTTTTGCTTTTCCATTAGTGATTGTGGATAGTGGAAGGGTCATGAGCAAGACGTCCGACACAAGAATCAAACCGAACAATGCCGAACTGTAGATCAGTTAAAAAGACTTAAAAATCCTGAAAACGTGTGTTAATCGCCAACATTGAGCAAGGAAATGTCTAAAATCTCAACATTTAACCAGAGGAGTCTGGTTAATTGGGAGCGGCGAGCCGCATCACAACCCCTTTCCGCTGTATTTCAGTTCAGTGACTGTGTCTGTGCTCCAGTCATGCAGGAAGTACTGAACGATTCTGTGAACAGATCCATTTAATTAACTGGTTCTAATGATTCAGTACACTGAAAATAACAAATAAAAGTCAGTTCATGTCACGAGAAAAATGGCAGGAGAAAAATAACGTAGTGTAAACACCTGTGCCGTCCTCGTCTTGGTTGTCTGCCGCTGCAGGTATGAGGCTCTTATGTCTTTGATCACGCATACAGGCATGAATGTGTTGCTGCGTGGTTGTCATACACGTTGGTGTGGAACAATGTCTGTGATATTTCCTTACATCTAACCCATGTCAGGGGATTTTCCTGCCTAAAATCCAACCAAAGTACCGTTTCATGGAAATATGTGAAAAAGGGTTTTCTGTGAGAGTTCAAGGGACCGTACTCTGAAGCCAGTTGAGTAGTAAGTGAGCACAAAGTCAGAGTTTTCAGTGTCAGGAAAGAGACTCTCTTTTAACCCGCATCAATTTAGGAGGAGGTTATGTTCAGAGATTGGGATTACAATGTCTCAAAACATCACTGTCATTTAAACGTTTCTCTTCTAAGTGATGTAGATTTCGATTCTCAGATAAAGATAACATACTGTGTGTCATTTAATTAACGATGATGTATGGCACGGTGATATTAATTCACAAAATCATTTTTCCTCAGTTTCAGGTGATATTAATGCAGCGTCTGAGGTGAACAGACACTGACATTCATGCTGAATATATCAGATCATCCAACACTGAAAGAGTGATGAATGAACAAAAGCATAAACTCTGAGGATGAAGATTTTTTAGTTATAGTCTTGTTTTTTGGCAGCTGGTGTTGTTAATAATAAAATATTGATTTGTTTTAACCGTGATTTGCCCCAAAAGTTTGGAATTACTTGGCATTCTTCCTTGGCAGTTATAATGTAATGTCTGTTTAACAAGGATTACAGTTGTCACATTCATAAACTCATCATTAAGTGATGAAATAAATGAAAATACACACCAATTAGTGATAGTAAGTTTGTCCTCTGCGTCCTTATTACACACCAGTAGTGAACACACACAATCCGGGCACAGCAGCAGTGGCTGACTTATCGGCACCCAGGGAGCAATGGTAGGATTGGCTGCCTTGCTGAGGGGCACTCCAGCACTTGGCCCATCCCAGGATTGAACCAGCGACCTTCCAGTTACAAGCCCAATTCATTTCCTCTTGGCCATGGGCTGCCGTGAGTCACAGCATTGAAAGAAAGCCTGGCTGTGTTGCACTTCATTCATAATTCACCCTCTAAATTAGCAGCAGCCACCTCTGCTCTAGCAGATGTTTTAAGGAAAATAACACTAATGGACACACTACTTTGCAAAGAAGGTCATTTGCTTATGTGCTATATATAAACAGATATAGATATTCTCCCCGCCAAATGACACCACAGCTTCTACCTTGTGGAAAATTCACTCTGTGTGACCATATGCTTGTGAATGGAGAGGAAGATGTTTTCCCGGCCAGTGAAGAGTCAGAAATCATCCCCCTGTGACAGGGCAGACCTTAACAAGAGCAATGGGTCACTGAAAAATACGTACACAACATTTGTTTGCCTCTTTTTTTGTACCTGCTCATGTTGGTGCTCCTGCTGGATGATGGACTATGAGTTCAGATGGCTGACATTAGCCCCACACACACCCCTCCCCCGCACAGTCACAGATACACCATCCTCACATCATATGACGCCTCATCCCGGCTCCTGCTCTAGTCTGCCAAACTGGCTGTTAGAAATTCCCCAGCTATGCAGCAGGCACTGCAATTGCTGCATTTCTTCTAAACACTGCACAGTGCCGTGTTATAAAAAGCTCCTCGCCTCTCATGAGGTCATGTCTTCTACTGTCAGAACTCAGACCTGGTTTAAGATTTTATTTTTTTCTTTCAGATTCTTGTTAAAGGTGGGAACAAGTTACTTATGTCGTGGCCACAAGTTACTTATGTCGTGGCCACGCGTTACTAAGGCGTGGGAACTAGTTATTTATGTCGTGGCCACGCGTTACTAAGGCGTGCAAACTAGTTATTTATGTCGTGGCCACGCGTTACTAAGGCGTGGGAACTAGTTATTTATGTCGTGGCCATGTGTTACTAAAGTAGAACTAGTTATTTATGGGTTTTGCGGAACGCGTGTTTTGTAAAAGGGGTGGGAACTTGTTACTTATGTCGTGGCCATGTGTTACTAAGCGTGGGAAGTTACTTATGTCATGGCCATGCGTTACAGCGGAACTAGTTACTCGTGGCCACGCGTGTTACTGGGAACTAGTTATTTATGCCGTGGCCACGGGTTACTAAGGCGTGGGAACTAGTTTTTTATGCTGTGGCCACGTGTTAGTAAGGGATGGGAACTTGTTTCTTATGTCGTGGCTACGCGTTACTAAGGGCTGGGAACGAGTTACTTATGCTGTGGCCACGTGTTACTGAAGTGTGGGAACAAGTTACTTGTGTCGTGGCCACGTGTTACAAAGGCGTGGGAACGAGTTACTTATGCTGTGGCCACGTGTTACTGAAGTGTGGGAACGAGTTACTTGTGTCGTGGCCATGCGTTACTAAGGCGTGGGAAGGAGTTACTTGTTGTTAGTCCTCTCCTATAAAGAGACATTTGGTGCTTCAGCAAATTCGAATTAATTTTGTTTTATTTTATCGTTTTAACTTAGTAACACATTCCCACGCCTTAGTAACGCGTGGCCACGACATAAGTATCTGGGTCCCATGTGTAACCAAGCCATTGGGAACGAGATAGTGGCCACGCATTAATATTTTTCTCACCTATGTCATCAGAGGGGCTCCGTTAGGTGTCAGAAAAATCATAATAACTATATCTAACTAAGTATTTAACATTTGTATGAGTTTTCATGCGACATAAAATGATGTGATTCATCATCATCATAAAATGCATCATCATAAAACATCACTTGTTTTATTGCAAATGGCTGGTTTATCTATTACATATAAACAGTACTAACATAACATAAGGTGTTCCAGTAATGGTAGTGAAAAAAAAACATCAGACATGAAATCATGCACCATTTATTTCATGAATTGGGTCATGACAGTCTGTCATCCTTAAAAAGTGGGTCCCCATACAAAATGTTTGGGAACACTAGGTTAGATATGCCTTTATACATTTTCCTACCGTTTGAAATAACAACGCTAAACTGCTTCATATTGTATTGGTATTGACAGTGCAGTGACAATAAAGTTGAATCGAATCTAATCTGTTGATAGGTGCTCGTGTAGTAGGAGCACTGTTGAGTGAATGCACTTGAAATGTGGTTTGCAAAAAAAAAGGCAAAACACCCACAGCAGATGTCTGCTTCAGTGTGTGTGCAGCTGTATAAAGGCAAACCAGGATGGGGCCGAAAGTGTGCGTGCTAAGCTGACTTGTCACTGTGTGATTAAGGGTAAGATACAGTATATAGTGCAGCGCTGGTAGCATTGCATGCTGGGAGACTAAAAGTAAAGGAGGGTGGTGGTTAAGGTGCTTAAGGTGGTCCAACTCAGTTGAGATCCAGCTCGTGTTAAGCTGCTGTGAATGACTGGCCTGCTTATGTCCCACTCAGTAAAGAGAGTTTTGCATGAAATAAAAAATAACAAAAAGAGCTGCAGTGTGCAAACACATTTGATTGGGAAGGGAGGTTGTTGCTGTATTTTTGTGGAGACATGTCAGGTTTGAGTCCAAACACAGCTGCCCTGTTTTCTACACATGGTTGCCGTCTCTTTTTTCTTTTTTTTTATAAGCAGACATGATGTTGACAGGTCAGAGTGGAGAAGTGAGTCTGCGTTGCTCTGGGATCCTTCTCACTGCCCTGTCAAACATAGTGTCTACGTTTCATCTACCCGGCGTATTCTCACAGGCATTTTAGATATGAAGTTATGATGCAACATACGAACATGGTGTTGAGGTATCACGGACGTGGTGAGGCGGTGCTGAAGGCTTTTACCCCCTGATATTACCCAACTCTGCCGTAAGTGAAGTATTATTAACATGAGTCACCCCAATGGAGTGCAGCCCGTGAGCCTGCCAGTGCCTCACTCTCTGTGCATTGAACATCAAAGGAGTGCAAGAATAACGTTGAAAAATTTCAGAGGCTGCTTTAAAAACTATTTGAAATCCACAGTGCGATCGGGGGGCCGGTGTAGCTCTGGTAACATCCTGCAGCGTGAGTTGAAAAGTGGCCATCAGCCACGTCCAATCTACGCGGCATTTCCCGTCTCTTTTACCCTTTCCAGTGGCAAAAAACTGCCAAGACCTTTCCTTTGACATTTGTTATCCTGGTGCTATCATCTGTTACCTAATTGGATGAAGAAGTAGACCAGGGCAGCATCTGGCAGGAAGAGGAGCTGAGATATTTTACTAGAGTGAAGTTGTGATCTTCCGCCTCTGACTAAGTTAACCTGTTCTTGAGCAGTGGTATTGTCTTTCCATAATGACAGCTGAGTGATGTTTGTCCATCTTACAGGAAAAACCTCGTCATAAATATAGATCCCATAGCCCAACTGTAGTCATACTTAAAATATGCCCTGCTAAAGTCCCCACTGACAGATCAAATAAAATATTATTAAAATATTATTAAAATATACAATTTTCTTTCATCTTTTACTTTGTTTCTCCACCAGTTTGACATGAAAATTCATAAATGGGGCGGGAATCACAGGATACCTTACGATACGATACGATGCGATACGATACGTTGCATTACGTTACGTTACGATACGTTGCGTTACGATGCGTACCAGTAATACCAGTAATATCACGATACAAGGATTCTGTAATAATCAATATAATAATCTCGATATCTGTCAAACTGAAGAAAACAAAACATCCATGAAAAGATAAAAGTGCAGGATTTCTCTATTTATTCACAACATAGAGAACAAAGTGCTTTGTTCTCTCTAACGTGGCTTTCGCCACCATTATCTCGCTGTAAACTCCCTCTTCTTCCAGGTAACTTCCACCCAAGATTCCCCTCATTCATTTGAGCAGCGCCACCACAAGGAGACATGAAGTCACGACACCCTGCGAGTGAAACTGCCTACTATACTTTACTATAGAGCGCTTTCATTTGTTAATTTAAAACATCTATATTTGTCCTGGAGTATTGATTATCACGTTGCACGGGGAAGGATATATCATCAAGTCAATATTTTGTCAATATTTTAATAATAAAGGATATAATGTTGCCCGTGGCTCCAGGGGAATCTTTCTAAAGAGACCCCTGGCGATGTTATAGTGATAGACAGATATCAGCACTACCTCAGACTGAGCACTGAAACATAATGTACGATGCGTTTTTGAGATGTAGGATACAGTGTTTATGAAACTTCTCCACCTCTGCAGATTCATCTGCAGATTTCTAATGTTTTGTGCTCACACAATTCTCGATGAAATACAAGAAGCGTAGCCTAACTCTGTGCGGTACGCCTCTCCCATTGCAATTCAGGACATGTTTTCCTTTTACCCCGGCCAAGTTATTCTTCATGATTACTCCCCGAGACGTGACCAAGCTTCTCCAGAGACATGGTAGACCATAAAGTTAACATCATGTGTCGTCTACTATCTGTGCAGTCTCCCCTTTAAAAAAGTAACCTTGAGATTTTGTGTTGCACTTCCCATGATGTTGAATTTTGAAACTCAAAGCAGCAGATGTAGAGGGACTAGTGCCTGGATCTAGGTAGTTATGATGATGCCGATGATGATGATGATGACGGTTTCAGGACTAAAGCAGACAGTGATTAAACAGGAGAGGACTGAGGGAAACAGCAAGCTGTTGTCAACTCTTGTCTGTGGCTTAATTGTCCAGCATTTAAAAATGACCTTTATCAGATCACCCTGACCTTCACATCTCATTGGACAAAGGAGGGCCGCACTTGCTCTGACAGTCTATAACAAATAGCTTGGGCCACATGTTTTTGAAAATGACGACCTCATGCCAATGTCTACAGCATTTATAACCTAGCAAATAGAAGGAACAGGCTGATCGCAGGCAGAGTCGAGAACATCAGAACGCTTTTACCCTAAGACGAATTATCGTAGCTACTGCGAAGGACCATTAGGCTGCTATGATGGATACTTTCAGGATGAGTAGGAGGAAGCCAAGTTGATCAGAAAAGCTCTTTCTGCAGCCCCCTTCTGAGGTCACACACATGCATAATTATACAGCGCCTGACAGTGCTCCTCTGTCACTGGTGTGCAAATACTGCCATCTACTGTTCAAGCACAGGGCCTGTCCACACTGTGCACTCTTACCACCAGCATTTTAGTGATGAGCGCTGCACTCTCTCCTTCAAACTTATCTGATGCCCACTGAATTCCTGATTGATGTTTTAGCAGGGCCAGTAAAAAAAACACGACCACCTACAACAGAGACATGAACGTGGTTGTAAACTTTGACTTACAGCTCAGAGTTTCTTAGTAAAACACAGAAATCTGAGTTTTGAGAAGAAGAATTCTGTTGATACAAATGTCGATTTAAATTCAAGTTTGTTTTTTGTATCCTTAAGGCCTGTACGTACTCCACAACAACAGAGAAATTTGTTCTCTCTCCCAGGGCTGTGAGACAAGAAGGACTTTTTTTTTTTTCTTGCAGCCCTCGTTTGACACATCATCTGCTCAGAACTTTTTTCTTGTGTGGTGTCCGTCAACTGTTGTGTGATTGGCCAGAAAATTGAAGCATAAAGGATTTCTGCGCTTGAGTTTCTAGTGAAGTATCTCTGTTGTATGTACAGGCCTTTAGAAAAAGCCTTTAGAATAAGGATGCTCTGTCATTTACAATCTCCAGTTTCAACATTAAATGTCACAAAAAAATGTACACACTGGACCTTTAAATTAAGTATTACTAGTGACAACTTCATCTACAAGTGTTGAGTAAAAACTACAATCATGTTTAACCTTTTTCAAGAAGTTCATTCAATGTCAAACCTCCATAAGTGCTCAATACATTAGTATAAAACAATATTCTTTGGTATATTTCGCTATTTTAATGGTATATGTCACCCACATGCATGTCTGTTTTTTTCTGGACTAAAAGACTAAGTGTTTGACATATAAATAAAACATAAACATATACAATCAGTGTTTTAAATTTGATGAACATCCACGATGCAAACACCATACATGAAAAAAATGGTTTATTTAGACAGTGAAACATACTGTACATGTCCTATTGACTGAAATAATTCTCTGTGACTCAAGACAACAGATAAGTGATGAAGGTAACCTTTTGAGCCGCATAAATATGAATGTCCCGAGTAACAGTTTTAGGCTTCACGGGTCAAGGATGAAGCGCTCAACCTTCATCGTGTATGCTGGTTTCACAAAGCGCTGCATCTCGCTTTTCTTCAGCCACATTAAAGGAGCGTTGGAGGCTGCAGAGGGGCTCATGGCTGACAGAACGGCTTTGAAGAAGAACACCTTTGTTCCCACCAAACTGTCCGTCCGAGCGGCTTTGGGCAGTTTGTACTTGTACACTCCGCAGGGAGCATTGCTGAGGAAAGTTGCACTGAAACCAGCTGCTGTGGGCAGAGAACACGCTGTGAGTTTTTGCAGCAGCAGACAAAAGGTGAGCTTAAGAGAAAACACTCTTAAACTTTAAGGCAGCGGTACAACTGAGGTCGTGCTGTCGATACATTTTGGGAGTAATCCTCTCGATTCACATTTGCTTTACTTGAATGTAAGGTCACCCTGACACTCTGTATCCTGCAACAGCACACTTTCCTCAATTAAGTTTTATTCTAATTTCATGTCTTCTAAATCCTATGACACCAGTGGGTTTAACATGCAGAGTAAGACATTATCATGGTCATGTTAGAAATTCAGCCCCCATTCAGTCCACCTTTATGAAAAATGGATCGACTCCTGCTACTATAAAACACTTAAAATACAAGCTCCTCCATCAAATGGTACATGTTAGTGTCGCAAGTGGAACGCGTTAATGGGTGGTGACTGATGGAGTTGTCACATTAATAGTTAATGAGCAATGTTGTGAAAGTTTAATTCTCAGTCACTGACGTTTGTTTTAATGTGAAGATCACTGCAAGGTCACCGGATAACTTATGCTACAACTCGAGCAATGCTCTAACTGAACTTACTTCAGCTTGCCCATCAGTAGCTTATATTGTGACTTATTCATGAACTGAACTGGAGCTGACGGCTTCATCATTCTGTCAGACAGAGACCACAAACAAGAATATGTAGCCTACTCGTCTAAGTGACCTTAGATTTCTCAGTTCATTATAGGTCATTAAGTACAAACCTATACTTGTGGATTTTCCACCAGTCTATCATTAATATGCATTTTTTTTAAAAAGTTGCTCAAAGATCATGACTTACATGATATGGGGAGGGAGAACTGGCTGCAGCATGCGATGAAATGAGGCGTTCACGTAACAATGCCAAAAGCTATTCTGTAATATGTGCTAATATGTATAATTCCACACGATGTCATTTTGTTGTTAATCATTTTACGTGACAGACATGTGGGACCTTGGATTGAATTGTATTTGCCCTATTTTCCCTAGTTTTTGTGGGTGTATAAGGGTGTGTCTCTCTTTCTGCTGTGACACACCACGGAAGAGGTAAGTGACTTTTTCCATCCCTTATATTTTTTGCTGTCGCTTCCTTATTTGTATTGCGTTGTCTTGTCTCTATTAAGCTGCTTTTCCACTACATGGTCCCGGCGCGACTCAACTCACCTCAGCACGGCACAGCTCGACTCGGTTTGGTTGGTTTCCCATTACAATTATAATTGTGCCTCCTTAACGTGGACGGGGTCTTCACAGTGACTTCGTTTTACACGCAACACACACAAACTAGTGACTTCAGTTAATTAAAAAGCTTTGTTCAGTACTTCCTCAATGATCGGAGCACAGACTCCGTCTGACACAGTCACTGAACTGAAATACAGCATTAGGGGTTGTGTTGCGGCTTGTCGCTCGTGATTGCAGGCTTTCAGCAGTGCTGTCACTAAAGATACCAAACTCCTCTGTCCTCTGCCAAAAAAAAAAAAGGTACCAGTTACTATCGCTAATGAAAAAGCAAAAAAAAAACATGCTGCGAAGAGTTGAGTCATGTTGGGACCATGTAGTGGAAAAGCTGCATTAGAGAGCCACATGTGGCTCTTCAGTCACTCTGAAGTGGCTCCATGTGGCTTTGAAATTGTATTTTACTTTTTTCTTTCAAAGTGGCCACCTCTTATTTAGAGATCATGGTGAGTAATAAAAGTCCTCTAAAAATATGAATCATATCCTATGCCTACATCAAATGCAGAATTTATAAACCTCCCCAAATCTGACAAACTTGAAATATGGAAAGCCATTGCCAACATTTGAATTAAAGTCATGTGTACATGAAGGAAGCACACATTTGGAATCCTGTCCATCTTTGCCACCACATTCTACACACATACAGCTTTCAAGCATTAACTACATACAATCTAAACACTGTGGATCAGCTTTTTATTTTATCAATTTACCACAAAACTCTTAGGACCAACTGACTCATGTTCAACTGCTGTTCACATAGAACCCTTCTC
This sequence comes from Solea senegalensis, assembly GCF_019176455.1. NCBI lineage: Eukaryota > Metazoa > Chordata > Actinopteri > Pleuronectiformes > Soleidae > Solea > Solea senegalensis. The sequence goes on from NC_058027.1 coordinate 17,335,512, forward strand.
CACTTTGGCCTTCAAAGTTCTCATGTGAATATTTGCTAATACCACCAAGATCTGCATCCAAATAGATGTATAAAATTCTGTGGTTTACTTCAAGGTAGGCTTACATGTGCCGTGATGTATGGATTATTGTATTACACCAAGAAGGGGGGTGGAGTGGCTCAGTGGTTTAGACCGGTACCCCTGTGTGCAGAGACATCTTGGTCACCCCTGGCAGGTATAACTCAATTCCCTTGTAAGTCGCTTTGGATAAAAGCGTCTGCTAAATGACATGTAATGTAATGTAAAAGAAGGGTAACGATATATCACCGAATCGATATTTTGACTCACACACCTAGTAACATACGCACACATACAGATTAAACACTCATATACTTGTTTTAAGGGATGTGAAAACTCTCTGCACTTGCAGATGTATTTTAAGATACAGTGATTAGTGTGGATTTAATCTGAGTGAAAGTGGAGTTTGCTAGAGGAAGTGCCTCAGCTTGCTCTTACTGCCACTATTTCAGGCAGCTCCTGCTGTCAGGCTGTTTGAAACTTGACTCATACAACAGAATAAAATTCACACCTTCTCAGCTACAGCTGATTTTGACCATTTGTGAAAAAGAAATCTATCTCACAAGTCCCCACACTTTATGACTTTGCAGTCTCATTAGTAGATGTCACAAACAGAAGTGGCAGTATGTGTGCCACAGCGAGGTGCTGCTATTTTAACTTGCTGTCCCTCAAGCCTGACAGTGCCCATAATGAAACTCAGTAGCATTTCTTACTCTTAGCAGGAGTATAATAGACTTCTACAGAAATCATTGCAGTCGAAGACATTACAGTAATTTAAAAGAGAGAGATATTTCTGAAAGACGTTTTTTTCTTGACCACTTGAATCCAGTCACCTGCAGCTAACTACAGAAGATGACTACGACATGGATGACTGAGAAGCTTAACAGACAAATATAAGCAGCTTCTTTTGTAGTTTACATTACCTGGCAGGGAGGCGAGGGCTCTCTCAGCTGTCTGTCGCAGGGTATCTCCCTCCTGCCACTCAGCCTGGGGTAGAAGCCACAGCTTCTCACTGCCGACTTGCTGCTCGGCCAGAAGAACCAGTGAGTCAGCCAGGCAGCGCTCCACTGAAGTCAAGTCCTCATCTACGTCGGCTAAACAAGACACAAAGGACAAGTCATCAGTAGATTCACATCAGCCATGTCTCACTGTGGTGAATGTCAAGCTAAATTTCCACAAACTTTGAAACTTCACAAGTCTCTTCCTTCACTGGTGATTAATTAAAATAAATAATAGAGCCTAATTCTTTCCTATTCTGCTTTTAACAGCGGTATATTGCACCAGGTAAAGCCTTGATGTGTCTCCTACACTGACCTTTAACTCTCGGAGCTGGCTGGAACTTCTTCAGCTTCTGCTCCCAGGAATCTTCCAGGTCCTGAGCCAAGACGATATCCTGGCCCCTGTTGTCGTCCTCTTCATCAGAGTCATAGCTGCCTGTCTGTTTACGATTCATCCTCTCGGCGTCTTCCAGCAGCCGCAGCTCATGGTCTGAGAATAGACTTTTCTCCAGCTCCATCTGAAACCAAGTCAGCACAATTCTTCATCTCAAAGGACTCTGCACTGGAAGGACAAACTGCATCAACATCTTGCAGGATGTCATGTGATTAGTGTGCTGGAGAAATATGTCCGACACTGAGCCCTCATTTGGAGTTATACTGTGCAAATAAGAGGTGTCACCATAAATGGTCCACAGTAACATTAAATGATAATAAATTGCAGAAAAATACCATGTTACTTCATCACTAATGCAGACAGATGCCTGAATTAGGCTTCCACCAATTAATACTTGATATTTTATCTAGCAAGTAAGTACTCCAGGATTAACAGAAGTAGTAACCCCTAAGCTTTTGGATCCCATGGCGACCTAAACTTTATAACAGGATATTCACTACGAATATATCAGCAATGTCATTCTTACTGGTAAAACTACAGTTAGAGATATTGGCAATTCATTTATGTGTGTGAGGTTTGTCATTATAGACATCTTTAATTCAGTTACAGATATAGGACTAGTAATTCAAGTTTAAGTTATATTTAATTATCCTCAATTGAATATATCTACATTGCCCTTTTTTAGATATATTTCAGATGGTCAGAATGAAGTTGTAGATACCTGAAACTGGAATTATAGATATCTACAAATCAATTGTGGATATCTATAATTACTAAACCCATACACATGAATAACAAATGTCATTCTGACTAAAAACTGATTTCTGAAACTGTGGTTGATACTAGTATGAATGACGTCACAGATATCTGTAATGGCAATTCCAGACAGTCAAACTTGGCGATTAAATGTCAACAAGGCTTGCCATAAAGGCATTTAAAACGCTCCATCAACACTTTTCAGTGCAAACAGACGTACCTGCCGTGTCAACTCTCTGAACCGCTGCTCCACCGGGTGACAGTCCGCTGAAATGACCGGCAGCCTCTGCAGACACACCGCCGCCATCAAAGTCCACGGAGAACCTTCTCTCTCCGTTACACGCTGGGTCTGTAAAGTTGTTCGACAAAGCGACGTAGCAGAAAATTGACGACGCCATGTGTACCTAACGGCCGTTCTGCTCAAACATGACAGAAACTGACACAGTGGTCGGCCCACAGCACCTCCACACGGCGCAGCCATCTTTTTCTGCTACGTTCATGGTGTGCGAGGTTTTACGCCACCAACTGGTTTGGAGTGTAGCTCAAGACATTTCGTCACTATTCAACTCTGCGACCAACCAAAATACAAAACAAATATATAGATGTTCGTGTTTAATATACATTGTTCTATTGTGATTATCTGGAGCACAAGGTTGATTTTACAGCAGGCATTTAAGTGACTGGTCGAACGGTACTTGCCATTTATATATTTACGAGGGATTGATTCGGACGTGAAAGCAGCATTTACCCACAATCCTATGCAGAAAAACGAACAGTCCACTCTGATAAAGTGGGGGTACAGTGAAGTTATTAAACCCTTTGAAATAAAGAAATGACACGCGTTGTGTAGATATGATTCAATCTCCCGTAATATAATTGTCAAAATTCACGACCGAGCTTGCAACTGTTGAACGTGTTTATCATCATTGTTATAATATTATGAATTCACCACCCCTAAAAATAAAGCTTATAGTGGTATGGTCTGTAGTTACAGCACATCCAATGTCACGTTTGCTGCCTGAAAACCGTTCAAATATCTGGCTGAGAATTTGCTGATAAACATGTACAATATGTATAAATTAAATTGTGTATTAGTTCGTTCTTTTAATAACGTATGCCGCCAGTTGGCCGCCCCACTGAATGCAAGAGGAAGCTCTGTGTAAGTGTTTCTTTGGTCTGTCTTACTAGCATCCGTGTTAGCTTCAGGCAAACGGTGCTAAAACGGTCTGTTTTGTGTTGATAGTCTGACATTTAACAGTATGCCTAAAGTACATGTTAGCTGATAATTAAACGTCAGAGGACGCTGGTTTGTGAAGGTGTTGTTAATGACTCTCTGTCTTTATAAGCAGCGGCCTGCAGCGAACACTATGCAGCAGTGCTGTCAGACTTCAACAGAGTTCAGCATCCTCCTCTGACCCCGAGCAAACATCCACAGAATTCAGGTCAGATTTGAGGATTTACTTCAAACTGTCCTTCAAATCTGCCTCGGGAGTAGAAGCATCATGTTCTAATCAAATATTATTTTTAAATCCGCAGCCATTTTCCTCCTCTGCCTGGTCAAGACAGTGCTCTGAGATGGGGTGGAAAAAAGTTTGAGGATTTACCAATCATCCACATTAAAGCCACATACAACAAGTAAGTGGAAAATGGAAATGTGACAGTAAACAGGAAGAACTTGACATTATTGTAAAAGATATTAATTTAAATAAAATAAGTGTTCTTCCTGGACTTGCAGTAAGTTAGGGGAAGTTGCTCTACATGAAACATGTGGAACCAGAAAACATCAGAGCACTTTCTTTCACTCAATTAAACCACAACATTAAGTTAAAGTCAGTTTAATGTTTGAGTAAATAGTGCATTGGAGTTTTCTTTGAAATAATCATCGTTCATTATTTAAATCTATGTAATGAGCCTTAGTTGTCCTCATCCGAGCATATGAATTTACTATGATAAAGATCTGTTTATAGAAATGATTATATGTGAGGCTCAAATGCAGACAACTAAACTAAACATTACAATATTTGCTTTTCAGTATTAACACAAAACTTAAAACATCCTTATCTAAAATATTCACATGTCTTGATGAGGCCCCTGGGGTCAACCACATGTAAAAAGTTAAATGGACCAAGCAGTTTGTCATCTGTTTGACTTAGTATGCAATACATCATTTAATTCAAATGTTTGTATTCAAATATTGAACTTATTAATCACTTATGAGTCGCTGACCCAGTTACCTGTTCTGTCCTGTCGTGTGCCAGCACACACATCCAGCTGACAGACAGTGCGGGACAGTCGATGGTCAGGACATCTTGTGGAACAGAAGGTTTCAAGAACATCAAGAAGTCAACGCCCATCGCTGCTCAGGTTGCAGGCATCTCTGCTGCCGCAGTAAGTTCTCATATTTTTCTCCGACTCTTGTCATTTACTGTAAGACAGCAGGTTAGCTGCTCGGTGTCTTGCTCAAGGACATTTGCACAACAAGGTACATGTCAGTAGAGGCGCTGTCTTTTGTGTGAATACAAGGCAATTTCAGCTCCTAATGCTTCTTTGCTCAATTTAACAACCAGTAATTTGTGAAGCTGAAATGTTTGTTGTAAAGCTTTTTCTATCTAAAGACAATGATAAAGTGGAGCTGTTGCTGTTAAAAAACTAATTTAGTCCGTTGTGTTAGACTTATTTAGAAAGACTGCTGACGAACAGAGTTAAGGTCACAGTTTTTTCCACGCAGTTAACAAACTGCAGATGGTAAATTTGAGGAAATGGCTTTTATAATATAGGGGTTTGGCAAATAGTGGAAAAAAATCTACTTGAACTGAATTGTTACTGAAAATAAAATGAAAAGGACATTTTAACAAGATTTTGAGTAAAAAGTCTGAAAAGTATTTTTGACCATACTGTGTCAATTTGCCAATGGTTTTCTTTTTCTTTCATTATGGAATAATAAGAAAACAACTTTGTCATTAAGAGTGTTTTTGTTTAACCTTAAAATGGTGTCACACAAGCATAAAGTCATGACCTTCAGTCTTTCACCTCCACAATGACCCAATGCATGTCCTATATGCACTGTATATCCTTTCAAATAATCAAAAGGTGTATCAGCCACTGTGTCCATGAGGACGGATGTCATCTCTGTCCATGTACAGACACAAACAAAGGAAAATATTCAGTGAGTTGACTTAAATTGACAAACTCATTCTCTATTTTTCTTGCTCATAACAGAAAGCCTCAGCCAAGGGAGTGGCATTTGTTCGTGTTGTGATCAAAGGTATTGGTCCTGGACGTCAGGTAAGTTTGTTTTTTATCAACAGACATTCAGAAAATCCCTTTTATTCACTGTGAATCTCTTGAATGAAGTTCCGGCTACAATTTATGTCCATAAACAATCCATTCATTATTTGGTTAGGCTATAAACGAGATTTTCCAACGCTCCATGAAACCTCTTCAGCAATCAGTGATGACACTGAACAATTTCTATTTACACTGATAAAAAACAGAAAAGCTGAAATCTGATGAAAATATTAACCAGATTTCAGCTATATCTAAAATAAGAGAGCCAGATGAACAGTCAGTATATGAACATATGACTTAGTCATTCTTCCTTTGTGTTGGGTTTTACATTTTAAGTTTCACACATTTAAGTTTAAAGATGCTTAGTGGGGTCAAGACACAACAGGATGTAGATGTTTAGCATCTTGTTGGACTGACACCATTGTGTTAATGTAATTATGAACATGACAAACAAATAAAAGTTCATAATTCTTATCTGACACCCGAGTTTAAGGAGCCACTGACATATTGATCTGTTCCTGTTAGTTAATTATTCTATCTCTGTTGTGCAGGCAGCAATCAAAGGCTTGACCATGGGAGGCCTGGATGTGGTATCCATCACAGACGAAACCCCCGTGCCACACAACGGATGCCGCCCGCGCAAAGCCAGAAGAACGTGATTCTTGAACCATAATGCACTGCAACCAAAGCCATCGTGTCCCAGTCTGCTAATAAAGTTTTTTTGACAACATTGAGCATAGAACAGTTGTATGACATTCTCTGCTGTGACGGGTAACTCATGAATGAGCCTTCAGTCTCACCACAGGCACTGGGATGTTCGATAGCAGACAGATGTTTGCAGACGGCACAGAAGTGGACTGATGGCTCCATGTAGGACACACACGCAAACACACACAGAACAGATGATGCAAACTGAACCTTATGGTATGAACACATTTCTCTTTATATGTACCACTAGACAGCAAAACATCTGTTTGATATGATACACACAACAGTGTAAAGCTTTGGGGGAAAGCTTGATTTACACTTCAGTATCAGAAGAAATGGAAACATGAAGCATAAGAGACAAACATGCAGTAAACTATTGTCAAGGTTTCTGTGTGTTTGAGACAAATAACGCCAGCATCAACAGACTTGACAGTAATTTTCTTCTTTCTTATCTCTGCCTTAAATTCACACCGATGTACATTAATGTGATAAGAAGAGTAAGACAGTGTACAATTATGATTATGGAGCCTTATTCTATACATATATGAACTGAATATTACTTTTAACAAATGATAAATTGCAACAACAGACCAGACCAAGTCTTGTGTTGCCTTGTAGTGTTGAAGGGATGAATCTTATCAGGTCAGGGCCAAAGCACCAGTCAACACTTAAACAGACTACTCATAGGAAGACTGTTGGTAATTCATTGTACTCTCAACAAGCACACACTTGATTTAATATAAACAGCTTTTTTTCGCAAAATATAAAGTGCACATGAGAACAAAAAAAATAGCCCTTTGTACACGCAAGTATCTGACATTGAACAAATCCATAAAGTAAGTGGCATTAAACCACCAATGGAGTCACCTGGCCAGAGGTGTCATCTGACAACGCATTATACAATTTAAGTTGTTGCTGCTACAGACTAATGTAATGAACAATCCTCAGAGATCCCCACTCAATGAGGCAGTTAACCCTCCTGAACCTACCCAGAGCAAACACCTCTGTCACAGATTCATTTGTGCAAATGAGTAATAGCAACACATTGAACCAAGTATCAGGATGTAAAGAGGCCTACATTCTGGTTTTGACAGGATAACAGCAGCTCCTCGTCCCATTTAAACAGGTTTTCTTGCAGAGGTGAAATAAACTGATCAAGATGATTTGAAGATTTACATAAAATAAATAAATCCGGTACTTAAGCAAATAAGCAAATAAAGGATCAATCTGTGTTTTCTAAAGATTAATTTGGATCACAGCAAGGCTGCTGATGCTGGTACCATTGTTTACATTTGGATCACACATTTGGCTTTAATCTACCCTCTTAAAGCAAGGCACTCAGTGTATGTTACCAGAGGGATGTCTGTGGTCCCACCAGGTGAACACATAGTTTGGTTCAGAGCCCGTCGACACCAATGCTGTACTGTAAATAACTAAGTGTGTTCTTATTATTAATATTATTAATAATAATAACAATAATAATTCTGCTCATGTGCCTTCCAAAAGTCTGATGAATCTCTACCAGTTACAGACATGATGGAAGGGAGAACTCCCTGACCCAAGTCCAATAAAGTCCCTCTCAATATGAACACACATGACATTTACATGGTGACAATATTCTGAAGAGCATTTAACATTACGCACAACTGTAAGAATAATAGATCTGATCAAATTCATCCAGCCGACATAATTTATAAGTTATATAGATAAAAAGGTGCAGTAGAGAAAATAGAGATTTTATACACACTAGCTATACAAAAATACATTATACTTTATTTCACATAGCAATGAACTCCTTCCTTTACACAAACATCTCCGGCTCAAGCAAAACTCGATTCAACCAATGTCTGAAAATTGTGAGCTCCAACCAACACATCTGGGATTACAGCTGCAGACCCAGCTTCCCCATCCCAGTTTCCCTCATCTATGGGTCACACACACACACACAACATAATGTCACGCATTCAATAACCGCACATCAACGAAATGAAAAAAAACCTCTGCATCAGAAGAGCAACACTGACACCAAATGCTCAAAAGACATAAATAATCGGTTGGATTATATTACTGCAAATTTGACAGCAGAATAACAATAACAGTGGAGAGTTGGGATACAATGATGCTTTAAGTAGCCTGCAAAGCCTTTTCTGGGTTTTTGTTTTGCTTTTTCAACAGAACAAGAGGAGTGGAAGGCGGCACATAGAGAAATGGTTTAACCGATTAAATGTCCCCCCGGACTAAAAAGGATGTATTCCCTTCAATGTTAAGCATAATGCTGTGGGGATGGAATATTGTTAGACAAGTTAAATTACATCACACAGTCTTTAAAGCAGCACATTTACATTAAAAATGGGAGTCATGTCATTGTCTACACTGACTATGTAGGCATTCAGCACTCCAAAGTGTCTGAAAACCCAAACTGCAGAAGATTTTTGGGAGTTATTTCCCTTCTACGTGGGTTAAAGTGAACAAATTCTCATGAGCTAGTGTTGGTGTCACCTTGACAAAGACACCTAACTGCAGATTGTCCCAGTGACCACGCCTCTGAGACTGAATGGACTGTGTTTGTGAGTAAAAGGAAGACTGATCTTAAAAAGAAGTGCAGATGAGCTCAAGCACTCGAGTGCTGTTAAATATTGCACTTTGAAAGAGGGCGATGCAACATAGAGGTTAAACACCAAAGGGACAAGGAGTGATTGTACCAACAGCCCGCTGAGTATGAGGCAGAAAGACGGAGAGATAGGCTGACACAGCAAGGTTATAGTGCAGGAGTGGATTTGGTGAGGAGTATCTATCACAGCAGCAACCGGTGCTGAGGCAATCGGAAGGATTTCTGTTACTCTGCATCACTTCCCATGGAGGTTGCTGAGCTCCATGTCGTCCTTGCGGCGTTTTTGCTGAGTGAAAAGGGAGCTAAATGGGTAGAGTTTGGCTTTGGCTGGGTAGCGCTGGCCAGCAATGTCTACCTCATAGTCCCCACGGTTGATGAAGTCCGGGGTGATGGGTGTGGGGAGCCCCTCTGGACTTGGTGGTGGAGATACAAAGCCAAGGCAGACATGGCGCTCCAGGGTGTAACTGTAGGCACTGCTTGTGGTCGTCCCAGCCAGCTGACCATTACAGTAGATGGGCTCCCCCCACCATGGCCACAGGTCCAGCTCAGTGTCATGATCCTCCAGAACCAGCATGACAAACCGTCGAAACACGCCATCATGGCGCTGCTGCAACAACGCCTCACGACCAAGGAAGTCTGTGTCCTGATGGTGACAGCAAGACAAAACAGGAGGGTGGCAGGAACACGAAGAGTGTGACATTAAGGAGTGTGGGAAGATGACAGATTTTTTTTTTAGCATATTCACACATGACACAACTGTCAGGGTGAAAACCACAACAACAGGGAACCACAGCTTCTTAATAGACCCTCTGCACAGCTGCCATTTTGACAGGTCACAGTAGGTGTAAATAATCAAATTAATGATGGCCAAGTTCAATTATACTTTCTCAGGATCAGGGAGCATGCTGGCTCACTGTCATATTGTCCTGACTTACATAAACTGAACAGAGCCACCAAAACACCTGTGTTTTCCCCGCAATAACAATAAATGGCTGCTGTGTAAAGGCCCCATTTCACACATTTCCTCAATAACACATGATGGATGCTTGCAGCAGAGAGCAAACCTCATGTTCCACTGGTCTCGGGCCACCTGTTGTGCCTGCAGGTACAGTCTGATGACATTCTCCTTTTAGCAGGTGGCATAAATCTTGCTTGGCTCTTTTCTCATCTTCTTAAAGTAAAACTAAAAGGTTCTAAAACAGCTTAACCGAGAACATGAGGTAATAGGCTGAAATAACAGCCTGACAGTACTGATGCTATTGTTAAATCTCCTCTTTACCAAAATCACCTTAACAGTGAAGTGCTGAGTGAAAAACATAAATGCCAAAGGGAAATGTTTTTTTGAGCAAAAACAAGAAGTGCCTTAAGCTTAGACTAGTTTGTCATACAATTGGTATAGCGGAATGAGCTGATATTTATGAGCCGTCTACGACAGAAAATGCAGTGTAAGGTAACGCTCCCATCCCCTCTGTGAAGGGTGTGAGCAGTCAGTCAGCTGTGTGTGATGAAATTACTTCACGGGATCTACGGGAGCATCATCCATCATCTTTTGCGAAAAAAATCCCTCAAGGTAATGCTGTCTTTAAATGTTAAATGTTTGTGACAAGTTATGAGGGTCAGCAGATCTTTACAGAGTAGAGAGATGTGTGTAAAGTAAACACATACTTGACACATTCTCTCTCTCCTTTTGTGTGCGTTAACATTAAGATAACAGAATCACTATTATAGCATTATTCAATGTTATTCTTAGTTGTAGTAGAATTAAATATATTCAAACCATGTATTACATCGTACCATGAGGTTACCATACTTTAGATTCTGACAGTATGATAACCTTAACCGAAAAAATATCAGAATTGTTTCACTGACCCATGCCCACATGGTTTTATATCGAGCATGATTTCATGATGTGGTTACAGATGAACTGGCAACACACCTGGTCAAACTTCACCCTGAACTCTCGTCCACACTCCAGTGGGGTGGTGAAGGTGTCAAGGTCCTGACCCCAGAAGGCAAAGAACTTCTCTATGCGTAGGCTGCGCAGCGCGTAGTATCCTGCATTACGAATTCCATACTTCTGACCCACTGACATCACTTCATTGTACACGTGCAGTGCATACTGTAGACAAAAAAACTGATGTTAGCTTGCAAACAATCCTGTGGATTGGTAAACAGATAACGTTTGAGAGAGAGTGTGTGTGTGTGTGTCTGTTGGGTTGCACCTCAATGGGAATGTAGAGCATGAAGCCCGGCTCCCCAGTGTGAGTCATGCTCATCACTCTGATCCCGTTAGCATAGCCCACGCTCATCTCCTGTAAACACGCATGCACACATGGTCAGTGAGAACCCCTGTCAATGTCAGAATAACCAGGCATTACCATCATAATGTATTGCTTGAGTAACATGTCTGTCTCCTACCTTACAGAACATGGACGGGAAGTGATCGGGTGTCATGGAAACATATGACAGCTCAGCCAAAACATCCATAGCACGGGGGCCAATAAGATTTAAAGCTGAAGATGAGAAAAAATAAGCTCAGTCCAGATCAGACCCATGTAAACCAGTTGTTATTAATATATGAAGTCATGATTAAGTGGGTTTAATAGATATCCTCAAGTTGCAAAGATAGTGTAGTGTATAAAAGTCAGGAAAAGGAGTAGACTAAGTAGACTAACTACAATTACGACTGGCGTCAATTAGAATAACTGTAATTTGAATCATTAAACTATGGACAAACCGTACAATGAGTCCATATGTTAACATTTCAGACAGTTAATCTCTAAACATGCTAGTTATATATTTAAACATAATTAACCTCCCACCTGGTCCCAATTACAATCAGGTGCAGAACTACACAATGGCGACGTGCACTTACCTGTATACTTCCAGCTAACATCCTCTAGGTGGAGCTTTGGGTCACAAGGCATGTGTTTCTTTATCCAGTGCCAACAGTGGACCTGCTGGTCTGTTGGAGAGATGATGAAGTAGCTGCACAAGAGAAAAGAACAATCTAACTTAATTTGAATGGTGAGTTAAAGCCACAGGCCATATAGTGTTATTCTCAAAGTCTAGTAGACCTGTTCTTGCTAATGCGGACCACACTGCAGTCATTCTCATAACCTCCTCTCTCATTCAACATGCCGGTGTGGACAATGTGTCCAACGGGGACGTCCAGGTCATTGGCGCACAGGTGTTGCAGCAGCTCAAGAGCCTGGTCTCCTGTTGACTGTGACATCAGGAGAGACAAAAGAGTTTGACTAGGAAAACACATGCTGACATCAATGACATGACTGAGTGTGATCAGAAGTGATATGAACAGCCTATATGACCCTATCCAGATCTTGTATTACATTCATCCTGAGTGAACCAATCTGTCGTGAGGTGCCACTCCATTCACAAGCCCTGTTTCATGTCACAGCAGTGTAGTGCTTTGTTATACTCAGCTCCTTCTCCTACCCTCTTTTCTCTCTCTCTCTCTCTTCCAGTCACTTACACACACACATTGACAGCATACACATCTGTACATGCAGTATTTTGTTCTTGCCAACAGACATGACATCACTGAATATGGGGCAGGAAAAAGCCAGGTCCAATTTGATCATGTGGTCACGTGTGGATCCATCCAGGATGCATGTCAATGTGATTGGATTTCTCAGGATGGACATTAATACAAGGTCTGAATGTATGTGGTCCTTCAGGTCAGTCATCAACAGTGCATCATGACTCACAGTCAGTTCAAACTTGGTGAAGGAGGACATGTCAATGACACACACAGCCTCTTTGCAGCATTTCACTTCTGCTCCAACAATGTCAAACCAGTCTGGTTTGTAAAAGGTCTTACTCTGGTCCAGAGACAGCAGATCTACAAACACACACGCATACAGCATTTAATCTGGGTATGCTTTAAGGATATACAGTTCATTGTGTGTTGATTCCCCACTAACTTCCTAAGACCAAAACAATGTTTTAGGGAAATCATATGCTTGATAAAAGCCATAAAAGCCCTAAATATTTCACAGTGTATGATATTAACATTTCTATAACTATTATTTATGTAAGATCATTATCAACTTATCAGCATGTGTCTTGATCTAAAGTATGTATTGAGGTTATGTATTACAAGGAAATTAGCAGTAACATCCTTCAAATATCATCCACCCGAACATCCTTCACATTGTGAAGGATCCCTAGCAGAATCTACAATATAGTTACTGGGGTCGTGTCAACTCTATCGGTAGCAAAGCCTTGATTTTTCAGGCACATTCAAAACTTGAGGATGTAGGTTGCAGCATTGCTTTTCAATAATATTTACCTTTCCCATGAGGAATAAAGTATTTCGGCCTTTCAAAGCCATGTTTCTCCATCCAACGTGCTCCCTGGGTATCCAGGCGGTCATACAGAGGGCTGGTCCTGAGTTGACGTCCAGTCTGAAAGTCCCAGCGAGGAACCTTCAGTTCATACATCAAAGCTGAACGCACACGCACACGCACGCGCACACACACACACACACACACACACACACACACACAGTCCAGTCCTGGTATTTAGTTGAGTGCAAATATTTCAAAATAAAATAAATGGAATGGATTCTGGGAGAAGAGACACTAGGGTGCTTTCATTTACACACAGAAAGAGAAAGTGATGTGTTTATGACACATCCAACAGATGCAGACTTTGAAACTGTGGTCAGATATAATTGTTAATGTCTATTTTGCTGTGAACTATGCACACCTAGCAGATAAAATACGGGAGAGCTCTTATTCTGACAAATAGCAGCAGGTCAGGTTTGTCTGACAGAGGCAGTGAGGCTGCTCTAATATTTATCATGTGTGCCTGAATGAAAATAAAACCGTACTACGCACACATATCCAAAGGCCTAATCATACTAAGAGCAAAGGTGAACAAAATAATATACATTCATACAATTTTTAGCCTTGTTAAGGTATACAAAATCAGTATGCACAGTATCAGTAATCAATATTATTAAGCACATGTTTGCCCTCACAGACACATGCGGGGTTTCAGCTACAACATACATCATTGCAAAACTCCCTGTTCCATTGTGTTATTGTATAACAACTTTCATCATCTATCTACTCTGATGGTTAAATAACTGATAACTATCAAAGTTAATCACTGAATTCTCCACATAGATGCTTTAAGTCTGATGTCTTTACTCCCTGGTCTGATGGCTGAAATGGTAGTTTTATTCATGGTATATTGCTTTTATTACTTTTTCCCATTTCCATGACCTTTGATGCATCAATAACAGATTTTGCTACTAAGACTCAAGAGAACCTTCAGAGTGTTACTTTAAAATTATTTTTCACTCACTCAAAACAGGGGCAATATTTATATTTCCCTAATTAATTCAATAATTGAGCACAAAAAAAGTGTTTACTACTCACGCATGACTTCCATTACTCTATGTCTCAGGAAGGTTCGGCTGCTCTGCAGGTTACCAAACCGTTTGATGTCCAGTGGCCAGACGTTAGCCGTGGGGTAACCATAGGTCATCCACTCTGCCAGATACCTTAAAACACAGTCACACAAACAAACCACTTGTGTGTGCAATCAAACCAAAGCATTTCCACATCCTGATGATAAAGAATTATTTCCATGAGTAACAGATTTAAGACTCATGCTTAAGTAATACATTTAGGTGTAAAATAAAGTGCACCTTAGCCTTTAAAAATATTTAGTTATGTTGAGCAACATATGATGTTCTCTGAAAAATACACTTGACCCATTCTTACTTGCCAGCTCCTCCAGCGAAAGCCAAACCAGAGGAGTTCATCCCTGCCAGTACAAAGTAGCCAGAGATGCCCTGCGTCTCCCCCATCAGACAGCGCATATCAGGGGTGAAGGACTCTGGACAGTTGACCAGCTGAAAGATCTCAGCTGACTCTAGAGTAGGCATTCTCCTCAGCAGAGAATTGAGCATTGGCTCTGGAGTCAGAAAACAGTAGCGTTAATACGCATTTTCTTTTTAAATACTGAATAAATCAAATGTATTACATTTTCAATCAACACACACTGAATAATGTCACAACAAATGTCATGGAAAAAAAGCAACTATGTCAACATTAGTGTCTGTCACCATAGTTCTAAACATCAGAGGCATGATTCCCATTGACCACACTGCACGCAATATATATATATACATATATGTGTATGTATATATATATATATGTATATATATATATATATATATATATATATATATATATATATATATATATATATATATATATATATATATATATATATATATATATATATATATATATATATATATATATATATATATATATATATATGTGTGTGTATATATATATACATATATATATATACACATACCCAACCACCTGCTGCACAACAGGAAGTGAAACCTTTTCCCACATTGTGCCATAAACACACCAGCAGTTTCCTACATGGCAGCCAACCCAGTTACGACAACCTCAAGGGCAGGGCTTATAGAAGCTACACTGTGCAGTTCCTCATTTCAATTTAAATTTTTTTCTCAGATTGAATCACATCCTTGAAAATCAATAAAAAAAAGGGACATTTTATAAGAAAAATACTACATGCAAAAAATATGTAATTGAATAATTAACTGAAGAAAGACACATGACAGGTTAGACTTTATGTGTATGTAGTTCAAGGTTCGTTGGTGATTTACTGCTGTCTTTAAACGAACCCTGTCAAATGAGTGGAGGATCTCAGATTACTGGAAAAAGGCCAAGGCCAAACAACAGGTGTGTGTTTAGGACTTTGTTTACAGTCAAATTAACGGCATGAAAAAACATTCAGAAGACATTTAAAAACACTGGTCACACAAGATGTATGAATCGATTATTTTTCTTTTATAAACAATAGAACGTTATCAATGTATTAATAAATTATATAGCAATACGGCCTTGCCATATTATATATACTATAGATGTTAGCTGTTACTTACTATGTTACTTAATTATAAAATGAATTATGATATAAGCATAAGAACAGTATAATTTACACTCCCTCTCTATCTGATTTACCAAAGTGGTCCCAGTCCTCCTGCATGTTCTGGATCTCCAGCTGGTTACGGCCCTCAGTGAAGATAGGTTTGGGGTTCTTCTCAAAGCCCCCAGACAGAATTCCGCCCTGCCATGGCCGTGCATATATCCTGCCATCCATATCAATCACCACTAGAGACAAGACACAACCCAGTCAGATCATCTACACAGGGAACATTTGTTGCAAACACACAACCCCATAACATTGACATCAGCACGCAGGATAACTCTATATATCCTGCATCATTATGTCTGGTGAAAGTAAATATTAAGTACAGTCAGCTATAAAGATCTGTTTATATGAGCAAACGGTGCTGCAATGACTTATGCGTCACATATCAGATTTCGCACTATGTCAATTAATGCCTATGGGTTTCATTTTTTAAAAGTTGAGCAATTGTTTCAGTATTGTATGGCACTTTACATTTTTCTCTATTTTTTTAATCAGACATAACAGGGGAAGTGACTGGAATTTAAAGATACATGTATTAATGTGCATGCTGCAAGGACAGGTATATTTTCCTGTAAGTTTGATGTGCAAGACCTGGTGTGGTCCCTGGTAGTGGCTCCTGCAGAGGTTTTGTGAGTAGGTAGAAGTGTTCACAGCCGTGAAGAGGAACAGACACCTTCAATTCACTAGCCTGGCCCAACTCATAGGCCCACTGGAACAGAGACAGACCAAACAAACATGTCAAGGTAACTTCAGAAACAAAGATTTACACTGGCATAACGAACTGTTGTTGACTTGAATTTCACAGATACAATGCAACAATTACTTGTCCAGCACAGTTGACAAAGTATTCACACGCAATTGAGCCCCTGTCAGTCTCCACTGCCATCACATGACCCTTCTCCACCAGAACCTGCTGAACACTTGTCCGATCGAGGATTTGAACCCCTGAAAAGACAATGAGAGGTATGAGTGGGCAATGGGCAGAAGAAGGAAGAATGGAAGTAGATGATAAAAGGAGGTCAAGCAAAGGGAGACACACAGCACCGCTGATTAAACATTTTCTAAAGTAGTCCATTATTGGTTGTTCAGTGTTCAGAGTTACCTTGTCCAGCAGAAGCCACAGCCAAAGCATGATTAACTTCAGGTGGAGACACCACAGCATCTGAAGGGAGGTGGAGTGCCCCTACCAAGTCATGGATATTGACAAGAGGGTGTAGTTTTGCTATCTCTTTAGGTTTAATGATGTTACAACTGATCCCCATGACCCTGAGAAGAGAGTATAGAAAATACAGACCAAGGCTTAATATTAAGATGGATTTCCAGTAGAAGTGAAACAGCAGCATAACAATCCTTCACAAAACAAGCAACAAGAAAGTGATAATTTTGCTTTTTGATGTGAAGAAAGCTAAGCATCCAGTTAAGTAGAAGACAAAGATGTAGGACTGGTGTAATCTTTCTATGTTAGAGCAACATATTGCCATCAGGTAAAATGTTTCTGTAATGAAGTAGCCAAGTCAGACTCAAGGAGTCAAGACCTCAATTTTATATTCTTTCAAAGAAATTGGGCCACGTGGGAGAAAAAGGTCTGTGTTCCTCTTTGCAAAGCTACCTCATTCATATGAACTTAACCATTTATCCATTTGATAATCATAAAAGGCTCTAATGTCTTACTTTAGTCGGGATGCCAGGCGTTTCAGAGAGATGAAGCGATCCTGATTTTGTGCGAGACATAAAGACCCTGTCTTCACATAGCCTGACACACAAACACACACATACCAAAACCAAAATGATGTAGGTTTCACAATATTCAAGGTTATTCCACAGTCAAATACAAAACAAAGTGAAAACAACTGCTTTCAAACTCAAAGCTGTACAGCTATTATCAATGTAGCATTGGAAAGAGCAATAACAATACATTCTTGTAAGTATGACTACACTTAAATACCATGCAATGAATATGGAGTATTTGCTTAAAAAATATGTAGCAGACCTGTTTTGATCCCCGTCTCCTCCTCCAGCTGCTGGTAAAGACTAATGGAGTAGTTGGCCATTTGACATTCAATGGAAATGGGCTTTGCCACACTGACAATCCCAGCACAGAGCCTAGTTGTTCCAGCACCAAGTCTGTCAACGGAACAGAAAATATAGCAGATATACATATTAGCAGAATACAGCTAAACTGACAACTTTTTGGTGATTCTACAGTGCTTCATATTTTAGAAACTGAATTTATTCCTCCAAAGAGTAGGAACCGCTGAGCTACCACCTCTTACATGTCGCACACTCAAAATACATTATGACATAATATCTTACCTGCCCTGTTCCAGGAGCACTATGTCAGTCCAGCCTAGTTTGGCCAGGTGATAAGCTACTGATGTTCCCACAATGCCCCCTCCACAGATAACCACCCGGGCCTGGCTGGGCAGTGGGAGCAGCTGGGAGTCTCCGTTGACAGTCATGCAAGTGGGAGATGTCCAGAGGCTCCTGCCTGCCGGTCTGTAGCCCATGTGGGGAAGCAGCAGCCGGGGGAGCAGGACAGGGGACAGAGCCCTGGAGCTCCGCACACAGCTGCCCATAGCTGTGCTTTCTGCACACACACACACACACAAACTGATCACGTAGTCAGACTAAAAGCTGAAACAAGTAATTATTTATTTTTTTATAATATAATTAATCAATTATTTATATATACATATTTGTGTTTAAAAATATTGAAATTATATTTCAAAAAACACCTTCATAATACAAGGTTATTATAACTGTCACTATTCGAAATGTCACAAGCTAAGCTTGATGAGGACAAATTCATTTAGTAGTTGGTATTAGTCTGGGGGGGGGGGGCAATGATTTCTACCAATCAGGTTGTTGTATGAATAACTAGACCTGGTTGACAATACATACACAAACACTTTGAGTTGGGGAAGGCAGGGGCCTGGGAAGCCTTCAAGGTTGACTTGCTTTTGGTCGTTCAGCTGTCACAGGGATCTTTCAAACTGATATTAGCACCCTATCATGACTGCAATTACACCTTAGCAGTACACGTAGTTACAGCATGCGGTACATTGGATTACTATTGTGCTTTAGCTTAAAGGGTAAATACAGTGTCCCTCTTCTAGATTATTAAACTTTTGATACCTTTTTCTGACGTTTCTTTTAGCTCACTGAGTTACAGTTAGCATGATAGTCACTAGCAAGCGCAGCTTCGGCTAACGAAAAGCTAACCAAAGCAACACCACTGGCTACTGTGTTAGCCTCGTTGAGAGACTTTATTAAATTGTTTATGGCGACAGAAACTCACGGAAACAGCCAATTCCAGACGCAGTGATATCTTACTGAGTGACAGAACTGAAACCAGGGGGTGGTGGTGTCGTACAACACAAATTCTTGTTTGGGTGCAGCTCCCGGCACACAAGTCAAGCTGACAAAAAACAAGAGGGACTTAGTTCCGGTTAAAACTTTCAAAATAAAATCATACAATCGCCGGCATATCGGTGCGCTTAGGCATATTATAATTGTTGTTGTTGTTGTTGTAACGCAATTTCGTGGAAAAAGTATTATTATATGTCCTTTTATTTATAGTCTCTGTTTTTAAAATTGTATTGGGCTGATTCCATCATTTCTAAATCTGCTCAGCCATACACTGCCATCTGCTGTTCAACTCTGGAAGTGATAAAAACCCACAAACGTTATTTTTAAACACACTGTTTGTGGCTTCCACAATGCTCTCATTTATTGACTTGACTGTAAACAGGTGAGGACATGTTTGATGGTTTAACACATGAAAACAGCCTCCGTGGAAAAAGTGATGAAATACTCAGTAAATATATATGGTACAGTGCTTAACACATGTATTAAACCACCAGCCAAAGCCACAGCTGCCCTAAATTAACAGCATTAGTAATTATCAAAGTATTTCTTCGATGTTTCTGTAATGGTTAATACACCAGTATGAATTTTAATTATTTGTCAAATAAATAACATCGCACTTATGACTAGCACTTCATAGTTTGTTCTACTTGAAGCTCTAACTTACTTCTAGCTCTTATTTGTACCCAAATGTTTAAATGCACTTTTGTAAGTCGCTTTGGATAAAAGCGTCTGCTAAATGACATGTAATGTAATGTAATGTAACAATAACGTTTTTTAGTTTTAAACAAGTTTTTGAAAGATTTCTGAAACATGTACAGTATGTCTTGTAGGTTGTCTAATAAATGTATTAAGCACTGTATGTGCAAATATTCACAGACTTCCCGGTATGTGTACAGTAGTGTCCACCAAGGGGCGCCAAAAGCCTGTTTGTAATGGAAGAAGTCTGCATAGTTGTTGTTGTGGCATGTTAGTGCAACACTGAGTGATAGACTGCTTCCTTGCATCAATACAGTACTTACCAAAGGAAGAAATACAACAATACAATACATGTTCTCGGGAGTAATTATTGTGAGTGCTTTTTCATGAATGAAGCCTCTAAACACTCCAGAACATGCTTGCATGGATGATGTCTTTCTCTATTGTGGACTAGGCATTTCTGATCTATTTGATTTTTATTTAATTAGCAGTTTCTTTTAAATTAAATACATGTCTGTGTTTATCAAAATAATAAAGTGTCACCCTTTAAGAAGGACTTCAGAAGTCAGTAACGCTTGCTACTGGCGCTTTAATAAGCAAGTCATAAGTTATTAATGTGGAGCTATGTTGGTGTTCTGAACTGTAGGAACATTTGATCTCCATGCTCTAATATGTGTATGAGCCATTTCACTTTCACAGTTTATTATATGGCGAGCATGTGAGTGAACTGTCAGCATTTATAACTGTATTACCTAATTGTTATAGGACAGACAATAGTGAAATAAGGGATACACAACAGTTGCTGCATGACAAGCCACAAAGGAAATAGCAAACTATTTTTATTGACATGTTTGAATTGAGCTATTTACAAGTTCTCATAATGGACATAAAACAGTTCACACGTTACAGTTGAAAGACAAAAAAAATATCAAATACTGTTTGTACATGTAGGAATCTGAGAGAAGATGCTGCTACTGTATCTTGTACATGACATCAATAGTTTACTGTATATGCATGGCTGTTGATTGCTGTACAGTATTTAAGTTTACTATTGCACCAAATTGAAGAGGACATATTTTAATTAAAGCTGCCTGTTACCATTTGTCAGGGTTTTTTTTTGGCACAGTTATAAATGGGTGTGTTTTGTATCACAGCACTCGTGCTGACTTTACCTATAACCATGAAATGGTACCGTCCTTTCACAAAGACTGAGCTGTGTATGTTATCAGATGCTTTAGATAGTTTTCAAGGCCAAAGCCAGGAGCCATCAGGTTTAGCACTTTTATATACATGGCACAGCACAGAAATGAATATGCAAAGGTAATCACAAATGCAACAATGATCCTGCTTTGTTTTTGTTGTTTTTATTGTTGATTTACCTTTGTTTTGCTGCAAAACAATCAAGAACTCTTAAGGATTCCCCTTTGGCAACATTCAGCAAATTTCATGAAGTGCTTGAGCATCTAATTAAATAAAACATGATGGTTTAACCAGTTTATCCATGTGTACATGTTTGTGGAACAAGAAGCCTGGAAAGCATCAGGGATTACAGTTTTTCAGAAGTTTACTTCACTTTTTGGTAAATGAATTGATATCAACAGATCTGTCACTGGTGTCACTGGTTAAAGTGGGTCGCATTAGTGATTGTAATACATGTGAAAATACACCAGTAACCTCTTTTTTGACACTCTATGACATTTGCTTAAAGGCGAACTCTGCTAAATCTCATTCTGTTGGGTTAGGTCCTCTGACACGCTGTTGAATTCGGTGGCCCGGGAGCTCATACCCAGATACTGCTTCAGAAACTCACTGAAACGTTTTTGGTTGTTCCACTTGCGGGCTGACTTACGGATGCCAATGAAGCCACCGTATCTCTTCTGGTACGATCTTCCTGGAGACATCAGCTTCTTGTAGCCGTGCCTCCCTTTGACGAAACCACCAAACCTCTTGGAGAAGCTCAGCCCTACATCTTCCTGTCCCCTCGCTGAGATGTCAGCACCCTTTTCCTCCTGCCCTTCTTCCTCCTCATATTCATCCTCAAGGGACAGGGCATTCTGGGCATTGTAGGCAGTGTTCAGCTGGCTGGCCTGGCTACCCAAATCCCTCTTGTCCACCCCAAATGCCTGGGTCACGTGATCATATCTTTGTAATGCAATGGGCAGCAATAGACCTCCCTCCACTTGTTCTTCCTCCTCTGGAAACAGGACCTCCACCTCCTCTTGAGATCTTTTCCGCATAGGACCAGTGAGGGAGGACACTGATGATGACAGAGCCCTTTGACAGAAGTCCCAGGACAGGGCTGGGGAGATGTTGCCTTCACACTCAATCAGACACACCTAACAGAGACAGACACAATCTTTATTTATTTTCTGGAATCAAACCAGATCCCATAATTTACATTACTGTACAAAGAACATTTTAACTCACAGGTTTACTGTGAGAAACTCTCTGGCAGTGGTCAGCAATTGGTGTGTCAGCAAATGGGCCAAGACTGGCCTGCTGGCATCAGTATCTGGCCCAGCAGATGATTTAACAGATCTGAGCTGATAAATTATTTGCTTGTCTTCACAAAAAAATGACAATTTCATGTTGAGTTCAGAGCTTTTACCCTGAGAAAATAAATCAATTCTTTTGCTAGAATGAACCTAAACTAAATGTGGACAGCCAAGTTTGGGGAGTAAATGTCCTTAAAATAACTATATTCCTATGTTAGGCTCAAAGAAGAAGCGGTCATTCTTAAAATTGAAATGATGCACAATAAATAATAACAGTACAGTAGGTGTATGTGTCTCACACACATTTGTCTTCGTAACAAGCTGGTGATAAAAGACAACGTCCACATTATTGTTAACTTAAGGCAGCAAACGTGCTGATCCCTGCTCTAGGGGTCACCAGTTATAGGTTCAGTATGTAATATTTGTCCACCACTAGTCATTGCCAGTTATTTTGCACATATTCCAGGCAGTCACCTGATGAAGTCATCTTACAGTAGTTGTCTGGCCCCTTGCAGATGTTTTGCAACCAGAAGTTCAGAGGTGTCACGTGCAGCTAGGCTCTTATTAGATGATACCAGATGTAAATCACATCTGGTCATATTTGCTGTATTTTATTGTCTATTTTCCATTTAATCAGGAACATAACTTACAAAATTGATACCATGCACCCCTGAAGTGAAACTAACAATTGAGACGATTACCGCATCAGAAAAATGCTTACCGATGTTATAAATCGAGTTGGAGATAAGCTCCTTTTCCATTAAAGCCAAAATGGTGTTTGTTTTTAAAAGTGTTGTTTTTAAAATATGACCATGCCAATATATTAATAGCATTTAAATGTTTCAGAAGAGAGTGCCTTTGGAGTTTTATCTGACTTGGGTCATAGCTGTGTCCTGATATCTTGTGAGGCAGAATACCGAACCTTTAAATCATATGTTAGTGTCTTATATGGAAACTTCAAAACAAGGGAAAAATAAAAATGAGAGGGACATGTTTATATGTCCACCTATGGGGTTATATTTTCTGTCTGTCAGTCCATCTGTTAGCAGAATTGTTGGCCCACTGAACAGTTTTCAATGCCAATTTCAATTAAGTGCACTCTCTAGTTATACCATATGTTATATATTCTGGTTGCATCTCATAGCTTTTTCACTTCAAGCATACAAAAGCTTTCACTCACATTTTGACCTGACTGTAGAGGAACGGTGCAGGTGTAGCAAACATCACTTACGATGATTTATATCTTGCTTTTTTAAGTGTTTTGTGACAAAAACCTAGAATGTGCATGTCATGTGTTATTCAAAGCCTCTTGTGAGGGTTGTTTGAGTGTAAAGTCCTTAACAGGCAAAGATTGATTGCCTTTCTAGGCCTGACCGTATATATAGTATATATTTTAATGGTCATGCCTCACTGTTTCCGTGGAGTGAGCTAATCTCTGCTCTCCCATTGATTTCTGCAGAATTTATTTGCCTTTCAACCAGGGAGCAGAGATGGAAATAAAAAAAAGAGGAGGAGGTCTGGGGTGTAAAAGGGACAGGCGTCTGTGGATGACATGCAGCAAGACAGTTGTCATTTGTGTGACCTTTAAAATCAAGAGTCAGAGACGGCACAAAATGCTTCAACCATGTGTGCACTTAAACGTTCACTTGATGTTTTGTCAGCCAAACTGCCTGTGACACAGACATGCCACGCAGAGACACAAAAACAACCAGCAGGCACGAGCGCTGAGATGAGACACATCTATCCCCGGGAATCATTTAGCCAAAACAAATTAAAATTCAAAGGCTATTTTGTTTAACTAAGAGATAGTGAGGGAGATGGAGGAGAGAGGACAGGGTTGATACATGGAGGCTGCATGAGGGGAATTCCACTTTATCTGTAATTAAAAGAGCCCCTGGACAGAAACTCTCTTATGAGTGTGTGTATTTATGTGGGAAAGCAGTCCACTTTTGTCTGGGTGGTGCATGATTTTAATTTTAAAAAAGTCATAACTAACAAAAAGAGTCAGTATTGAACATTGTCATGGCGGTTCTTACCTACACACATTGAGATATTTCATTAGGTTTGAAATGAAAGTGCTATAAAAGTGACATTTAAGTTTGATTCTACGTTCTGTTTGAGGGTGTGTGTGTGTGTGTGTGTGTGTGTGTTCCTCACCATGGTGTTGAAATTGAGCTGTTTGGGCAGGATGTTGCTGCAGGACAGACAGTCTGTCTGGCAGTCACTCTGTCCAGGATCACACAGACAGAGCAGCAGCAGAGCCACCACAGTCTTCATGGTCCCACCGTCTGCTGCACAACACGGGACAAATCAAACACACAGGCACAGACGAACAATGTGGTCTTGTGTTATAAATGGCACCGCACAAGAACTAACCTTTATATGTGTGTGTACATAAAGTAAGAAACAGTTCAATCTAAATCCTTTAGGCTTCTTATACTTGTGTTACTAGAATTAGCCCTCAGCAGTTCTACGTCTCCACTGGCCAACAGCGTGCACACAGCATGCATAATCTTGACATAAAAGGAGTTTATTTCTAATGCACTTTTCACAGATAGAAATCAGTTTCACAGCAGACAAAAATGTGCACATAAAACAAGATTTTGGTAAAGTGGACTCAATAAAAATTAGAATTTTAAGAGCAGTGTACATAAATATGAAATTTAAAAAAAAAATCAATAAGAGAATAAGAGCCATTCAACTCAAGCTAAAAGCATGTCTAAACAGATTTATTGTGAATGCTTTCTTAATGGAGTCAGCAGACTCAAGGCCACGTAAAGACAAGGGAAGTGCATTCCTGAGCCGTGGAGCTGCGGCCTGGAAGGACATATGACCTTCCGTCATTCAGGTCATATTCTGTTAATATGAAGTGAATGTTTAAGCCAAATTTGAAAGGATTTTGTTGGGGTGATGATACATTCACTCATTCATCTTCTACCGCTATATCCTCTACATGAGGGTCGCAGGTGCTAATCCCAGTTGTCATAGGACGAAAGGCGGCGTACACCTTGGACAGGTCGCCAGTCCATCACAGGGCCACATTCACTCTCACACTCACACCTATGGTCAATATAGAGTGTCTAATTTGCCTAATCCTCAAATTTGCAGGTTTTTGGGCTCACACACGGGGAGAACATGTAAAACTCCATGCAGAAAGGCCCTTGCTCTGACCGGACATTCAAAAGGCAACAAAGATAAGATAAAATAGTTTTTAATTGTCTTTGCCACTTTTTTCAAAGGTACAACGAAATTGAAGGTGCTGTCGATTCAAATGAGGTATACAAATTTAAGAACAATAAATAGTAAAAATATACATGTAAAATATAAAAGAAAAACAGATTGCACTGGTAAAATATCTCTCCACATGAAAATTGCCCAGTGGGTTTAGGGCCAAGAACAGACTATTTCACATCTGAAGAGTTAAGGGCCATGATTGCCTTTGGATAGAAACTGTTTTTTAGATGGTTTGTCCTGGTTTTCATTGTTCTATATCTATTCTCTTGCAAAGGTATGTGCAGTCAAAGAGGTTCTTGACCTTTGACTAACCAAATTCCTCAAGATGTTCTTGGGATAACATGCTCACAAGAATGGCACTCAGCTATACAGGCAGTAAACCTGAATACATGATGCTTTAGAGGCACAAAAAGGTCCAACACAGAGGAAAATTAGTTGATGAAAAGCGAAAAAAAAAAAAGTGAGAGGAAGGGGGACATAAAATTACTCAAAACATGTTTTGTTTTGTTTTTGTGAAAGGGAATAAAGCAGACAAAGACGTGTGGCTATTCTGGTGGGAACAGCCCAGTCTGCTGAGTGTGATGTCAGAAACAACCAGAGTTTTCATCTCATTAAATAAACTCATTAACTGCTTTAATTGATGCCTCGATTAAGGCCTCAGGCAATAGACTGAGTCACTGTTTGTTGCTGCCAAACACCCACTCAAACTCACATGCTCAGTCATCATGCACACACATACTCTCACACAATGTGTACGCTCGCTATACTGCAATTGGTAGACACTTTGACACACACACACACACACACACACACACACACACACACTGCAGCTTGTCATTGTCTGATAAACTGATGAAGCAGAGCACAGTTTCCCTTTAATAATGTTACGCAAATGTTTTTAAAAAATGTATTCAGGATAATTAAATTGTAACTCCACTACTCCGCTGCATTTTAATCTCTAGCTCCTCTGCATAAATAATATAAGTAATAAAAAACAAAGGTGGAAACATGTGTCTATATCTATTTCTAGGAAAGAGAATAGGACACAGGCGTCTGTAGATGACATGCAGCATAGGACATAATCATTTTCAGCATTCGCTAATAAGTCATATACACACACACACCTGTGTTCTCTGTGTGTGCCAGTTTGTGGGAACTAAATGAAACAGACTAATGTATACTAAGTGTGTACACAGGCACAGCACCGCCTTCAGCTAAATACTAATATCAATATTTTAAATGTTTTGCACACATATTTCATGCTACCAGTCGGTATCAGAATTCACCTAAACGCCAAACAGAGAGAGAGAATTTTGGTAAATGTCACTGGCAAAAAGTGCCAAGCACCACACAAAATACAAACAATATCTTTTTTATGATTTTTAGCTATCTATATAAGCCCTGTGACACTAGGTTATTTTTCTTTGTTCCTATTTATGCTGCACACGCTTCAAACAGTTGTCAAGTTGTTGTTTACACGTATTAAACACGCAATTTATTTCATCTTCAAAAAAAACATATATATAAATATATATACACTTTACAAATAATCATGAACAATATCTCATGTTCAACCCTGTTTATACTGTAAATATCAAGCCCATACTGTACATAATCCGGCAGCTTAATGTCTATCATGTACATTCTATGTTTTATCTTATTGGTAATATTTTCCTATATTGTACATTCACAGATGTGAAAATGCATGTTTATTATTTATTATATTATCTTATCTTATATTATAAAAATAATACACACAAACCTTTTAACGGAAAGAAATCTCTGGCAGAACCAGAACTCAAAGATGTGC
This sequence comes from Solea senegalensis, assembly GCF_019176455.1. Classification (NCBI taxonomy): domain Eukaryota; kingdom Metazoa; phylum Chordata; class Actinopteri; order Pleuronectiformes; family Soleidae; genus Solea; species Solea senegalensis. Next base: position 17,362,939 of record NC_058027.1, read on the forward strand.
AGCCGTCTGCCTCGACTGGTTGGGGTTAAAGGAAAATAGGGGACAGAGGAGAGGAGGGGGACAAAAAGTAGGGGAGAGAAGGAACAACAAGGAGAGATGTGAGACAGAGAGACAGGGATATGTTGATTTTTTAACAAATCAACGTATTATCAACAGTCAAACAATACAACAAGTATGTTAAAATAAGGGAGAAAACAAGAGAAAGAGAGAACATGAACCATAAAACACACAGGAACAACAGCGATAGAGCAAAAGAACAAAACAATACAACAATAACATTGACTTGACTTGAGTTATGGTTATGTTAAATGATTAAAGCGCCTTTGATAAAAATGAGCAGGGCTTTTCACCGATCAATCTTCTCAGCAATCGTTTACGGACATCCATCAGATTCTCTCGAGAGCCTTCGAAACCTAATTAATTAACTGATTAAACACAAAATAAACCAGCTAATTAAGTCATTACTGTCTGTGCTGTACCGAGGTGCTGCTGATGGACGCTTTACGGCCCTGTGTATGATGAATGAGACCATCTTTCACATACATAAGAAACATGTCCATACGTTTTATTACAATTCAAGATTTGCAGCTAAGGTAGATAAGTGAAATTATATGGGTTTTTTTTTAGAACCTCAGCATCAACATCTGTAGTTTGTTCCTTAGAAAATAGCTTTGTAAGTTGAGTTAAAAAAAAACACACGCATACACAATAATTTCAATATGGCTGAATAAAAAGTAGTATCAGTCAACCATGAAGTCAGTGCATGTAACGTTAACAACATATTTTAGTAGTGGTTCCTGTCTGATTCACTCTCCTCATCCAACATCTCTTATCAGCTCCTTGCACCATTATTTTCCTCAGTTATTGCCCTTTTCTAATCATGGAGAGGGAGAATAAAATAAATTACTCCCAGTCGAAGAGCGACTTAGAGCAGGATTATTTGCACATGGTTGAACAGGAGACTGTGTGCATCTGGTATTTTTCAAGACCTTTAGTAGCTAAGCTGCAGATTATTTCATAAGCTTAATGTTAAAACTAATATTTTCACATGCAAATCAGTCCCCCGTGAAGTTTTGGCTGGAAGTTTTTTTCTGACTTTTTTCTGTGGAATGGAATTGTATTAATGTGATGGAAATGCAATGTCTACAAAATACAATTTTATTTTTTTTTAGATATTAATACACGCTAAATATCAAGCTGCATAGTTAAATATGACATCCTAAAGATGAAGGTTTTCAATCCTTAAAATATTAAAATAAATCAAATAATGAATAATTACACAGTAGATTTATAGAGAGAGAATTAGACTGAACTAAAGTCGTTAGGTTTGTTAGTTGATTAGCTTTTAATTAATTAAACAATTTATCACCTTCTGTCTGGAGCCAGATGGCAGACTATTAATCTGTCAAAAAAGCCACTGTGATTGACAACCTTTCATGGATCCAGTTAAAATACATTGAGCTTTTTGATACACTTATTGACAACTAACTAGGGGGAAAATGACAGTGTTGGCATGTATTTGATACCTTTCAGGACAGTAGATCTATTCTACCAATGGTTTTGATTTAAAATGTCAAATGTAAATGATATTTATCCAAACTAACTGATCTGTCACTGCCTTTTTTCTCACCCACTTCATCCTCTCCTGACGTCGTTCTCAGTCACACACACAAATGAAATGTGACAAAACTACTGCATAATAAGAATTTTGAATGTCATTAAATCAACTGTCAAATGTTTGAATCAAAATGTTAATAAACATACAGGTAAAGAGCTAAATTGTACTTTAATTGATGTTTTTCTTTTTAAATGTGATATGTTTATTATGGTAACACCTACCCTCTTAAAATCATACAAAATCATACTTTTCTTTCCCAAAAACATGGTTTACTTTAGTTGATAAACAGTGTAGACAACCCAGAATAAACCTTTATATGAAGCCTTTGTTCTTTTACACCAGTGCGTGATATGGAGGTCGATTATACGTAAAAGTCTTTAAAGGCAGACATGCTGAACTGAATCTTCCTAATGCTTAAAATAACCTAATCTAAATTAATGGTTGAGAGGTGTGATTGCACCCACTTACACAGGCATGTAAATCAATTTTATCTTCGTCTCAAATTGATTTTTTAAAAACTATGCTTTGAGATGAAGTGCAGCGCTGTAAAAAATATTACTTTTCTATTCCACTTGCATTTGTATGATTTAACAAAACTGAGAACTTGATGTATTATTCCAGACTCTCTTAGTTCAGACAGTTGTCTTTGGACTGTTTGTTGCTCTTTCTGTTTTCCTTACCCTGGGTTTCTGGTTTGTTGTGTCTGGTTTTCTGTTCCTTGTTTCCTGTTTTATTTTGAAGTTTTTTCCTTGTGTGCACCTTGTCGAGTTTTGCTTCCTGTCCTGTCTTCCCTGTTGATTGTCTAATTTGTTTCACCTGTGTCTTGTTAGTTTCACCGGTGTATGATTGTCACTGTTGGTTCCTTGTTGTCACTGTTGCGTTTTGTTTTTTTGGTTTGAGTTTTACCTTTTTATTATTTTTATTTATTAAAGATTATTTTGTTCATTTTTGGAAACTGCATGTTGGGTCCTCCATATGTCATACCAACTCAAACCAAGCAGGAGTAACCTATGGCTGCATTCCAAGTGAGTCTGCAAGGCTCACTAATACTTCCAAAGACTACAGACTACAAAAATTATTAATGTTCTTTGTTAAACCTGTGCCTTTTCTGCTATTACAGGCTAAAATTAATTTAGTAATATACCAAAGAACCATTGTCTCTGACATGATTACAGTCAAATGATACATACCTTTAAAAGCAGGATGCAATGTTGCCAAAAAAGCTTAGTTGGAAGAACAGTTTAAAGATGGAACAGCTGCTACTTGTTGTCTGATGAAATTGCCAATGACCCCAGAGAGCAAAGCCCAATAAAGCCTTGATAGTGTGAAACATATTTGTAATCACCATATTTTGTGAGACAAAAATGGAACGCTGTGACTCAACAAATCAACAGAACACAAATGTCAGTTACTGATTTAGTGGCTAAAAAAAGAAACACCAGGCTTTTCATATTTGCAACAATTACTATATTGGCACAAACAGAAATGGTGTACATTACTTGTGTACTCGCATTAAGACTGACAAGGATAGTGACCTGCAGTGCATTAAAGCTATCAAAATGGTATGAAATATGTCCCACTTTAAATGGGTGACATCTTGGCCATGTTATCGAAGGAGAGTTACCACCAGCAAACTATACCTTCAAATCATAAAGACTGTAAATACAGGTCACCTCCATACCACTATGGTATGTGTTTTCATTTAAAAACATCATTTTCTGTAGCAAAATACTAATTAAAATAGTAAAACCTGAAAGGCAAAATCCCACATTAAATTATTTATTTAAAAGTGATTTTTATTTATCATAGTTCTTCAATAGAAAAAATATATATACAAAGACATCTGAATTCTCAGTGTTTTCTCAGAAAGCTTATTCACACCCTCTTACCTTACAAAATATTGTTTTCTTTTTTCAAAAACACAGTTAATTTAAATGGTTAACATGATTTAATTAAACGACAGCTCTGTCAAAACAGTTGGCCTTGATGGTCAGCTCATATTAAATAATCTATCTTGATTTGATAAGTATGAAGAATGATTTTATTGATCCAGACAGTAATAGTGTTATTGGCAGAAAAAGGCTTAATGTCCCTACTCTTGGTCATGACAGACAGACAGACAGACAGACAGACGACTTTATTAATCCCTTTGGGAGGTTCCCTCGGGGAAATTAACAGCTCCAGCATCCATACACAGCACTGTTAAAAATAGAGAATAGAATAAAATAAGATAGGAATAGAAATAAAAATATAAAAATAACAATGAAAGTGACCCATGCTATATATATGTATGTATACCTACATACACACAACACATGTATACATATATACATACACACATACATACATATGCATACATACACATACATACATACATATACACACATATATATATATATATATACATATACACACACACATAGGTACACACACACCTAGAGTTACCCCGTAATGCAGGGTTTTATTGCACATGTCTATGGTTTTATTGCACATTATGTTATTGTTGTGGTTGTTGTTTGTTTAGTTCGTACCGGTTTTTTTATTTTTTTATTTGTTTGCCCTCCTCCCCCCCAGTGAGGAGTTGTACAGTTTGATGGCCCGGGGGACAAACGAGTCCCCCAGCTGTTGGTCCTGTAAATGCACATCATGCACACAGATGTGTGTCCCCAGTTGTGTGTCCACAGGTGTGTGTGCACAGTGTTGGAGTTCTGACATATTTCCGCCCAGAAGAAACCTTTAGATGAAGCCTATGTGCTTTTCCACCACACTCACTGTCAGCCAGGCTGTGTACGGCAGTCGATTATCTGTTAAAGCCTTTACCGGCAGACGCACTGCACTAAATCAATTTCTCTTCTCAATGCTTCGAATAACCTGAGGTCAATTAGTGTTGGAGAGGTGTGCTTGCACCCACTTACAGAGGCATGTAAAGTAAATCAATCAGAGTAGTTTAGGATTTTTCCAAATGACAGCTCGGAAACAGTCTCACTTGCCCCGGAGTGGCTGGCTGCATAAACAATAAACTGTGCCTCCTCTGTGTTTAAGTGCATGGGACATTATCCAAATTAAAATGGACCCTGGCTACGTGCTGAATGACACTGACACTTTTTTTTTCTCATCATAGGTTCATCTCATCACGCTACTGTATGTCCGTGTGTTTTAGTTTTTGATACGTTTGGTTGCATTGGAATGGGGATGGATTAGCAGCTGAGCCTGACTCATGATTGGTCGAGCAGGCAGGTGGACAATTGCAAGTCACGATCACAGAGATGACTGTCAGTGATGCGGGCTTTGCAGCCCCTCTGCTGCTCATGGTTAATTTAAACTACTATACTTTCCGCCAATTGGGTGGAATTGTAGATGTCAGAAATCTCTCTTTGTCTTGAAATTACAACATCAGGGCTAATGTGTTTTTTTCCAGCTTGGCTGCTTAAATTATCCAATTAGCTTGGAGGTATAGTGTCATCCCCTGAGCCTGCCTAGAATGTGCTGTCACACACAACGAGGATCTTGAAACAACGATTCGTCTTCTAGGTTCATTATAAAAGAGCCCAACATGTGTCTTTTAGGATGGCCACATATATGGGAAAATGCTTCTTAGTCAAAGAGCCTGAGAAATCTTTCTTCTCTGGTACTTTCCTGATATCACTGACCATTCGTGTTCTCAACAGCACAATAAAGAATGTATTTCATCGCTCTCATCTTCTCTGCCACAGAACATAATGACACTAATATATGACAGGTGTCATGTCTCCTTGTTGACATGGGAAAAGAGGATCAGCAAGGAGAAAAGAAGAGGCATCTGTGAAATCCTCCCAGCACAATAGGATGGACGAGGACCACGCTGCGTTTGGAACATTGTATGTCGGGATTAACTCCACACATTCACAGCCAGTTTAGAGCATCCACCAGGAGATGTGCACAACAAACACCATGCTTGTATGAGCCATGATTCAATGCTCCTTATCCTCCTTTTATTTTATTTTTTTCCCCCTGCCTGCTTTTGAATGAGAATGTTTCCCTGGGGTCAAGGAAGTTTATCCATAAAACTAATGAAGTGTGAGTTGTAGAGAAAAGCCAACAATAATCACCAACACTGAGGAGGATATGAGCCAATTTAAAAATGATTCTCAGTCCATGAGCCGTGGAATGATTAAAGTGTTCTTAACGTTTGGGGCTTCAAGTGAAGGTTAATGTTGGAACGAACTGACAAGCTATTCTATGTGGAATTGTTTTTTAATTTCTTATTTTAGTTTTTTTGCTTTCATGTACAAGGTCCTCTCAGTTTACCTCCTGTCACCATATACCTCAAATCACTTAGAGATTGAATTTCAAGAAAATTGAACTGTTTCCTTCAAGCCTAACTTGTCTTTGTCTGACAATGAAGCAGAAAAGGAACCTTGCCATTTGTCCCTGAAGGTCTCTAACTCTCTCTCTGCTCCACTTGTAAGTCCTGCACAATTCAGTCTCAGCCTGATCTGCAGCTCTTCATCAGTGTCTGCTACATGTTTAAGGTAGAATAAACCTTAAACATAAATACTTTCATCAGGAAATGTTTGGAGGACACTCTGTTGTAGCTTCTTTCAAATCATTTAGTTTGAACTGTGTTGACGGAGCGTCTACCAAGGTCAAATGCAAGAAGAGCCCCGAGACAAACAGGTGCACTACATCATTCGATGTAAACAAATACATTAATATAAAGGTCACATTAAAAACATGTTACTTTTTGTAATGAGTTTTACATGTAGATGCCTGAGGGCATGACATTAATATTAGCACATAGACTGCTACACTACATATATATATATATATATATATATATTATATATATACCACCATCACGACTAATATTATTCATCCTGAATTAAATATCCAGATGTTATGTTATGCAATAAAATAATCAATACATTTATAAATAATACGTGATTGAATAAACTTGATAAATCACGCACATCCATCAATGACACCAGTCTCACTGTGAGTGTGTTTCACTAAAGCCAATTAACTGACTGTTTTTTATTTGTTTGCTTTGTTTTTCAAAATCAAACTAAATGACAGCTTTTTGACGCCTGTTATTCAAGTAATAATTTAGTTTTATAGTTGTTTTGAAAAAGTAAATCAAAATAGAGAGGCAAAGACTATTTAGAATCTAATAATAATTCCCTGATGAATTAGGCCTGGGGAAAGTGTGACCCTTATTAACCTGCATGCAGTAACCTAATTACCTTTGATTCCTCCGTCTTTAGCTTCACTGTCAACAGCAGCTTTTAGAGAGGACTCCCCCCTCCCTCCTTTCGTGAAACCCACTGGAGCACAGCAGTAAATCGGGTGCTAATAATTCATGACCTGATCAAGAGTAGCAATGTTATGACATTTCTCTCTTTAACAAACTTCAGCACACAGTGACCAAGGCTACCCTCAGATTACCAACCAGATTTTTCAAATGTGGTTTATGACAGATGAGAATTATAAGGATTCACACTCTCAACTTCAAATGTCTTGCCTCTCAAATGTGCACAAATACAATTGTCCATGCGTCTTCAGCAACAGTGGAAAACGTCATATGTGTGAGACCACTTGGTACTAATTACTAGTATTAGTATAAAATAAGATAAGCTATACAAGATGTACATTTGTGGATCTCCAATAGGTACAATTTAGTAGTGAATGTTCAGGGGCTCTTTAGCCCGAGAGGATCATACTTCTTCTGCAGTGCAGGTCAATGACGTCAATGCTCTGTGGATGCAAATCGGCAAAAAGCCACATGGATTCCAATATGACCACTCACTCATGTCGCATGGCCACATACCATATCTGATCTAGGAAAACCAAAGTGACCCAGATCTGATTTGCAAATCAGAATTGGTGATCAGAAAAATCTGATATTTAGTTACTTCAGCCAGGTAATCTGAACATAGCTTAAATCAAACTGTGATGGAGCTTCCTTACCTCATGCTCATTGGGATTTTATTTTACATTACATCACTGTGACAACCAGTCGTGTGGTCACTCAAAAGAATCTGAACTCCAGTTTTGCAGACGTCAGATTGTAACCAGGCACCTATTGGACAATGCCAGCTGTCAATCACACTGGTGTCCACTCGTATTGTCAGTTTGTCACAAAATCAACATTGTGTGCTATTAAAGAAGACCCAAATCTCCTTGTGTATAGGCTAATTTTAAAGTTAGCTTTAAAATTCAGTTTAAACTGAGTTATTTTTGCACCCAGTGACGTGACCCCCAAGTGGCTTTACAATGGGTTTTTTTTTCTCCTGTTTGGCCTCAGGAAAAAAACAGAAAACTGCATGTTTTTAGGTCTATGACTGAATGAATGAATATTTGAAACTTTAAGAGTCAGTGAAGTGCAGCTGCTCCTTCAGATGCTGTGCATGAATCACAGGATCAGTATTTAGATTAATTAGAATGACATGACTAATGGACTTGACCTATTCCGTGTGATTTATCCACCTGTTTGTCACAAAGGTCAAAAGTTTGAAATCTTTTTTTATCAGCATCTTTACAGGCACTCAGCCACATGCAGCTCAGGGTTCAAAAGGTCCCGGTGAGAATTAGCGACAATAGCAGATGCAATTATCGCACGCAGCTGTGGCAGGTGGACTGATGGAGACAAAGACAGATATTTGATAACAAAGCTTCACTCTTAAAGAGGTTTGACAAATGCTTACTAACAGGAAACAATTATTCCTCCTTTAGTCCAATCAATTCTCTCAGTTGTATATTTACTTTTTTTTTTTATTTACCTTTTAATTGGATTCTCTCATATAGTAGGCTCTGTATATTCAACTAGCTTTGTTTCATTGACAATAGAGAGTTACTTAATAAGACATGCAAAGTGTATCCTGTTTTCTGGTTTGACACAAATAGATTCTGTCTAGTCTTTCTTTCCTAATAGTGAATTTGACAAAAATCTGTTATTATTTATACAAGAGAAGCATCAAACATTCTGTATCAAAGGTCAGAGGTCAAGTCATTTACTTTCCTTCCCCTCCACCTTTCTCCATCTCAGGTTCTTCTTACCTGTGTTGGTGAGAGCTTGTCGGTGTTTATGGGGATCCCTCTGGGCGAGTTGAGATTTGTCAGTGTACGTTTCCCTCCCTTGGTCTCAGCGTGGCTTTCTGACTACGTGGAGGCTGGAGTCAGCTTCTCTTATACGATCCCACCCCTCCCCTTCAACCTCCTTGTGTGATTCTCTCTCCCTTTCAAAACTCCTTCTTTCATCACAGAGAGAGTAAGACAGGGAGGGAGGGACTAAAATCAGGAAGAAGCAAGAAGATGGGTGAAGGCACTGACAGGGAGTGGGTGAGGACAGTGGGAGAGAAGGGAGGAGGGTGGCAGGATGGAGGCAAAGTTGGGAGAAAGGATTGGAAGTAGTGAAGTGGTGAGAGGAGATAATGAGGGGAAATTGTAGGATAAAAAAAAATTACAAGGGGACTAAAAAATATTTCCAAAGACAGACAGAGACAGAGGAGGGAGGAGAGGAAGAGGGAGGTTCTACCTATCTGTCGTGGTGGGTGGTATGTTTTGCATCAAGCTGTCTGTCTGTCACAATGATAATTCAGGGCAATTTTTAAATTATATTAACTTCAATTAAATATAAATACAGAATGTAAATAGACATTTCTATTGTTTTATTATTGTTGTTTCCACTTTTGTTCACCTTATTTTATACATTGCACCACATTTTTGTTATTGCACTACAATTTTTTTTCCAATTTATTCCTTTTTTAGTTCTATTTCTATTTGATTATGTTGTATTTCAATTCAATGTCCTTTAACTGCTGCTACATGTGAATTTGCCCAGTGAAGGATAAATAAATTCTAATCTAATCTAATTAAAAAAAAAATACATAGACAAGTTGGGTTTTTTTGCTGTAAATTAACATTTTATAAAACTATATATTCGATTCCATTGTATAAACAATTTTTATGAGACTTGTTTGAATGAGTCGTTACCTTGTATGTATATGTATCTTGAATGTAGAAATTCTCACATAGAAGGTCTGAGAGACAACTGAATGTTTGAATGTTCAACATGTAAGTGTGGCATGACAATCTGACAACAAACAAACAAAGGGGAAACAGAAATACTACAGGGAGAGAAGATAACAAGGCACAGGTGGGACTGATTAGGGCAGGTGAGTGCAATCAAGGGACTGTGAAGTTAAGTGACCTAAAACAAAGGCAATGTGACGTCAAAATAGGACAGGAGGAACAACACACTTGATAATGACAACAAAGGTATCGTAGCTGAGACCTGAGATGTGACAACCGATGTAAATATAGTCAAATTGGTCAACCGCGACCCTCATGTGCAGGATAAAGCGGTAGAAGATGGCCAAACTTGTCTTTTAATCATTACATGTTATCTAACTGAATTTATCCAAACATGCTCTAAAGCTCATTATTCCAAGTAACTATTCCTAAATATTATGGTTCCAAATCTTAGTACTATAAACTGTATAAAAAAATAAAAATCATATTATCATATTAAGTGATGCTCTGAGGAGAGGCTGTACGACATGTAGCTGTCACTCCTCCACCACTGCTGTGGGAGTGATAGTCAGATGTCCACCAACCTCCCATCTTTGCTGTGGCAGGACTATATTACTGTCATTCTGCTCACAAACAAATATCACCATTGGATTCAAGAGTTTGTTGTCCAGGAATTATTAACAAGTCGGACGTGTCCTGTCTCTCTCTGATTAGAGTTACTTTACTTGTGCATTTAGAGATGGCAGGAAACGAAACAGGAAGAAAAGACACAAACTAGGGAGAGAAAGAACAAGATTAATGGCATGTAATGAAGTCATATTCATACCCTGAGTGTGAGAGAGTGAATGTGAGAGAGTGAGTGCACCACAGGAATTCCCCCAGCAGTCTTGGTCTATAGCAGCATAACAATAAGTGTCGTCAAAAGTGTCAAACTTTTCCTTCAGGTTCTGGTTTCATGTTGTTATTGGCAGCATCTTATAAATGATGAGGCAGGAGGACATTAAAAACAAACGTCACCGCCACCAAACTGCGGAAACTGTTGTCATGACAGGATGGTTGTAGCAGTAGAAGAGGCGGCCCTCTGGAGGTCAATAGGCTATTACTGTGTTCGACTCATCTAGTCAGTGGTTCATTAGGAGATAACAAAAGGCAGACAGAAGCTTGCTGAGATAATCCAAAAGACTGTCCTCCAGCCAAGATGTCTCAGGTTCACTTGTCTAACGTGTCTGTCCAGCCACAGTCAAAGTTTGGCGCTATTCATGGTTGGAGTTAAACAGAAGGTTCATACAACACGACCAGATAGGTGATCATTTAATCTGGCATCACTGTGGTGATTGTGCTTCACTGTTTGGAAATCACAATGATAAAAATTAAATAATAAATGGTGATAAACAAAAGAGGTTTGCAATTGGCAATTTACCTTCACTCGAGAGTGGAGAAAGTAGTATCTTATCTCTACTCTCATAAGTCTGGCGTGGCAAGGAATATTTCTTCTCCAGCCTCAGATAAAAGGCTAGTCCATTGCAGAGTGTCTCCCGCTACACCTCTCCTCATGCTGTGTGGTAAGCACAGAGGCAGTATAGGCACCATATTTTCATGTCTTTGGTCTTGATGTCTTGACTCAACTCAGGAAAAAATTTGCTCACACAAATCAAATTAACAGAATCATATGTAATAATAATAAAAGCATTAGACAAATGCTTTTATCTCCGTCAGATCAAAACTCCTTCATCTTCAGAGACCAATGTAAAGAAGGAAATAAGCTTCAGCTGCACAATCATGATGTGCATCACGATGGCGACTCATTAGCCATGTCTCATCATTATGGGGTAAAACACGTAATGCTAATATTGTGGATCATACTGCGTCGTCCACTCCTACAGCCAAACATTACCACAGAGAAATGTGCTTTCTAAAGAAGAAGACAATGGAGTTTCCATAAAACATTGACTGAAAGAAGGACTTGGAGACTGTAAGACACGTCAGTGTATCCGATCTCAGGGTCCGATCCATGAAGCAGATTTTCCTCCACCAAATGAATCAGTGTCATTAGTTAAATGCTCATTAGGACTTTTCCTGTGGGAAATGGCTGATAGCTAAATAGTAAATTATAGAGAGATGCTAATTTTAGTCAACTTCAAGACAACAATCACAGCAAAGACACAAACAGTATCATTTACAGCACAACTGTGTGCATTGTGGTTGCATTAGGTATTTACACAAATACAAATTCAGTATATGGGAGAATGAGCAGTTTACAAACCTCAATTTCGCGGAGAAGGCTGTCAATGGGAAAAGAGTGGAGCAAACATTTTTTTAAAGATAATACAGACTTGAGCAGGGGTAGATTTTATTATTAAATGGCTAAAAATGGCTAAAATATTTCCTTGTGTGCTCTCGCTGGCAGCCATGTTTTCATTGACAGTGAGCATGTCTGTCTTGTCTGGCAGGACTGACAACACTTGAAAAAAAACCTGCACTGTCCTTTTAAACACATACATCATATACATTGTTGTTTGTGTGGTAGTTAATTTGTCAATTAATATGTCCATGCGTCCATCAGTGTGTTCCAGTTTTGATGTTCCAGAACATGAATGAACATGAAAAGCATCTTTTTAAGTGAGTGAGCTAAAAATCAGTCAAATAAACCCTCATAATGAGGGGAAAAAAACCAAAAAACCTTTAAGCCACAAAGTATATGGGGCATTGTTAGTTTGATATGTCACTCCATACTTTGCAGCATCAAGCCTCAAATCTTTTTCATCTTTATTTTTCTAAAATGTCCTTATCATATTCTGTGTACACACTGTAATATTTAGAAATGCATTGTTTTTCTGCCGTGCTCTTTTTACCAGTTATGGAGAGGACAGGAGGAGGTTGCCAGTTTGTTGGGAGGAGATAACAGGGCCTTATCTTCTCCCTGCCAGGCGTTGAGAGGTCCGATCCAATCGAGACCTGGTTTGAAAGAATTCATTGACTTTTACAGCCGAGCTTAAGTAAAAAGTAAGTTTCAGACAAAACATAGATGTTGACGGAGGGTTAAGAATTAAATTACATGTCATCTTGTTTTTGTGGAAAATGGCCTTGATAGAGTGACGAAAGAATTGACACAAAGACAACACCACCAAAAGTTCATAGTAAGTTAAAAGAAAGACAAGGTCTATTCATTTATCTACACTGAGGGTCACAGAGAGGGCTGCAACCATTTCCAACTGACAATGGGTGAGAGACAGGATGCACTAGACTGGACAGGATTCCCATTCCATCACAGGGAAAAATGACTTGTTCAAGTCATGCCCTTGAACTACTGATGTGATTGCCATCTTGACGTGATAGCAAGTCGTCTTTATTCAAGATATTTGTCACACAGGTGGTATATCTCAGTTGTATGAGTCAAGTCATGTATACAGCACACACATGAACAATTCAAAATGACAAAATAATAAACAAATAATGAAATCAATCACTGCCTGCAGAGTCATTGTTTTGCATTTGAGTTATATTTTAAGTCTGATTAATCATATCAGCATAATTATAATCACAACAGATTATGCTGTCGAAGCTGCTGCTGTTGTTGATAACATTATTACACAATAAAAAGAAATAATGTCTTTGCATAAACTAGTCTGGCAGTACTTCAATAAAACAGCCATACATCCATCTCTTCCCCTCTCCCCTCTGTTCGTCCCTGTTTTCTTTCCTCCACCTCTCCTCTATCTGTGTTTCTCTCTCTCTCTATGTTATTGTAAGGTCTCTGCCTCACTTGAGATGAAGAGTGTTGTGATTTGGAACCATTATTGAAATGAAAATTGAAATGAATATTGCACAGGGTAGTTTACACAAAGTGCAATCCAGTGCAACACAGAAAGTGTACAGGACTTGTCTCTGCAACAGTCTTGAACTTTTCATCCTCTCATCTCAAGGTTGTTGTTGCCGGTGTGGGGGTGTTGCGAGCGACCACACTGTGTCCAACAACCTATGTGGACCAAATGTCACAGATGTGATTCATTCAGGAGGCGTGAGACCTTATCATTACCGTACTCTCTGAGATGCCACAAAGGTTAGTGTGACTTCCCCCTTCCTCTGCACTGCAGACATCTAAGTGAAGTGCTGTATGTTAAGGTTAATGGTCATCCTAAAATAATAATCGTTATACAGTTGTTGTTACAAGACAATATTGTCTACTAACGTATTTCCAATTTTTTATATTTTGTGATTAGATTTTCTCTTGTGTATCTACCGTATTTCATTCTCAATGATCATTTGTGTAATTCAAGAGTGTTTTAGTTTGTAGAATTAAAACAACATTGGTGGCTTTTCATTTCCAATGTTAGAGGAATGGAATTCAGATTAACTGGTGAAGAAACAGAATAAGTTCTCCCTGTGTGTCTGGGTGGGTTTTCTCTGGGTTCTCCGGGTTCCCCCCACAGTCCAGAAAACTTGCAGATTTGGGAATTCAGCAAATTGGACACTCTCAATTGACCATATGTGTGAATGTGAGAGTGGATGGTTGTTTGTCTCTATGTGGCCCTGTGATGGACTGACGATCTCTCCGGGTGTACCCTGCCTTTAGCCCTATGTCAGCTGGGATTGGCTCCAGCACCCCCGCGACCCTCATGTGGATAAAGTGGTAGAAAATGGACGGATACCACATATACCACATTAAAAGTTTCCTATTGTTACGTGTAGCCTTGAATCCCCAGTGAACCAAGAGTTTGTGGAAACAAGGTGTGTCTCAGAGTAGCACACAGAACAAGCAGAGCAGTAATTTAAAGGCACTAAAGATACTTTTTTTCTGATAGTTTCTCAGCAGTTACAATCTTTGCCTCTGCAGTGAGTGATAGAAACACTTATGGAAGGAAAACACATCTGCTGCAGCTTTGTGACACATACAGAGAGTGAGAGAGAGAGAGAAAGAGAGAGAGAGTTGCTGTCTGCACAAGTCACGACTAGGAGGATTAAGAGAAAACTTTCTAATGGGTGCTACGTGGTGTTTTCAACCAAGGAGGTGGGCAGTGACATCAGACTTTCCCCGCTCCCCATGTGAGCCTGCAGAGCCTTTTGAAAGGACGACTGCCGCTGTCTCACTGTCTCCATTTGCGAGTGTATCTGTGATGCTTCTGCCTTCCCTCAACAACACATCACTCTATGTGCAGCACAGGAGTGTCACCACAGACACAAAAAACTAAATACTGACAAACAGAGAGACTCATGTGGAGCATTGTGTGTGAACTCATTTGACAATATTTATTTAGGTACACACCGCAGTTTGAACATTGGAATAGAATTAAAGGTTATAAGTTGAATGATTACAATAGGATTCATCTTGTTTCCTCTTCTATTTCAGTACATTCAAAAATAGTTCATTGAAACCCAGCATTTCTTAGATTCTGATCATGTAATTATGATGACAAAGGAGATCGCTGCTAGTCTTTCCTGCTCTCGTAACTGCGACTGCTTCCTTTAGGAGACGTTGTCAGGGCTAAAACCAATTAAGCTTGAAGCCTACCTCCACCACGGCGGCTGATTTATCAGCCACTCAGAGCCACACAGTGATCGCCACATCAGCTAGACCTCGTGAGCAAATGACTGAATAAATGTATTTCTCCGTCACTGTCTTGTGATCCACTGTTTCCATCGGGTTTAACGATGACAGAGGGCTGGGATGTAAATTCAGTGCAATACCGGTAAGTCATAGCAGGGAGTCATCAGCTGCTCATTGGTCAACGCATCAATAATCTAGCCATCAGCTGTTCAATAGAACAGCGAAGGAGAAAACAAGATAAGTAGAAGAAGGAGGAGGCCCAGGCAGAGGGCGATATTTAACATCCCATGATTAATAGCCTCACAGACACATCTGGGATTTCTCAATCAAATGAACTGGGGTGTGTGCTATCCCCTCCCCAGTGCTTTTTTTATCCAAATGGAGACAGATTAGTCACAGAGGAGAGGAGGAGGTACAGGGTGGCATTCTGACCAGGCACGACACAAATACGCAAATCCAACAGCAAAGGAACATGTAACTCCTACAGTAATTTAATACGGATTTGGTCCCTCTTTTTCCAGCTGCAAGAGCTTCCACAATTGTTGGAAGACTTGATGTTGGACAAGAAGGCCTGGTTCCTAATATTTGTTCCATCCCATAGGTGCTCGACAGGGTTTAGGTCAGGCCTCTGTGCTGGCCAGTTAAGTTCTTTCATACCAAACTCGTCAAACCATGTCTTAATAGCATTGTGCGCTGGGGCACAGACATGTTGAAATAGAAATTGTTGCCAGAAAATATGTTGGTATGTTGAAGCGTTAAGACTGTCCTTCACTGGAGATAAGGGGTCTAGAGCCCTCATTACTTAACTTAAGGTGTGGCCAAATACTTTTGTCCATATAGTGTATTTGTAATGATGATGCCATCATGAAGGTCAGAGGCATCATTCCCAGATTTAAAGGAGGGGGGAGGATAGTTGAAAGGAAAGTGTACATTTCAGAAGCCAGGAGGAGGAGACCATAATATTGAGTAGAATGGAAAAGGAAAACCTTGATGAAAAGGGGCACTAATAGAGGTCAGAATCATTAGCTAAGAAATCTGGACTTGGGGCATCAGACCAAAACATCAGAGACAGAGTAACACCCAACCCAGTGTTTGTAGATTTATTCCAGCAGAGGGTCTGTCTTAACCAAGATGAGAAAAGTAATTCAAGGACAGCTGGATCAGCAGAACTGCAGGAATATTTAATACCAGACGTTTAAAACAGCAAATGGTTTATTGCCGCACATCTCAGCATATTATAATAATAATGTGAAAAACACTCACAGACACACACACTCATGAGTCTATTTTCACTGCTGCAGGCTTTATCTAAGAGAGGAAGTGATTGGTGTTCAGCAGAGCGGAGAACAGAAACAGTCTGTTATCTAGTGTTCCCTGGATGCCTCACTGTGTCTCGCACACACACACACAGACACACACACACACACACACACACACACACACACACACACCAACTGACTTATAGTTATGCACAGCTCACACATGTATCCAGCTCACTGCTTTAGGTAAGATCCTCAATAATCCTATAAACCAAAGCTGAAAACAGCCTTAAACAGAGAAATGCCTTAAATTAATGGGGTTGGGACAATGTTGAAGATAAATCAGTAACCCTAAGAAGAATTCTCAGTTTTACTTTGCAAAGCTTCACTTTTTATGAAACTGATGTCGGGAGTCGAGAGGTAAACAGCAACGGTGCCGCATTACACATTTTGCTTTGTCAATTGTCTGTCATCCTTATCTGGATGACGGGATATGCTGCTATTCCTTATCTGCTTTCCCCTTTTTTCACGGTGATGAATTCTGTCACAGTTTGTTTTGTACCATCTAACAACATATGTTCATTAACGTGCAGTGTACCTATCCTAAATAAATAAATGAACTAATTGCTTTATTGCAGACTGCATAAGACAATGTTCCTGTTGCAAAACACAGATGTCACCTGCAACCAGAAGGCGAGTGGACAATATCCGCTGTCAATCACACAGGTGTCCACTCTGATGTTTCCTCTAGACAGGAACATACCTTACTAAATTGACATCATGTTCCATTGAAGAAGAACTGAAACTGGTTAGTGATGTTATAAATCAGGTGAAAGGTACTAATTTTCTCATAGACTTCAATTCAACCAAAGGAGTGTGGCCCGTGTGGTTAACTTGTGCTTTCTGGGCATCACCAATAGCCCCTACATACCTATATTATGGTAGTTATTGAGGTAATATTATTCAAATTTTAAATTATAACTACTCAACTGTTGTTACAACACTCAGAACTTTCACACTGTCAAATGTTCTCCTTAAACTGTAACAGAAAGACACCACCGCAGTAATGGCGACTTGCTTAATTCTCATACTTCGCCTTGTCGATTTGTCAACACATGCAACCTCTCCATCACTGAAGCAGAGGCAAACGTAAAATTAAGCAGCTGGATATCATTTTCACGACTGTGAATGTTGCATGTTTATGAAATTATACATATCCTGCGTCCACTGGGACAAAGCTGGTGCAAAGTTATATTTATAAAAATGGGGGAAAAATTTGACAAAAACCTCTTCTAACTTAATTTTTAATTGTAAATATTTTGAAAAAATCTCCAGCCCTGGAAGGTCAAGAGAGCCTCTCTGTATTCATTTCTACTTCTCTAAACTGTAAACCACAGTGTCCCATCAAACCCCCCAGTTTAAAATAACTCTTCTCGTGGCTGATGTGTGAGATAAACCAAGCAAACTCCTGCAGCTCCCTGTTGGACACTGCAGACCCAGGAAGCACCGGTCAGATGACTCCAGGCAGGAACAGTCGATGTTACTGCTGATGCTGCTGCTGTTGTTTTTCATCACTGCTTGTCTGCGTGAGTCCAATTACAAAAACACACATGCACATGCGCTTTAAGATCAGACATATAGGACAAAACAAGCAATCATTTAGTTCAATGGACATATTGTTGGTAATTAAGGTTAACCACTTAAAACATAAAACAGCCCATGGGCACCGTTTGGTCAGGAGTATAGAAATGTGTATGTAAATGTAAACTTGTGCTGTATCTCCCAGGCTGCACAGGGAAAACCCATGGGAATACTTTTTAACCACAGACCAGTTTACTCTGGCGGTGGCTCCTGTGCGGCTGCTGATTAGATTGGCCTGTCTAAGTAATGGGCTCATGGCCATAAAGCTGCTAAAGTCATTAACCTAATAGAGCCTGCTGAAGGGACGGCCATATTTTGGCATGGACCTTGGACATCAAGGCCACAAAGAGCAATCTCTACTGTCTCCTGAGCAAGGCTCTGTTCACCCATAACTCCATCCCACAACCCACCCCCACCTCGATGCACACGCCCGACACTAACTGCAGTGCCCAACCCGCACAAAGCCCTCCACAGAGGCAATAGGCAATAAAGACAATTATATTAAGCAAGCATTTGAGATCCCATTAGGGTTTGCGTGGCTTTGCTTTTGGGTTCAGGTTTGGGAAATGGGAGGGCGGATGATGCATCAATTTGTGATGCATCACTTTGTCTCATGTAGCAGAGATGACATCACATCACACAGGTCGTGACGAGTCCTCGGGCAGATCCCTACTAACACAATGGTAGGGATTTGATATCAATATCACGAGCTGGACTTCAATACTTTTTCCTGAATAATACTTTTTTTTCGATACCATCCATCTATCATCATCCAACTTCTACTGCTTTGTCCTCCACATGTGGGTTGCAGGAGGCGCTGGTTGCCAGTCAATCACAGGGCGCTTTTTTTCTACCAAATTTATGAAACCAATTTGAACAAAAAAATACATTATGCATCGCAGTAAGATTCTTTAGTTTTGGCCACCATGACATGCAGTCAAACATGGAGCAACTTTCTACTCTCACATTTATTCTGTGCACTATCAACTGGTTAATTCAATTTGCTGTGGCACTTAAGATCTTCTCAACATACCTTCCTTCATTATTGGCTCAATTGCCCATTAGCTTTCCATTCAAAGCATCCAGGAGAGTTACACCATAGTGGCTAATATATTCAAATGTCCTGGTTAGCCTTAGTAAGAGCCCAGATGACTATGTGCATTTTTTATATGGTTAAACCTCATCCCACTCTTCTCTGATCACAGCCACCAGCACGTCTCAAGTCAGATCTCAGTCAAATATCACGCTGATGAGTTTCTCCTGGGGTACCAAGACATTTTTAATAGTTTTGGTCGATAGAAGTTTGACACCTGCAAATTAGTAAGTTTGGGGATAAGGAAATTCTCCCACAAGTCTCACACAGCCTTATTTTTAAACCTGTGTTTAACCTTGACTGAGTGACTGCACATGGGGGAAGAAGTACAACTTGAAGTAAAGACAGTTTTCAGGAGCAGACATCATTACAGTGTGTTTGTGTGTGTACAGTGCACTCACTCAATTACACCTGTATCCTGCCTGGATTTCCCCAGGCCTCTGGGGAATTCAACCTAGCAGCTCTCCAATTGCCAGCGGGCTCCTGTGACCTGGTGTGACTGTTGACTGACTGCTTCAGACAGACCAGGGATTAAGAAAAGCTGGTTTGTGTCCAAAGTATGTGGAACATTTAATTTATCACATTATCACTCTGCCTGGTGAGAGAAAATGTGTTGTGTCCTCCTGATCCTCAGTAACAACACAGCATACCTATGAGCAAGGCACCGACTGATACTAGATAGCTCCATAACACACAGTAGATAATAGTGTCCTTGGATTTGAAGCAATTGGCCAAAACTATGCATTTATAAAAAGAATAACTGACAACTCCTCGGTGATTTTTACACACAAACACCGAAAACTGGAATTCAGGGAGTACGGCATTGACCAATAAGGTTGCTCAAAATTAATCACTTTTTAGCTGTAAACCTGCTCAGATAATGTTGATAATCTTTCAACTAATCATCACACACAAACACACACACACCATCTCCTGCTTAGTCTGATTAGAGGCCGGAACCATTATTTTAATCGTGTCATCTTAACGAAGCAGAAGATAAGGGTCAGACTTTCCCCTCCACCCTTCCATCCTTATCACTCACATCACCATACAAAGTGTGCGAACACACACACACACACACACACACAGAAAGTAAATAGAGGGGAAGTGAATTTGGGTGAATACGATTCATAGTATAAAGCACTTAGAGTAATGGTTAAGGCAGGGAAAGCATTACTACAGAAATGCAGTAAATTAACCATTTAATTGTAAACTACCACAGAAAAGAAGACATGGTGTCACCTTCCAATGTCGACGACAAACTGTACAGACAGTTGAAAGTAACAGGTAATTCCAGTGGTGGGCTGTCGGGGCCAGCAGGGCCTTCTCTGCTGGCCCTGACAATATCAAAAAAGTATTTTTGATAAAGACCTACACCGAAGAGGTACATCATTTACGGTAGTTCCAGTGTTAAAAAGTGTGACCATCAGACTATTCAACTCATGCCTTTGAGTATCAGACACTCACAAAAGGGAAACTAATGCTGGAGCCATTTCATCTATGTGTACTGTACTTCATGTGTATAGAATCTTTAGTCCATGTATATTTTTCACTCTTGTTGAGAATTTAAATTTTGAGAAAACGTTTCAAGATTCCTGCATTTTTATAGACACCCCTGATAATGATTGTCCTTTGAACCTCTTCATTAAGAAGTAATGCAACACTTTGCCTCTCAGACAGGGTTTAAAAAATGCATTTGTTTGTTTCCTTCTTGAAACCTCTGAATCAATTTTCCTATCTGTCTTTTAGGATACAGTGCCTACAAATGCCACCTTGACTGTGTGCAAAGCAGCCATTATCACTGTGGCTTTTGCACAAAAGTCTTTGTGAAAAATGTTTTGTCCTTCAGTTTAAAACCTGCTGCAAGACAGCAACCACCAATATTACTGCAACTTTGGCATCCACGGTTACAAAAACCGAGTAATGGAAATGAACTTGTTATGTTGTTAGATGTGTCTCATGAGGGTTATTTATTCTTATTATTTTATGTCATGTTCATGTGTGTCTTTAGTCTGTTGGCTATTTGATCCACTTCCTTGGAGACCTTTTATTTGATTCAGGAATGGTTGTTCATCTGTCCTAATAAACTTTTGAAATGGTATCGTTTGCTGGTTTTTAATGACACAATACTTATGACCTGTTTGCATCTTGCACCTGGCAAATACTCCATATTACATAAAAAAAACCTCAGTAACACAAACTAATAAAAATGGAACTAAAACTAAGCATTAACTCACTGTATACACATAAATGACACAGACGGCACATTCAAGATGCTGCACAGACATGAAAACTACAAAGCAGGAGAATAGTTAAACAAAACAGCATAAAATAAATTAGAAAAGGTTAAACAAGGTAAAAAGATAGATTCAAGTACAAATTTAAATATAGGATTAGGTTAATTAATCAGACTATTTCCTTAAAGCAGTTTTATTTTATTGCACTATGAAATGCACACATATTGTACAAGGCAAAAATGTCAAGGATGTTTTCATAATATATAATTTCATATTCATATAAATACCTAAAAATAGATACATTTAATAAATCACAATGAAAGTGCAGTTTAGTTTTATACCACAGGGTGTCAGTGTTTCTCCTGAAAATCAGAGGAATTTTAGACCAGTCACAGATTTTTTTTTAAAATAGATGGCTGTAAACCCAAATGCTGAGTAGTCGTGCTAACTCAATTAGTTTTTACCTCTAGATTAAACATTGAGTGACAGCTAAATAAAAAAAGAAAAATAATAAATGAAAACAAGTTGTTTTAAGTGATTAGCCATTTTATTAGTGATAAGACAATGAAGTCATCAACATACCAGAAGCTAACCATTTTAAGTTTGCAAATTATTTTCACTTAGGATGATTTGTAAATGTATACACATAAATGACAGTGAACACGTTATCTTCAAAAAAATTTTTCTTCTTTACACAGAAGGCAGATTGAAGGTGCTGCACAGAGACAAATACAAAGCAGAAAAATAGTCAAACAAAACAGCATAACATAAGTTAACTTCATTTATAATTCACACACTTGTGTTGTATTGGGAGTTGTTCCATCTTTTGGATTTGTGAACAATAAGTTAACTGTTCATTTTTATTTCTTTTTTGGAATATTTTCTGGTTTCTTTGCTCCATAGAAAAAATAAGTCATTACAACAGAATCATTTGAGATCATCATCATTTCCAGGTTTGACAAACACTGATCAATATTTTTCTACATTTCATAACATTTCATGGAGCAAACAATTACTCCATTCATCGAGAATTAATTGATTATGAATATAATCGTTAGCTGCAGCTCTACTACGGTGGCCTTGAAGTGCAAATCACCAATACAGATAGGAAAACAACATCAACTGAAACGCAACGTCAACTGAAACCCAACACTGTCAACTGAAACCCAACACTGTCAACCGAAACAACGGCAACTGAAACGCAACACCGTCAACCGAAACAACGGCAACTGAAACACAAACGTCAACAACATCAACATCAGCTAAAACAACCAAAACACAACAACATTAACTTTCAGTTAATGTTGTGTTTTCCCATTTGTGTTGGTGATTTGCACTTCAAGGCCACCGTAGTAGAGCTGCAGCTAACGACTATATTTATAATCAATTAATTTTCTCCATGAATGGAGTAATAGTTTGGTTCATGAAATGTCATGAAATGTAGAAAAACATTGATCAGTGTTTGTCAAACCTGGAAATGATGATGTTCTCAAATGATTCTGTTGTAATGACTTATTTTTTCTATGGAGCAAAGAAACCAGAAAATATTCCAAAAAAGAAATAAAAATGAACAGTTATCTTATTGTTCACAAATCCAAAAGATGGAACAACCCCCAATACAACATCTAAGTGTGAATTATAAATGAAGTTAAAGTGTCAAGAATCAGGTGACTTTTCAAAGCAATGGAAAAAAAATAAAGAGCCATTTTCTATTAATTTATACAAAAATAATTCTTCAAACTTGTTAATCCACGCTGATGGGGTGAAGTGGCTGTGACGCCCCCAGCTGGCTGCACTAAAACTTCATTGAATCAAAGAAAAGAAAGGAGGAGGGATAGAAAGAAAGTTAGACATAAATAAAAAAAAAGTGGCAGTGAAAGAAATATGGTGACAGAAGGGAGAGTAAAAAGTTAAGTAATAAAGGACGTAAGAGAAGGAAAGAATGTAGGAATGAAAGAAGGAAAGAAATTAAAGAAATAAAAAAATTAATGAAAAGAAAGTTGCAATGGCAGAAAGAAAGAAGGGCTGGAAGGAGGGCCCAGAAAGAAATGAAAAAAGAAACGATAGAAGGAAGGGGAAAAGGAATGCAATAAGAGGATGAAAGAGGACAGAAAGGAAAGAACGAAATAAACTAGAAGGAAATCTGTTTGTCTACTCACACAGGTAAATCACATCCAGTCCAGTCCGTGAAATCCAGTCCATGTGTTTCGCTGCTGGTTTCTGTGAACGCATGAAAACAGAAAATTAACTTGGGGCAACTTCACGTTATCGTCTCCGTCCTGCAGAAGCTGATGCTCCATCATCCTCTCCTCGTCTCCTCTTTCCTCATCTCCTTGTCACGCAAACATGGACAAAGTGTGTCTCGGACCGCGTCTCATTGATATGTCCTGTCCCACAACTTAGACAAACAGTCGGACAGGACTGTGAGTCTGTTAGTGTCGGACAGTTTTGCTCTTCGTTCACAGCGAAGAGTCCATTACAGTCCCTGCACTGTGAACGGTCATCAATGGGAAAAGGGGAAGAGGGATTGGGGAAGATAGAAAGGACGGAGACAGAAGAAGGGGACGTTTACAACATGAATGACGCAGACAACAATGACAAACAAACACTGAAACACAAATGTTGCTAACGCTGACTACTCTCACTCTGTCCTGAACTAAGTGTGTGGATTGTTGTTGTCTGACTTAACTGAGATAAACATTTCTATCAGTAAGTCCATTTTATCTTAGGTATAGTTTAATTATTAATAGAGAGAAGAGAAACCCAACAATTCACACAACGAGCAAGCACTAATAGCAACAGTGGAGAGAAAAAACTCCCTTTTAACAGGAAGAAATCTCTGACAGAACCAGACTCAAGATGTGCGGCCATCTGCCTTGACCGGTTGGGGTGATAGGAGGTAGAGACAGAAGACAGCGAGAACAGGAGCAGAACAACATCGACCAAAACATGTTACAGCAATGTAAAACACACAAGGGGCCCCCATTTTGTGCGATTAATATAAGGTTTTATTACTACCGTCGCTTTGAGTAACTTTTGTGTTGCTGTGGAAGCAACTTTAAGGTTTTACTTTTGTCGTCGCTTTGAGTAACTTTTGTGTTGCTGTGGCAGCAACTTTAAGGTTTTACTTTTGTCGACGCTATGAGTAACTTTTGTGTTGCTGTGGAAGCAACTTTAAGGTTTTACTTTTGTCGTCGCTTTGAGTAACTTTTTGTTTAAGAGCATACATTAATACAGATCTAACAACGTAATACTGTACAGCCATCATAATGTAACATGTCGTGGAGATGTCGTGGAGATGTCGTGGAGATGTCGTGGAGATCAGCCAAGCGTTGCCATGTTGGGTCTGATTTCTGGAATAGAGAAGGAAAAAAAAAAAAACACAAACCAGCAACAATCACACAGGAGGATATTGGGATACTCACCACCATAGGTTCTTTTTGTGTCATGGTGGCCACTGACCAGGGGGGCTATTCCAGAATGCGATCTTCTGGAATAGAGTAGAAAGAAAACACCCCCCCACAAAGCAGCAACAAACACCAGTTACTTGAGCCAGGAGGATATTGGGATACTCACCCCCATAGGTTCTTTTTGCGTCATGGTGGCCACTGACCAGCCTATTCAGAAGTTATCTCTTCTGGAATAGAGTAGAAAAAACACCCCACAAAGCAGCAACACAGTTACTTGAGCCAGAGGAGGATATTGGGATATTCACCACCATAGGTTCTTTTGTGTCATGGTGGCCACTGACCAGGGGGCTATTTCATTAGTACGTATCTCTTCTGGAATAGAGTAGAAAGAAACCTCACCCCCATAGGTTCTTTTTGTGTCATGGTGGCCACTGACCAGGGGGGCTATTCCAGAAGTATGTATCTCTTCTGGAATAGAGTAGAAAGAAAAAAAACAAAAGCAGCAGCAAACATCCCAGTCACTTAAGTCACAGCTCAGTTCTGACTCGTCATACAATGAGAGGACAGATACAACCAATTACATGTACAACAGATCTGTGCAACAGATCTTTTTTACAAAAGAGATATGCTACAGTAAGTATAGTCCAATGTAGTTCCATAGGGTCCGATCCAGTTCCATTGTATCGGTCAAAGCAGCAGTCACTTTAGCCAGAGAGATTTGGGGAGATTTGCCACCCTTTTTCGTTCAGGTGGCGCAGACCAGGGGGAGGGGACTGTGGCTCCCAAGTTTCCATGTTTTGCGCTGCATTGCGACGGATCCATTTTTTTTTTTTTGCGAGCACCCAATAAAATTCATTGCACCCAATTGCGTGGACCAAGTCCAGAAACAGTACATTGCACTGCGCAGATAGCACAGCACACAGCCACACAGCACACAGCACACAGTCAAACAGCCTTCAGTCACAGCTAAGTGCTGTCTGAAGGTCATGTTGAAAGTCACTGTTTTTTGTGCTGTAGCATATTTGAGACCTTGGGGTCTCTTGGAAACCATGAAATACCACAAGACCCTTGTGAAACCATTTTAGCCATGTTATAGGGTGCACCCGCTGGCATAAAAGTTTTGCTTCCTCTGAAGCTTTAGTAATAATATTGGTCCTATATAAACCTTTAAATATAGCTTTATAAAGCCTACAACAGAAAAAGGACTCAGGTCCTCCCCTGCTCCCTCCCTGGGTGCAGCAGTTGAGATTGGAGCCTGAGAAATCCCTTGAGAAACCATGAAAAACTGAGAAACCATGAAAAACCTTGAAACCATTTAGCCATTTTATAGGGTGCACCCGCTGGCATAAAAGTTTTGCTTCCTCTGAAGCTTTAGTAATACTATTGGTCCTATATAAACCTTTAAATATAGCTTTATAAAGCCTACAACAGAAAAAGGACTCAGGTCCTCCCCTGCTCCCTCCCTGGGTGCAGCAGTTGAGATTGGAGCCTGAGAAATCCCTTGAGAAACCATGAAAAACTGAGAAACCATGAAAAACTGAGAAACCATTTAGCCATTTTATAGGGTGCACCCGCTGGCATAAAAGTTTTGCTTCCTCTGAAGCTTTAGTAATACTATTGGTCCTATATAAACCTTTAAATATAGCTTTATAAAGCCTACAACAGAATAAGGACTCAGGTCCTCCCCTGCTCCCTCCCTGGGTGCAGCAGTTGAGATTGGAGCCTGAGAAATCCCTTGAGAAACCATTTAGCCATTTTATAGGGTGCACCCGCTGGCATAAAAGTTTTGCTTCCTCTGAAGCTTTAGTAATACTATTGGTCCTATATAAACTTTTAAATATAGCTTTATAAAGCTTACAACAGAAAAAGGACTCAGGTCCTCCCCTGCTCCCTCCCTGGGTGCAGCAGTTGAGATTGGAGCCTGAGAAATCCCTTGAGAAACCATGAAAAACTGAGAAACCATTTAGCCATTTTATAGGGTGCACCCGCTGGCATAAAAGTTTTGCTTCCTCTGAAGCTTTAGTAATACTATTGGTCCTATATAAACTTTTAAATATAGCTTTATAAAGCCTACAACAGAAAAAGGACTCACGTCCTCCCCTGCTCCCTCCCTGGGTGCAGCAGTTGAGATTGGAGCCTGTTGGAGTGAAGAGATGATAAGAATAAGAGCAGAAAATAACACGTAAACCAGCAAAAGTCAGCATTTATTTATGGCGCATTCCCACCGAATCTACTGGCCTCGACACAGTACGATTCTGAGATTTAGACCCTCACCACTACATGCGTCCAGGCTGCTAATGAATCGCGCATGGCCCTTGACGTTCTCGCACTGGTTTACAGAGAGGGCTGTAAATGTTTCTTCACTTAGTCTCACACAAAAATAAATTAATGCATTGGAAACATCTAGACATAACATACATGACAGTCGCGGCACAGTGATGCCGGTGGCGAACCAGACTCCTGTTAATTATTGAGATTTTAGACCGGTAATTGGGATCACCCAAGGTTTTAGGATTGTCAAGCAGTTTAACTGATCTACAGTTCGGCGCTGTTCGCCTTGATCTCTGTCACATTTTGTGCCGTGTCGGACATCTCTTCTAAAAATAGCACCTGCTATCAGGTACTGTGGTGGTGGAAACGCTACTTCAACTGTGCCGTGGCGAGGCGAGTAGAGCCGGTGGAAATACGCCATTACCGACAAGAAGACAACTGATGTTAGTGGTGAAACACAGAAAGTAGAAATAAATAATAAAAAAGAATTTAAAGTACAATTTACCTCTCACGCTCCGCCCTCCCCTGCTCCCTGGGTGCAGTAGTCGAGATTGGAGCCTGTTCCGGTTAAGAAATGATAAGAATGAGAGCAGAAAATAACCTGTAAACCAGCATTTATTTATAGCTTATTTACACCGAGTCACTGACTTTTAGGACAGCCAATAGCGACTTTCCTTAGTGAGGAGTGGGCAACAGTGGCGTGAAACTGCTGTGACTTGTTTTATACGCCACACATACACACAGGAGGGACTTGTAGAGTAGTTGTTTTCTAGTTGAATCACTGGAATCAGTTAATTAAAACTATTTGTTCAGTATTTTCTCCATGACCGGAGCACAGACACCGTCTGGCACAGTCGCTGGCCTGAAACACAGCGGCAGTGTGATGCCGGTCGCGGACCAGACTCCTCTGTTAAT
The DNA here is from genome assembly GCF_019176455.1 of Solea senegalensis. Classification (NCBI taxonomy): domain Eukaryota; kingdom Metazoa; phylum Chordata; class Actinopteri; order Pleuronectiformes; family Soleidae; genus Solea; species Solea senegalensis. The sequence goes on from NC_058027.1 coordinate 17,390,938, forward strand.
TATTGAGATTTTAGATCAGTAATTTGGATTGTCAAGCAGTTTTACTGGTCTACCGTTCGGCTTGATCTCTGTAGATCAGATCAGGAAGTTTTGTTCCTTGTCGGACATCTCTTCTACTTCTTCTCTTCTAAACAATAGCACCTGCTAGGTATTGTGGTAGTGGCAACGCAATAACTTACCTTTCGGCTCCTCTCCCTCCTACTGCACGATTCTAGCCAACGCGGAAGTGGCTTTTAAAGAAAGTTTCAGCATTGGCGCGCGAATGCTCAAACCAATCAGGAAGAAGGGAGAGTGGACAACCCATTTTTCCTTTTCATTGGCTATCAATAATAGCCCCTCCCCCAAGACGAGCCCGCGTTCACTCTCCCTTCTTCCTGATTGGTTTGAGCATTCGCACGCAAATACTGAAACTCCCTTTAAAAGCCACTTCAGCGTGGGTTTGAATCGTGCGGCAGAAGGGAGAGAAGCTCGGGAGGTAAGTTGTATTTTAAATTAGTTTTTATTTCTACTTTCTGTGTTTCACCACTAACATCAGTTGTCTTCTTATCGGTAATGGAGTATTTCCACTGGCTCGGCTCGGCTCGGCTCGGCTCGGCTCGACTCGCCTCGATGATAGCAGGTGCCATTTTTAAAAGAGAAGAAGAAGAGATGACCAACACGGAACAAAACTTGACAGAGATCCAGCCGAGCTGTAGGTCAGTTAAACTACTTGACAATCCTAAAACCTGGGTTGATCCCAATTACCGGTCTAAAATCGCAATAATTCTCTCCAGGTGGAGGTGGAGTCCCTCATGTTTGTCTGCAGTACAGAGGCTCTCCACCAAAAATAGAACAAAAGTTAATCAGGCCAACAAAATCAGTGGCTTACCACAAACACCACTCTCTGAACTCTCTGACTATATCAGTGCTCTGTGATCAGAGCAGACACCGTAAAGTTCCACTGGCCCATAAAAACATTTACAAAGTCCTTTACTCCCTCTGAGTTTGCTCAGGGTGGATGTTACAAACAGCAATCGCACCACACATGATTTTATGTGTCGATGTTGTTCTTTTAACCATGTTTCCTATTTTACTGGTTATATTTTCTGAGTGTTATCTATCTTCCTTTCTATGGTGCTGTGACCAACAATTAAGTCAAGTCCAGGATGCAGCATATTTTGTTGGTCAATTATACCTTTCTTTTTCATTTCTGAGGGAACTGAAAACCCCATAGAGTACGTTTCGAGAGCAAAGTCCTACTTTTCTGTCTTTTTCTTTCTCAGAAATGACTTACTAATTTATACTTTATCATGATGTTATTCCATGAGAGTGAAATGGTCTGTATTTACATAGTCTCGTCTCAAAGCACATTTTCTATCACACATTTCATACCTATTCACATGCTGTCAGCACAGCCATCGGGAGCAACGTGGGATTAAGTGTATTGCTCAAGGACGCAATGGCATGTAAACTAGCCAGGAATATGGAAATCACCCCCTTTTAAATTGAAAGACGACTCAAGCAATAGAAGCTGAATAATATAAACCGCAGGAAAGCCCATGCCCTTTGCGTAGGTATCCCTTTAATCACTCTCAGCCTTCCGGGTCTACTCCATTTGTGGAGTGCAAACATTTGCTTTAAATTAACAAGGCTGAGGGAGCGTAAACAGACCTGTGGAGCATTGACTTGGTTATTTGGGGTTTTTTTTGTTGATACTGTGACATCATTCACTCCTCTGTACTCATTTCTTCTGTTTCAGGCTGCTCTTTCCAGTTGAGTGAGTTAAACATCTGTGTATTATCTGCACATGTCATTGTTCACTCACTCTTTTAGCGTCAGCAGCTCAGTATCATTGACTTCCAATCTGTGACTCATTCCAGAAGCTGGGTGAGGAGATGCATGTGTTCACGTCAAACACGGGTAAGGAGATACAAGATCTGATCCATTATAATCAATGTCCAAGTGTAGTTTCAAATGCTGCTCTTACTTGACAGAATATAGAGGGTCCAAACAACTGTCTCACACACATGCTTGCACGCATAGACAGCTCCTACCTCCTCCTCTGCTGGTGCTTAAGTTATGTGTTTGGAATTTTACAAATACTCAAAGTACCATGTACAGCTCAAACTGTGAGTCATGAAAAATAATGACAGAGTACCCCAGACGTGAGCAGTGGCGGCAGACATGTACGTGGTTCTATGGAAAAGGGGGCGGCGGACCATCTCTCGTCTCTTCTCTGCCCACACTTGACCCTGTGATGACTACAGTTTAATACACTTTGTCCTTTCAAATCCTCAAATAGTTGCTTTTCACATGGTAAAAAATGACAAAGCTGTGTAAGGGTACACTGAAAATACAAAACATGACCCCTGACCTCTGAATTACAAATTTTCAGGAAACTTTTTTTGAGAATTTTACAGTTAAATATTTTGAACATTTTTGCCATTAGGAATCACAAACAGACTGTGCAATCAGTGATTGTGTAACAGGGTCTGTTATTACAGTATATATTTTTTTTAAGGTACTGCAATTTATAGAACACCTGATATTTATTTTATTTGGCTTTTTATTTTATAATTACACAAAATGTATGTTTTTATTTTTATTTTACCCTGACACAGCAGGTTAAGTTGTAATGTGGAACCTTCATCATTTTCTGTTTCCCACGTTCACTTTTGGGGTGCCCACCCAGTATTTAAGGGTGTGTCTGCCCTCACCTCTCCCCTTCTGCTGTTGCATGTTGTGGGAGAGGTACGTGATGTGCGTTTGTGTGATTTCTGTATTGTTTAGCATTGTCATTATGCTAATATGGAGATTATCATGCTAAATTTGACAAGCTGTACATGTTTATTTTATAGAGGGCACGTTTCCTGTGTTTCACATGCTGATGGGAGTTTACTTTTACTTGCCTTGTGTCAGTAATAAACGGAGACTGCCTCCAAAAGATATCCAGCGTACGGCGAATTCTTCACAACGCAGACCGCAAAACTACACCGGTTACATTTTTTTAAAAAGACAGTCCACTGTGGATCTACCCTGTGTCCCTACATGATGCAGTAGTAGAGTGTCCTCTAGTGGTTTCAAGAGTACCACCAATGATACAAGGCCCCAAGAAAAACGTTCCTCTGAACAAGGTGTCTACTGTGTTCATAGTTGGCTTCCAATACTGTGTTTATAGTTTGTCAGGACTATGTTCATTTCTGGTCAATTTCTGTTAAATATACTGTGAACTCTATAGTAAGGCCCCAAACAAAATGTTTAATGTTTTAATAATGTGTACTAAGTTTGTTATTTTGCCTTCAGGTCCACCAGTGTCCAGCATGTGTCAGAAACCCTCCAGTTATAGGCAAAGTAAAACATTTCTCATTGAAAGATGAGTTTCTACTTCTGTCAAATTTGTTCCAAAATAATAGGTTTTTCAATTTCAAAGAAATATAAAAACAACTTAAAGAAAAACCCTGGTTAAATTTACAGCTCATATTGACCATGAACCAATAAATATCAAAGAAAATGTTAATGTACTTGTCTGAGATCTGAAACAATACAGACAAAGATTGTATACAGATAATAAGAAAGCACATACAAATTCCACATTTAATGTGAAGTAATTGTTAACTAGAAAATAAAAAATATTCAAACCTACGCGACATTGTTTCTCTTTTATAACATGATTATAGACAAATAATGGCAGTCTGTGTTGTGCAAGATTCTATAAACATGTCTAAAATTATATACGTTGTGTAATGTTCTTTGACGACCAACTCAGTATTTTCAAAGATGCCTAATTTTGGCACAGCAGACAGTTTGACAAGGAAAATCACAGGTGTAAATGATGAAATTAATGATAGGTGACTTCCACTTAGCTCCCTTGGTTGCAAGGTACATACTGGCTTGATGTAAAACTGTTCTGACCTTAATGGAACAGACACATCGTTAGTAATTAGTTTAACATGTAATATGTCAAAATTGATGGCTTCTGTGCAGACAGCCCATTTGACCGTATAATAAAAGAGACTTCTTGGAAGTGGTATTGTTGCTGTATAATGTATTTGAACATGTATTTCATGGGTGTTGTGTTTTACACTGGACTTATGTAGTGTTGAAAATATGTATTAATGGCACTACAGACATTTTGACATATTTCAACGGTGTCACTCAAAACATTAATATTCTGTTCAGTTCATGTGCAAGTAAAAACTGTGACAGTGAGCCAGCATCCTCACTAAAACTGAGCTCAGCCATCATTAATTACATTATTTACACCTGTGTTTTCCTTTTTCCAAAATTGCTGTTGTGCTCAGTGCTGGTAACTGGATGTTGTAATGTGTAACTGTGAAACAGAGCTCAACTCAACTGTAGGTGGACACAAACCTCTTATTTCTACAGAAATGAATGCCTATCTAAGTCGATATGATGTTGTCGATGTTGCCGACAGTGGGCGCCATCTAGGGAGTGGCAAGAAAAGAAGATTGACAGCGAGACTCGTCATTTGACTGAGCTGTTTCCGGACCTCAGTAAAAGAAATGATGAGTAAACAGAAGTGATTCACTCCCACTCCCACGTCGTTCGCACTGTCATACAATGTGACCAGGTGGGTTCAGTACGTTTTATTTTGAAAGGTAACGCAGACAAAACGACGACACAGGAAGTGTCGCGTGACTGCCTGGGGAAATGAACACATCTGGTAACGGTCACTCTACAGTCTCAGGTAATGCCATGAAACAGAGTTTGTTGTTATTCCGTCTTTGTGTGTGTTCTGTGGAGCAACATGTCACATAATTAATTGGCTCCTGACTACTGAGCGGCACTTAATGCTAACGTAATGGTGCCGGTTAGCTGGGCTGGTCTCATGGAATCCCCTGTGGAAACCGGTGGCGGTACGTCCAACTTCTTCTTTGGTGTTATACGACATTCAGCACCTGTTATGGTTGATTTACTACCTTTTTATGTATTTAGTGATGTTATAACATAATATTGACAATATATTATCGAAACAAATGTCATGTTGCCAGGCTCGAATGCTAAAAATAATCTGTAGTTTGTAAATGTGTAGCGACTAGTATTATCGTTTTCTGACATAAAGCTATCTTTACTTACTATTGATCGTTAAAAACGGTGTGGAAAGTGGGTGTTATTGGACAGTTTAAACATTTGAATGAATACATCTACTTTTACTTCTGGGTTTGACACATGAAAGCAGAACACCACGGTTTTTTAGAGGGATTTTGACCCTTGAAGTGTTTGGAATACTTCCTTGGCCAGAAGTATTCCAAGTAGGGTACAGATTTGTGCATTCGCAAAAAATTTACCACGACATTTAAGTCAACAGATAGATATTTTGTCCCCATCATTGGTAAATGGTCAATCATCTTTTTGGCCTTAACCAAGAACTTTGTTGTTGTGTTTATACATTTACACAACATGTGTCATTAAAATTCGCATACAATACTTTAGAATTAGATTGTGGACCTCGAACTGTGGGGGGCAGCATTGCACCTCTTAGTGCACAGTCTATCGGAACTGATTGCTGTAGGGAGAATGTAATACCTCCAACGCCCACCACTGGTCCGCGGTCAATGCACTGGATTCGTTTTACCTTCGCGCTTTTATTTTGAAGGGGGAAGAGGGAAGCGGAAGTGCGGAGATTGCTTGTTACTTGAAGCTTGACTCAGGGAGGACATAGTGGATTCCGTTGGGGAGCTGTTCATCTTCGTCAGGCTGTCCTGTGGAGATCTCCCTCCATTGTACGTGTAGGTTAACGGTGTCACCCCTGGGATGAACACACCGAGGTACGTAGCTCGAGGGTCGGTCAGTGTCTGGGAGTGTTATGTCGTTAAAATGGTAGGAAATGGCTCAAACCCTACCCTTTCCTGCCGCTACTCCTCTTCACTTTGCCTGGTAAATTAGCTGGCTAGCCCTTCTCTGTTTTGCCTTGCAAATATCATATGTCTGCTCAGTGACATCCACCAGCTGCCGTAATATTTGACACAATGTACACTCTCTCCTTTTTCTTCCAGGCTCCGTGGATCTAAATTAACCAGGGAAATGAGCAGAAGAAGGAGGTAAAGTGGTGGTGGTTGGCTTCCTGCGGGATTTTGCACAGGCTTTTTTGTTTTTCCGTGGACATGCCTTTTCTATGGAGGAGAGCTGAGCGCAGCTAGCTGGCCGACAGTCCGGCTAGCTCAACATTTCCAGGGTTTTTGGATGAGTGCTCACTTCAAAGACTGATTTGGTTTGGATCATCCCGGGTAAGGACTCAACATGGGGGAGCCCAGCCTGGACGACGCAAATGTCAAAGTGGCTGTTCGTGTCCGACCCATGAACAGGAGAGGTGAGAGTTGCTACTGTCTCCCCACATCTGGGTTACTGATGCTCTGACCCCAAATTCACCTTTTGTGGAATGTAAATTATGTCTGTCTATATGGTCTTTGTGTAAACCATGTATACACCGATCCGCTACAACAAATAAGACAGGTAGCTGGTTCAACTGTGGTAGAGCAGTGTATGTCTGCCCCACGTTTTAAAAGGAGTCCATGTAAACTGTCAATTAAGACTTATTTTCATGAAACTTTAACTAATTCTCTGTAGGCAACACACTGGTCAGCCACCTGTTTAATTGCTGTGGTTGATCAATGTACAACAAAACACACAATATGTGAGGAAAGCTACCCAGCATTATCAGTATGCACTGGGCTTAATTGCTATTTCAAAGTGTTGAATCGTTGTGGTCATATGGTGATGACAGAGATAATTGGGAATGGCTGTTTTTTCCCAGCTAGTCGGAAATGGAAACGCAAGCTAACACAACTATGACCACTATATTCTTCTTCAAGCAGAACACCAAGGGTTGTTTCAGTCTTCTTTTCAGACATCATCAGAGTTGAAGTCGCTGTGCTTTCACAAGTTTGTTTGTGTGTGTGTGTGGTGACCGAGTGACAAGACCAACAAATGCTGCAGTTTATATTAGGTCTTCCTTTTGAATGAGGGATACAGACTACTGCCACCTGTTAGTAAGGGAACTAATGTCCTCTCAGATCGGCTGTAGTCAATGTGATGTGTCCAATTTATTTGCCCTGACACATGACAATCTGATTCAGTGTCACTGTTAGTCAGAGTCCTCAGCCATTGGTCAACCATCGGTCAGTGTGTCCAGAGCCTAAGACTAATGATTTGCTGATTACATGAGGCGAACTATAAATAAACCACGTCTCACACTAACATTGTCCATTGGGTGTCAGTAAGAAATTACCATCCATTAGTGAATTGAGCTGCTGCAGATGAAAAGAGGCTGTATTCTGGCTGGCACATGGTTGCATGTTGCTGTTATATAGCTTCTCCCATGGCCTCCAGCAAGATGGAAAGTCAAGTTGTTGTGTGAGCTCTTTCTGTCTTGAAAGTCTGTGTTCTTTGACACCTTTGCTGGCTTATACAGAATAGTGTCTCGACTTAATTTGTCAATTGCTACACCAGCAGAGCCACTCATCTGCTAGGAATGACTTCTCCCAGTCGCTTGTATCTTTCCTTCACTGCCTTACTATCATTAGGCCAACATGCATGTGTATCTTTGACATTTTCCCTGCGGCCACGCTTACTTCCTTTTCTCTCATTTTAAAAGATGGGGGTAACAAAGGCACAGTGTTAGACAAATCTTCATGCATGTTCAAATGTTCTGGTCAATTATATTACACATTTTTAGTGTCATGCAGAAAACCACAGATTACATTTTCTGGTCATCTGCCAAGTTGTGTTTTTGCCATGGGAGACCATGTGTCCTATGTAAGGAGAAGGTGGAGCCCTACCGAGGAGGTTGACTGACAACTGAACAGAACAGATCACACGTCCCCTTCTCTTTCACTCTGAGCTGCAGGAATTGTCACAAGACCAAGTCATTAGATAGCCACACTGTTTTTATAGGCAGTACATTATCATGGACTCTATTTCTACTTTAGAAAAACTCCACTGTCATTATGACATGTCTCAGTGGTGGCTCTTGACAAGATTAGACATTTGTTCAGGACACACAAAAATCCCATGTGTATCTGTGAACATCAACAATGAGTCAGTAATGGTTAACATTGGTGTCAGTGAAGAGTAGAGCACAGCTTCTCTGTCGTGACCGGTACAGGTGATGCAAACTGGCAGTTTGAAAAGGTCAATTACACTGTTCTCTAGCTGATTTGAAGTCACTTTGCTGCCTTGTCAACGACTAAAGTAGTTAGTTGCATCTTGCAATGGTTGTGTGTGCTTAAAAAAATATGAACTTATTTAACAGGCTTTGGGTCATTATGTTAAGTTTTTATTTCTTTTGGCTGCAGAGACACATTTGTAAGAAAAGTTGCCTGCATAAAGTATTTCTAGCTTCACTGTTGCAACATTCGAAACATACAAAACTTTTTTTGTCATAAATATGAACACATGCCCGCATGAATCTTCCATTGCTCAGCAAAAGCAATCATGATTTTGGTAACAGGACACAAGCAGACAAATTGATGGCTTCTTGAAGGCAGTGGAAATGGGTTTGGAACCAGTAGTGCCACGTTTCCAGTTGTGCCTTTCGGATTTCCTGTCTCTGGTTTCTCTGTCTGAATCAGGGCTCTGTCCATATTTACAAGTGTTAAGACAAGACATTTATCACATACTCAACCAAAACACATACTGGCTTGGAGAAGCCAAGAATTTCTATCATATATTGTTTCAGAAGTGGTATAACTGATGAGTTCTCATTCACTTTCCTCACTCAAATATGCCGAGCATTGATTCAGACCTGTGACAAATATAAATATTAAACAGGCTCCTTTAACCTCGAGGCCACTGTCTCTGTGTAGCCCAGGTTGAGGAGGAGATGTGGTGTAGCTACCTAGCTGGACAAAGACAGGAAGGGAGTGAGTCTGAATGAATATTTGCTAACATTGCGTAATGCTCCATGTTCCCATGGCTGTGGCCTTCGAAGAACAGAGCAATCTCAGGCGTAGCAACGGCAGCCCTGCTGCCAATTTGTCTGATGTCAGGGCAGCTGTGCCAAAACCTCAGCACCGGTAACCCAGGGAAGGACCAGAGAGAAAGTCAGTGGAAAGTGGGAACTGGCTATGGCGCAAGGAGAGGTAGATAACAATGGGCACATTTATCCTGTCAACCACGCTGCATCACAGTTTCCTTACTGCTGAGGAGGAAGTACAGCTGCAGAACTATGGGCATGTGGGTAATGAAGGCAGCAGGAGAGCACATTTTTCTTCCTCAACACCCCAATGTTTGCTTCAGTCCCCACCTTTTTTTACTTTTTTTTTTTTTTTTTTACTTTGTCACTAAACCTCATATTGCTGACTTTGTGATGTCTTAAACAACTGAAGACTTGGATGGTTATTCAGGTCCAGTGACCTTTGACACAAAGTTTCCATGAATCTAGGCCTGTGTTCCTGCCAGAAACAGCAGTGTTGTGGCTCTATAAACAGACACTCCAGCCTCAAATCCCCAGTGTTGCTGGTTTCAGCAGGCACAGTTAGCCTTTCATCAGATGTACAGCTGCTCACATTGAGATTCACTTTCGTATCCAATGGAACGTTCATTCACATTTAGGAAAATGGTAGTAGACTTTGATTGTGGCTTGTATGTTACATTAATCTACTCTAATGCTTCAGGGTAATCAAGACTCTAGTGAATCCTTTTTGTGCAAACAAAGTAGACAATGTGTGACTGATAATTGGGATAACAAGATTATAATTAGGTATTGTTAATATGTCCTGTGCAGGTACATTGATGCAATGATGATGCTTAGCTTTTTGCAACATTATGCGTACTTGATCAGCAAATCAATAATTGTTGTGCGGTGAAATCAGGGAAGATAGATTTCAGATTGTTTACTATACACTGTTATCAAGGCTGGTTGGTGTGAGGATTGTGTACTATTTCTTAATCAAAAAAGGAGGACTGAGTTAAGCTGCTGAACAGTTTCACTGTCTACCAAAAATTGATTGTGCTGTCATGTCTTGGTTTGAAAACATCTGAAGGCATAAAATATTTAATTACACTGTTATGCTGCATAAGACGGTTCTTGTGGAAGAAAAGTATTGAAACCACAGAAGGTTTTTGTCTTGAGTTGACACACGCCCTTGCATGCCCACTGCTTGACAGCCAACTGGGGCATTTTCAGCAGCTGCACGTAAATACTGACCTTTACAGTACATATTTGGCCGTTGTAAAAATAAATGCATGAATAAATACATGTTCAAGGGGTATAGACAAAGGCATTAAGGATTCTTGTTTACCCGGGAGCCTTGATTGAGGGCTTGTATTTGAAGGACGGTGTTTATTACCAGTAGGTTTCGTCATTGCTGCAGTGCCCTTGACCTAATTCAGATTTGCAGCTGAAGGAGCGATGTTTTTACACTGACCTCTGACCTCCCTATAGAAGAGGTCCTGGTAGAGGAGGTGGGATATCCGAAGCAGGGGCAACAGGGTAGGTAGATGACTGACTTTCATCCTTATCTTATCTCTGGGTTAAATGGTAATTTGTCACCACGTTTTGTTGCTTGTTTTTACAAACAGGCCTTTTTTTTTTTTTAACCATTTTGATTCAAAAACATCCTCATTATGTTTATTTAATGTTTTGTTGCCCCTGCTAATCTTCCATGATTACACAAGTGATTTGTTGTACAGAGCTATGGTCTAAGCTTTCACCAGTAAAATAATGATACTCTGTAGCCGATAAATCAATCGGATCTGCAACAATCCAGTTGTTAACTGTATATTTTGTTATTTATTTTAAATAATAACCTTGTCTGCCCGAATTTGGATGCCCAGGATATGCTGGCAGCCCTTCCCCTGTGCGTCTGATGAGTCAACGACCATCATTAGGTCTCCCTGGCAAGATGAATGAATGGAGAGACTTAGCCAGGCTCATGAATTTACAGTGTGGTTCAAGTTGATATTTCCAATACTTTCCTGGTCACTTTAACAGCAAGGCATCTATTAGAAGTTTGCCCAAGAAAATAAACATAATGTGCAAACCATTATAAAGTAAATACTGTCATAAACTGGCTGTAAATAAGTTGTCACATACTGTGCTTGTCTTTGTAGCACTTTCACTGAAAAACATATCTTATATTTAGGAAGGAAAATCTGCATTTTTCTAATTGGAACATTTTAACTGCAGAGCTACCCTCTTAATCAAGAAGCTTGTGCAACGTTATCTGCCGGCTGATGCAGCCTGTCAACATTTGTAGATTTAGTGGACAAAGCATTATGTCCGCTTCTTATACTGAGCTGGAAACTTGAGTCATTGTCTTACTTCATGTGCATGCATGTGTGTGTGAGTGTGAGAGACAGATCAATTGAACAATAAGTGTTGGGCTGCAAAATAGAGTAAAAGCAGGAAGGAATTTAGAGAAGAGATCCTTGTATCTGTATTTAAAAGTGACATGTCTGTCATTACATCACACATTCGCTGGAGATGACAAAAAACAAAACATAACTGCACTACATGACATTGTGTAAAATTTGTGTTTTGAGGTTGAGTGTTGGGATTGTAAAACTGTGTTGTCTGATCAACAGAAAAGGAACTGAATACAAAATGTGTTGTGGAGATGGTGAAGAACCAGACGATTCTCCATCCTGCAGGAACCAACCTTGGCAAAGCAGACTCCAGGTACGTGCATGACCACACTTTGCGTCCACAACATTATTAAGTCCTGAAAAGTTATTAAATTAAAAGCCATTAGCTCATGTTTAACGGCCTTTTAATAAGTGATAGAGTATGCTTGGACTGGGCAATATGCACAAACATAACGTATCAAATTATGTTTTGGCTGAAAAGCGATCATCCTGGTATTTATCCACAGGTATTTATGATTTGCAATACATTTTTTCTAGTAAATATTCAAACTGTAATCCACCCTATGGGAGAGGGAGATTTTTGGTTGGGTGTGGTTGGTCCCACTTCACTCACAGCATTAGAGAGGCAGCATGAAACATTGAAACCCAACTTTCCCAGCTGATTAAATGGACATCAACTGTCATTCTCCTTTTTGAGACACATTTTTAGATTAGATAAATATGAATTTTCCACTGTTCTTTATAAATAGACATTCATAAATTCCCACACAACTTGCTCCAGGGTTATCACGTTTTCTTCAGAATCAAAGTCATGACAATATGTTGTGTTTGTGGAGAGGGAAAGCCCAATCTCCTACTGTCACGTTCTACTTTAGTTTTGCAAACAGGCTCTGAATTTACACTTATTATTAATAATAATAATAATAATAATAAAAATCCATACTGTATGAAAAGTGCCTCGGAAATGTTCTATCCCTTCCCTGACTGCTTCTCAGAAGACATCCTCTGATTTTGGAATGTTTTGCAGGAAGCTGACAAACTAGCTGTCAGGCCTCCTGGAGACAGGTGTTTACCTACATAAATCACTCGTCCCTAGTTTCCCCTCTCTTGGCTTTTTCTGTTTCCATGCTTTTGATCAGCTGCTGGTTGTGGGTTATGCTTTAGTCTCTCCTACACTGTACTGTATGTGTGGCCGTATCTGTGTCTGAATAAGGGAATGTTGTCAGCAGTTATCACACCTTGTGAACTGCTGGTGTTTGCAAGATATATATAAAGGCAAATATAAAGCTGAACACTGATGAAGTTGTGATACAAAAAGAAGCCTGCTGGCCAAGCCCCATTACAAACCAAGCTGGTTGTGTTGTAAGTACGGTTGGGCAACAGAGCATGTCACTAATATGACACGTTACCTGTACGATCAGTATCTACCGTATCAGATCAGGAAGCAAATCTTGGTGCCTTGTTTCAGTGCCTGAGCTTTTTCCATGAGCTGCTTTTCCATCCATTTCCCTTTACATTGAGCTGAAAAGCACTTTGCCCAGCTGTCTGTCCAGAAGCTCACAGATTCGAGCTACTTTGCACCATACACACACACACGTGCTTGTCTCCCATCTAAAAACAGGCATGTGTGATAGTATTGTACAATACAAGTCCTGCTCATGATGAGATCACTGGTCTCATTGCCTTGTCAACAAATGCACGTTATTGCGACATATTTTGTGACATTTGTAACAACTAACCATGGGCAGAGCCTGAGAGCAAATCTAGATTATGTTACTTTACCAATTAGAAAGTATCAATTTAGCACTGTTACTGAGAAAAAAATGATAAACTCTAGTTGTACGAAAGATCTCTCTCTAACTGGTGGCACCTGGTGGAGATGATATACTAAATAATGTTGGCTTCAAAGTGAGGTTGAAGAGTGTGTCTGTGGAAGAAAGACGGGAGTAGTGAGACGCAGGCAAAACTGAGACAGCCATACATTAAAAAGGCAGACTCCCGTCTTCCTTCTCTCTTGTCAGGCTGCAAATCCCCACCGCCTGGCTTCCTCCCCTTTTCTCAGCCCTTCTGTTTCTATGGCAACAATGGGTAAGGTTAACTTTGGGTCGCTGACAGTGACCATGAAGCCCCTTCCTTGAGTGTGGGGGCGATAGAAATGGGAGAAAGCCCTCATTTACTTGAGCATCTGTCGACCATAAACTTCTCCCGGTGACTTTTATGACTTTTTGTGGGACTGAACAAGAGCAGAGCTTCTCAGTCTGTGTCTCGATGACAAAGGAGCGAGGAAGCAGCAGGAGGACGGGCTGACTGACTGCCGCCCTCTGCATGCAAATGTCATTTTTGTTTTGTTTACATTTACACAGTGTGTACATTGGAGGATTATTTTTACTCAGTATTTCACTTGATTCTTAGTAGTTGAGCTTTGACCTAACTCACCAGTGTCAAACAAGTCAGGCTTGTGTGCACTTTACTTAAACAAAACATCTATCTATTTTTGTGAATTCTAAACTGATTTTTTTTCTGCTTGTGGGTCTGATACAGTTTTTCCAGCCAGCAGCGCACACTGGGGAGGCCAGATTAAACTTTGTCATGCTGCCACCCTCGCTGACTCACTTCAGTACTGTCATTAATGTTGTCTTATGAAGTCTCACTAAAGTATCAAGAATATTTGCACTCGACCCAAGAGACAAATTACAAAAATTTGGTGGTGATCTGGATATTCTCCAAGTTTTTCTCTAGTTCTATTATGCATTAGATCCCTGTTCTCTCTCCTGGCCGAGGTTTACATGATTTTCTTTTCCATTTGCTAATGGAAATATTGCATGACATCATTCATATATTGTATTCAGTGCCTATTTTTACACCTGCCTTGCCTGATTCACATTGAACCCAGTGGGGATGTTTTAACCTTCAGGGCCAGGGCAGTGTGTGCTCCTCTGTCTGATAAGCAGGCAGCTGACCTCCAAGCAGCTGTGTGGTCAAAAAATATAGTTTGCATCATGACCTGAGGCTATTTGCACTAGGGATGTTGACACACTTGGAGGTCCTGTCAGATGTCAGTGAGCAAACACATGTGTGCCTTGGTTTCCAAGATGATGGACAATAGATACTATGTGGCCCCATATCTTAGAATTTATTTTTTTTCCTCTCAGCATGTTTGTGTATGTGTGGGATAATTGTACTGCTCACTAATATGTTTTAGTGAAGGATTAACAGTGTATTTGTTAAAATAGAAAGGTGGAATTTGAATGCAGATTGAGATTTAAATGTTTATACAGTCCAGCCTGAACTGACCATGTGAATGTGGGAGTTCCTAACTGTCCACAACTTAATGACAGGGTTAGAAATTAAGGAGTGTCATGCATCTACAGGCCACACTGACCAGAGCTTTCCTGCTTTGAATTAAACATGGTTTGTGTGGTGTGAGTCCAGCTCAGGTAGTGCTTTGAATAGTTGTTAGGTTAACAAAAAAATTCAAGAAATCATATTATAGCAAATACAATAAGATGGGTTCATATGCATGTGGTAGCCTGGGCATCTGAGATCTGACATTTAAACCATGGCTCTTTTGCAGCTGATTGGACATTGGCTTTTTTCCTTAAATACATTACCATGATCATAAACTCAGTTTGTTCATTCTTTTTGTGGGAGGGTATTGAGCTGAAATGTAATCACAATGTTGTCCCTCAGCATAAACCAGTATAAATGTTAACTGTGAGTGAGTGATTAGTCTTGAAGAGTGAAAGTCTGAATAGAGTGAGGAGGAAACAAAATATTCACCACTGTGTAGCTGCCGAGCAGCTCCAGAAGGAAGGATGAGTCACATGACACTGATCCATCTGACTATATGTGAATTGATTATACTCCCCACTGCCTATGAAGTCAGCATTTCCAGCCATCGATATTGGTCCATCATCATCAGAAAACAATATTGTATACCTACTTTATATTACTATGTAAACTGGTGTGATTGTATGAATTCAGCAATGAGCTCAATATTAATAAGGGACAAGTGAAAGGATGTAAACTCTTTGTAGACTTAAGCTTGCTACTCCGTCACTGGCCACTTTTGATACACTCACTTAACCAGTCATGCGACTCTTAAGTCTTAATTTATCCTACTGAAAAATACTTAATATGTGTCTGTGAACCCACACGTCGAGCTGACACTTTCCGTCTTGAAGTTTTCATTGTATTATCCTGATTGGTACTGTCAGCTTACTTATTTATTTGCGTTTCTGAGCTACTTCTTCTTGATTGTGATTAAGACTGGATTTGCT
This sequence comes from Solea senegalensis, assembly GCF_019176455.1. Taxonomy (NCBI): domain Eukaryota; kingdom Metazoa; phylum Chordata; class Actinopteri; order Pleuronectiformes; family Soleidae; genus Solea; species Solea senegalensis. Next base: position 17,406,525 of record NC_058027.1, read on the forward strand.
GAAATTGTTGATGTAAATTAGGGGGCAAAGCTGAGAGGACAATAGCATGTCAAGAAGCTGAAAGTGTGTGGTGGACAGTGTGTCAGTCAAGAGAGACACAGAAGAAAAGTTTTTGTCCGACAGTTGAAGAAAATAAGAAAATTATACAGAGACAAAAGTGTCAAGTGACACAAGGTGCATTTTAAGTGTCTTGTAGAGTAGAAATACTGCAATGTAGTTTCTATCTTAAGACCACGTGAGTATGTAAGAATGTTTACACAGTAAGGGTAGGGGGGAAAAAAAAATGTAATTAGATATATTGTTTATTTGAGAATCGTAACATTTCTACAAGATTGATGGACAGAAACTGCTAGCAGTTGCCAATTTACCACAAAAAGGAAGTTCTTTTGATCAATGTTATTCGTGATCTTTAAAAAGATATTTGTCAGTTTAATTTGAATCATGCTGTGCTGTGTCATCTTTTGAGAGGTTCTATTCTATCCATTGTATTTTATCACGGCACTAATTCAGGGAACACTGAGTAGGTGAAGCTAAACAACACTTTTTCTACTTGCCCTGATTCAGTTTAGATAAATGTCAGACTGAATGACTAACATGCGATGTGCACTGATTTTGGAAATAAAACTCACGGGTTATTGTCTCAAAAAATATATCAATCAGTTTTGATTCAAGGGGGGCAAGAAAATCGCCATTATTAGTATTGCAAATTGCAGTATGTGTAGAATTGCAGTACAAATTTATGTCAATCAAGTATCGTGATACAATCAAATGGTGACAAGCATATCTTCTGAGACTTATTACATACTGTACATACCCCTAGCCACAGTTGGTAATACCCAACATCTAACTTGCAGTATATAGTAAATGAATGAGGTCACTGTTGGGGATAGCATACAGTTTGTGTATGTATGATATGCAGAAGCCATCAACTCTATAGCTGTCATTTTCATTGCATGTGAAGACTTATTGTTATGTGCTGAATTCAAACATTAGCTTATGACAGCACAGTTCTTGTTGTTCTGTGCCATCAGTATGTTTCAGCTTAACATTCCAGTCTTGGGCCCAGCCTCTTTCCTTCTAACCCGCTGGCTACCTTCAACCTTCTTTCTATCCGCCATTCCTCCCTACACAGCTGTGAATGGTTCAGTCCATAAGAGGGAGGAAAAGAGCAGTAGAGAAAGAGAGAGAGGAGGGGGGAGAGCAGCCATGCATCAAGTTATTTTTTAAATTATGGTGATGAGAGCAGAGGAGCAGGCTGAAGGGTGAAGGGACGAATAGAAGTTTAGGATGACGGAGGGAGGCGGGGTCACAGCTCTCCTGGGTGCCTCTTATTGGCCATAGGGGATCCCAGTTTTGTTACTCAGAGTTTAATACATGTGTAACCCTTCTTGTCTGCAACCATGACAGCTGTCATCATTATGTATGTCAAAATGTGTCATGCTGATTTCTTAGGACATGGGACTGTGAGATAATGGGCATACATTACATGCCCTTAATCCCCTGAACATTTTACGATCCTTAAATATTGAAATGTTGCATCAGTAAATCAAAGATTTCTCCTTTGACAAAATGTTGATAACCCCAGTGACTGCTGAAGGTCTTGTGGATTTTAAATGAGTACTAACTGTCGTCTGCCTATTTGTATCCTGCTTGAAGTGCCACTGGAATCAATTAGAGCTGCAGATGAGGATTGTTCTGCATGTATTCACTGTGCTGAGTGCAGCACATCAGCAGAGGAACGTCAGTGAAATATGAAGTGTTACAGATTGGGCTGGATGCTGGCAGCTTTGGTGGTTTATAAAGAAAGTGCTTGGGTGAAAGGAAACAGGTGTGCGTGTGGGTATGTATGTATGCATGCATGTGTGCACTTGTTTTTGATACGTCTTTTTTAGACATTTTTTGGTGTAAACACTGACCTTGTCAGGACCAGTAGTCCTCATGGACACCAAAACTGAAAGAGGCACAACCTGATCTCTGGGGAACTGTTTAAGTTTAAAGCTAAGATTTGAACTGTGGTTTGGTATTCCAATAAGTTTGGAATTAGGCATTAGTCAAATGAGTGGAAGTCAATGCAGTACCCTAAGAACAATAGCTTTGCAAACCTGTGTATGTGTCTCTGTAAAACATTATCTCTCTACCCCTGGCAACCTCATTTGACTTTGTGCAGCTTTCTGACAGCACAGCTAACCCCACGGGCAGAGCAGCAATGTACAGATGGAGAAAGAACATGTCAGGGGATTTCCAGGGCCCCATTCAAACTGGGAATTAACATCTGTCCTTAATGATCAAATCAATGGGTGGACAGAGCTAAGTACGACTCTTCACACCTCGTATTAAAATCTCCTGTGACCACATGAGAACGGATCTGACTTCATTCGCATTGTATTAAAATACACACTGACATCGTTTCGGTGGATGACAACAAAACTATGTATAAATGAGTATGACTGTACAGATACATGTGATTTCTGTGTGTGTGTGAGAGGAGAAACTTAGTGAATGAAAGCATTGTTTGCGCTGTTGTAACATGAGATGAGACTTTAACCATTAGAAAAATGAAATCATGTGAAGATCAAGGTTAACGTTGTGGATAATCATTGGTTCCAGCCCTAATTCCCACCAATTTTGTGAAGAACTGTCCATGTTTGATGCTGAAATGAAATGATATTCATATGCTCAACACATATGGTAATTAATATGGTGATCAATGGTTGTGCCGGGGCCCAACATATGCCCTTTAAGTGGGATGATTTAGATCTGATGATGCCAGACTCGATGCTGATGTAACTTTCAAATCCACATCAGAGGCAAACATTTTGTTCTGTTTTAAAGGACATTGCCACTGGTTAAATGCTCCTAATGTAAACGTGTGGGTGTGGGTTGTTGTGTGTAGTATGTATTTTTCCATTTTTGTCTGTAGGGTATCGTGCAGACACTGGTCAATCCACCCTCTTTTTAAATGTCAAATATTCACTTCAACATTCTCAGGCATTGTCCCTTCATAACTGCTAATTTCTTTGCATGACCTTGACACAGTAATGCTTCAACAACACCATCTAATTCACACACAGTCTCAACACTCTGCCAACTTCACCACCAAACCCCTCTTCCAATCCAGACACCCACCAACCCAGACACCTTTTTTTTTGGTGTCCACCAAGCTGCCAAAGACGAATGCGTTCCCAGACATCCACAGACACACACCCTTTACAAATCCCATGAGAAGTTGGTTTTGACATGTGACAAAGAAGTCACACACAAACTGAGGGATGTGGCTTATTTGTCTAAGTGTCTGTCTCCATTTACTAATTTCCTACTAGGAGCACATGATATTATGAGAAAAAATACTGATAATCTGGAACAGCATGAGCCAATTTTCAGATTGTTTACGCTGAACAGTCAGCATACTCATCCTCTCTTGCTGTGTGCACTAAAAGTCATTTATCTCTCTTTCCACATGCTCCTGTGGACCTTGAACCTCCCAACATCATCATCAGGAATCAGTCCAAGGTAGACACATATACACACACACCCACCCAGACATATAGCTAAATCCGTGGTTGCGAATTTTAAACAGAAGCCACTGTGTTTTCCAAGGCTTTTATGAGTTGCAGTGTTAAATGTAGTGACAGTTGATTTGTACTTCCACTTTTTAATTTATTTAATTTAATTTATTTAAATTTCATTCATATTTTATGTAATTTGAAAATTAGAAAACAAGCTAAATATATTCAGTTTAAATTTCTTCTCTTTACTAGAAAATCTTAACTTGAACCCTGCTGTTTTACAACCATCATAAAATGTTATTCATATGTGTGTCTCATGCTGGTATTATTGTCTCCATATCTTCCAGGTCTTTGCCTATGATTACTGTTTCTGGTCCATGGACGAGGCAGATAAAGAGCATTTTGCAGGTTACTTAATTACCACAGATTGATTAAATGTTATCACCAAAATGTCATTCCATGTCTAATCATGTGGATGTACAGTACACAGTTTCACAGAATGGTGTGATCTGTGTCTGCAGGTCAGGAGGTGGTGTTCCAGTGCCTTGGGGAGAGTCTTCTCTACAATGCCTTTCAGGGCTACAATGCCTGTATATTTGCCTATGGACAAACTGGTAAATTTCTGTAATGCACCTCATTTCATGACCAATATCATGTGACTATGTGCTCAGGTGCCAGATCAAGTAACATTACATTTAGCTAAATCTATCGTATAACAAATGGTGTCTATATGAAAATTACAACGGTTGTGGTCATATTGAAGCCTTATCCAACTCTATATCAGTGAGGTTACGTTGCATAATATATCTGTAACATTATAACTTTCATGGTGAAAGAAAGTAAGAGTGTTTAAACAGAGTTGCAAAAGTGCCCTTAAGTGTATTGATTTAAAAGGAGTGTCAGTGTGAATATGTTGTGACAAGAAGCTTGGACAGCCTCCACTCTCTACCACACACCAGCTTGGATGCATCTTCAAACCAATTGACCACACCTTACTTATATCACGCAGGTGGTGTAGTTTTCAACAATGGTCTGTTTCAACAGAAAGGCATAAGACGGCTGGCTGAAACATGTCCTGTGAAGAAAAATTTTGAATGAGCAAATCTGAAAATCTGCTCCTCACTGACTTAACAGATAATTGCCATACTGCAAATATTTCTAGCTAGAGATGATGAGGTTCAATGTTTGTATAGTACATTAGGTTGTTCTCCATTGTAACTCAGTGGGAGTGGCGTCAATAAATACAATTTACTTTCACACCTATTGAATATCTAATGTACCATTATTGCCTTAAGTGTGTGTGCATGATGTGATTGTCTCTGTTGTGTTCAGGTTCGGGAAAATCATACACAATGATGGGGTCAGGGGATCAGCCTGGTCTGATTCCTCGCCTGTGCAGTGCTTTGTTTGAACGAACCCAGAAGGAGCAGCGTGAGGAGGAAAGCTTTACTGTGGAGGTTTCCTACATGGAGATATACAACGAGAAGGTCCGGGATCTACTTGATCCCAAAGGGTATGAGCTCAAGCTGAACATGAACTCACTTTTTAAATGGATGGTGGATTTCTTTTCCTCCACTGTAGCATTTAATCATAATTCCTAAAAACTAAATGCACTGCAAAAGTAATCATTAAAGCCAAATTGCTTTCTGTCATGTGCCGGAGAATTTACGTTTATAAACATGTATAGAAGTGTCAAATTTGACAAATTGTTTTTGCACCCAAATTCAGGATTTAGGTGTGTTAGATGTGGAGTGACACATTTTTCAGTCGTTACTCCATCAGATAATTATTTAATCCACAGTTGTAGGTTGTTTTTGTTTGTGTTCTCAACCACTGTTTTCTAACATATATAATGTGTAAAGAGGGTAAACCCTGCTTTTGCTTTACATGCACTTTAAAACCTTCCACCAGAAAGTTCAACTTATTGACAGTTTACTAATAGGCTATATGAGACCAGCTTTCAGTTGCATCATTCTAATCCAAATGCCAACAATCTCAGAATGTGTCTGACATGAAAATATCAAAGCTGGTGGTGCCCTGAGACTTTTGCACAGTACTGTATTTTGTTTATATGTTGTCTGTCATTGCAAGTTTGCAGCCAACATGTTAGTTGGCAGAACAGAGAAGGTCAGATGTTGACCGCTGTATCACCAGCTGCTTTGGTTAGTGGATAAAAGGATTATCATTCTGCCCTGCAGTCACTGGCGTAGGCCAGTTTGTGTCCAGCGGGTCAGCAGTAAATCAGGAACACAGGCCTACGTCTGCTGCCTCAGACAGCATAACCTTTAACCTTCACTCACTACATGGCCTTTAACCTCTATAAAATGGACCAAAGAGGAGAAGACCATCTGACAACCATATGGGCTTTGCTGTAGAGCAGAAAATGATGAAGTTCTCAGGCATAGAGCAAGTTTGAGTCAGAGTCACTCAGCAAACTGTTGTTGTCACCGGAATGTCTGAGTCTGTTTTGCTAGTATATCAGATGAACACTGTTTAAGCAATTAGCAGCATTGTTTTTTTGTTTATTTGTTTTTTTGTTTTTTATATCATTATTTAACCTGATTTTACTTTGTATCCAGGGGTCGACAAACCCTCAGAGTGAGAGAGCATAAAGTGTTGGGCCCCTACGTGGATGGTCTGTCTCGACTAGCCGTGGCCTGCTACAAGGTAAAAACATTACCACCAGATCATGTTTTGGCTGATCACAATTACATGTGAGCATAGTGTCTGACATTCTCGCACTCAGATCTGTACACATTGGGGATTTGATGTTCACATGATGGCAGATGTCAACAGATTAGACTCATTACAAATGTATTCAATACGTATAACAATTAATAACATTTTGTACCTCACACAAGAGGTGTGCTTAATGAACTAGGGATGTTAATATCATGCCATCTTGCCATGGATCTATATATTCTATTATGTTCTTGGTAGTGGCTTTGTGTTGTATTAAAACCTCTGACAGCTACTTCGCTGTAAACATGTAACATTTTTTATATCAGCGCTTTCCTTAAAATAGACATTTTTGGAGGGTAGTAAATTGCAATATCTTGTTTTAGTTATAGTATCTCAATGCATCACAATGTGTCATATGGTCATCCCCATAACAGGTTATGTATTATAAACAAGCCAGGAATACATAAAACCCTGTGATCTGCATGTTGATTCACAAAAGCAGTCCAAAAAGTCCAGTCTGTACATGGAATGTAAATAAGATTATTATCACAGATAAATCTGTTATGTGACTTCTGTTGTTATTGTTTTGACAGGATATTGAGTCTCTAATGTCAGAGGGGAATAAGTCTCGGACTGTTGCTGCTACCAACATGAACGAGGAGAGCAGTCGATCGCATGCTGTCTTCAACATCATCCTCACACACACACTCAAAGACTTGAAGTCTGGGGTAAGATATAGTAACACAAATACTGTCTATTTGCAAGCCTTATTTGTAAAATGGATTGGTGTAAAAAGCAGCAACAGAAGAGCTGCTGCTGAAACTCAATTTGTGGTGGATTCAATCTGCCTATCAATCATCTAAATAAAAGTCCACAAGATAATAGCCTGTTTATTGACCTCCACAGGGAGCAAAGCGTTTACTACAAGAGGTGGCCAGTCACTGGGGGTGTAGCTTGCTGCTGTCAAGGTTGTTGCGAGTAGCGTAGTACTTAAGCAAAAGGATTTTATATGCTCTGCTTCTGCAGCCACTGGGTGCAGAACACATTGGCTATGACACCTGCACTTAGGGTGGATCCGAGCAAGGCAGTGGCTGTCGGTACCTAACTTGAAACATGATGCTGCTGCTTTTTCTAGTTTCAAATTACCTGCTCTTAAAAAAGCTCAGCTCTTGTGTGTTTAAAATTGGTTAGACAAACTGCATGTAATCTGCAGAAGTTAAGACAACACCTCAGCATCCACCCTTACACTGCTCCAGTTACACACCTTTTGGCTGCTGTCCACACTACCCCAATATTTTTTTAAGGTTTTGAAAACTGTCTAAGTGTGAAGGACCAAAAAGACCCATAAAAAGGATGACATAGTCACACGTATTTGCTACTGCTGCCACTACTGGGTGGTGAAGTCAGTGCCGTCTGTCCAGGTTTACTAAGAAGACTTAAATTACTATTTCTCTTGACTCGCTTAGCCTCTACTGCTCCTTGCTCTCTCTCTTTTATTCTCACAAACAAATCCTGTTAATAATTCACAGGTATGACTGTGAGTTTGTCAGCTGATACAGGCATCTCTTTTATCAAGGAACTCACACTCAGTCATGATTAAAGCTAGTCAGCCAGTCAGTGAATTTATCAGCTAACATGTAGACTGTGGAGTTAGTGAGTGAATCACTTAGCTGACATGTCCTGCAATGGAACAAACCAAGTCTTGTATAGTAGTGTCTCTTCTTTCTTAATAAAAAATACTAGAATGGGCTGGAGCTTTTGACACACTTCGAAATGAGTTGATGCCCTAAACACAGCAGATGCCTGCTCTTTTCTTTACAACTTGAATGATGTTTAGAGTGTGGCTTGCACGACACTGTGAGCTGTGCTGGTTGTTGAGTATGATTGCCTGTTTGTGTCTGATCGACAAACACATGTAAACCTTCATTTGGTGTATTCACACTTTCTAATCAGTAGATGTGTAGTCTGTGGATATAGAGCTAATCAAGTTATTTGTCAAACAAGCAGAAACAGAGTTTCAGTGAGAGAGCGAGAGATGGCAATAACACCAGAAATGATCACAGCACCAATTAACAGTTAGTTACTACTTTTAAGTAACTCCTTTATGTCGATCTTTAAAGGAAATGGCTGCAGATCATAAACTGGAGCTAATCTTCACCCTTTTGTGACTCAGCAGCTGCAATAAAGGCACTGGTGAAAAAAAGCCTCCTCATACAGTCAGTGCCTGATGTGTCATTATGAAACTGAACAGCTCATCACAGTATTTTCAGACTGTTTGCAGTGCACTTTGTCCTTATTTGCCACCAAACCCCTCAGTTGTTTGCACATTTTGATCCCTGCCGTGCTACAGTCGTGCTTTTGAAATAGGTGGGTCACTTGATGACATCGGCTGTCCTTTATTTACCATGTGTGACCAGGTGATGACACTTGAGACGTGTGCTGCTACCTTAAAGCTGCATGTCCTTCCTGCCGATCTTGCTGATCTTGTTACTGATTCAGGTATCAACTCTCCTGGTCACAGAATCCTGTGTGGGGCAAGAAGAGTTTCTCATCGTCACCATTTAATCAGCAAGCTATGCTAAGGAGTGATACAGTTTTTTTTTTTCAATTTTGTTATGTTGCTGTCTGATGCTGCAACCTTTTACATAATTGCTTTTCTACACTCCGTGCCCTTTAATGACGAAGGTAAATCAGAATTTTAGAAAGTAACAAGTACAACAACTACACCCTGACCCTGACACTGTGTGGATTAGGAACAGTTCTGTGTATATCCTGGAGTGGCCCAGCCAGAGCCCTCACTCAAACCCTATCAAACATCTCTGACCAAGTTTGAGAGGATTTGCATCAAAGAATAAAATCCCCCAGTTGAAGGTGTGCAAGGCTTGTTGGATCATACCCAAAAAGACTTAAAGCTGTAATTGCTGCCAAAGGTGCTTCAACTAAGTGCTGAGTAAAGGGTCTGAATACTTGTAAATGTGATATTTTACTCTTTGTTTTTATGATTAGATGTTATTTTCTCATTGATACAGTTTTTTTTTTTACCGTGTTTCACTTACAAATATTGCAATTTTACACTATTGTCCTTGCACAAACATCTGTGGTTGAATGTGCCCACAGAACACAGACACAGAACTGCATCAGCTCATATTCTGCTTTGGTTGCAGATGTAGATCAGGTTCGGCCTCGTCAGTTACTGGCTTGTCACACTTGGCACACTTGGTGTGGACCTGTCTGAGTACAAATGATGTGATGATAGCTATATCCTCAACAGCTCTTGGAAAGACACAGAAAGAACCTGTCAACAGAAGAATAAAAGATGAGGAAACCAATGAGTGGAATCGCACAGTTACTGTTTTGTGAAAAGTATTGAGAATGTCTGCTGAGCATTAATGAACCTAAGCATCCAGCCCAAAGGCACTTAATAGCAAATTGATAAGGGGAGGTTTTTCATGTAAGCCAAACTCTGTCTTATTTATAAGTCTGTTGCTTTGACGCTTGTAAATCAGGACAAAGCTGCACTGTCGAAAGCTGTTGAAAAGCTACCGGCGATTGCTTTCATGTGGAATCTCTTGGGTGATTCATGTCCAATCACTGATTTGTCAAACCCGCTGTGGATGCTTGGCACTGCTTTTCACCAGACGTAGATCTGCATGAATGTCTCACTGCACAGATCCAGATTCTGGATATTGTAATGCTCTCTCTTTTATGTATGGCAGATGTCATTGAGAACTGTAAGAAGACTCTCTGGTGGTCATACCAGAGGATAAAAATGAAAATCCCAAACTATGTCAGACCACATTGTTGCCATTTCATGCTCAACTGTGTAACACTAACCCATAGCTAGAAAACTAACAGAACATTCCCTGATGACAGTGGCGTGGCTGTCATTATTGCGATAACATACTATATGCCATCTTTAACAGAAATATTAAAAGGGACAAAGTTTATCTTGAGTGTAGAATTTTAATAAATAGGAAGCTGCCTGGTTTTAACAGACACATGGGCAGAAAAGTCTTACGTGAGACATAAGGGACAATGTTATCTGATATTATATGCAAGTTGTCAGTTTAACCATTTTCTGTAAAAAAAAAAAACGAGATGATAATCTGCCTTTCATCTTGTTTCTATCTCTTGTCTCATTTTCTAGACAAGTGGAGAAAAGGTGAGTCGGCTAAGTCTGGTAGATTTAGCTGGAAGTGAGCGCGCAGCAAAAACTGGAGCAGCAGGGGAACGCCTGAAGGAGGGAAGCAACATAAACAAGTACGTTAACCAGTTTAACACCCAGCATACCTCCACAAACTCATGATTGGATGTTTGCTCATCAAGGTTGTTTCCTTGAAGCTAAACCTCAGGTTGTTTACAGATGTTTCATCCCAGCAGTGTTGCATTTTTACCTAATAGTTTACAGTATACTCATTTGAACGTATTTTTTAATCTGGTGACATCTGTATGGACACTGCAGCAAATTTTCACTTTGAATTGTTAAAACGAGCTTGATCCTCGCACAAAAATACAACAGAAAAGACAGACGAAGAAGATGAACTTTTGTCCTCATTGTTTTCATGTGCGTCTGTGTGTGTCTGCCAGGTCCCTGACTACCCTGGGTCTGGTGATCTCGGCACTGGCTGAACAGGGAACCGCAAAGAACAAGAACAAGTTTGTCCCTTACAGAGACTCTGTTCTGACATGGCTGCTCAAGGTAAATGCACAATAAACCTACTCACATCTGTCATAGATAAAGGAAAATCTTTCTCTTGTGCATCTTCTTAATTTCTTCTTAACTTCTTAATTCTTTTTTGTAAATGAATCCCATTGTGTTTCTCATTCTTGTTGCCTGCATCTCTCTCCAGGACTGTCTGGGGGGGAACAGTCGCACAGCGATGGTTGCAACTGTGAGTCCAGCAGCAGACAACTATGAGGAGACACTGTCGACGCTGCGTTATGCCGACAGAGCAAAGAGCATAGTCAACCATGCTGTTGTTAATGAAGATCCCAACGCTCGCATCATCAGGGAGCTCCGAGAAGAAGTAGAGAAACTACGAGTACAGCTAACCCAAGCAGAGGTGAGATGTCATTGAAATGTTAGAAATGAGCATGTGAAAATCTTTACTTTCCTCTGCTGTCATGTATTCTTTTCTGTCTCCAGTCTTTAAAGGCTCCAGAGTTGAAGGACCGTCTGGAAGAATCGGAGAAGTTGATTCAAGAGATGACCGTTACGTGGGAGGAGAAGCTTCGCAAAACTGAAGAGGTTGCACAGGTAGGACAGATAAAAAAAAAAGTGTTACATTTTCACAATCATTTTGATGTTTGGTTACACTCTATGTAATTAAATGTGTCCTTGTGTGTTTGTAGGAGCGTCAGAAGCAGCTAGAGAGTCTGGGTATATCTCTTCAGTCCTCAGGGATTAAAGTTGGAGAAGACAAAAGCTTTCTTGTCAACCTTAATGCTGATCCTGCTCTTAATGAACTGCTGGTGTACTACCTGAAGGTACATACTCTACATAGTTTGTATAATTTCATTCACCATCTGTGTTTGACATAGTTTCCTGTCCATTTGCCCTATAAATCTTTACATCTCACCTGTCATATATGTTTAATTGAAATCACCAAAATTTCGGCCAAATTTAAATTTAATGACTGGCATTTGGGTGTTTGATGAATTGGAATTACGATCATAAACATGACTTGGTCACATTGTCTAATTCTCATCTTAAAGTATCTTATGATATCTTTGATATTGTGTCTTAGGAACATACAAAAGTGGGCTCAGCAGACTCGCAGGACATCCAGCTGTGTGGGATGGGTATCCAGGCAGAACACTGCATCATAGACATTACAGCAGAGGCCGCCGTTATCCTCACCCCCTACAGCAATGCTCGGTAAGTTGCATTATGGTGCCAGGCTCATGTGTGGAGCAGCTAACTGAGTTCTGTGGGGGCAAAGCAAGAAAGTCTTTGTTATGGGGGAAGTATAACACCCCAACACCAATTCATAATTTCACTGTTTGTGTGTTTTTTAATTGTTATAGGACATGTGTAAATGGTTCTCCAGTAACCAGCCCTCTGCAGCTTCACCATGGTGACCGAATCTTTTGGGGCAACAATCACTTCTTCAGGTAATTTTATACAAACCCTAAATATCTCAATTTTTTTTAAAGAATCTTCATGATGTTTTTTGTTTCATAAAATGTTACGTCTTACATAAGCATAAATACCTTTATCTGCAGTTTATTTTACTTGGCTTCTCTTAGTTTTACTAAGATCACCCAGCTTTTTTATGCACATTACCTAATTAAATGTTACATTTTGAGCAAATAAAACATGAAATTTTAAAGATCAGAGGTAATAAATCTGATATTTTCTCTGTAGGATAAACCTGCCAAAGCGACGGTCACGGGGAGCAGAGGATGAGGAGGGTGAGGGGGGTGTGATGAAGAATAGTGGCAGTAGTGAACAGCTGGATGCAGATGGTGACACAGCTAGCGAAGTGTCCAGTGAAGTCAGCTTCTCTTATGAGTTCGCCCAGACAGAGGTCATGATGAAAGCCCTCGGCAATAATGGTAAAAACGAAATGTGCATGAAATCCATAAAGAGAATCAGATTTATTTAGATTTACAGTTTTATACTTGTACGTCTGACTCTCCTCTGCTGTGTTCTGTCAGACCCCATGCAGGCAGTCCTCCAGTCTCTTGAGAGACAGCATGAAGAGGAGAAGCGCTCCGCTCTGGAGCGTCAGAGGCAGATGTATGAGCAGGAGCTCCAGCAGCTCCGTAAGAAACTGAACCCGGACCGCCTGTCCACAGGCTACTCTGGAACACTAGCACCTGGCCAACAAGGCCAAGGGCAGCAGTACCGCAGCCTGGAGAGACTCAGCATGGGAGGGATGAGCCATTCAACCAGTGCTCAGAGTAGACTGAGGCAGTGGAGTGAGGACAGGTGAGACTGTCTGTGAGTGTGGTATGTGCATGCTTGTTGTGTTGATAAGCCAATTCAATCAACATTTCTCTTCTTCACTGATGCCTCCTGCAGAGAGGCGGTGTTGGTGAGGAGTCTGAGAAGACTGAGGGAGCAGATAATGAGGGCAAACACCCTGGTGCAGGAAGCCTGTTTCATTGCTGAGGGGCTGGAACGACACACAGAGTACAGAGTCACTCTCCAGATCCCATCAGACAACCTCAACGCAAACCGCAAGGTCACACAAACACGAATACCTTTGTGTTGGTTTCCCAGTTTCTGTTTAAAAAAAAGTCATGTTTCTAATTCTAATTCTAAAAGTCTGTGTGTGCTTGTGTGTGTAGAGGGATGCTGTGCTCAGTGAACCAGCGATTCAGGTTAGGCGTCGTTGTCGAGGCAAACAGATCTGGAGCTTGGAGAAGATGGAGAACCGTCTGGTGGACATGAGAGAGCTGTACCAAGAGTGGCAAGATTACCTCCTCCATCACAATGACAACCCAGTGAGTTGGCTTGACATAAATAACTAAATATGTAATGAAAACAAACCAAACAGTAGAGACTAACCGCTGTAGATGTCAACTTCTGAATAAGTCATGCTAAAGCATGCAGTTTATTAAAATGTTCTCCTTTTGTCTTGTCCAGGTGATGCGTTCATATTTCCGTCGGGCTGACCCCTTCTTTGACGAACAGGAAAATCACAGTTTGATCGGGGTTGCCAATGTCTTCCTTTCCTGTCTTTTTTATGACGTCAAGATGCAGTATGCAGTTCCCATCATCAACCAGAAGGGGGAGGTAGGGAGACACTACTGTTGTTGGATTACACAGAAAGTAAAAACATAAGAGATTTAATTCCTCTGTCTCACTATATCATAAAAGTCTTAGTCACGTCAAGATTCCCATTACCCTTTTCAGTCCTTTGTCCTTTTCTCCTGATATTCTAACTGAAGAAAGTTTAACAGTTACATAAATTAGGAAATCTAACTATTGAGATATTGCATCTATTTACTCTGACACCAGTCCTGAACGACTGTCTGATTAAATCAATGGAGAAAGAAGGGGCAGTAGCATAATGTTGTTACAACAATAATTATGTATTAGACAAATGTTATTTTGAAAGATGTATGACACAGAGGATTAGTAAATGGTAACCAGGTTTAACATCTTTTCTGTGTATTTCCCTCCTGTCCCTGTTGCCAGGTTGCAGGGCGTCTCCATGTGGAGGTGGTGAGGGTTGGAGGCGGCTTTGAGGACAACATGGCTGGAGGAGATGAACCAGACCACAACCAAGACAGTGAGATCGAGGATCGTAAACTTGTATGCATGGTAAGATGGATGATAATCAGAGAGTATCATTAGCCCATTTAAACCTGGCTCAGTAGTGTAGATTTATTCCTAGAGTTGCTTTTTAATATACAGTATAAAGTCAAATCCAGCTTTTCCATCTATCTATTTTCTCTTAAGTGTTGTTATGATATTTTGACCTGTCCAGATTAAGATCCTGCAGGCCACTGGTCTTCCCCAGTACCTGTCCAACTTCGTCTTCTGTCAGTACTCTTTCTGGGATCAGTCTGAGCCAATCATCGTTGCTCCTGAAGTTGACCCATCATCCTCATCACCCAGCACCAAGGACCCACACTGCATGGTGGTGTTTGATAGCTGCAAGGTGAACACTGGGAGGGGAGGAGGATAATCCTTGAGAGAGTAATAGCAACAATTTTTAAAGCCTGTCACTAGTGTTGTGTACGTGTATTGTTGGCTTAACCGTGTGTAGATATTTTTCTAGCTAATATGGGGAGTGATTATTAATAGGTTGTGAGTAATGACACTGTTCTGTATGGATACTTTAGGAACTAGCAGTGTCGGTGTCTGAGGACTTCATAGAGTACCTCACAGAAGGAGCAGTAGCCATCGAGGTTTATGGACACAGGCAGGCAGATGCTGGGAGGAACCCAGCGCTGTGGGACCTCA
This sequence comes from Solea senegalensis, assembly GCF_019176455.1. Classification (NCBI taxonomy): domain Eukaryota; kingdom Metazoa; phylum Chordata; class Actinopteri; order Pleuronectiformes; family Soleidae; genus Solea; species Solea senegalensis. The sequence goes on from NC_058027.1 coordinate 17,421,633, forward strand.
GCATCATCCAGGCCAAGACACGCACACTACGAGACAGGTAGGCACACACACACACCATTGTGTGGCTTACAACACTAGCTTTCCAGCATCTGATGAACATTTTTTATTGTGGCAGATGGAGTGAGGTAACACGTCGCCTGGAACTGTGGATTCAAATCCTGGAGATAAATGAGAACGGAGACTTTGTCCCAGTAGAAGTGGTTCCTGCTAGAGATGTACAGACTGGAGGAATATTCCAACTTCGGCAGGTATGTATGACACAGTAACAGGGCCACAATAGGTGGAACTAACAAACATACCTTACAATACAATCAGCTGATGTTTGTGTCGGATTTGGATAAACTATATTAGAATTCAGTTTTTAACTGCTGATTAGTGGTTGGTGAACAGCATGTTGGTGCATTATTTCCACCATCCTGACGAGAGTGTAAAATCTCTCATCCGAAACTGCCCAGTTTGCATTGTGTGGTGTAACTCGTTATGAAAAAAAAATATGCATGCAATAGTAATGTTTTATTTTTTATGAAATTGTATTAGCCAATTTTGCTTTATTATTTAAGGGTTGTTGAGAAAAGTAAAAAGTTGGTTATCCAAGTTGGATTCTTTGTTAAGCTGTCAAAGATGGCAGACAGACACACACATAGCAATGCAAATTTGTTCGGGTCAAAACCAACTTCTAGGTGTTCTAAATGTTTTCTTACTAATTTCCTATCTTCCCATCTCTAGGGTCAGTCAAGGCGGATCCAGATAGATGTGCGTTCAGTTCAAGACTCAGGCACCATGCCTCTGATATCAGAGATAGTGCTTGCAGTGTCAGTAGGCTGTGTGGAAATCAGGACTGTTACAGCAAACCAGGAAGCAGATGAGATGGACAGTTATCAGGTAGAATACAAGTCTGATTTCTACTATAGTAAGCCCACAACTGATCTGCAGCAGAACAGAAGCCAGAGATGAATAACTGACTCATTTATTGGACAGGAAAGAGATCTGGAACGCCTGCGCAGGCAGTGGCTTGCTGCTCTCACCAAGAGACAGGAATACCTCGACCAGCACCTACAGAGCTTGGTCAGCAAATCAGGTAACACGCAAATGCACCTCAGTCTACTGGACATTTAGAAACATCCATACATTCAAACATTCCAAAACTTATAAATCTTAACTCCCATGGTCACAGAGGTGCGAAGCATGCAGGTGTCTTCCAAATGTCATAACTTAAAATTCCAGTGAGTTTAGTTAAGGAGTTGTTAAAAGTTTGAGTGTTGTGTGCACAGAAAAGACAGAGGATGACATGGAGAGAGAGGCTCAGCTGCTGGAGTGGCGCTTGACTCTGACAGAAGAAAGAAATGCTGTCATGGTGCCCTCTGCTGGCAGTGGCATCCCCGGAGCACCTGCTGAATGGTAGGACACGTTACAGGAAGTGCTTCCATCTCTACTTTGTAAAACGTTTCCCTGTGATTGTTCTGACATGGAGACACAAAGTCACAGACAAATAAACATTTTGTGTCCGTTCACAGGGTTCCTCTGCCAGGCATGGAGACTCATATTCCTGTCATCTTCCTGAACCTTAAACGTATGACATTTCATTCTGATCCATGTAACTTCATGTTTGTACTGTGATCTCTGTTGTGAAGCAGATGGATTCTCATTTTCACAGGAAAAAAATTGTGCTTGGTCAAATCAAGTCAACTTTGTGACTGATGTTATTTTTTGACCGTTTCTTCAGCTGATGACCTCAGCTCTCAAGACCAGTTTGAAGTTCCTGACGCTGGAGGATGGGATGCAACTCTGAATGGAGAAGACGAGGATGACTTCTTTGACCTGCAAATTGTCAAACACTATGATGGAGAGGTGAGGATTAAGGATGCTTCTGTGTAGAAATTTTCAGACTGGGTAATAAACTTGTGGCACCACTTCTGTCACAGATTCCAACAAACAAACTAGACATTTCAGTATTTGTCGAGCTCTTTTGATCTATGTTAGATTTGGCTGCAGTTCAAGGTGCCTGCAGAGCTGAATAACTGTTACCTTGAGATGCCGTCACCTTCTTCAGACAGAATTTACAGATTGCCTCATCAACATTATCAGGTTCCCATTTTGGCATCAGGTTAAAGCTAAAATGTTGCCAAATTGGAGTATTTGCTTTTTACTTTGACACCAAATCCTCTGTCTTTGCAGTTAACTCTTCTTCTTATCACACAATGACATTCAGTTGGTCAGTGATATGACTCTGTTTTTGCAGCAGCACTTGGCAGACACCTTTTATAATTGTAGCTTGTGAGTGAGTAAAGATAACTAATATTTTTAGAAACTGTTGTAAAATTGTGTGCAATGCTGTTGATGTTGATGTTGAAAAATAAAGCAAATGGATGAACACATGCCATCAACAACAACAACATCATGTTGTTGTTGATGTTATTATTGTGCATCTGTTTGGTCCTTGTTAACGGTTTACATAACAGGCGACACAAGATCTAAATGCCACTGTATGAAGAAACACAGATGGAGTAGTGTTAAGATGATGGGCTTTAGCATAATGTGAACTTGTCTGACAATACATATATTTGCTTATATTAAAAAGTTACACACTCAGTCTTAAAAGTGTCCAGAATTTTATGGATTGCCCAACTGAGGGTTATTTAAAAAAAAAACTGAGAGCTCGTCAAACATCCACTCTAATCTCCAGCAAGGAAACAATTATATGAATAAAACAGGTTTATTCACCAATCATTTGTTTACCCCTCAGGTGAAAGCAGAGGCATCATGGGACTCCACTGTCCACGAATGTCCCCAGCTCAGTCGTGGAGGAGCGTGGCCTGAGCACCGGGTGTACTTGACAGTCAGAGTAGTTGTTCAGCTCAGCCATCCTGCTGACATGCAGCTCGTCCTGAGGAAGAGAATCTGCGTCAATGTAAACCCTGGCCGCCAGGGGTTTGCCCACAACTTTCTCAGAAGGATGTCCACCCGCAGCACCATACCAGGCTGTGGGGTCACATTTGAGGTGGTCTCCAACATCCCAGGGGTGAGGACATCAAATGCAGTTCTCTGATCAGCAGCAGCAGCTTGGATTACTGAGCTTTGAAATCTTAATGATGTCCTGTTCTGTCCTGTCAGGATGCCCCTGGATCAGAGGACAGGGAGATGTTGGCCCGACTCGCTGCCAGTGCACACAACAGCCAGTCAGGTGATGACGAGGCTGCCATTGAGAAATACCTCCGAAGTGTCATGAGTCTGGAGAACATCCTGACTCTGGACAGACTGAGACAGGTAGAAGGAGAAACTGATATAAATACAAATTAACAGTCTCAGTTTTTTCAATATATGCAAGTACTTTAAATTGTGGGTGTCTGTGTTTGTGTTTAGGAGGTGGCAGTGAAGGAGCAACTGGTGAGCAGAGGGCGGAGCAACAGAAGAAGCCTAAGCTCTCCCTCTGTCAACCGGGTAAAAGACTAATACAATACCATTGCCTTCAACTAGTGGTTCTTAAACTACGGGGTGCGCCACATGGGGGGGCGGTGTAAAATGAAACCATTTTTTAATCTGCCCTTTAGAAAAAGTTTGGTAACCATTGCCCTTTAGTGTGAGATGGTGCATATACTGTATATTGAAATATTATCTCTCTGTCTCTCTTTAGATGTCTGGAAGTAGACAAGACTTGTCCACAACCTGCCTGCTGGATGATAAAGTAATGCACTTTCTCAAAATGTTGATATATGTGAACATATGCTGAAGATCACTACACTTTTTTTGTTTGTTTTTTTTAGCTCTGGTTTCATTTTCTTTCTGCTCATCTTCTCCTCAGGGTCGATGGGAGAGTCAGCAGGATATCTTCATGCCTTCTCAGTTTCACCGCACCCTCCCTCGCCCCGCCTCCTCTCCTTCCACCTACTCCACTTCCCCTTCTTCCTCCGCCACAGCCATCACTATGACCCCTCCACAGAATCAGGAACCAGAGCAAGGTAAACTTTCCTCTCCTTATTCCCTCTACCTCTTCTCTCCTCCATAAACCCCTCCCCTCTTCCATACTACGCCATCTCCCTTTCTTATCCATTCTATTATTCTCCTCTCTTTTGCCTTCTTAATTAATTCCTTCTGTCAAATCAATCACTTATGTTTTGAGACCCTCTTCTCCAGTTTTTTCCTCTTCTTGATGTTTCCATATCATTACGTTTTAGTTTCCATTATACAGTTCTAGCACAGCTTGGCTCTGCGTTTTTGCTTTTCCATTCCACTTTTGCCATAACGCCTAACAATAAAAATAGCTTACATCGGTATCTTGAAAAATAGAATACAGATTTTTTATGTTATTTTTAGTGTTAGTAGTCAGTCCACAAGTGTCAGTAGCAGTAACAGGGAGTAGTCACACTTTGTACTTGCTTCTTGGCAATAAATATAGTTTACATTCATTATTCCTATAAAGTGTAATACACATTTTCATAGTATCTCTCAGTCTTTCAACAATGTGTAAAACAAATTGGGTTTCCTGTACAAAACGGGTAATGATGCACCTTCCCTCATTTGATTGTTTATGTCTCCATGCTGATTCTTTAATGTGTCTTTCCTCTTGCCTTATCCATTTGGTGTAATTTTTGTTCTTTTTCTGATTCCATGTGAAGCACTGTCCCTTCTTTCCTCATTTTCATTGCTTATTATTTCATTGTCTGATAGATCTTATTTTTCTCTAATGATTTCATTTCCATGTTAGTCAGAAGTCATGTCACTGTGACACATGCTGTAGATTTACTCTGTTCTAAGTTGATCAGTTTTCTGTCTCTCGCTTCAGTGATTGTTTTGATTTTATGGGCTAAACCAATCATCTCCACCTGTGCCAGCTGACATATGCTCTGTCAGTCTATCGCTGTGTTTTGGGATTTTGCCATCTCCTGGACTCTCTTTCAACTTCCTGCCTTAATCTTTTACACCTCCTCTATCTCCCACACCACTTCTTGTTTCCTTCCTCTCTTCTGCTTCCTCTCCATCTCTTGCCTACCCCCCCTCCCCCAGGTCGTTTAGGACTTGCTGCCTCTTATCTTTCAGTTAAGGCGCTGGTTCCTCAAATGCCAAAACTGCTCAAGTCTCTGTTTCCAGTGAGAGATGATAAAAAGGAGCTGAGACCGTCGCCGCACAGTCAGCAGGTCAGCACAAACCTTTTCTCTCTTCTTAACAGTTATTGTCAAGGTGCTCTTAAGAGAGGTGCTTAATATTCTTTTCTTTTTTTGAGCTTTATTTTAATGTGTTTAAAGCTTTTTAATAATCAGTGTTACTACTAAGTCTTGTGCCCATGCATTTAATCCATATATGTGTACATCCCCTGAAATCTAACACCCCACTAGATATGTGTGCAATACATGAATGCTGCGTTGCATTTACATTGGGAGTGTCTGCTGTGCTCATGCTGCTATGTTTTTCATAATTGTTTACCTTTAAAATGTGCTATACATAATGTAATAATAACTTAATATGCCTCTTAACGAAGTGTGAATCACACGTCCAATTGTCCTGCAAATATTTCACAGTAAAGAAATATTCTTGATGAAATTGTTCCTGGGAACTCAAATAGCAGAATGCTTTTACTTTGAAACAGGTACAGAAACTGTGGTATTTGTGACATATTCGGCTGATATAAACTGTCTATACACCGTGTTTGTTGTAAGAAACTTGACACTCACTGCACTCTTGTGGATGTAAATCCATGTTTTAGTCAACAACCATGGAATATAAAGGACTCACAGAAGTACTGTATGTTGGTAGTGGCAGTTTCATAATTTGAAATGGACACATCTCTTTTCATGTATAATGGCAGCATGAATTAGCCCTTCAATGTGAATGCACGCACACATGTGCCTCTTCTTGTCCTGACTTGTTTGTCATTAACCAGCAGCATGTGCCTCGCATCGTGACATCAGGAGACGACAACCGAGCCAAGACAGAGACGGTGAGACTTGGCCCCTTCCTCCCTCCCATTAACCTCTGGACTTCTTTGAACTTAAACAAAATCTTCTGTTGTTTGATGCCACAGCAGGGTGGATTTTTATTTATTTGTCATTTGAAGAAATTAGTGTTGTATTGTGTATAAGTGTTTTTCAGGGCACACAGCATAAGAATACAACTAATGAGTTCACATTTATGCCAAATCTCTTTTTGAACAATTTGTGTTCTTTTGTAGTTCTGGTTCCACCTTAGCTCTTGAGACACAAGGCAAAAGTGTTAACAGATGATTGAAAAGGCCCAACAAAAAATGCATACACATAACAAAACTTTGTTACACTGCTTCCTATTGATTGTAGTAATTGTGAGAAAGTTGAATATTGGTGCTGATTATTATAATTTTTCTTTGTTTTGCCTTGTCTGCATGTTCTCATCTGTCCCCCTGCACCTGCGACAACTGTTGGTCTCCTGTACACTGTCTCTCTGCAGCCTCTGACCAAAGACAGGCGGGCAGATTTCCCAGAAGTCCCTCCTCTTCCTGTGCATGATCCGCATGACACCACCCCCCTCAGCCCCCTCAGCCAGTCGTCAAGTGGCTACTTCTCCACTAGTGTTTCGACAGTTACTCTGTCTGATGTTCTCCAACCCTCCTCCTCGTCTTCCTCCCTCCTGGCTGCTGAGACTACGTTACCCTTAAACCCCCAGCAGCAGCCCAGTGCTGACAGGAACGATGTTGTGACCTCTCCTTCTTCTCAGTGTGCTGCCAGGATGGCTGTCGTTCCTCCACCCTCTTCGAACAGCTCGACTAATCACAACAGCGTCACTGCAGAAAAATCCTTCTCCAAACAGAGGCTGGTAAACTCAGAGGGAGGAGGAGAAGTGTATGAACGGCTGGAGATTGTTCTGGATGAGGAAGAGCGTAACCATGAAGATGTACTACCTGATTGGCTGAGAGACGGGGCATATGTGACAGTAGGCAGTAATAAGGCTGGCACAGTGCGCTACATGGGACTGACACAGTTTGCCGAAGGAGTGTGGGTGGGGGTGGAGCTGGACACTCCTGTAGGTAGGTACAATAACTTAAAGGGCCAGCTCAACCAAATTGCAGATTTAAAAACAAACAGTGTTAATAACTTCTGATTAGCACTGACAATATATTCACTGTTCTTTTCCCCAAGGTAAGAATGACGGTTCAGTCGGAGGCCATCGATATTTCCACTGTAAACCTGGGTACGGGGTGCTGGTTCGCCCGGACCGCCTGTCCTGTTGCGACCGGACCAGTCGACAAACGGGGGATTTTGCCGCTCCTGCTCACGTCCCTGTCCTGCGAGGAGAAGCCATTGTTGCACGAAGAGTGGAGAACCGCAAGTCATGGAGCAGTTGAGACACAAGAATTCTGAGCTTAATCGAAGAGATGAACTCCATTCAGCCTTCCTTCTTCCTCCTCCTCCTCCTCCTCCTTCTCTGAGCTATGCAACAGGCGAATACATCAGAACTGACTTACTGCCAAGCTTCCTTTTGTTAGGAAAATACACTCACAACATCTATTCACAGTCAATGGATGGATACTAGATTAAGGACAGTAGAGAGACTGGTGAGAATGAATGGTAGTAAGTTGATGAAAGTATATTGACGTCCATGGAAGGACTGGTAATCACGTGGGAAGATGACGTTAGATTAATGGTGGTCAGTGGGACGACTGCTGAGTGAATGAAGCAGGCGCTGTCTGGTGGAGTAAATAATACACCGCAGACAGACAGTATGACCCGTCTGATTTTGGTCTGTGTTGACACGCAGGGATTCAAACTGGTCACATTTTAGCCATGAGTCAAACCACCGTGGCTGCTCACCTCTGCTACGTTTTCTCCTGCGATGCAGACTGACCGACACTCATCTCTCCCTCTCTGACCCTCCGTTTCTTTTCTTATGAAGATAGATTCTCCCAAAATGTGCCTTCACCATGGCTTGGTTTGCATTTGTTGTGTGTATTTAATTTCTGTTGGCTGTGTTTGTGTTGAGGAAAATGCCTTGTGCTAAGTGTGAAGTGATCTCAGGGACTGTAGAGGGGAAATGGTAAGGATGGGTGTGTTTGTGTGTGTGTGTGTGTATTTGTAAATGTTGTACAGTATTGACGTGTATGCACAAGTTCATGTTGTCACAGTCGTGTTGGTGTTAAAGATGAGATGTGTAGAGCAGGAAAACATATGTCCTCGCTGGACAAAGCCACTATGGGAGCAAGTTGGTTTGTACTGAGAGGCTTTAAAAGTTGATTTTGCACTGGAGAAGAAGCTTCTGTATGTGACTAACGTGTCTGTGGTCATGAGATGATGAAACACAGAGGAAGGCGACGTGTTAACACATGGTGGCTGTTGTCTACGTATGTGGTTGTCTCCTGACACCGGGGGCGCTGTCTATAAAGTTATAGTCCGCTGATGTGTTGGTGGAAATAGGCAGTGTGTGTTGAGTAAAAGAAAGTGAGGCAGACACACAGAATTTGTTGGGAATTGAAAAGTGGATTTGCATCTATGCATTTAATGTGGGTTTAGTTTTTAACTTTTATTTCATTACGACTCGCACAACTGGGAGAATGAGCTGAGGAGTACATTCTGGGAAAGTATTTAATACAAAAGCAGTTTGGACTGGTTAAACTTTTCTTGCATGTGCTGGAGAACATGAGGACGATCATGAGACAGACTTTGGGATTATTATTATTATTTTATTTTTAATCACCGTTTTATCAAACATCCCAAGGCGACTTGACCATTTTCATACTGACCTTTGGAAAAGCGGTGGCAGTTCATCACAGCACACCTCATTTCTTAAGAATGTAGACGCAGCAGCCTGTGTGCTTAAATTCTTTCCATTAGTTAAAGGGCCACTGCAGCATTTGGGCACCTCTGTTAACAGTGCTTTGCAGTGTCTTGTGTGGCTCTAGAAACGCTTCGTCGCGTCTGAGAAAGTAACCGTTAGGTTACTGCATGAAGACGGCAGGCAATAAAAGACGTGGACGGTTGGGATCTAAAGGGACTAGTGCTCGACTCGGCAGTAACTATAAATTAGGATATCTCGGCCTATGCTGCTTTGTTTCTTGATTCGTTAATCTGTCTCTCACAACTTTCCTAGTTTTATGGAGCCACTCGTGAGCAGAAGCATGCACTGGTGAGCTGATCAGTGGTAGAACATCGTTATTATTATTTTAACATTATTTGGGATATTTTAACAGCAGCCAGACAAGGTTCATATACTTATCACAACAAACCTGATTGTGTTTGCTGACAGAATCTGGTGTTTGTTGTGGGTTGACTGTTTCTATGGTAGCCTTGATTAGTGGACAAAAGTATCTCACGATTTTTGCTGTTGATGATGATTCATATGAATACATTATGGGGAATAAGTGTGCATGTAAAAGCACAGAGCATGTCCAGACTTTATCATTTTATTCAACGTATCTTTTTGTTTTGTTCCTCTTGTTTCTTCATTCGGGAAGCTTGACTTTACTATTTATATTTAAAGTGGTTGTACACATGCCTTTATCGCATTAAAATTGATAAAGCCTTTTTATTTGAATGAATATTGCACAAATGATTCTATGAAAATTGCTGCTATTAGCATTTGTGAATTTTAACCTGTAAATGGATCGGTTGATTTATCTGAACTATATTCTAGATTGGAGTCACTTGTTTGTTGTCTTTATCCCAGACAGAGAAACTAATGACAGCGCTTTTGGTTTAGTGACCAATATATTTATAATGAAGTGGTAGATTTTTGAAAAATGAGGCACTTTGTTTCTGTGAGCCTTGAGTGTGGAGCATTTTCTGCATTTTTTTTTTTTAAAGAGGAAGGAGGAAACTGTAAAGTTGGAAGTATGAGACGAGAAGACGGCATGATACAATATCCTACTGATTGTTTGTGTTTTCATGACCAGTTCTCTGATTGGTTGGGTTACTGTTGGTGGCTGTCTGGTCTGTTATTGGTGGGCAGGTTGTCAAGTGGTATGTAGGTCACATTCTTAGGCTCCATTCAGACCTGGTGTTAACGTCCATCCTGTGTGATCAGATTACATGTGCAGATCATGGTCTGAATCAGTCCTGAATGCCTAGGATTGTAATTTCAGGTTCGATCACAAATTTGATCACATTTGTGAGAATGCCTTAATACAATTCATCCATAGGACAGATTACTGACCACCTTCTTAGCTGAAACGGCAGTGTTACAGTCTTTTTTTACTCCTAATCACTGCTGATCAACACATCATGTCTTTTGATAATGGATAAAACAACATTTTTATTTCTCTCCGTCACCTGCACAGAGACGACGGGTTTGCACAGCTGTCCTTTTAAGGACACAACATTGACCTCCATTCCTTCAGACAGGCTAAACATAGTAGTGTCCCTAACCAGTTAATGCCTAACCTTAATCTAACTACTATTTAAATCTTAGCCCTGAACTTGAAACCAGATGTTTCATTAGGACCAGGGTTTGTCTCCATGAGGACTACTGTTAATGCCAGAAAGGGTCCTAAAGAGACAAAAAATATAAGGACACACCAACATACATGTCATTGGTGTCCACTTGTGATCAGGTCTCTCAGGACTGATGTTCATACCAGGCCTGAACTGGACCATTTAAGAAAGAAAATGTGGTTCATAATAGAAAATGTGGTAATGAAGAAAGGGAGTAAAGTTTCCTGTGTTGTGGTGTGTGTGTGTGTGTTTGTGTGTGTTTGTGTGTGTCTGTGTGTGACTGTGTGTTGGAGCTGGCTTTTGTTTCAGTGTCTGCGAGCCCTTGCCACGACGGGAAACGACCACCAGCTGCACCTTCACTCATGAAGCGTGGAGTGAGCAACGTTCTCCTCCTCGCGTCTGTGTGGCCGGTGGACTCTCCTGTCCTGTCCTGGTCTCTGCTCACACACTGTTTTAAGGGGTTTGAGATCACTTCAGGCTTCCTTTTTAAGTTGTTGTGCCTCTATAATCATGTGACTGCCTATCTTCCTCACACTATTTTAATATCAGTGCTTCAGTTAATTTGCACAAAAGACTTCAGAGGAAATTAAAAGAGTTCCTGTTTTTGAACACTTGTAAATGTAGGAAGAAAATGCATCTATTTTTTTTTTGAAGATTCTCAAGCTACCTGTTTTTCTTTCAGCTGCACTGTTTTTAATTTTCTGCTTTCACTTCTCAGAGTAGTTTTCTTCACCTACGTTCCTCCACTCACTGCTCATCTGCCTTTTTAATGTAAATGGATGATTTAGTGTGACGGCAGATCCAGCTCAGCTCAAATGTAGTGATGACAGAGACACTTTTCTTCTAGCACACCTCTCCTCTCTGTTACTCTCCACAGTTTGCAGCATCAGTTCATCAGGCGAAGTGTGACACTGATATTAGATGGAAAATGCGATGGTGCACATGAGAGAAAAGAAAACTAGTAATAATGTTCTTCATTTCCATGGTGTCCATCTCTTCCACTGTAGAGATTCGTCCAAAGCCATTAACAGTATTCTTCAACATGACCGTATCAACCACCAGAACCACATCCTGTTCCTTTATTGACGTGATTGTCCGAGTGTATTCCTGCTAAGTAATTGATCATATCAGAATCCTCGGACCTTCAAAAGGTTTCTTTCTTTTTATTACTGTTTTACTGTTGTTGGTTTCTTGTCTTCTGTTGGTCCCATGATTATCATTGTCGCCTTCACCTCCTGTTTGCATTTCCTGCAGCTGTGTGCCGACTATGGGACCAGTGGTCTGGAGCAACATGTCTTGCTCCCTGCCTCACTGTGGCCTTCAAACGGGAACATGGCTGGTTTCAGCAGGAATTATCCCAGCTCTCACATTCTGTAAAAAAATATGTTTTGTTTTTTTTTAAGAGAGCATTTCCTAAACCATAAAAACTCCCTCTGGTTAAAATAAAATGGTCACATTAAAAAAAATATAAAGAAAAAAGTGTTATCTATTACTTAGATTTGAGTGTTTTGGTCAAAAGAGTTCTATGAAAGAGAGATGATAAACTTTCAATGAGAGCCATTATGTCGCCCCCCTGTGGCAACTGTAACTTGCATCATTCCACACAGGAGAATTAAAGTTCCAGTGTGTAAAATGTATTTTATATATATATATATATATATATATGTATGTATATGTAAGTTTACAATCATCTGGTTGTATAATAGTTTCATATTTATATTAGGAGCCAGTTCAGGAAGGACAAACTAAACATCTAACCAAGTTTTGATGCTAACTGAAGGCCACACAGATTCTCCAACACTCTTAAGTATTCAGCTGCAACATCCGACTTCACCAATAAATGTTGCTAAACTTTACACACTCTACCTTTTTTAATGCGTTAAGCAGAGAACTGCAACCGTCCACTGCCCTACAACTGCATTCCTGACCGCCTCGGCTCACTTTGGACCAGATCAGACCTTTTACAATCTTTATTTCAGACTGAAAAAAAGAGCAATGTCCTCTGTAGCACGTCCTCAGCTGGTTACTCTACCTCTGTCCCTGGTCTTGGTCGTCGTCCAGATTGTGATGCCAACATCATCCCTAAGGCCTTTCAGTTGAAATGAGTTGTACCTGCTTCACTACTTCTCTGACTGTGTCCTCAGAAAAATCAAAAAACAAACACAAATAAGCAAGCAATACTTGGCTGTTTTTAAGTGGCTGGATGCAACACAGCCTTTTTTTTTATAACTTATTTTTTTGCGTTCCAGTCCATTTCAGATACCGCTGCTCCTCTTGGTGCATTTGAGGCCAGTTGATGTCAGTGTTTCGTTCCAGGAACCTGCAGCCATAAGACGCTGAAGCTGTGGAATAACAGAAGCTAAAGGGGACAGTCTGGTGCTAGTGAAGTATAATAAAATAAATCAATAATAATAATTCCAGTCCCCACAGTCAGCCATTAAAAAAAAATAAAATGTAATAAATGTATCTCAAATCATTCTTACTAATCATGATCAGTTATTGATTCTGTGGAGTGGGTATGCCATGACGGTGTGGACTTTCAGAGTATGTATGTACGTATGTGTGTGTGTGTATATACTGTATATATACATACATATATATAGATATATATGCTCAAAGCAAGACTTCTATAAGAAAATGAACCATCTGAGCACAAGTTCGGGTTTTGATTAACTTAATGGTTTTGTGTAATTCAATGCTGCAATCCAAAGAATAATCCTGTATTATAATACATTTATAATTTTCTTTTTTTCTTTTCTTTTTTTTAATCATCTGAACAGTAATCTGGTAACGAAAAAAAATAAATAAAAGGAGGAAGATTAAAAAAAGATTTTGTTCTTTCTTTGTGACAAAGGTTTTGTGCCGAGCTGATGTTATAATGCAGTAAACTTCACGGTTAATCAGTGATGTTTGGTGGGAAAATAGTGACACTTGATTACAAGAAAAAAACAGACTTCATATCTACTAACAAAAAACATTCAAACGTTAATTTGCAGCTGCATATTGTTTGCTCAGCTGACGTGGAGATGGAAAGATTGGCATTCAATTCCAGGAGCTAATTTCTCCAGTTGTCATCTTGCAAACTTTATTCCTTTGATGATTATGGTGAATAAAGTAAAAGTGAGTAAGTGGACCTTGAACTGGGATCATTTATCCAGTTGCACTACATTAGAGCAGTGTTTCTTAATCCTGCTCCTCTGGACTCCGTGTCCTGCGTGTTTTAGGCGTGTTCCTGCTCCAACACACCTGATTCAAATAAATGGCTCGTTAGCAGGCCATTGCAGAGCCTGTTGATGAGCTGACTATTTGAATCAGGTGTGTTGCGAGGACCAGGATTGAGAAACACTGCATTACAGTATCAAAATACTAAGTGCTACAGGTGGTGAGTTGTACTTTTGTATTTTGACTTTTACTTTACTTAACAAATATTTTTCCACTACATAGTCCTGACCCAACACGGCTCCACGCGGTTTTCCACTATAGTACCTCCTCAACGTGGGTGGAGTCATCATAGCACGGCTGCATTTGTTTTATATACGATACTAACGAGAGACTAGTGACTTGTAAAGCAGTTCTTCGGTGTACTGAATCATTTGAATCAGTTAATTAAAAAGATTAATTCACAGAGTTGTTCAGTACTTCCTGCGTGACCGGAGCACAGACTCTGTCTGCGGCGGTGTTGTCCCTAAATACACCAGACTTTTAGACATTTCCTTGCTCAATATTGGAGATTAAAGCAAGTCTTATCAACTGATCTACAGTTCAGCATTGTTGGTTTGATTCCTGTGTCAGATGTCGTGCTAATGAGGACACTCAGTGGTCAGCAGTCTGACGACGTCGCGTATAGTATTGGCTCAGCTCGCTTGGTATCTCGCCAGAGCGGGTACTAAAAAAAAGTATGAGGTACTATCACTAATGGAAGAGCAAGGAAAAAAAAGTGCCAGGACTGGGTAGTGGGTAGTGCCAAAAACGTTCTGCAGGTCGAAAGGTCTGGAAGTGGTGAGGTCACATGTCTTGAACGGCAATCAGAATTAAACAAGTTGCACATCTTAGTTGGTGGAAACCATCATAGCATCCATGTAGAAGGAGCCAGTCAAGAGCCTATGGAGGATCTTCCACTACACTTATTCTATCAGAAAGACGGGGGAGGACACTCAAACCTGTGGCCCCTGATGCTCATTTACACGGTACCAAAAAAAGGAACATGGACAAGATGGGAGAATGTTCTGGAGCAGATCTCAAGGTGTAACGTCTGGCAAGTAGACCACCACTGTGTAAGTTTTCTTTGTCTAAGTTTGTGTGTATGACACTTTATCCACTTCTGCAAACCTCCAAATCTGTGGCAGGAGGAAAAAAACTGATTTACCCCTCAGTGCTCCAAAAGAGGGGAGACTGTTGGTGCCATGACCTCAAAGCGGATTGTCTTTGTGAGAGCTGGTGAAAAGCACGGCCCACAATCAGGACCAAAGTCAGGCCTCCTCACTTCTACCAGCTACTGGCATTTATTTGGAAGTGGACGTTGGCAAAGCAGCTTAAGCTCACGACCCAGACAGCATCATCCCACCTACAGCTAGACCTGACAACAAGTGGGTCAGAATCCAACAAGCGAATGGACGAGGCCAAAGAAAGGGAGGTTGCCAGTTATTTGGAGCTTGTGGACGTATGTCAAAGGCAGAGCTGGCAGGCCCGATGTGAGCCTGTGAAGGTGGGCTAACCCGAGCTGAGTCACCTTGGAGAATGTGTTTGAGGCTGGAAGAACCAATGTCCCCACTGCATCACCAACCTTTCCACCAGAATCTGCAGACGTTTGCTTGGTTGTTCAAATGATGTGGCACAAATCTCAACACTGAGATACAGAAACTGTACACACTGACACACAAACGGGAAAAGACACAGTGCATGGACTCTGATCAGTTTTTATTCCCTTGTAAATAGAATATCAATAAAAACACACCTTAAAAATAATAGATAAGGTTTATCCAACAGATGTAAAAGTAACAAAATGCATATGTAGGTTTTTCTACATATGCTATTACAGAGCAGTCTACTGTCCAAAAAAGGCACTAAATCTTGAAATAGAGGACAGGAGGGGATTCAAAACAAACCAACAAAAATCCTGCTGAGGTTTTTCATCTTACACAGAATTGTAATTTTATTTCTAGAATTAAATGGCAACCATGTCAGTTTAAAAACAAAACAAAAATCATGTCATAATGTTCTTTTTGAGTAGCATTTCAATGGGAACATTAAACCTAGAACATCCACATTTGATGATGGATACAATGATTAATTCCCACTTTGTTCAGGCAGCAGACCTGTGATCAGATCAAGCCTCTGCTGCCCAAAGTAAATGATAATTCTAAACTAATTCTGTCACACATACATGCCAGTGAACGTGTCTCACCAAATCCGCTGTGTACGTGTTGGAAGAGACAATAACAGATAAAGACGTCTATGCCTGGGTGTTTGAATCCTGACATTTCACTGGAGCACGATACAACGTGTCGTCAGCACTGCTACAACGTGCACGACGCACAACTGGAAGAGCAAAGGGCCTTGTGTTGTTCACCGATCTCTTTGATTTCCATACACTGCCCGTCAAAAGTCACACACTGACCACCTTTAATTACGACTTTAATCACAGTGGCTTGCCCTTGATGTCACAACCATTTCAATCCAGTTGTATTTTATTTATTTTTTTCACTCCAGGGTTGGACCACTCTCCTGCACATCCCAGACACATCTCAGTGGGATTTATGGTGTGGTTTCGTGTTCCCTGAAGGGCTCTTATAATTTGAATTTACCCGATGAATCCAGGTAAGCTGGGGACACACTGTAAGATTGTTTTGCCCAATTTAACCCACAAATCACAGTTGGACTGAGTCTGCACCAATATGTGCTAGTTGGGGACAGTCAGCGTGGTTAGTTGGCACAGAAATCTGTTCAGTCGCAGTCAATCAAACATGTTTTATGAGTTGAGTCTGGATGCAATCGGGTAGTTGGAACTGATTAATGACTCAACTGGAAACACATGTTGCAAACAGGAAATAGCGTCAGAAGAAGAAGAGACAACAGGGAGTAGCAGGGAATATCCAAATCAGTATATTTAGACCGTAGGCTGTAAAGTCACTGAAGGAGCCCCTTTAATACTACAGTGTGTGACCCTTTTTATTTTTGGACAGGGCAGTGTATGAATGCACACTTTCACTTATTGCTGTTCAACTTTTCCACTTCAGCCAAGTGTAGAACACGTTATTGATGATTTGTTAGAGTGTGAGCTTCTTACGCCCCAAACTGAAATGTAAATATAAACAGGATAATGGACTGACACCCACCTGTGGGCCATGTGCAACAAACAAAACCACAAAACTAAGATGGCTTCACCTCACGTCTACTTTTCAACAAACCACTTACACTTTTGTTTGTGTTTTCATTAATTGTCTTTTACTCTTATTTCTTAATTTTTGTGTCAACGTTTCATCCCATTGCTTTTTGACTTCTTTTTGGCTTTATAATTACAAAACAAAAATAACACAAACAATCCAACATCTTAAAAAAAAAAAAGGCAAATTAAATGATTTTAAAATCCTGAAATAATCTCAGAACAGCACTTTGCCTTAAATGAATCTATAGATTCCCTTCAGAAAGGAAAGGCTTCTGCTTAGCAGATTAAAAAACAAAAACCCCACAGAAGGATCACACATTTTGGTGTAAAATAATTCAAACAAAGAGCTACATGGCTGACCAGTGATGCCTCAGAGTCTTTTAAATGCTTAAAGCAAAGACAGCTCTGCTGCCGCACAACTAAAGAGACATTCCACCATAAAACCTGACATGACTTTCTCAGTCATGCCATCTGAAACCAGGACGAGGAGGTAAAATGTTCATAGACTCCTGTAAGAACAGCAGCTGATGAACAAATAAATCCTTTTATTTTTGAATCAGAATTGTCCCTTTACTTTCCAACTTAATATGTATTGAGTTTGAGAGGAACACTGGCGTTTCCGTATTCAGTCTACTCCAGACAGATCAGCTTTTTATTCCCAGCCGTTGAAGCTGGGATTCACATTGCAGCAGCGGTGAAGGAACCTGGGGTGTAGCTTATACCATAGCAAGGGGGGGGGTGTATTTGTGAGGTATCTGTGTTGAGTTTTTAACTCTGAACTAGTAGCTGAGTCTGTGAAGCACTGGCCGATGAACAAGGATGCACCTGGTTTAGAGTGAAGCCACTTCACTGTGCAGGCGTTTGTCTTTCTTTCATCAATAGTGACGCATGTGCAGCCATTGTACAATTCCCATGTGTCGGTGCGCCGCAAAAACAAATAAGGCACTTGAACTTAAAACCATTCAGTATTTCCATGTGCTGAACAACACATGAGGGCAGTGTTTTCCAAAAATGTGGGCATTGAAGGTATTGCACTAAATCAGTTGAAACGTATCTCTTTGTTCTAGGGGAAAATTTAAATTCATATTTCATGGTACATATTTTTCTATGTAAACAAAACATTTGGCTGTGTTCAGATTACCAAACTGAAGTGAGCCGTATCCAATTTGGTGTTTTTCTCAGGGTTGTGTGCACACAGAAATCTGACTGTCAGATCAGATCTGTGTCACTTTGGTATATGATGTGGTCCTAGATCAGATATATATATATATATATAAAATCTTTCAACTGTATTATAGTCCTATTTATAAGCTGTACATATCCGACTAGTCATTTTTCTTTTCTTTTAATAAACCACTCTGTACATATTGTAACATATGCTATTTATTACTGCTTAAAGCACTTCTGGTTGGATGTATGCATTTCGATGAGCGCCTAGTCTGGTCAAGAGGGGGCGGGATTAGAGTAAAAGGTCGGAACTGTTCAGTAGCGGGTGAGCAAGAAGAAATAGAACATTTAATTATGATATGGCATTGAAGATATTCATGATGGAATATCACAGCATTTCAAAGTAAAAGTGCTTGTTTTGATATGGAATGGTGTCAACTTCATAATAAAAACATGTTAATGATGCAAAATAAATCTATTCTCTATATATACACACTACAGAGATACTCATATACAGCTTCTATAAATATAAGCTAATGTTGAATGTAATGCAATTAATAATGCGGTAGAAAACCGAATGTCTTATTAAACATAAATATGAGTGGCAGATATAGTTATGTTCTATGTCAATATTCTATCACCTCATGTTTACATCAACAGGATATAACAGTTTGACACCTCAGCTCTAGAAACAAATCTCACCCTCAAATGGTAGCTTCATCTATTCCAATCTAATCTTATCTTACCTACAATATCTCCCGCGAGTGATCTCACAAATATGACTCTGTTGTTCTGTTGTTGATGATGCATGTAAAAGGTCAAAGGTCAATCTGATCTGCCATGAATTGGAATAGAACAATCTGGCTGGTAATCTGAATATGGCCACAGTGTAACCACAATTATTCTGATGCTGAAGTCTAGTTAGTGTACAAATGATGGGGCGTGGGAAGCTGTCATTGACAATGACACCTATTCCTTATGTTGCTTGTTTCACCGTATAAGCTCGGGTATCAAATGGATGATCAAGGTGGCTCCGAGACACAGAGAAAGTTACATGGTTGACAGTATATACGGCAGCTAGTTGTCACGTCATGAGCTTATCTCGTGCAGCATACAAAGAGGAGCTTGTGGAAAGAGAATTGTGGCCCTGAGCCTTGAAAAGTGAAGATTCTTAAACAGGGAGTGAATTCTGTTTTGGGTGAATGTCTAACCAAAGCTAATGTAAGCATATATGGTGAAAGCAGAAATAAGGAATAGGTGTCATTTTCCATTGCAGAGGCAAAGACGTGTGGTGACCCGTTATCCTTGTGGAGATCCATGTAGCGCCGCAAACTGATGGGACTTGTACGATGGCTGTACCGAGATAAATGTGTTTATGTGTTTGAACGAACGTTTAAGTTTCATCAACCTGGCTCGCACCCTTTTCTCTCTCTGTGGCTCGTCGGTCACACTGATCAAGAAAAACCCGCAGGGACACTTTTAAGCACCATGACATGAATAGAATAAAGTGTCATTTGAAGTGACAACCGTATTCAAACGCCAACGTATGTGTTTAGAACACATGGCATATCGAGCACAAACACAGATATACCTAAAAAAAAAAAAAAATAAAGAAGTAAATAATGCATTTATCTTGCAATAACCACCTGACACATCTGATGTGTTGTCGATTAACATCTCTCTCATACATAGTTCCATCCATTAAGATCATACACTGAGAAAATACATAAAATTAATACTTTGGCTAATGCTTCACTCACCTCTCGCCAACAACAAAGACTCTTATGGATAGTTTCTCCCGTCTGAAGCTAATATGTTTATATACTGTAAATAGAAATAGAGTAGGGTACATATACACATACCCTCACAGTTTATATAATATACTGTATATACGTATGTGTGTGTACAGTATGCATACATACGCATGTTGTACATAAGTGTGTATTCACTTTACACTAATCTCTAATATCTGAACAGCTTTGTTGCACTGTTGAATCCCTCCCAGCTGACTTGATTATAGATTATAGATTGATTATAGATGAGCTCACAGTGATTAATTCATTCTGCCTGAGCATCTATCAGGTCACTGGGCACAAATCAATAAAGAATACTTGTTTGCCAGGACTTTCAGACTTATCATTAAAAAAACAACAAAAAGACATAAACTCTTGTGGCTACCTGTGATGTGTGTGTATGTATGTATTACGTTTATATTCGTAATTTCCTTGTTATTGATATGGAAGCAAAGAGGTCATAAGTGTTTGAATCTGATATAATATATCCTTTCTGCATTAAAATCTCTAAAAACAGTGAAACTAATGTTAAATATTTTGTTGAAAAGCTTACTCACTTTAGCCAAGATGTTTCCATGACTCTTTAAATCTATAGAAATTCTATTTTATTTTCATGTATTGACGTATATGAAACGAAAGAGGAAGATAATATTCAGTAGGACTATAAACCAGTGTGCTGTCTTTTGTTTTTGTTGTTCTGTCAAATCACAAGAGTTGCAATATTTGTTAAAGCCTGAATATATATTTTAGATTCATTACTGTCTTGATCTATACACATCTTAAACACATTTTAAATGTTTTTCAAATGAAAATGAGAATAATTATGTAAAAATGGCATCATATCGCAATCGCAATTCCTGTCAAAATAATCGCAATTAGATATTTATTGAAAATTGTTCAGCCCTACTCTGGTGTTGTAACATGTTTTGTAGTCAAGGAAAAAGATATTTGACCCGAAGATTTCCGGCTAAATTTGACAAAAATTGATAAAAAAGGATTTTGAAATTGCGAAAGTTTTTGTTGGTTACTTGTCGGTTTACATTTCATCTTGACATAATTGTAATAATTCTTTGCTTCCATATGTCGAGCTTATTTGATCAGGTTAAAGGGGAAGAGGAAAAGTTTATTATTTAGGCAAACTGTATTATTAGTGATGTGGCGTGACCTTGAATTGGAAAAAAAAAAAAAGAGTAAGCTTATTCTGCTGTTCTTCTCACTGGAAGGAATCAACAGTGAAAATGTAAAAATAAAATCCACGGTGATGACATGGTGGTTCATCATTTTTTAAAACAATCTGTTCAAACCAACTCTAATTCATGCATTTAGTTTTTGAGGCTGTTCAGTTGTGTTGTGATCACAGTGCACGACCCTGACGTTTTCTGAATCCCGTGTCAAATACAGTGTTGTCCTGCTTTGAAAACGCAGGTTGTTTTTCAATTAAATCTGCACAATGTCTCGTGTCCCATGACTCAGTCTGCTATGGAAGATTTAAAATGCCCAAATAAGGAATTGTGTTATTATTTGGTCATTTCAAAACACTCCATAGTCTGCTGGGGAGGACAGATTTTAAAGTTTAATATTATTATGACTGTTATAATACACAATAATGCCTCTAAGAGCATAGCAGAGCAGGTTGATGGTTGGAGGTAGGGTTGGGAGGTATCTCAGCGTTGGCATTTACAAGACTTTTGGTCATGTTTTTCCCACTTATTACATTCCTATAAAATCTTCTTGCATATTAACACACCTGTCGTCTTCATGACTCAGACAACTCCAGATATCCAGCACCCTCTTCAGTCGTCCTCTAGTGTTTCCATCTTGATCTCGTTCCCCATACTGCACCCGGCCCCGTCCTCGTGATTGGCCGCCGTCTTCTCCAACCCGATTGGATCCTGGGGCTCGGACAGCACGCTGTGAATGGTGGGTTCGTCCTGGAGGGAGGGGGACGGTGGAGACCAGGACACGCCGGTCAATCTGGAGCCTTCTGCCTGAGGACCTGTCCCTATCACTGGGGAGCGGCCGATCAAAGAAGTGCCCCTCTGTCCAGACAAGTGTCCTCTACCCAGGACGGACAACCAGCTGGGAAGCAGCGTGGGAACCTGAGCATGAAGGAGAGGGAGACGTGGGCCATGGCTGGTAAGTTTGACATGTTTTGATTTTCATAGAAATCACTTTAGCTGAAAATCACCTGGGTCGGAGAGGAGAGGTCAGCTCGACTGAAACCAAACTGCCTGACTGAAGCTCTCTTGTCAAATGAAGTCATCTCACAACCCTGAAACACAGCAGCAGTTACCGTCATGACACAGTGACCTCTACCTTCATAACTAGTTATTTACTGTATAAAGTCAGACAGATTTAAACCAATGCTCATTCTACTTCTGCTGACCACAATTTAGATTTCACTACAATAAGTTAAATACATGATTCGATTGTGAATTTAAAAAGGTTTCAGGACCGAAACAAAATATGGAAGGGAACATATTCACTCTTCCATAATAATTATTATACCAGCAGCTCTGTGAGGACGAGTAAGAGGTAATCTTCAGTTTACCTGGTCAGGGAAGTCATTGCCGTCCACCTCGTCACTGTTGGACTGACCTCCTGGACTCTGGACCTCGATGCCGTGACTCTCCAAGATGGCTGCTTCTTCAAAAACACAAACCTGATCATAGCGTATCGACCTTAATCAACAGCAGCCTGAGACGCAAGCAAATGCTGAAGCAAAGAGAAGCTGATCCTCTACTGTTTTGTCCAATAGGCTGTAGATTAAAAAAAAAATAAGGCTGCAACGATTATTCAATTCATCGATTACTGAATTAACCGTCAACTATTTTGATAATCGATGAATTAATTAACAAAGACATTTTGAGAACTTCATAATTTCCAGGTTTGGTAAAGTAATCATTAGTTGCAGCCCTGTGAAAAAATTGACATAACCTGGAAGTCAAATATGTAATGACTAGGGGGCGACTCCACTGGTTGCAAAAAGAAAATGAGCACACTTCTCAGATGATTTACTTCAGTAAACATTTCCCTGAAGAGTTAATGGTCTCTATCTCTTGTCTCAGATGTTCTTCGATAGAACAGGATGTTAATTTAGTAAATCTAATATTCGTACACACACACACACGCACACACACAAACAGAGGTAGACATTACCAATGTTAGCACGCCTCTTGATGTCTTTACGTCGGTTGGCAAACCAGTTGTAGACCTTTAGGGATGTGACTCTCTCCAAATCAGACAGCTTCTTTCCTGTGACACACACATCAGATAAATGCAGCAGGTCTTTAAGTCAGAATATGTATTTGTAATATGTAAAGCTGTGGTGTAAAACCTCAGCACCCAAAACACTGCTTGTGTATTTAACTACCCAGACTTAACCTACACCTCAGGTGAGGCTGCAGAGCTTTATAAAGGGGATGACTTTTAAGTCCATATTCCAACCCTTCTCTTTCAACATTCATTCTGGTTTCTCAGTAAATCTCTTGTGTTTCAGAGAACCAGGGTTAATTCTTAACCCTTCTGTTACCAATCCTCTCTTCACCGAAAGGAGTTGGCATGCGTACTTCTCATTACCACAACTCCTAGACTGTTAGTTATATCTAGAAAATTAAAAAAGAAATGGAGGGTGTACGCTGCCTTTCGCCCCATGTCAGCTGAGATTGGCACAGCACCCCCCGCGATCATTTATATTGCAAAGTTAAACCCTACAGCTTTAATAAAGAAAAACAATCATTTATTTAACTTTAGTCAGAATCATTACATCACAGTACTGCTTTTACATACCTGGTTTCTGAATGACAGCATTGCAGGCATTAGCGATCTCCTCTCTCTTCGCTTCATCGGGGTACTGATTATCACCGAAGTAACTACATGCACACACACACACATACACACACACTGTTAAAATTATAAGCCAATTAAACTGTAAACTCACTCCACTCTTTCCTCCTCCGACACCTCACCTCTCCATAACAGCCAGACACTCCTTCCTCCATGTGAACCTGCTCCCCCGCCGCAGACGGAAGCCCGCAGGGGCAGCACCAAAGGTGGGCGGAGCTTGTGGCCAGTCCATCACCTCCTCCAGAGCCAGTGGGGCAGCTCGCATGGCCAGAGTGGCACCTGAAGTCACAAACACCATACTCCATTAAAACAAGTAAGTTTATATCAAAGTCAGCATGACATTTAGACGGCTTTAGTTACCAAATTTTTCCCCCATTTTTCCTGTGTCACAAACTAATGAAATAGTTTTGGATTCAAATGACTCAATTACTGAATGTCTGTGGAATCAAATAACATGATTATGACCGCAGTGGCATCAAGGGAAGGTTCTCAGTCTCAGACCAAGAAAAAGTCCCAGTGACATCAAGAACCTCTTTTAAACCCCTATATTGTATATTGTATATTGTATTGTGTATACTGTGTATACACATATCCATTCAGTTAGACTGTATATTTAACTTTAAAAAAATGAAGAGAAATCATTGCATAGCATACACTGTGCCTTTAGTGTATGCATCACATATGTGAAGATACAAAAGTTTCCACTTAAATCGTGACGTACTAAGAGATTTTTATTGAAACATCATGTTCATATTTTTTCCCCAGTGGAAACACAGGGTCACTTGAAATAAGACTGTACTCACACTGTTTCATATTGTACTTTCCACTCAACATGACGCAGTGAAGTTATTGTTCAATCACAGAAAAACACTTTGCAGTTTTTTTTTGTGTCCTCATAATCATACATATCTCAAGATTCTTGAGATAAATGAAAACATCTGCCAAAGCCATCTTTTCTTTCTGCCTCAGTCTTCTTTTACGTTGAAAGGCTTTTTGAATACACATCTGCAACTCGAAAAATATCAAATGCCAAACGCTGTATATCTGCTGCTAAATGAACAGCCTAATAATCCTCTCCTGTTACTTCGGCACTCACTGCTTTGAATACCAGCGAGCGGACGTATAGAATGACCATTCTGCACAGATCAATTACAGCTGTTAGCACAGGGCGTCAAGGATCCAATTCAAGGACAGTACAAATGATTGTTCATTATATTTACACTAACACTGTCTTTGAAAAGAGGTGGTTGATCTCTTTTCAAAGAAAGACTAAATGTCCTGAATACTGTAAGCAGTAGCACTTTTTGAACAGTATGTTGTTTCCACAAATGGAAGATTATGAAAGAAGATACTCTCTTACTCCTTTGCCACAAAAAAACATAATAAGAGGACACAGTGTTTCGATCCAATGTGGATCTAACTCGGGTGAGACTGATGTTTACAGGAACTATCCATAAAATGTGTTTAGAACTTTAAAACTATGGTAAAAATATGTATGTTAATATAAGAGTTAAGCAAATATAGGAAACAGTGAACAAATATAAATCCAAAGTATAGAGCACCATCAATGATATCAAAATGTATTGTTTTGTCTGATTTTTTTCTTATAAACACAGGGTTGTAACAAATATTTCCTGCTTTTTCACAGCAATGTCAGATGTTTCTCTATACTATAGTCTCCACGCTTCTTAATTTAACTGTATTCAGCTTTGACTGACTCTTAGACCCCCTACACCGCCGGACCACTTGTAAGTACAGGTGTAAGTACACCCTAGGACAGATTGTTATCCGATCTGCGAAATCACTTCGGGAGGTTGTCGGTGGAGACACATTGTGACCACATTGAACAGGAGTATAAATGCAATGAGTCTCCAATGTGTCTCCACTCTAACACACACAGCTAAAGTGAAAGCAGTCTCCTCTTTTTTGTCTTTTGTCCTTTGTTTGCTTATCGAAGATGACTTCCCCTTTGTGGGTGCTCGGAAGTACAAGCATAATTCACTTGAAAGTACTGAATTTAGTACCCAATTGTTGTGTTTTGCTCTGGTGTAGAAGCACAACCGTTTGCCTCGTACTTGCTTATGCACACATGAGTGACCTACCATCTGAGGGAAAGACTAGGAGATGGTGATGTTCTGTGGTGGCATTACCTGGGTTGGACTTCTCCAGCTGGTACCAGCGAAAGAAGGCCCGCTTTTTCTGCTCGCTGAGGTCCGATCCCTGTTGTAAGAGCCAGTGGGAGATCCGACTCTGACTGATACCTGAGAGGAAGAGGAACAGTCAGATTGGATGCTCCAGTTGTTGCTGGATCTGTAGCTGATCTACCGTCTTGCTCTGAACTGATGAAGCAAATACTCACCTGTTACCTGAGCAACCACAGCCTGGGAAATTCGCCTGTTTGCCAGGAAGGACTTAATCTCCTCTTTGATCAAAACGCTGTCCCTTCTACAAGAACATACAGAATATATTGTTTATTCCAAAGGGAATAAATGACTGGATTTCTAACAGTCAGACCTGACTAAAACATCTGCAACCCAATAAATCACAACCAAAAATCTATGGATAACAGTAGCTGCAGCAGCTGAATATATGAGAGAATTTGAGGCCTGATTCTGCTGTAATATTCCCTGCATCTTTGGTTTCATCTTCACACACCTCCGAATCAATAACACTCTGATTGCTGCTGTCTGGCTGCAGACTACAGATGAGAGGGTGGAGGGTGCGTGTGTGTGTACAGTATGTGCATATAAGTGTGTGTGAAGTATGTGAATCCTTGTATCATATTTATATTCAGAGTGTGCTATATGCAGCCTTCTCGATCATCCTGCTTCTTGTAATAGCACCTGCTCTCTGTAGCCTTGAGCCATGTTGGCACGTACACCACTTTCATACCAAAAATACAGTCATTGTTGGACCAGTCATAGTTAAGATCCTTATCATGGTTGCGACAAACCAAATGCCACTGTGCCCTCAGTTGTGCCTCTCTTTTATTGGATAGGAATCTCAAGAATAAAACCAAAGCATTGTGACGCATTCAGGTCATATATAGTGTTGAAAATCTGGTGCGGTCTCCCATGCAAAATTAGTCCTAAATGCTCTGAGGGGGTTTAGGATTCAGGTTCATATACCCAGGTCAAGTTGAAACATCTTACCTCATCAGGTACTCCACCTTTTCATCAACATCTATGTCCTCTTCACTGGCCTCAAACCCGTAGCCTGGTGCCGACATGCCGCCGCTAACCACACCAAGAGGAAAGCGGGGTGGTGACAGCTTCCCATTGCTGACACCAACCAGACCATTCTGAGCTCCCGCGGTCATGATGACCGGCGAGGCTACCGGAACCGGAAGAGGCAGAGCGGTGGCATCGAAGGTATGGCTAGGCGATGCTGAGAGTTGGTTGTCTGGAAAGTTCGTCTGAGTGGCAGCTGAAGTCGTGGAGGAAGAGGCGGCAACAGTGCTGGAAGATGAGGGTGGCATATAGGAAGGTTTGTCTGTCGACTTGTGACGGTCAAGGTGGTCCAGGGTGTCCAGGGCGTGCAGGACCTCCGCCTGGGTGATCCCCGTCCTCCTCAGCCTCTGGAGGAGGTCAATTTGCTCGATGGTGAACCGAGGCTCCTCACACTGCTGGAACATCCTGGAGGAAAAATCAACAACATTAATACCGAAGAGTATTTACTCAGGTGCTGCAATTTCAAGCATTTGTTTAATTTAGCCCTCCCACTTTGTAATACTTTACTGTAAGTGAAATAAGTATGCGTTGGACAGTTTAAGAACAGGCATGGCAGCTTATTGGCATTAGCTGCGTTTTGTTTCGGTCTGACATGTGTGCTCAAGTTCAACAACCAGTGGTGCTCAAGAATTAACCCTAACCCTAACCCACAAGTCAAATTGAATAGACCTCAGTCAGTACATGCATCCATCAAGACAGGACTAAGGATTATTGCCATTATTATTACAGACTACAGGTCAAATAGGATAACTGTGTGCTCGTTTTCAGGTCTGCAATGGAGTCAAGCAAAGGAGCATTTTATCCCCTACTTTGTTTAATTTTAGCATGAACAATCTCTCAAAACAGTTAAACGTGTGCAGAACTGGCTGTATGGTTGGAAGTACGGTAGTGAACCATCTCACGTACGCTGATCATTTGGTGGGGTTTTTTAGCCCAAATTCAGCTGGTCTCCATGTGAGTTCTGGATACACTGCACAGCATGACATATAATCCCACAAAAATGAGTTATCATGATCTGCCGAACTAAGGAAGATACATGTATGAATTTCCTGATTTTAGATTGCTGGGCAATGTTCTGAGCATCTGCAGTGACAATGAAATATCTTGTGTCATATAATGATGCTTTAAGACTCTTGTTAAAAAGGCCCAGATGGACTAGTGCCAGTCAATTGTTTGTGACTGCTCGAGTCAATACCTTACAGATGGTTTTAAGAAATCTAATACACAGATTTATTTGTTGACTCAATGAGTCTGAAAATAGAGTTATTTAAATACTGACAAGCATTACCTACAGTGACACACATTGCACATCTCAGCTTTGGAAAAACTGGTATAATTGCTTTCTAAAAAAAATAGATATTTTTTATTGTTTTATTGTTTGCTTCTGTTTCTTTTTATTGTTTTTTTTTGTATATTATAGACCTAAGTCTGCAATTAAGTCTATATATTACTATTACTGTTATACCTTCAATTACATTTTCATAGCTTGATTGACTATATGCATTGAAGTTTATGTCCCTGAAAGCATGGAGACAGAGCAAAAATGAGCTATGTCACATCTGTTAGCCTACTGCCTGCAGATTTACAGCACACACACACGCACACACAAAGATAGAGCTCAGAAGCTGCCATCCAGATCTTAAGTGCATTCCTCTCGATTAAATAAGAATTTTATTGCAGCGGATGCTTTCAACCCAAATGATCACACTACACAGACTCAGTTTGGTTTGTATTATTGCAAAGACAAATGTTTTTAAGCCTAATCTGTGCTCCCTTTATGCCATTTGTTCTTAAATGTGCACCCCCCCCCAAAAAAAAAACCTTATTATATTAATAGTGAGTGAAGTAAATAAGCAGGAGATTAACAGACCGATGAGACAGCACATCTGTCTTCATGCTTGTCTTTCTAATGCCAAGAAGAGAAACAGACAGAGGGGAGAATCAAAGTCAGCAGACATGTCAACACTTACAGAGAGAGAGAGGGAGGGAGGGAGAGAGAGAGAGAGAGAGAGAGAGAGAGGGAGGGTGAGGTTGAGAGTGTGTGTTTGCATGTGTGTGTATCTTGGGAAAAATGCCAAGAAAAATTTACATCTCAGCCAGCCAAGCTCCATACTTTCTCTGCTGCAGAGGATGAGTCATGCCGTAGACTGTTAGTCAGTTAAACTGATAAACAGGATTGATAAAGACGGCAAAATCATGGCCACCTCAGCAATGTTGTTGTTCCCAAGACATCAAAATGTAGCACTCTGGTTTTTTGTTGTGCATTTCCAATTAAAACATATTCTAGTTTGCCACAGTTTATTTTATTCATGATCCAAACCATATTATCAATATTTAAATAGAATTATAATAACATTTACACAACAGATGCATCCAGAGTATGCATAATATATACAGTCAGGCTGACAGAATTTTAGAAATGTGTGAATACGCGTGTCAAAGTGATATTACCGTTTTGTAACATCTGAGGATTTAAATGTTCACTAATGCTTTATGAGCCTCTGTGATTCTTAGGCAGAAAAACAGCCAGGAATCTTCATTTGAAGCTTTTTGTCCTTGTAGGAAAGGACAGTGTAAATAAGTACAACTGCAATTCACTCTGGCTGAGCTCCAGAGACGATGTTCAACTTTCAGAATGAGAGCCACAATCACTACAGCCAATGCTTTTGTTACAACTATACCGGATGACTGTAATGCTCTTTATGTTGGGATTAGCCAGGCTTTCACTGCTCACCTTCAGCTTGTTCAGAATGCAGGAACCCACAGGCATGAACACATTTCTCCCATCCTGGCTTCCCTTCATTGGCTCACAGTACAATTCAGGATCAAATTTAAAGTGTTTTTGTTTGTTTGTAAGTGTCTGCATGGCCTTACTTCAGCCTTATGCTCCATCACAGTCCCTATGATCAGCTGATCAGCAACTCCTGGTCGTCCCAAAGACGAGTCTGAAGCTCCGCAGGGATAGGGCTTTTGCAGTAGCAGCTCCCGAATTGTGGAATCATTTGCCGTTGCACATTAGGCATGCCTCATCACTTCCTGTCTTTAAATCTGTTTGAAAAATACATCTATTCTCTTTGGCCTTCCACACAGTGTAGGGTTGCTGCTGTGTATGTCCTATGTTTTGTTTTCACACTTGAATGTGCTCCGTTTGTGTTTTATGTTTAAACGTTTTGCATTATAATTGTACAGCACTTTCGTCTACTGTGTTGTTTTTAGTGTGTTCTAAGAGTGGCCAGATGGAAGGAAGGCTCTCCTCAATGAAAGAAACATTAACTTCAGCGTGGACCTAAAGGTCTCACAGTCTGTGAGAGACAAGATTAAGCCAGTGTTGACCTGATAGTCCTCGAATTCAAAGCCTGCAGGCGTGACACTTTTAAAACTTCCAGAATGACAACCTAACGCTGCACAACGGGGGATGTAAAATGTTATGTTTATTTGTTCACTCTACATAAATTTGTTCTTTCTGATTTCAGCAAATGACGCTGCTCTGCTGCTGTATGCAGAAAATGAAGGCCATTGAAATGGAGCAACATTTCTTTGAAGATGCCATTTATCTTTTGTGCTCAGTAAATATTAAGACAACCAACAACCATATTTAAAAAAGCTTAAATTCCCTTGACACTAGACTGTGTGTACAGACAGTGTCTGACACAAACAGTTGTGCCTACATCTTTAACCAGTTCACCAGGTCTATAGTTATGGTAAAAAAAACTTTTAACAGGTTAGACAGCTCAACTACAGAGTACGACTATAAAAAGCATATCCATCAATACACACAGGGTAGAGCAAAAGCAATGATATTCCAATATATACAACAACAACTTTGTCATGCCAGACATTCTGACAGGTCCAAATAGGACAAGCATAGGTGGAATAAAAAGATTAATGGCTGTCACTCTGTCCTGACTATTGACTACTACTGAACAGAACCAATGTTTCTCATCAGAAACCCCTGTGCTTTTCCTGCTAAATCACATCCAAAAAAAAGGCCTACTAGTAACTTCCTGGCAGCTACACTAACTTTGGTTTGATATAATAACATAAGAAGAGTAAAGACATGGTCCTTTTTAAAGAAGTCCAAATGTATAGAGCCCCAGACAATATATAACATGGGCACATTTTGGCTCAGGAGCCTCCACCCATAGAGAGTAAACAAAGCTGCAATGATGGAGATAGTCTGACTGAATTTTATTTCACACTGGGAATGAGTTACAAAGAGTTTTCGAGATTCCCCTCTCTCTGCTGCAGAGACAAACTGCAAATTATAATACATCAAATATTTTCTGAGCATGTTACACATATTTCCTGGCAGCAAATTACTCTGCTGTGGTCACAAATTAATATTTTGTGCCTATATTATATATTTCAATTCCTCATGCCTGGGGCTCCAAACAATGGTCCTCTTGTAGTTAGTACTATTATTATGAAGAGGAGACTGCATCAACTAAAAATGACAATTACACTGGAAAATACAAACACTGTTTCGTGGTCTAGGTTTAATCCATAGCTTCAAAAATGGAGAAATGACTTTATCTGACGACAGTGTGTCCGTTAAGATTTAGTGGACTGACTGGCAGGAAACCAGAAGTGTGTCTAATTATTACTATGTGACTGCACAGAGTGTGTGTAGCAGAGGGTGAGAGAGACTAGTAATAATCAGATAGTGCTGACTTGCACTGCTCAACTCCCAGAGTTCTCACACACACATACAGGGAGAGAGAGAGAATGCTGAAGTCAACCAGTGTAATAATTTTTCAGTGTGAATATTGATATCATTGTACCTGTAAAACTTTGTTAGATTCAGCAGCTGACTTTGACCTCTGACCTCCCCAGCAAGGAGCAGAGTGTCCCAGCGGAATGGCAGATTACATTGTTATGAATCAAGATATGCAGCTATGCCGTGTACTGTAAGGCCGTATCACCGACTGATTTACTACTTAACATAATGTAAATTCATGTTGGCAGTCACTGGCTTATCAAAAGAAAGTCTAACAATGTCAAAGAACAACTGGATTACTGTAATCCAGAGTTACAATTCCCAACAACCCCCAGACATGCCAGTTGAGCATGTTAATTCGTCATTTCATGACAGTAAGCAACTTTTTTTAAGGTACAATCCAACGAAAAGTGAACAGCTGGCTTATTTGGACATAGCCCATAAGGTGGTGGTCCCTATAATGTCAAAGTAACAAAGGTACAGCTCTTTTACCGACTTTCAATCCGAATGACGTTGAAAAAAAACATGATTTTAATGTTGACCTTCTCCTAAGAAAATATGCAAACAAGACAGGAGCTTTCTGGACACGGTTTATTGACGATGAAGAATAACCCATCACGTCGGCATACATCTTGTAAAATAACTACATTAAAGCGCAACGAAATAGTTTAATTTCTTAATGGTTCCTCCGTTGTTCACTGATATTATCACACAAGACGGCAGCGCGCATTACGGTCCAGCTGGAAAAGTTGACATTGTGTTGGATTGGACGATTTTTGGTGAACAGCAAGCATGCCGAATTAGAGACCGACTTTTTCCTGTTCACATATGACCGGTGATATCAGTTAAAGTGGCGTGATTATTAACCGTAAGATGCCGCAACACTAGCGATTTTTTATGGAGTTTTCAGTTATCACCGTAGTATAGGGAGAAGGAAATGTATCGGGTAAGCAAAGCAGATCCGTTTGAATACAGACATCGGCAGTTACAGCTGCACGACTTCACTGACCTTAATATTCCAGTCGCAGAGCCTCCGCCGACGTTTATTCCACCATATATGTGTTGTCTCGGGGCGCCAGCACACACGGACACTGACAGTTTTCCCAAAATGTCTCCTCTGTTTCTCATTGGGTTTCAATCCACCGTCAGACAGATTTGCCTTTTGTCCGGCAGACAGGCGCCATGTTGACACAATGACGCAAAGAACGACGGGAGTTGCAGTTCACAGAACTTGGAGCCTCTGCCACCCTTGGGAATAACACATAGACCTGACCACAGCTGAAGGAATTCCACACTTAATCTCTGAAATATGAGGCTTCTCCTCCAGAGGTTTATGTTGCTCAGCTTCTGAAGAGTGTGCACAGTTCAGTTCGTTGCATTCTGATGACCCTATTGAAGTAGCTGACTTGAATGAACAGATTAACATGTCTAACACTGTCTTGAATCTTGAATATGTTTAAGATGTGCATTTCATTGCATTGAGAAGCAAGTAGGAAATTCGTCATGAGAGAGTGGATTCTGTGTTCGTGTGCACACCTATGACAGTTTAACAACATGTTTACAATGGAAGCCTGTAGGCCAGTCCTGGACACCACTTGTTTGGGCTAACTGATGTAAAATCTGTTATTATGCATTGAATATTTACAACGCAGAGGGTAGTTTAATTAACTAACTTGTTTTTCAGTAACATGGCCCCTAGAGAATATACTATATTATATATTGCTCAACTCAATATAAAGTGTTTACTACTACTATGTAGTAAACACTTTATATTGAGTTGAGCAAAAACACAAAAACTTGTTCCTCTAACACTGAAATTCATATTTGCTGAGGTTAAAGATGCTTTTTTAAGCATCATTGACTAATAGTTCTATAATCATTCAGCACAGAGACTGGCGCTTCTGCATCTTATCTGGGCTCAGTTTACAGCCTCTCAACTAGATCCATAGCAGCAACCAATCACATTAGAGCAGTTCAGAGAGAGACTACCTTTGTTTGTATATTCCTTTTTTTGAGCTGCAACTTCCTATACTGTAGACACTGAAAAGAAGAAAGAAGTGCTTCTTCCTTGTTCTGTTCTGACATTTAAAAAAAACAAAAAACTTACCTGCCTGTTCTCAAGTTGCCAGATGTTTAAGTTTTTGGTTGTGGTGGACCTATTGTCACTGCAGAGGAATGTGACTTCAGATAACTGCAGAATGTGAGCAAACCAGTGGGTTAATCAGAAGATATTTGGACCAAGTGAGTGCCAAAAAGCTGCTTCAGTGTAATGTTGGATCCTGAGTGAATTTGAACCATCCGAACAAAATCGTGTGCAGGTACTTATCATGTTTTGTCAGTCCTGGAGCTGAGAGCAGGGCCCTCAAAACTCTTTCAGCTGTTAATCTGTTTGGAACAGATAAAAGAAACAGGTCTCTCTCCCGGTGTGCATTCTAGCTGCCTTAAACAAAAACTCATAACTGCTGGGGTTAAAAAGTTTGACATTTCATAATACATGTGCAGTAATTGTTGTAATAATTACTACAGAAAGGTGTTAATACACAAAGGTGTACAGCATGTACATTTTAAAAGGATGTGTTCTCCACTTGCTGATCCATTTCCTGTGTGATGTTTTCATGGTTAATAGATTAGCCAGATCATGTTAAGTGGTACAGTATGCAGATCAATATGTATAAAGTTGTTCTTCCACATTTACATAACATTTTCAAATCAACATTTACAAAACAGATAACACATGTTCCAATGTTAATTATTTATTGGTACAAAAACATGAAGGTCTATACAGTAGTAAAAAATATAAAAATAAATGTGAATGACAACTACCACCTAAATACGATGTTATAGAAATAGTAGAATTAGGTGCGTGTGTGTGTGTGTGTACTTTAGGACCTTTTTGGGCGTAAACACTGTCCTTGTCAGGGCCGGTAGTCCTCATGGAGACCAAAACCTGGTCCTAATGAGGCATAACCCAGTTTCTGAGGAACTGGGCAAGATTTGTGGTTTTGTGGTTAGGTATTAACTGGTTATGGTTAAGATTAGGGACAACACTTTGGTCAGGCTGTTGAAATGAATAGAGCTCAATAGCTGTGTGTATGTGCGTGTGTGTGTGTTTTCAGGAGGGAACCCAGATGTTGCCATGTGTGTCGGGAGCTTGGTTGTACGGAATGTTCCAGATCCAAGGCTGATCTGAAAACAGGGAGAGAAGGGAGGTCAGTGGCATTAGATGGATACTAATGAGTGTTAAATAACATTACATCAGACGACATGGTAGCATTTGTGTCTGACTCGCACAGGGTTAATCATACTCCTGTCATGTCAATCATTATCAGACTTTTAAGTGATGTCTGTTTGTTTGGTCTTGGTGTTTGTTAACTGTTTAACATTTAGTTAAACAGTTTAGTTTACATCCGAAATGTTGTGTCTCTGCCTTCATCTTCTCTTTCCGTTGCCTCTAAAAATGTGTCAGTGCTTCATACAACCACACCTCAAAAAAACTGAATCACTGTAATTGTTGTTAAATTATACCTATTTATATGGGTTGGTTTACAGACGTACTGCAACACAGTAAAACTCATGCATGACTGAATACACTAAAACTACATAAATGGAAACAATACACCAGGTTTTTTCTCTGTCAGCACAGTTTACAGGTATGTGTTTGAGATGACTTTCAGCCTGAACTGAGAGGAATAAAAGATGCTCACTCATTTGTTACACTAATTAATGGATTAGGTGTTGTGTGATATGGGGGATGATGTGACATTTTAGGATTCGGTGTCGTTTTATTCCATTCACATTTTGTTCTGTTATTAATTCATTGTTCCGGCTGCCATTTTATACAAGGTTAATGTTTTATTGTTGTTAATGTTGTTTATTCACTGTCCCTTTCTAAATAAACAAAATCACAAATGATGTACCTCGGTAGGAGCAGCGTTATTACACACCATGTGGTGTTCAAATGTGTACCTTTAGGAGAATAGCATGTAGGTGGGAGGTCAAAGGGCACAGGGAAACTGAAGGATGATGAGGAGGAGGCAGGAAATGGATTTTTATGAACGGGAAAAGTCTTCATGCCCTGTAAAGAGACAATCATTGCACATAAAGACACACCTCTACATGTGTAATAAGATGAAGTCAGCACTGACAACCATACTTCAAAAAACCTGAACTATCACTTATTAACATATTTTGTGTAAGTCAAATACATGATGATTGTTTTTGAAGGCTTTGTTTTGGCAACAGCAAAACAGATTATACATATTGGCATAAACGTGTTGTTCATGTGTGTTGCACTTACAAAGGCAGACGGCACATAGAGGACTCCCAGCTCATATGAACGAACCATTATCTGAGTGTTGTTCTTCTCCAGTGCCCCCCACGCTGCCTTGGACAGGTTGGCACTGCAGCACAAAATCAAATGATTATTTCAGATCTTTTCTCAGTCACGTGCAGCTGGTTTGTCTGTCTCTGCATTTGAAATAAACAACATGAATCACGCACCTATGTACAAATAAAGACATTAAACAGTTTCACCTTGTGACAAAAAACCAAGCGAGCTGCGTGAAATCTGGTGACGCCCTCATGTACGTCTTGATGTGTGGCATCGCGTGACTTCGTCCTGTTGTATTCGCCATCCAGCGACTACACACAAACACGTGATATTTTAAACAACGGTTGAATTAAATGTTAAAAAACATAGTTCTACGTCGAGAGCTGCCTAAACCACCAACCTCTTACAGTATTTACAGTTATCAAAATATTTTGCTGCTAACCGTCTCTTAAGTTTCCAGGTGATGTGACTAGGTCAAGGTCATGTTGGATAACATTACACATCACATTAGTTGCAGTTCAAATTTGCTTTTCAAATAAATTGGGTGGGTTTTCAACCCATAAGCAAAGTTCATTAAAAATAATACATCTTCTCAAATGTCATCATTTGGAATCAAGTCGATTAAATGAAAGAAAAATTAAAAAGTAAAGTAAAAAAGCACTAATGAACTGATGTGAATGAACTTACTGAAAGAAGGAGTGGAGCCAAAGCTGTTTCTGAGCCGTTTGTATGCTGTAGGGAAGAGAACCTCCCGCTGGGAGGACACGGAAGAATTAAATCCCAAATGCAAGAGACAAATCATTCAAAAGCAGTATAACATATAGTAGCTGGATATATGAAAATAAATCAAATTGCCAAACTGATGACTCACCTGGATAACCTTCTAAACTAGTCCTCACATCTTCAACTGATGGATACAGCTGCAAAATGTCAAACCATTAATTAACAAAGTCTCAGTGCATCTTTTTTTAGACATACAGACTGTACTGCCAAGAGTAGGTGTTCAATTTCAATATACTGTAAGTGCCAAACACTTGCAGTGGTATATCCCATATTTCAATACATTTCAATTCATTACAAAAGTTATACATTATGTTACAGCTCAGTTTTATACAAAATATTCTGCCCTCTCTCCCAGACCTGGCAAACAAAATCTGCTACCAAGGTAATGACATTTTGGCAGGGAACGACGCTGTTCGCTGACATTAATAAAATACGTTTTTGCCAAAGTTAAGGACATGATTGTTGTAAGTTTCCCCTTAGCACCCCTTAAACTGCCGACCAGGAAGCTGTGAATCTGTATGCCAACTTTAGAACGTTACAGACTCCAACTCTAATTAACTTAAATATCTTGTTGTATTGTATTATAATGTGTAAGTGTTCTCTTGAGTAGAATGAGGGAAAATGGATCAGAAAGTTGTGGATATAATGTGCAGGTCTGGAATAATATCCACTGTGGCTGTTTCTATACTTGTGAAAAAAAAAAAAAAAGCACTGGGGGTACTGTAAGGATCAGATACAATCAGTCTGTCACATTGTGTGATTTTTTTTTATCTCTGTGGCTTCAAAGTGCACATTGAACTCTCGGAGCTTGAAACTGGCACCCTGGTACTGGTACACTTTCCAGCCAGCACGGCGCTGTGAAAAAACTGAGTCACGTGACGTCCATAGCTTTATAGAAAAGGATCCCATCTTTAAAATCATCCAAGCGAAACAAATCAGCACATATAAAGGACATAAAGGATGTTGCCATTAATAGAACAAGACACAGAAGAGAAAATTGAAAAGCAGCTGTTAAAAACCATAAGCAGGGAGTGTGAGGAATGTTGTAACCACAAAATGATGCTTCTATTGATTAAAAATGCAGAAAGAACCACGTATGAAAACTTAACATGAACTATATATATTTTTTTTTTTAACCGTCTCTCTTGTAAAGCTGCATACCAAGTGCATGGGGGGGTCTGACCGAAGAGAGGATTTTCCCAATGTGGTCATGGTGCGCTGAAATTCCCCTGTCAACCATTTGGTCTTATCCAGTCCCATTGAGCCAATGCTGGAAAACTGGCCAATCACAGGCCACCGTTCCTCACCAGGAATCGGCTCTGTGTGGTCATACAACAGCTTGAAAGATGAGGAAAGAAATGCATCACAGTTAGAAACGTCATGTTTTATTAAGATCCGGGGAGGGTTTATTGACAGAAATTCAATATCCTAGCATCCTAGCATTATACTGTATATATATATATACAGTATGTATATATATGTATATGTGTATGTATATATGTATATATATATATACATATATACTGTACATATGTATACTGTGCATATATATGTATATATATACTGTATATATGTATATATGTATACTTTAGGCAAGGTATACATACAGGGCAAAGCTTTACGGCCACGTGTCTTTATCAGACTGAGCAGGCAAACCAGCCAGAGCACATGTTTCAAGTTTTGAGGACAAAGCTTAATATGCAAACGGAGAGGAACAATATCAATGATATATTCTTTCTGGTATACCACACAAACATTAGTATTACTGCAGCAACCATGTTTGCTCCTTTATTATCTTCAATCATCAATAGTGTTTACTTTCCTAAATCATCCATGCATGCAAAGCCTTTCTTATAAACAAACACCACAAAATGCAGTGGCCATCTCTGTCCATGTAGTAAAGATATATTATACAAATATGACAAATGTAACTACTGACAGTTTGTTCTGGACAACTGTATATTAGTTTAGTTTACCTTCCTCAGCCTCAGGTGACCCCAGCGTTCCATGTCAGAGCCAACATACCTGCCTGGTGTCGAGCCAACCAGATAAACCCTGATGAGAACAGCATTATTGTAACCTGTTATCTAGATTTCGCATTCTTAAATAACTGATATACATGTTAAGTGGGTCTGTGTGAGATTGAGAGCTGCTGTTACATCTCTATGCTCATGTGTATCTGCAGGTGCCTCATGTTTACCTGGTCTCCGACAAGTCATGCTCTTTGATCCGTTGGATCCACTCCTCCAGCTCTGGTGCGCGGTACGATGCCAGGTATTCCAGCAGGTCTCTCTTAAAGAAGGTGGGCGACTCACCTGCACTCGCACTGCTGCCCTTTGGTAACCGTGGAAACAGAGGGCTCATCCACATCCTGTTTGGAAAGTAACAGAGGCACATCCTTAATTAAATATGGATACAATGGGACAAAAATAAAACAACTAATGGTCAGAAGTTGACATTTTGTCATGTGACTGCTGCATTGGCAGACATTGAACAAATCACCCATAAGTATGTTAAGTGTAAAATTACTTTCAATATTGTTTTTTCTTTTATATGTGCCTCACAGTCCTTGCTTTACTGGGGTTGCCATCTTACAGATGTGCATGGGATATGAAGGGGTAAATGGAGGAGTCCTTTATTTGTTACAACCTGCAGTCTCACCATTAGATGTCACTAATGTGATGTGTTCAGTGGACCTTTAAATAGTTCTAAGTTCAAGCTTTCACTGATCTAGTGTTTGCTCAGTGACATGGGCCTCTCAGGCTCTGGAATATGACGATAAATCTAGCATAATCTTTTCAAATATCCTGCAACATTTGTTTATCAGTAATCCAAAGACTCCAAGAGGTCGTCCTGTCCCCTGACCACCAAACACATTCATGAGGTGATGAAAGAAGGGCTGAAGGTACTGCTGACATCATCAATGGACAGTAAGTTTCCATGTGATTACATTATGATGGGGAAAAATGATTGTCAGACTCACCCTTGTGTTTTCTGGTACCAGTCAGCTCTGATGAGGTTAGAGGTCGTAATAATGACTCTGAAGCCTTCCTCATACCAAAGCAACATCATCTTACTGCACAACGACACAGTAAATAATAATTAGTTTAATAAAAAATGCACAAAGAATTAAAAATACAGCTTGAAAAGCTATACAGTGTAACAACGGTACAATAATAATACATCAGAGAGCAGACAAAAAAGTAATTCCTGTCGTTATTACTGTAATTGATTGCACCTGAGCTTTCCCACCCAGCTGCAACCTGACCAGTCTAATTAGTCAGGCTAATTGAAAACATCTGCGTGGGTTGATAAACGGATGAAACACCAGCAGTGATGTCCCAGTATGATTGGATGTTTGAGCAACAGCAAGGGCAAAGTAATAATCAGCAGGCACCGGGAATGAACAACATCAGGCAAAGGAAGGTCATTCTTACGTGTGGTGAGTTCCAAAGGCAATATCCAGCTTGGCCTGTTCAATTACATAACACATATTAGTCCCATTTACAGAAAAGAACAGTGTCCTTAAAGTTCCTTTACAGATAGTTAATGATATCAGCAAGGTTGCTCAATGTTGTCTGTGGCGGTGAGATTGTACCTGGCAGAATTTAACATGTGGAAAAGGCTGAGCCTGCTGGACCAGGCGGGCCTTGGCCTCTCTCTTATCTCCATGGACAATCAGAACGGGACGATCCCTGAAAATAGAACACAATTCACTGTCATAAACTACTGTAGTGAATTCCTAATAATAATAATGATAATAAAACTAAGTCAATAAAGTAATAACTTTCCAGCAATGAGATAACATGTCTGAAGCAATAATGTAATAATAAGATTTTACATTATTAACCCTTATTACATTACAAAACAGCAACTTTCATGTCCCTAGCAGTTACTGTTCGGTCACAGAACAGAAAAGCAAATTTACAGTTATTATATAAACGGTAGTTACTATGATATTAGCTGCTATAAATGTTAATATTTTAGTATGAGAAAAAAAGCCTAAAACCTAGCTTCACAAATAATCTCTGAAATTGATTATATTAATTTATGCTCTGAGAGAAGTTACTTGAGATATTTTTTTTCCCACTATCATTAGAAAGATGCTCATAGACAATAAAATTATTTCACTGTTGGAAAACCTGGGTTTCTTCTACTTGTGTAAACATGATGGAGGCAGACCTCACCTGAACTCTGAAGGATACTGTTCAACCATCCAGGCAATATCAAAGCAGTAGTTAAACTATGAAGAAAGAAAGTATGTTAATAGTTATAATCCCTCCCGGTTCTGGCAAAAAGATAACACATTAGTGACTAGGAGTCTACAGCTACACTGTATGTAGGCACAAGACAGCATTGAACTAAATGCTACTGTAGTATTTCCTATGTTTCCCACCAATTACAGCTGAGGCTGATGAGACTGCCATAGGTTTTCTAGTTGATAGTCATGCTCTCCTCACCAGTATTGAACAAATATTCTTTGCAATAAAGCCAATAATTGTCAAGCAGGGTGCTTGTGTAGGTCTTGAAAGCCTTAAAAATAAGGAATTTTGAAACACTGTTTTCCAGACCTTTAAAAGCCTGGTATTTTGGTACAATCTCAACAAGAATGCATGCATGCCAGTATACAACTACATAAAGTCAAGGTCTTGAAAAAGTCAGGATTTTTTATTTGGGAAAGGGGCAACACAAAAGTCAGCCTCTTGGTGGCAGTATAGTCAGGGAGTCACCAAAGTAACCAGAAAAGAAGGACTGATCCAACAAATGACAGCTGTAGAGCCATGCTGATAGTGTGGATAAAACACAGGACAATTTCTGCCACACAGTTATAAACCTCCATCAGTCAAGATTAAGTCTCTTATTTATGGAATATGATGCACAAGGGCCACTGACCATGTTTGAGAAACCATTTCAATATGGTTACTCACCTGAACAGATTCTTTCAAGGTTCCAAATAATGGGGAGAGGATGTCTAGACGAAAGTAAAACAATGACAAGATG
Organism: Solea senegalensis; assembly: GCF_019176455.1. Lineage (NCBI taxonomy): Eukaryota > Metazoa > Chordata > Actinopteri > Pleuronectiformes > Soleidae > Solea > Solea senegalensis. Next base: position 17,463,273 of record NC_058027.1, read on the forward strand.
ATGACAGCTGGTGGAAGCTTTAGTGATATAACTGATTTCAAATATGCAGCAAGAAGACCAATCAGAGGTATTAGAGGTCAAAGCAGATGTTCTAACATCATGGGAGATTAAAACTAAGCCTTCATTTTGCGCTCAATAGATCACATTGCTTCACTGTGAAAAAAAGCTGAAAGTAAGTAGTGCGACGTTAGACCCGAGTGCACCAGAACTAACCAAACAAAACAGGTCTCACCTCTTATGTGCAGCGCTCCACTGTTATACTTCCTGTCCAGGCCTGTGACCTTGTTGAGGTAAAACCTGTAGGGGTCATTCAAACAAGGAATACTGGACTCAAAGAAATCATCTGGCTCATCGACGTAGTAGAGTCTGCCGTGAGGGCTGGGGGGTCGCTCGGTCTTCACCTTTGGTTTCTTAGCTTTGGGACTTGGAGGTGTACTTTTTGGCAAATTACTGACACCTTTCTTCTTCACATCACCATCATCATCACTGTCTGAGAGAGCCCAGCCTGAACCATCTGGCACCTCTTTCTTCCGCTTTCCAGCCAATGAAGGACTAGTTTCATACTTCACTGGATTTAGCTGGTTCTTTGCAGCTAACTGTCGGGCCTCAGAGCCAATAGCAAGTGAGGATACAGGAGACTGAGCTGGTTCAGGTTTCACCTGTGCAGTGACTGATCCAGGTTCAGGGCCAAGGGGAGAGGCACTCTGATGTGGGATGTGGCTGGATACAGCAGGTTGCTGAGGCTTAGATGTTGTAGTGCCAGAAAGAGGAAGAGCCTCTTCCTCATCTTCGCTGCTGGAAATGGTCCACCTGCCATGTTGACTGTCCTGAGACATGCCTGCACAGAGAAGCAGAGTTCAGGCATTAACTGACCAACAGGATGAGGGCGCATATTGTAAACCTAATCCCCCTCACACCCTTTCTGCAAGACTATATTCACAAGCTCTGGTGTTGCCACAAACTCTGTAATTTCTGGGCAAAACATTGATGATATCAACACTGTGCTTAAACAAGATATTATTCCAATCCCACACGTCCCCAAATTAACTTTATCCTTGAAACTTACCATCTTACAGGCAAATCTGGTTTGGTCATTGCAAAATGCCTTATTCTAAGGTTAATTTCTATAAAGGGAGCTACTATATGGAATGCATTGTCCACTGAACTCAAAACGGTCAGAAAGCATCTAAAGACAGCATTGGAAATTGGCTACAAATGTGATACATAACATCGGATCTGATGTGCAGTTCTCAATGTTACTACCACAGTTGTTTTCCAGATGAATGAGAGCCATCATGCACTTCCTGACACTTGAAAAAATAAAATGCAATCAGAGGACACAGACACACACACACACCATTGATTATGACAATAATCGTTCCAAAGATACACGGCGGCGTGATTTAAAAGCATAGCTCATAAGATGTGTACTCAGGAGAAAAACAGCTGCTATAATAATGATTTACTGGATTTGGTGTTATATTAAGATGAGAATCCTGTTCAAACATCGTATGAGCAGAGCCTAGAGTGTAACGTGTTTGCTTTACCACGTTTAGATAAGTGAGCTGCAAAGATTCCAGTCAATCCAGCGCTGATCGGACTACACACGCAACAAAACACACTACAGCACTGCGGGACATGAGCTGGGAAATGTGTCCGAGCTGAAACGCTGTCTCCATTTGTAGTTCCGCCACATATTACCATTATACTGCGCACAGCGCGGTGTGTGTATACCTCCTCCGCGATAATTTTACCAACAGAAACAATAATACATTCCGACAGTCTCCTCCTGCTTTTTATTCTTCTATTTTACACCATAAACATAAACAGTTTGTCTTTGATAATTCTGCCTCCTCCTGCACGGTTGGTGGCAGTGTTGCTCCTCGTGGTTGTTGGTAAGCCTTCAAAAACCCTCAACGTGCTTGGCTACTTGTGTCTCTCTCCCAGTCGTGAGCAGTCGGTGTGGGTATTTGTTGTCCTGTCCTCCTCTTCCTCAGTCTGTAGGCTCTTGCTGGCTTGGTAAAGGCGTCACCAGGTGTATTAAAGAAGAACTTTACACTATGGCGTTAAACCTCATCATCAACACAAGCAATCCGCCTCTCGGTGAGTTGCAGCAGCCTGCGCTCCATGTGAGCTCCGGTAACACAGAGGCCAGGGCTAGTGAGGGGCTGCTACGTGTCAGACTGTTGTGACAGTGTTTACGGGAACATTTTTTTTAATTTAATATTTGTTTGAGTGCGTTAATATTTTCTGGCAAAAAACTAGTAAGCCAATTCTACAGTTGCTGGAATTTCCCTGTAATCCAGCGTGTATGACATAACAACAATAGAAAAACTGCGAAAATAAATGCATAGGATTATATAACTTTAGTTCTATTGAAACCAGTCTAATTGAAAAGCATGGAAATGTGGAGAAATTAAATATTACTACGAATTAAGAAATAGTGATGGAGTTTAGCAGAACAGCAACGCCTGAAACTTGACCTATATATGGAAACTGGACGTCATTATGTCCATGTCAGACCAAATGGGAAGGGTTACTTTCACAGCTGGGTTGTGTATGTTCATACCCTGCAAGCTAGCGCTAGCAAGCATGCCGTCGTGGCACTTACAACTCACTACGTGGACGTAAATATTCCCTGTTATCTTCGCAGTGACACTCGTGTTCATCGAACTCTACCAACAAGAGGGTGTACATTCATTATGCGTAATGTCTGTGTGAAATGGTGTAATGCCTTTCTACCAGTGAAAGCTAATTCAGTGACATGTCGTGGCGGTTGATGATGAAGCAGCGCCACGGTGCGTTTTGCGGTGAACGCTGCTGGCTGATGCAAGCGTGAAACGTGGAGCGTTGGGCGGGTGCTGATTGTGTTGTTATGGTCTTCTTTTTTCTGAACATAAAGCACTCTGAATGTCCATGAAGGAATAAAAACATCTTCTAAGCAATTTAGCAATATTCCTGTTGCCCCAGTGATATGATAACAACACATAGTTTTACCAGAATACATTATTAATTCCCGAGGAAATAGTGTGGTCGCATAGTTGCTCCATGCCAGATCTTTGAAATTATAGAAAAATATAAAAATAATACGTCATACAATTTATGTAAGTATTTAGTTGTTGTAGGTTAGTAGGTTGTTTTGCAGAGTAAAAAATACTTTTTAAAGTGTTCTCTCATGTGGAGTGCTAAAAGGACAAGGGAATGTAATTCTGAAACTTCTAATGCAGTAACAAAATGGAGTAAAAGCCAAATAAATTACTTAATTACTTCCTGCTTGGTAATGCAAAGTCAGACTGGGTAGAGAGGAAGTTTTCTAACTTCAGAAGATGGTAGTAATGTTAGATTGTAGAAGTACAAAAACAGAACATTTGACTTAAGGTTACTCAATATGATGTAGAGCTTTGAGGCAGGTTGAGACAAAACTTACAGGTTGGTTATAGTAAAACGAAATGCCAGAGGGAGCATTGAAATTGCATGACTGGACCAGTTCAACAGGTTTTCCAGATGCCTATGAAATGTGTCCGTCATTCTTGAATGTAAAGCACTTCTGGTTACTCTAGGCTGAAGCTGGTTTAAAGAGATCTACCATGTATATGTCAAATTACAACATGCACTTACAAACACTGTCCATCCTGCAGGGGCTCTTCTGGCAGCAGAGCATGTGAAGAGCAGTGTGCCAGTGTCGGTGGAAGAAGGCAAAGACAACCGCCTTCATGTCTCCGAGTATGTAACACACTTTTTCATTTAAATTCAAGCTCCTTGACCCTTCTGTGTGCCAACACGCAGTGTCATAAATGCATTAGGGGTTTTGCATTATATCACGTAATTAGTTTCTACTACTGATGTGTCAACTGTGTTCTCTGTCCCTCCCTCAGTGCGATCGAGTTCAATGATGCCAACTCTATCAGTCGTTACTTGGCTCGAGTGGCTCCAGCTCTTGGCCTTTATGGAGCCAACATGATGGAGCAGACTGAGGTGCGTATGTGTGTATGTGTTTGAGATTTTGCAGGGGGTTCTTGCCTGTCATTTCACGTTCTGTTTGGTGTCTGCAGGTCGATCACTGGTTGGAGTTCAGCGCTCGTCATCTGTGTGGTCAGCCTGGTTTGACTGAGGCACTGGGTAATTTGGATAAAGTCCTTTCCCTGCGAACTTTCCTGGTCGGACATGCGGTCACCCTAGCTGACCTCTCTGTCTGGGCCGCCTTGAAAGGTCAGTGCCATCCAGGATGTACCTCTATGTCTGCTTCAAGCCAGCTTCTCACTACATGTCTTTCCGAGCTGTAGGATTACTGTACATCCCACGCTACCAAATATTAAAGAATTGATAATTTGTGCAAAACTATATGTGATTTTGAGCAAAATGCAAATGTGCTCATTCATACAAAAGAGTCAAGAAAGATATTATATATATATTAAAGGTTGGTGACCCCTTCTTTAGTGTGTATTTCTACAGGTAAGTGGGTGAAATGTAACTCTACAGGTTGTGCATGTTTTGTCTGCAGGTCATGAGGAATGGTCCAGCCAGGGAAAATCCTTCTCCCACATCAATCGCTGGTTCTCTTTCCTGAGCTCACAGGTTGCCTTTTCCGCTGTTAGCAACAAGTACACTGCTAAGAAACCATCAGCAAACAAATCCAGTGTAAGTTAACCTTTCTTAAATAGATTGAACAACTAATAGTTTACATTTAGAGAACTGTGTTTGGTACTGGAAACGTATCAACAAGAAAAGAAAACTGTCACAATAAATGTGCTATACAGGAGATGGATTGAGGTTTTAATTATCTGCAGAAAGTGAAGAAGGCAGCCACTGACTTATTAGGCTTCCGGAAAATGTTAAAATATTTGTGGTTCATTGTTCAACTGCTGTAGGTCAGAAGATGTCAGCTGAGTAAGTGGTCTTCGCTGTAGCTTGAGAACAGATTTCCTTTTACGCATGTAATTGAATGTGTTTTTAAAGCATTGAGGAAGCATTCAGACCTGTAGTTGGCTCTGTCCACCTGTGATTGGAGGTATTACCTGGTCTGAATGGGGTCACTGATATTCATATTGATTGATGTTAGAGATCAGTGTTTTGAAACTTTCAAATTTTAGAATTCAATAAATGAAAAAATACATTTTTGTCTCTGTTCATCAGTCAAGTGAGAAGAAGCAGGATGTTGGAAAGTTTGTTGATTTGCCAGGAGCTGAGGTGGGCAAGGTGGTGGTTCGATTCCCTCCTGAGGCGAGTGGGTGAGTCTTGCTCTGGATTTAGGGATTTTTTGTGTTTATAATCTGGTCTTCACCCTGTGTGTGTGCAGTAGGAGTTTGGTTCCCATCTTAACAGGACATTTTTTCACTCTTTAGATACCTGCATATTGGTCATGCCAAGGCTGCTCTGCTCAACCAGCACTACCAGCTGACATTCAAAGGCAAGCTCATCATGCGTTTCGATGACACCAACCCAGATAAGGAAAAGGAGGACTTTGAGAAGGTGATAAATTACACAGATAGCAAAGATAGTTGTTTACTTTCTAAAACATTTCTGTTTTAGATTTTACAATCTGTTTTTTGGTGTTTGTATTATTATTTAAATCAAAAGAAATAGCAATACAAATCTGTTTTCCCGCACCCTTCTTCAGGTGATCCTGGAAGATGTTTCCATGCTTCAGATTCATCCTGACCAATTTACCTACACAAGCGACCATTTCCCCAAAATCATGGTATTTGCTGAGCAGCTGCTAACTGAGGGCAAGGCCTACATCGACAACACACCGCCTGAACAGATGAAACAGGAGAGGGAGCAGCGTGTTGATTCGAAATGCAGAGATAACAGTACGCACAGAGACGGCAGTACCATTACCAGTCAAGGGGATAACTGAAGCTTTATGATGAAAACGACTGAGCTGTCTAAAGCTGTAATATGAAACCTCTATCTCTCCTTTGTAGCATTGGAGCAGAACATGAAGATGTGGTCCGAGATGAAAGCTGGAACAGAGTTTGGTCAGACTTGTTGCATGAGGGCCAAGATTGACATGAAGTCCAACAATGGCTGCATGAGAGACCCCACCCTGTACCGTTGCAAGAACCAGAGCCACCCCCGCACCGGAAAGAACTACAAGTACTGGAATTCCTATTCTTGAAAAAAGTTTAAGAACAGCAATTTTTTGGTTTAACACCTTAGAGCCATGGTTCTCAAACTGTGGGAAGTGGAGCTTCATGAAGTGGTTCTTGCTCTGTATCTGAAGGAGCTCTTTTGCTCCCCTTTAATTAGCTCCACATTCTTTAACATTCAAACTTATGTTCAGCTCAATTTGGACATTATTCAGTCTTCACTCAGTATCAGGCACAGAATTTTGGAATATTTTATACCTTCAAAAAATATTCAACTTTCTTCAAAGACCGTTTCTTACTTAAATGAAGTGAAATGTACTTTTGACATAGAAACTTTGTTAAAAGCCCTTTCATGACCTCTGCAGATTTTTCACAGTGACTGTTAAAATTAAGTTATATCTTCATACAAATTCAACGCAGCAATCCCAGGGCAAATTTCTTCAAAAATGTATATTGAGTATTTCCATTCATTGTTGGATTATTTAAATATTTTATGGAATTTCATTGTGAAAGAGGTCCATGTCTTTCCCTGCAGTGTCTACCCAACATACGACTTTGCCTGCCCCATTGTGGACAGCTTGGAGGGTGTGACCCATGCTCTCAGGACCACTGAGTACCACGACCGCGACGAGCAGTTCTACTGGATAATCGATGCGCTGCGCCTCAGGAAACCCTACATCTGGGAATATGCCAGACTCAACCTCAATAACACGGTGCTTTCCAAGAGGAAGCTCACCTGGTTTGTCGATCAGGGATACGTTGATGGATGGTAGGTATATGTAAATTCTCACTGCGTTCCTGTTCTTCTGTTCTTTTTATGTTTTTCCTTTCTTACTTCCATGTTCTCTTTTTGACTCCTCCCAGGGATGACCCTCGCTTCCCCACTGTTAGAGGAGTCCTGAGGAGAGGAATGACTGTGGAGGGTCTGAAACAGTTCATAGCAGCCCAGGTACATCTAACTCTAGTTGTAATCAAAATATGCAACATAGATTTATGTTAAATAATTCTTACATCTTCTGTTTTTTAGTGAGTTTCATTTAAATCTGAGTGCACAATAACAATAATAAATGAAATTGTTTCCAATTAGCCAGTTTAGCTCAGAATAAATGGTTCCCTTTCGTTCAGTCGGTGCACTCGGTACAACGTGTTAGTGTGGGGGATTGCTCTAAGTATTGGCTTAAAACATACTGTTTTGAACATCAGGATGGTGTATTTTATGCCAGCAGTAAGTCACAATGCTGTATCCTTTATGTGATATCCATGAAATACAAGAAATTATATTCTTTTTTTCTCTTTCTAGGGAGGATCGCGGTCTGTGGTGAACATGGAGTGGGACAAGATCTGGGCTTTTAATAAGAAGGTAAGTCTCATACCAACGTCTCATTGTTTGAATCCAGTGATCAGTAATAGATTCTTTTTCTTTTGTTCTTTTTTTTTTTTTAAGAAAAAGATCATCTTGCTTGGCCAGTGAAGTTAGACAATCGAAGATAATGTTTTTTAAACCTAAACTGAACTCTTCATTCCTTATTTATTTTATTATGACTCAATTAATTTACCAGGTAAACATTGCCACAACAAATATTTGGGTTCAATAATGGGTTAATAATTGGATCAAAATAAAATATGATGCATGAAAGTGCACACTGAATGTAAGTTTCAGAGCTCGGCTGTGACTGCTGGCATGGCTTCTTTCTGCTTTGCATCTCTAATTTCTGTTCAATACATTTAATTTGCCACCTCCTTCCCCGACCCCCATTACTCCACTGTCACCCTTCATATTGTCCCTAGTAACAATGAAAACATCACAAACCAACACCGCTGCTTCATTTCACACCCAACAGTGTGTATACATATTGTGTCGTCACTCATTTTCATCTGTGTGGACGTTAGTGTTGCTTGTGTGGTATGTCCTCGCTGGCTCTTGCTGCTTCATCCCTGAGTCAGGTAGAAGGTGTAAACCTGATGAGTGAGATCCAGTAGGTTTTATCCTCGTCATAGCAAACGAGTACTACTTGAGATTTATGTTCTGGCTGATTTGTAGACTGATGATTTTCCAGAAAGTCATGGTTGTGTTAAGTTTGAGAAACAGGAACTAACATCTGCTTCTGTTTTTGAAGAAGCCTCCTATGCATGTTTAACTAACTCTCTCCTCCCAGCCAAGTTTCATTCCCTTTCACATCCACTTGAAGGTGTTACTTGAACAGTAGATGAGGGCAATTAAATATTGTTCATTTTGCATGGTCCAGTATTAAGGCAATTTAAGAAACACATACCTGGAAAACCATGATTTATGTGTGTAGCTGGATCACCCTTTAATTGTCGATGGGATAAACTAACCTTGGACAATGTGAATTTATACCATATGTAGTGTTTGTATGTATGCCTTACATTTTCAATTGGAGAACAGCCCACCAACTTTCATTTACATTCCCTCCGCCTGGTTTTAAATAAAAAGTAAAGGGCAAAAAAATAATAACAATAGAGCCTGAAAAGCAAACACCGCAAGTTGGAATGATAAGTAGAAACTGTCAGTCCATTCTGTGTAATTGTGTCTCCTCCCTACCTTTATCCTCCTTCTCTTCCTCCTTCCTTTTTATATCTGACATTGAACAGCATCTCACTCTTCTGTTTCCAAGCTGCCAATTAGCTGTCTGAAGGTACTCCTCCTCCTCCACCACCTCCTCTTACTCCTCCTCTTCATCTTAGCCTTTCTCATTTCCACCCATTCCTTCTTGGCTTTCATCATGGCTGGTTTATCTTAAAGTCTGCCTGTAGCCTTCACTATTTTACCAGCCCAACCGATATTTAGACTGGCCGATAGTATGACTCTACTGTATAGGAATAGGAAGTGGTTTCTAAAAGATAAGTCACTTGTTGAGGAACAAAGAGGAGAAGCATAAGGACAGACAAGTTGTGAGTTTCTACTAGCTCTCTGATGCATTTGTCTTTGTGTAGGATACTGAAGAAAATTCCAGAATAATAATGTGAGGCTTTTTTTTTTTAATAAACCGGGTAACGGGGGCTCTGCCAAAATGCCATATTAGCGGTGGTTGCTATTCATTAACACTAGTGTTGCTTAAAACGATAATTTTCCCATAGAAATATATTCGTATATACAGGATCGTGTGACTTAGAACAAGACTCCTGTGGCCTGTAACCTAAGTGCTCCACTCCCTCCCCTTCAGCGTTGCCCTCATACTTTTTTGTTTCCTTTTTGCCTGAATATGCTTAGGAAAGTAGTTGTTTTGGGTTTGGGACAGCATTTCTGATTTGGGCCCCAGTGTAAATACTCACCTTATGTCATGGCAGAAGAATTGGTATTTGATAGAAACATGAATTGATGGATCACTTTTGTGTTAAGTTGGTGTTGCTGAAAATCACAAATAAGAAGAGACTTTTGTGTGGGGTTGGTTTTCTGCAGTTTGAGGGTCAAAAAAGGCTCAAAACAACTGTATAATTCACATCCCTCTTATCTTATACCCTTTTAATATAAAACCCTTAAGGATGTATTTCCTCTGACCACTTACAAAGATTGGTTATCATATTTGAAAGCATTGGGCCAAAACCAAAATTCAAACACCCTTGATAGGGAACTCTGGTCCTCACTCTTCATGCCTTCCTCTCCATCTCTGCACTTTCCTCCTTCCTGAGATGCCATTGCAGCTTTTTGAGCCAGCAGCTGAGAATTTCAATGTCTACATTCACTTAATTTATTGTGTAAAACATGTATGTTAATGAAGTGCTTCACATTTGATTTCCTAAATCACTGCCACTAGTTGCAGGGAGTGAAGTATAATATCTAATGTAGAACCATATATTTGATGCTCTAAGATGATTTGGCAGCATCCACCTGTTGAACGTAGTGGTCTGGTATAATATGAACAACACTGTGATGAAACTATCTGTTAAGTGCAAATCATTCATGCTTTTGTCAAGCTGGCTGGTAAAATAGTGGAAAAGGATGGAGGCTGATTAAGCAGCTGAACAAAGGCTTGTTTTCCCACCTGCAAACAGACATGAATTATCCATGTAATCAGCTTTTTCTTTCTCCACTTGTCTGTCTTGTTGGTTTTTTTTTTGTCTGTTTTGAATAAACCTGTCTTTTTTTTCAGCTTTTTTTCTTTTCATGAATTTATTTGTGGTCATGTCATAAAATATCAGTTGTCTTATTTCACTGACCTGTTTTGTCTCTGTTTTTTCATGTCTGTGCATATGTGTATGTTTGTGTGTGTATGTATATTAGGTTATTGATCCAGTTGCGCCCAGATACACGGCTCTGTCTGCCTCCTATTCTGTTCCTGTATCTATCCCTGAGGCTGTAGAGGAAATGAAACAAGTAGCCAAGCACCCCAAGGTTCGTCATCTCTTTCCTTTTTCAATATTATTTTTGAATCAAAGAACCATTGTACTGGTTTTAGATATTTTATGTCAAATGCCGTGAGAATATGGGGGGAAAAAAACATACATTTTTGTGTCCCTCCAGAACACCGAAGTGGGCATGAAGGATGTGTGGTATGGACCACGAGTTTTTATTGAAGGTGCAGATGCTGAGACTTTGTCTGAGGGCGAGTTGGTCACCTTCATCAACTGGGGCAACCTCATCATCACCAAGATCAACAAGTACGTGTGGTCGATTCTCAGATGATCCATGTAGTTGTTAACAATCGTTAATTCTATCACGTTAACTTTATGATACACCTTTCATGTTTTCACCCCTTCTCACCACTCAGAGGGGCGGACGGTAAGGTCGTTTCCATGGCGGCTCGTCTCAACCTGGACAATAAGGACTTTAAGAAGACAACAAAGATCACATGGCTTGCCGAAACTAACAGTGCCCCGCTCCTGCACACCATTTGCATCAACTACCAGCCTCTCATCTCTAAAGCTGTCATCACCAAAGATGATGACTTTAAAGAATTCATCAATAAAAACAGCAAGGTCTTTGTACATTCACACGTTTCAAGTCTGATTGCATACTACATTTGCTTTGGTTAAATTTATCATTTTATTTTTGACTACCTCATTCTTTCAGTTGGAGGAGAAGATGCTGGGAGATCCCTGCCTGAAGAACCTGAAGAAAGGTGACATCATTCAGCTTCAGAGACGAGGCTTCTACATCTGTGACCAGCCCTATGAGCCTGTCAGGTGAGGGGGAGGAGCCCATTTGTAACCCCGTTCAGACCTGTTATATCATCTCTTCCTAGTGATCGTGGCACACCTAAGTATAGATGTAACTTCTCCCAATGCGTGCCGAATGGGTCCTCAGATCTGCTGAGAAAAACAACATTCAGAGGAGGTTTAGTGGCCGCTTCACTTAGCATGCATGAATGCAATTTGTCCTCAGGACACATGAGAGACTGATGGCCTCTGAGCTGCTGATTTCACAGTGAACTGAATTTTTTCACTTATTAGGAGCCATTGATTCATTTGTCACCAGTGCCACAATATGACCACTGATCATCACATGCTTTCTTTTTTTTAACAGTTAAATCTTATTTCATGTTGCAGCAGTGTGAATAGGGCTTTGATTCACGGGTTTTTCACGCAGACACACAGATGCTCTATAATCTATACAGTTTGGATGTTTTGTTGCCCTCACCAGACATGTCAGTGCATATTTAAAATCAGTGCAGATGAAGCAAAGTCACAAGTCCAACAAGTGGACAGGACACTCATTCAAGATGCCTATTGATGCACTGTTTGAGCAGTTTTATTTAATGCTGTGAACTTGTGGTTGGGTCTCTCTAGACAGATGTTAATACCAGATATAAACTGCTCATTGCTGTTTCTGTGTCTAAGTGTGGTGAACCTCTGTAGTCCCAACAGCTGTAAGGAGAGTCCCTGTGTCCTTCTCTACATCCCTGATGGTCACACCAAGGAAATGCCAACTGCTGGGTCCAAGGACAAGGATAAGAGCAAGAACCAGACCACTAGCAACACAGTGAGTGCTTTTGAAGAAAACCCCATTTCAGTTATAAACCAATAATCAGCAGTGTTTTCTTTCACCTGTAATGATACCTTACTTTGAAAACCTTTCTATTCTAACCTTTTTCTATTCCATCATAATCTTTTCTTCTATGATCTATTATTTGACATATTTAAACCTTTTATTACTTGTTTACTGTAACAGTGATGCAAGACTCAAGGAAAATTGTTTAAACATTAAAAGGATAACAGATTAACATTTGTCTCCTGTATTTTTAATGTCTCTATAAAGAACCTTGAATCTAATTTGTCAAAATTGCTTTATAAATAACACTGCATTGCTTATTTCATCATAGACTGCCACTCCCACAAAGGCTGCATCAGCTGCTGCCGCAGTGCCTGCCTCCACTTCAGCCAGTGACCTGTTCTCCAGCATTGTAGCTCAGGGTGAAGCTGTCCGCCAGCTGAAGACTGCCAAAGCCCCAAAAGATGAAGTGGACAAAGCAGTTCAGCTACTTCTTTCTCTGAAGGTGCTTCAGCTTTAAGTAAATCAGAATTAAACTGCATATACATACACTTACTATTAATCATCTTAACGATTTTCCATATCATTGTTTCTCTGTTTTTGTAGACTCAGTTTAAGGAAAAGACGGGTATGGACTACAAGCCAGGCATGGCCCCTCCTGCCTCAGCTCCTCCTGCACACACAAGTTCAGTCAACACCAGTACCTGTCTTTTCACCCGTGTTGCTCAGCAGGGTGACCTGGTCAGGAAACTGAAGGCAGAGCAGGCACCAAAGGTAATCATTCATTTAGCCAACCAACTATTTGTCCATTAACTGCTTGTGCATTCACAGTTCATGTCCACATCTATGTGTTCAATCATCCCCCGTGTGCCAATTTATTTGTCCATTGATGGATATTGAGTAATTTATCCCATCATTTTCCATGTTCACAAGCACTTGTCAAGTAAATTCTCGTGTCCCCGTGCCATTTGCATGTCACTTATGCTTATCCGTAAATCACTTGCAACAACAAGTTGGTTTGTTGATGATACCAGGACCATATTGATGTAGCAGTGAAGACGCTCCTCGGTCTAAAGGCAGAGTTTAAGAAACTGACCGGTCAGGAGTACAAACCAGGGATGACCCCAACCACCGTCGCCTCCCATACTACGTCCCCTGCCACCAACTCTTCCTCTTCTTCGGCCATTTATGAGCGTGTTGCACAACAAGGGGAGGTCGTGAGGAAATTAAAGTCTGAGAAAGCTCCCAAGGTATCCATAAGCAGCATGGCAGTGAGAAGAAAACAGTGCTTATTAAACCCCCATGGCATAGAGAATATATGATTATTAGTTTGATGCTAAAAATCACTGTTAGTCATAATCATTAATTATCACATAACTAGTAGCTTATTATTATTTCACAAGTTTTAAAAACATTTATCTACACATTTCTTGTTTTTTAAGATTAGTCCTCATTCAAGAAGTCAGGCTGATCATGATGGAGAAACAGCTTGAGCTATGAATCAAATAGATAACAAAGTTGATGTTTTAATAAATAAACAATGACAAATAAATTGATATAATATAACACTAAATTTCCCTATAAAATGGACTATATTTTTACTGTCTAGTGCAAATATTTTACCCATGTGCTTTTTACAACAGTGTCCCACCATTGCATGATTATAAGAACTGCTATGTAGTAATGGTATCATTCATTCCTTTTTTTCCTCCAGGACCAGGTGGATGAAGCAGTGAAACAGCTGCTTGCTGTGAAGGCAGAGTACAAACAGCTCACGGGCCAGGACTACAAGCCTGGAGTTGCTCCAGTCCAGAAAACCGCCACCCCTGCTCCAGCCCAGAAAACCGCCCCTGCTGCTCCAGTCCAGAGCAGCCCCAGCTCTGCCCCTGCTGCCACCAACCTCTATGAGAAGGTTGCAGAACAGGGAGAGGTGGTGAGGAAACTGAAGACTGGAAAAGCCCCAAAGGTGAGGCCTCAGTTAATTCACCTACCTTGAGACTGTTTGTTGTGTTGAATATCGTTGTGCTCATGTTTACTGCTGCTTTGACAATGTGGTTCTCTTCATTCTGACCATTCATCAGGATCAGGTAGACGTTGCAGTGAAGGAGCTTTTGGCTCTAAAGGCAGAGTACAAACAGCAGACTGGACAGGATTACAAACCAGGTCTTCAAGCCCCAGCTAGCCCATCCAGCACCCCAACAACCCAGTCCAGTTCTCCTCCACAGGCCCAGGAGCTGTTCTCCCAGGTGGCCCAGCAGGGGGAGCTGGTGAGAAAGTTGAAGTCTGAGAAGGCTCCCAAGGTAAGGCACCAGTCAGTTAAGCATACAATTCAGCTTTTAGTTTTAAGCGATGGAGAGAAAAAACAACTTGTTCTTATTTCAGGATAAGGTGGATGAAGCAGTCAAGACTCTGCTGGACCTGAAGAGCCAATACAAGACTCTTACTGGAGAGGACTACAAACCAGTGGCTGCTGCTGGAGCTACTGGGGGAGAGGACAAAAACCGCAAGGAGAAGGAAAACAAGTCTGAGAAACAGGGAGGAGGAGCAGGAGGAGGCAAGAAGGGTAAAGGAGAGAAAGGTGGTCAGGGCAAGGAGTCGTCAGGAGCAGCAGGAGGCTCAGGAGATGGGCAGGGATCCAAGAAACAAACACGGTGAGAGACTGGACAGAAGAGAAAAGAGAAATCAAGAAGTAGATCCGGACATTCATTACTAAACACCAAATAATGTTTGGTTGGAAAAATGTTTTTTATATATATATATATATATATATATATATATATATATATATATATATATATATATATATGAGGAGCAAATTATTGTTTTACTTTTTGCATCTGAAGTCAACTTTTCATCTAGACCGTTCTTTCAGTGTCCATGAGTGCAGATGTTACCCAGAAATTGACATATGTTCAGAATGACTCAATAAAAAGTCGTCATGCGGACTTTTTTTTTAATTGTGTGTTCAGACTAAACACAAAACAAGTTTACATCTTATTCACAGTTTTGGCTGGACAGATATAGAAGAAAGTGCAGAAGGCTGCAAAAGTCTGTGCTTTCTTGAATCCTAGTGAAGCAGATTGGAACTAGGACATGAATCTATAATTGCCCAGCTTTTTAGATGAAATACATAAATTGGCCACCCACAGGTGGCGACAGTAATTGTGCAGTTCTCGGTAGAATCTGGAGAATCTTTTTGCCTTTTTTGTTTTGTCTTTTTAAATGCTGGAGTCTTGTGGACGACAACAGCATAAAGGTGGTACCCCAATATTCAAGAAGTGCAAACTTCAATTCAGTGTTGTTTAACTGCTACTCTTTATTACTTGGATACTGAAGCTGGATCATCTGTAAGCACGACTATAAGCTGCTGTAGATATATAACCGAAGAGCATTTTTATAATCGATTTGGTGAGTCTAAATGGTTGCTGTGCGTTTGTTATGCTTGTCTGGTGTGTGCTGTCAGCCTTGGGTTTAAAGTTTGATTGCTCGCACTGCACCACTGCTTATTTTAGCCATTCTCTAGCTATGGGACTTTAGCCGAAAATATTTTGTACAAACATTCATGGTCCACAGAAAATGAATCCCACATTTTCTGTCGACTTTTTTTTCTGGTCTAGTGAAATGTCTTGAGTTTTATTAGATGTATTATGACCTTTGGTAGGAATATTCATGGTTTTACTGAGGATGAATTGTAATCATTAACCGACTCTCACTTAAGTGCCACTGACGGGTCAAAACTTCACTGTGCTTTATGATCAAATGGCTGCGAACCATGGAGATTCTAGCCTGCATGCTAAACTAAGATTGTGAAAACACTAAGTGTTATACTTTATACGCATTAGTATGTGAGCATGTACAAACACGTGAGCTGCTAGCATGGCTAAAAACGTATTTTTCTTGTTTTTATGCTTACAGTGAATGGAGACAATAGTTCCCTTTGATTTTGAATTTCTGTCAAACTGTTTTTTTGATGCAAGATGCAAAAAGTACATAAATAATTTGTTCCTCAGATCAGAACTAAATAAAGATACTATTGTTCCATTTCATTGTTTTGTTAGCACCAGGAAACTGGTTTACTGGCTGTGCATGGCTGGTTAGGTTTGTAGTGACTGTGTGTTAGTAGTTTTAAGAGTAGAGTAGTTACAACTGGACATGTGTATGTTTTGTTCACAGGTATGTAAATGTACATGTGCAGTAAAATATTTGTACAATACTAATACTGTAAAACAGTATGTTTGAGGTGAGCATTTCATTTTTCTTATCTGTCCTTCTCTTGTCAGGTTGGGTTTGGAGGCCAAGAAAGAGGAGAACTTGGCTGACTGGTACTCTCAGGTGAGTTTAATAAATGTAGATCTGATTTTCTACTTCTTGATGACTGTAATTGTTCTTCTTTATACAGTTATTTTTTTATACTCATTTTGTCCTGTGCTTATGTGTTGCACAGTGACTAGTTTAATTTCTGTATTTGCTGTTCCTCCTTAAGGTCATCACTAAAGCAGAGATGATTGAGTATTATGATGTTAGCGGCTGCTATGTGCTGCGGCCCTGGGCCTTCTCCATCTGGGAGTCGATTAAGGATTTCTTTGACCGGGAAATAAAGAAACTGGGTGTGGAGAATTGCTACTTCCCCATGTTCGTTTCTCAGGCTGCCCTTGAGAAGGAAAAGTCTCACATCGCAGACTTTGCCCCAGAGGTAAACATGACCCTTCTGGGGGAAAATTGGGAAATAATTTAGTATAAAAAATGTTTTTAAATTCGCAATAATCTATTAATCTGTCTGTCCTGTTAGGTTGCCTGGGTAACTCGGTCAGGAAAAACTGAGCTAGCAGAGCCCATTGCTGTCAGACCCACCAGTGAGACAGGTGAGAACCAGAAAACCTTTGTCAATCATAATGTTGTAGTACTGGATTTCGTGAAGCTATAAGTGAGGACTTGCTGTTCTGTGGTGCTGGCATGAACCTCTGTCTTTGTTTACTTCAGCGATGTACCCAGCCTATGCCAAATGGGTCCAGTCCCACAGAGACCTGCCAATCAAACTCAACCAGTGGTGTAACGTTGTGGTCGGTTTCCTTTTTTTTTTCACATCACATCAACACTATTGTACTTTTTTTATAGGTTGATAATAAAAGGCACTACAGTTGCTGGTTTTATCCTTCCTCACTCTGCTCTTCCTCCCTTTAGAGGTGGGAGTTCAAACACCCCCAGCCCTTCCTGAGGACACGTGAGTTCCTGTGGCAGGAGGGACATTCAGCGTTTGCCACCAAAGAGGAGGCAGAGGAAGTAATGAACACAGTAATGACGTTAATATAACGCATAAAAAGGATGTAAGGATGTTGTGAAGTATAGTACAGGCAACACTTCTACTGTATTAAAGGTGATCTTTTATTGGATTTTGTGTGTAACTAGGTTCTTCAGATCCTGGAACTGTACGCCAGGGTATATGAAGAGCTGATGGCGATACCCGTGGTAAAAGGGAGGAAGACGGAGAAGGAGAAGTTTGCCGGTGGAGACTACACCACCACCGTGGAGGCATTCATCTCTGCCAGTGGCCGAGCCATTCAGGTATTTGTAAATTTCACATCTAAATCCATATGCATTCGTAACGGTAATATTTATAAAGAAAGATGAAAAGACGTTTCACTGTTGTCATTTCCTTGTGCTTCCTCAGGGTGCTACATCTCACCATCTTGGCCAGAACTTCTCTAAGATGTTTGAGATCATATTTGAAGATCCCAAGAGGCCGGGCGAGAAGGAGTACGCTTACCAAAACTCCTGGGGACTCACAACCAGGACCATCGGTGTCCTCGCCATGGTCCACGGAGACAACATGGGACTTGTACTTCCTCCTAGGGTCGCCTGCCTACAGGTAGGTTCTCTCGCTCACTCTCACACATGGACATAAATATGCTATAGATAAACACAGAGGCATATAGAAAAAAATATTTACATACCTAAAACTTGTTCATGCTTTTTCAGGTTGTCATAATCCCATGTGGAATCACAGCCTCCCTACCAGAGGAGGAGAAGGCAGCGCTGTTGGCCAAGTGCTCTAAATACCTGAGCAGGCTGCAGGAGGCTGGCATCAGGGTGAAGTGTGACCTCAGAGAGAATTATTCCCCAGGATGGAAGTTCAACCACTGGGAGCTCAAGGTCATTATTACCATCACAGCATGATTGATTGATAATATAACCTGAGGTGGAAAAATGGCGCATTGGAGCAACTGTTTGCATATTAAACACCTAAATGCCAGACCATGACTTAAAAATTAAATTTCACACTTCTGTCTGTTGTCCAGGGAGTTCCAATTCGTGTGGAAGTAGGCCCTAAAGACATGAAGCAGTGTCAGTGTGTTGCAGTGCGAAGAGACACGGGCGCAAAAATGACCGTTCCAGAGGCAGAGGTGGAGACGAAGTTGGCCACCATGTTGGAGGACATTCAGAGCTTCCTGTTCAACAAGTGAGATACAGCACCACACGTCAGAGTCAGACTTGCGGTATACTCACCAGACACTGGATTTTTGTGACAAAGTAGTTGAAGATCAGCTACTCATTTGACATTTCCCTGTCATTTCTTTCTACATCAAGTGGCATTGATTCATCAAAACACTCCCTAACATCGGGAGCAGAAAAGACCACCTCTTTGTGAAGTTCTCCTGATTGGATACAGATTTAAATTTCACCCATACATCTTAATCGAAATAGTGGACATTTTTCTGGTTTGCGGTTAGAAGACAAACCAGAAGTGGGAATATATTGAATACCCACCAGGGGGTGACTACCCTGGTTGCAAAAAGTAGTACATTTGTTTGGAAGTTAATGGGGAAAATTAGCACTAAACCCATTCCTAAAGAATTAATTGACACCAGTGTAATCACCCAGTAGGTGCTTAGTTGCAGGTGACTTCCGTTAATTTCTGGTAAAACTAGTTTCCACATGGTTTCACCGGACGGTTGCATTTCAAATCCCTGAACCGGTGGTTGGCATCCCTTTCCCTGAGCAAGATACCCAATCACTATTGCTCCTCAGGCACAGATAAGTGCTGCCCAGTGCTCCTGCGCCCTATTTGTGTGTTCACTACTTGTGTATAAAAGGGATGGATTAAATGCAGAAAACAAAGATTCTATAATTTATATCTGTAACTGCCATTATATTGCTATAAAATAGATGTGATCAGTATTAAGACAACAAAACCTGTGTGTTTGTCAGAGCTTCAGATGATCTGCAGAAACACATGGTGGCTGCAGACTCGATGGAAGACTTCCAGAAAGAATTGGACCAGGGCAAAGTGAGTAACATAACCTAAACACTGTGCAATACATTCTAATTTCTGCAGTAAGTTGAGTCAAGTAAATTAACATTATTGTTGTTTTGTTCTATAGGTTGTTCAGATCCCATTCTGTGGAGAAATTCCCTGTGAGGATTCCATCAAGAAAATCACGACAAAGTAAGTGTAATGTCTCGCCCTGAGTCTGTGTGTAGCTCAAACAATAGCAATGTGTATTTCACTGTCAATTTCTTTACAGTCGAACCTTGGCGGGTTAATCTAGGAAAATATAAATAGTTCAGGGTGTTTGCATTCAAACTGTAGGGAGATGCCACCGAAATCAGGGTGCCTTGTTTCTTTAATGTACATGTCATGTGCAGTCACTGAATGGAAAACCTTCTGCGCTGCAAGGTTCCTTGTAAATCCTTTTGAACAAGGTGTTTTGTAAAGTCCTACCATGATTTATCTCTTTTTATTAATGGGTTATGGGAAAATGTGATAATTGTTCCTGTCCAGTTTTGACCAGCTAAGATTGATGTGCCCTTGTTTTTTTTATCAGGGATCAGGACCTGGAGCCTGGAGCTCCATCCATGGGAGCCAAGAGCCTCTGTATCCCCTTCTCTCCCCTGAAGAAGCTGCAACCTGATCAGGTGTGCGCCAACTGCAAGAAGCCTGCCCAGTTTTACACCATGTTTGGACGCAGCTACTAAAAAAAAACCCAGCTCTGATCTTTAATAAAGGGGGATGAACATCATAGTTGAAAAGGGCTACATGTTTGTTCTCTTATTAAGCTCCTGTGTGTGTCCAGGTAACGGTGTATGAGGGTGTCTAGTTTGCTGGATGTGTAATCATTTCTTGTTTTCTTTAATAACGTATTAATATTATTACAGTGCATCTGAAAAAGGAGGTGAAAGTTCCTCTCAAATTATGTTGGTTATTGACTGTCAGTAGAAAAATAACCAACATGAACCAGTCAAAATATTTTCTTGTCATATTTTCTTGTGGAACCAAGTTAGTTACTGCTGGTTTTGGGAATCCATTTATCACTGATCTACATATAATTTCTAATGTCTTTATTCAAAATGTTATATTTAGCAATTTTCATTTAAAGTTTCCTATCATGACATGAATTGAGTGGATTTCATTGAGGATATCTGGCAAAAAACAAACAAGTACCCTCATATTGTTGATCCATTGTCTGGAGATTATGTCTGTCTGTATGTGCTTCCACACTTGCACTTCCCAACATGACCAACAGAGGCTGCCAGAGGCTTGTTGCGTGAATGGGGTGCAGTCTGCCATCTCTGATTGCATTCAAAGTCATGGTTTGTGGCTTAATGCAAACATCTACCAGAGCCAGGTGATGTACAGCTGTGAGGAACTATGTACTGTATATGTTTAATAATGTGGCCTCCTGTCTCTTCTCTCCAATGAAAGAGCAATACAACTTGTCTGTAATGATAAACACATTTTCATAACACAATGTCCAGTGTTTTTTTTTTAGTATTTATTTGTAGAAAATTTAATATAAAAGAAAACTAAAAATATCAGCTGTGTAGTATGATACGTTTTACACACAGTCATATGGGAGACTTTTCTACTGTGAAATCCCATTTCGCACAATACATCTTTCTTTGGTGTATGCGTTTTCCGTTCCATTGTTCCATTCTTTATCTTTCCTCTGTCACGTTCTCCTCATAACAAGCATGGAGTTATGGATTGCGTACAGTATAATCTTTACAAAAGCTAAATAAAGGCTTTACTTTTAAAAGAAAGCATGTTAAGAGCTAAGCTGATGAGCACGTCATGCTCCTGCTGATCTTGTGTTGCATTAAAACCCTGAAGAATGGGTGGAAATAGCCAAATTATTTTTCTATTTACTTGTGTGTGCATTAAGTTCAATTCATTTAAATCAACCACCAAAGGCGAAGAAAAGTTTAAAACCGTGAATTTATTTAATTTCAAGCTGGTTAGAGACTATAGATGAAATTGAAATAAGCTACAATAAGAAAAATAGAGAAAGCACTGAGAGAGTACAAACTCCTGCCAAGGCTGCTCAGTTTCCCCCACTGTCAATACACTCCCCTCTTTCACAAGGTTAACAATTGTTTTAAAAGAAATCTGTCTCTGGATCATCACCAAAATCTAATCATTTTCCTACTTACATCCTCGGAAATGTCCTCTGTGACAAAAGCAGACAAACAAACGTGGATAACGACATAATCTCCTTGACAGGCACTTGACCACATTTAGGTCGTCCAGAACTCTGCTGGACTGTTTCAGCCTCCCTTCTCTGGTTACCAGTGAATTTTCAAATCCATTTTAAAATCTTGACCCTAACTTTCTCCTTGCATCTCTTGACATGCTACAGCTTCACACCCTGGCCAGATGTTACTTGTGGTCACAAAGACCCATTTAAGACGTGAGGTGATCGCTCCTTTGAAGCAGTAGCACCTAGACTGTGGAATGCCCTCCCTTTTCCCCTTTACTGCTTGTTGCTTTTAAAAAGCAGTTTCTTTTTCAATCAGGCTTTTAGTTCGACTAGGGTTCCTATTGTTTTTTTTGTATTGTGTGTATTTTACTTGTATGACCCTGCAAAGGTGCTAAAATAAATACTTAAAATACAGCTTTTCCTGACCGTGAATGAGAGTCAAAAACTGACCCAGGGTAAGTAACAAGGATGAATGAATGAATACATACATAGGGGTGTAGTAAGTTTGATGTTGAGCTTTGTCTAAACTCTTTCTGTGTTTCAGTTGTCATCTGTCTGGAGGACACATGGTGGCATCAGCATGACACTCCAGTGATGTAACGACTTCAAACGTGAGATATGTTGGTTGTATTATCTGCAGAGTCTGGACAAACTTACCTTACTCATCAATGATAAGGTGTTTTTTTTTTGTTTTTTTTTTTTTAAACTGCACATGAATGTTTGAAATGGGTTCAAGAGACTGAGGCTGTGGAGCTCTGCTACAGCTGGGAAAAGATAATCAAATAATGGAATGTTCCACTCTGTAATCTGATTTTTGGCCTCAGATGTTTACATTAAAGAGGAGAGATTAAGAACAACCGAGCCATGCGCTGGTGAAAAGCCATCCATGAAAAATATTTTCCATATGGCCAAAGTATATTTCTCCCACTGCGTTCAACAATGCTGTTTGTAAGTGAAAACATATGAACTAAAAATAACAGTTTTATTACATTGTTTTTTTCTGGATTTGGTCAATAATATGGAAATCTTCTTCACATCACATCCACGCTCATGAGTGCACTCCAGTTCTCTTTGTTTGGCCAGTGCATGCATTTGAACGCAGCATTTGAAATGACTGATTGCCCTTGGTAGAGGTCACAGAGGAGAAATGACACTTTCGAGTGGTTTGGAATCCACTGTATCTCAGAGAATGTCTCTGTCGAAAGGAGCATTTCTTTGTGGCATGTGACCTGGATGACTGAGAATCTTCCCCAAAGTGTGGAATATATTTGGTCATTACAAAAACATTAAATATTTTATGCATGTAATTTTGGATTACAACACTTTTATATGTATGAACTGTGCAAGTTTCACTTTATCTGCCAGCCCTGTTCGACAGACTTTATCTGAGCCCTTGGGCTTTTACCACAGGATCATCTGATTTGACACATCTACAAACTTGTGTTCGGATGCTTGTGTTTCAACTAAACACTGACTACTCTGCTTCCTGAGAGCACATGTGATCATGGCAGCAGCGATCAATAAATAGAATGCTGGATTAAAAATTGCAAGCCAAAAACTAGTCTTCCTAGTACCGGTCCCAAGCCCAAATAAATTGCGTTTGGGTTGCGTCAGGAGGAGCATTTGCATTTGCAGATCAGATCAGAAATTGTACTACTGTTGACTGAAGACAAAGTAAAAGGAGAGGAGAGGGGGAAGGTGTGTTAGGAAGCAGCCAAACAGAAACAAATGAGAGTAGGGACCTTAAATCTAGGGACTATGACTGGCATAGGGAGAAAGCTGGCTGATCTGATGGAGAGCAGGAAGGTAGGTAGATTGCAAGTGTCCAAGAGACCAAGTGGAAGGGAAGCAATGCCGGGAGCATCAGAGGTGGATTCAAACTCATCTACCATAGTATATAACAATAGTAGAGGTTATCTTGAAGGGATGATATGTGAAGAGTGTTCTGGAGGTGACGAGAGAAGATAGAAATTGAAGGTGTTGTCAGTGCTTATGCCCCACAAGTTGGTTGTCAGTTAGAAGAGAAAGACGAGTTCTGGAGTAAGTCAGATGAAGTGTTAGAGAGACTTCCCAGGGTAGAGAGAGCAGAAGAAAAAAAACAGAGATGATGAGGAGGTGTTGGCTAGGGGAGAAATTGGGTCAGATGGTCGTCGTTTCAGGAAGAGGAGCACAGTGTGACCTATAAGAGTGAAGGAGGTAGATTTTATACTATGCAGAAGATCTGAAGATCTGAAGGAGATAGGAGACAAGCTGATGCCAGGGGAGAATGTGACAAGGCAACATTAGATGGTAGTCTGGAGGCTGACTTTGGTATTGCTATAATGCTATGATGTATGGCTAGGAGACAGTGGCACTGTCTAAAAGGCAGGAGCTGGAGCTGAAGATGCTCATAGTTACATTTCATTACATTACATGTCATTTAGCAGACGCTTTTATCCAAAGCGACTTACAATGGAATCAAGTACAATTAGCCAGGGGTGGAATCGAACTTGCGACATTGATGTCTTTGGTACACAAGGTAGGGTCTTAACCACTGAGCCACTCCACCCCAGTTCCGTTGGGAGTGACCAGGATGGACAGAATTAGAAATGAGCATATTTGAGTGACAGCTCATGTTGAAATAAAGTAAGAGAGTCAAGGTTGCGATGGTTTGGTCAAGTGCAGAGGAGTGCAGTGTTTCAAAGGATGTTGAAGCTGAAGCTGCATGGGCAGGAGGAAAAGAGGATGATCACAGAGAAGGTTCATGGATGTTGTGAAGGAGGACACGAGGACAGTTGGTGTAACAGAGGAGGACACCAGGGAGAGGACAAGATGTAGGCAGATGATGTACAGTATATTGAAGAAAAGACGCTGTATTCCTGTCAACCCCTGCTGCTTTTTCACGGAGGATTCTCTACATGTTGTCATAGTTCATGTTTCACAGAAAGACAATTACCCTGTTTCACCATCTGTTAATCAGTTCCGCTGCTTGAATGAATGTGTTATATGAATTTGTTTTACATAACCGAAAATTATATCATCTTCATTTTGTGAGACAATGCTTCTCCTTGTCTCCACACAGCACAAGTGGAACAGTTAGCACTGAATGGAGAGTAAACCGCTCCGAGGCGCTTGAAGATCTTGAACCTGTTGCCTCACCATCATGAGCGTTCTTCTACTTCCTCCAGGCAAAGGCTAAATAAAGTATCAATAGTTCAGTTATACTGGGCTATTGTTTTGGGTTGAAGGCAACTCACATGCTGCTGCTGAGAAGTCTGGTATCAACACTTGATGATCAGAGTGTTCACAGCACAGGCTTATGCTGTGGTTCACTTTATCTCTGGTCGTCTACTCACAGAAACCTAAATACACTGCACATTATTTCCAAACAGGCATATGACATATAAGTCATATTTCCAAAATCAGTGCATCTTGCCCATCAGTCAGTTGGACATTTATCTACACTGAATGGGACAGTGGTACGTACAAGAACACGTTTTTAGCTTTGCCTTACTCACTGAGCTTGGAAATAAATACAATAAAATGCTGGGGCCAAAATAAATAAAGCCTCTCTAAACAGGACACAACACAAATGCGAGCCTTCAACTTAACATTCTTCAAAGTGAAATGGAACTTCTTAGAAATATCACGATTCTCATTTTAATGGCGATACATGGATTTTTCTAAATGATTACCAAGTTGACTTGCTCTCTCTCTCTCTCTCTCTCTCCAGCTCTCTCCCACTCTCTCTCTCACGCTCTCTCCCCCCGGTGGGCGGAGCCTCAGCTGTGCTGCTTAGTGTGACTTTGTGTCAGTTTCTCAAACATAACGGACGACCTGTCCTTTCTCTGGGAAGCAGACAGTTGTTGGGCTGAACACACACATATCGTCGTGTAGAGCAGCAGCAGCAGGTGGAGGACAGAGAGCAAGCAAAGCGGTGAGTATGTACGTTGTTGTTGTATATATTTATATTTATATACACATAAGTACAGTATGAGAGGAGGAGGAGGAAGTGTAGTGTCTGCGCTTGTACAGCCTGACAGGGAGGAGACACACTCCTGCCCACGACGTGATCTTGTCGTCAACATGTTTTTTATATTGTTGTCAACAAACTGTTTCCTTATTAAACACAAGCGGCTCAACTGGATCTCTCTCTCTGTGTGTGTGTGTGTGTGTGTGTGTTGAACAACCGCTGGCGTTCACTTGTTTGTGTTGTGATTCGTGTGTGTAGAGTACGTGAACTGTACATGTGGATGTGACTTAACTCAATACTTAACTCAACTCTCTTGCTTTACAGCATTGTTGCTTTGAATGGAGTTAAAGGAATCTGCAGCTAAGGGGGAAACAGTGTTAAGTGTTTTTCTGGAACTTAAAGAGGGACACATACAGACAGTAGAGCAGCGCAGCTATAACTGTCTTATGTATTGTCTTTTAATGTTCTATGTCTTATATTTATGGGAATAGTTTATATCAGTGGTCAGCAATTGGGGGCCTGCGGGCCAAAACTGGCTCGCCAGCATCAGTATGTGGCCCGGCTGGTGATTTAACAAATCTGATCTTAAATTATTTGCTTATCTTCATAAAAAAATGTAAATTTTGTATTGAATTCAGAGCTTTTATTCTGAAAAAATGTGAGCTTATTCAAATAGATTCTGTTGCTAGAATTGACAGTTAACCTAAACTAAATGTTTGGTTTGAAAAATAAAAATAAAAACTCTGCTGTTGTCCTAGACAGCCAGTTTTGGGGAGTAAATGTCTGAAAAAAGAACTACTTGCATATGTTAGGCTCAAAGAAGAAGGTCCAGTGAGTAACTTCTGGGAGGATCTTAGGAGTATACCTGTGCAATCACTTTAAAACTGTAAAATTTCTGCATGAACATATCTAAAATAAAATGTCAACACCAATGACAAAATGGCTTCAGTTCACGCCAGAGAGTGAAAGCCGGACCAATATTCCACCTCGTCCAGCCTCTGATTCTATCTCTCTTTTTAACCATCTTTGGTTTCTTTGCTGCCTCTGCTCTGACATCCAGTCAATGAATAGTTCCACCTGTGTAACTTTGTCATTTTGTTTGCTTCATCATCGAGTCAGGGGAAAGGGGGGCTGTGACGTATGCCGTAATGTAAAGAGTGTTGTAGTTCTTTCTGTGACATGACAATAGAGGTGATGCAAACCTGCTGAGGCTGTTGTATGTTAATGTGCCATCATCACAATAATCTTGAGGACATTATTTGAAGGTGTGTAATGCTACACTGTGTCACTTTAATGAGCACCAGAACAGGTAACAACATGTACTTATACACACACACACTACTCTTCAACACACGCACTTGCTGCACGACTTCCAGTTTCCTCCATATCTGCCGAAAAGCACATAGCAAATGCGCAAACCATGTTTGTATACTACCGTATATGCCAGGTTTAATTTCCAGGGGTGCTGCAGCACCCCCTACTGTGGGGCTGCGTTTTAGTCTGCGTTTTTGGATGGACCTTTTTTTTAATTGATGGTTACACACTTCCTGATAAGTTCTTATTGGCCACAACTTGCTTATTTAACACTAACGTCTGGTTTAATTTTCACCATGTTGTCAGTCTTATGAAGTTCTTGTTCACCGTTTCTCGTTGATGATACTTTACGAAACTAAGCAAACGTGCAAAAGAGAGAATGGATAATGGTCTTTTAGAGACTTAAGTCCTCAATGTCTTGGCAGTGGTGTGGCAGTAGATGTGTTGTTGAGGCATCTCTGGTGCTCAGCCGTGTTCTCCCTGCTCTTTGTTTTCATATTTCATTAGCTGGGCTAGCAGCATGTAGCATCACCTTCAATTATCTTCCCTGTCAGTGAAGCGACAGTGCCTGTCTGCTGGCTTTAGTGATTATAGGCTTCAGGAGGCAGGTAATCAGGTCATACTTACACTGTCAGCCTGTCAGACTGCTGAGACCACAGGGAGCATATGGGATGGAAGAACTCCCATCTCCAGTAAGTTGTTTCTGAACAGACATCCTGATATTGGCTAATGTGAAGTGCAGCATATTACTCTAGAGAACAATGTAATTTAATGATAAATTTTTTTCCCACATTGTAGTTCATTTCTCATGTGAATGAGCCAGTAACAGCCGGGCTTAACTGTATGCATCCCTATTGTTTCCCATATTCATAAGTAGTATGTTACTGTGAAATGGATAAGTGTCACTTATTTACCATTTAAGATATTTTAATGACACCACGGTGATGGACTTATCGTTGTCTGTGAGTCCATGTTAGCATTTTTACATTTACATTTAGCTCAACTCATTGTTGTATGAGCTGCTTTCCAGGCTACCTGGTTACTGAGTGGATGCTAAGTGGGTGCTAATTGGGCTTGGGCTTGAAGTGGAGAAATTATGCAGGTCCCATATTGTTTCAGTAAAATAATGGGGCCCCACATTGGAAGCCCATGTGAGGCCACCATTGAAACCATGAACAAAGCTGCTTGGGACCTCATTTACCTCAACACTGTGTTGTTTCCCTGTTTTATTATCTTTCAGAACTTTATTAATTTGTTTTTTGTTTCCTCCTTGTCTGATCAGTGCAGACAAACAAAGTGACAAAGCTCTTGAGAGTTGTCGGAGACCTAAGCAGATGCCAAAGGAGTAGAAAGTGCAATTGATACACCCAACTAGAGAAAGCTTTCAGCTGCTTAGTGTCATTTTATACTGAAACAAGATCCATGCCTGGATCACCACCAAAATCAAATGATTTAGTCACAACACAACTCCTCAGAAAATGTAATCAAGATCTGTCCATTACTTGTCACATTGCTGCAAACAAGCAAACAAAAAAACCTTCTTGGAAGGAGACAATAAATCTTCAAATTTGTGTTCATGATTTCTTTGTGCTAATTTATTATCATCTCCATAAAATTTGATCAAATGTTGTGTTAGTTTGTCTCTGCTACTGTGTGTGCTGTTGGAGGACTGTGCTCCATGTGCAAATATCCAGTCAATATCTGGCCTTGTGATGCAGCATTGTGGCCAAGTGAAATCACACATACTTGATCAAATTAGGACTTAAGCTGTACGTACTGTAAATTGTCTTAGGTGCAACAGATACTGTATGTTTCACTGTATTTCAGTTGCACAATCTTATGCACATAATATTGTGATTAATGTAAATCTGATAAAGATCTACACTGTGTGTGTGCATGTATAGGAACATAACCTCTCTATATATGGTTAGATCAGACTTTAGGGACAGCCAATCCTGCGATTAAAATGCACAAGAATCCATTGTCCTGCATATGAGTAGCATTAGTTTGATACTGAGCTTGTGCATTACATAGCAGAGGTTTATTTTAAACACAACATTAATCGACACTAAAATTATACAGAACCCACCACAAACTGGTTGTTATTCTCTGCAGTGGTTGGCTGGGTGTCTGTTATTGATTTGTGAGAATTTAAAGCTTCACTTTCTCATAATTTAATCTAACTGGAAACATTCCCTAGATTGTATCCCCATCTAATCAGATACACTTGGTCTTCTAGCCAGAGAAATGTGACCACATGAATTGAAGTTGATGCATAACTTTATTTTGCGAGTGTTGGTGAGTGTGTCAGTTTCTTTTTTTTTGGCATTGTAGTTGAGGGCTGAGTGTTGCAGACCTGAATTTACCTAAGTGATAGAGGTGATTAATGTCAGTCCATGTTTTGTTAGACAGATGTTTGTGGCAGGGTGGCAGTTTTATTTGTGACATAAATATAAACCCGAACAGAGAGGCGGAATCAAGACATCCAGACAAATACAGTATATGAGAATCAATGTTGTAAATTTCAGCATAGGTGATGCTGTAGGATGAAAAACGTCATGTTTACATTTTCATTTGATCATCGTTCCTACCAGGCAAAGGCTCTATCTACACCCATCTGTCTATGTCCCCTTTGGCTTATTTGGTTTTCTCAGATACTTCTTTTTTTTTTACATCTGTCCAGCCTCTAAAACACATGTGTCAAACTGGTGGCCCGGGGTTTATTTTTTCAAAAATGATATTAACTACATAACATGCAATGTATACCTTTTTATACTTAACTGCCCTTGACATTTACGTAGTCGGCATTATTCACACATGTTCAGTATTAATCCACAGGAAATGTGTAGTATACCAAACACTGGATACTTATTATTTCTGATAAAATATTGACCATGTGACAGTTTTAAATGGACACTAACTGACAAAATTAAAGTGTTTAACCACTTGTCCACCCTGTCTGTCAGCTATGTTGTAGATTGCGGGCTCATGGTGCCCACGTGGACACAGTGGCATTTCCTTTCCCTGCTAGGTTCTCTAATGATAGAATATTTTCAGCCTTGTGGTGAACCGAAATAGCAACACTTGTGCAGCACAGGCTTCTCTTTTTTTGCACCACACACTGAAGACACAGAGGCTGCACTGTGTGTTTGTGTGTGTGTGTTTTATTAAGAGGCTATTTGTCCTCCGTGACTGAAGGACTGACTTAGTTTTTTTTTCTAGTCAATTACATGGCCTGCTCTAGGAGGCCCAAGCAGATGCAGGCTGCCTCTGTGTGGACTAATGCATTTCTCATCCACTTTTATTAGCTGTGGCGATGCCCGACTAAGCCAATCACATGCTGTGTCACTAAGAGCAGAGAAGATGAGCGGTTTAGCTGACTCGTCCTGCTGTGTGGGTTTGTCATGTGCTTGTTACCAGACTCTGTGCTGATGCTCACATCCAGACTGATGTGATTAAAGAACAGCAGAGGCTCATTTTTAGGTCTGTCTGTTGCACTTAAATGTTCATGCTTACATTGTCTCAACAAAACTTCTGTCTGATTATAACTGACATTATATTTTGTTTCGCTGATGCTTTCATCACATCCAGTCGGTGACATGGCTTCATTTGTTATCGTTTTATGTGAACACTTGTGTCGATTGTGTTCTGTCTCATGCAGCTTGTTCTCAGAGTGAGAAGTGCTCTTCAGAGCTGATTACTGCTCTCATTGACTGAATAAAATGCGCCCCTTTTCCAAGAAGAGCATAAAACGTCTATAGCTGCAGCTTAGACCTGAATTTTAAATGTTCATCAACTGCTTTATCTATTTTACCTATCCGAGTACTTTGAGGTACCTCTTTGTAACATCATTGAATACATTCCTTGCAGCTGCTGTCACAAAAACTCCATTGTTTGTTTGTCATCAAAACCAAGTTGTCTTGATGGGTTCTCATTTTCAGATATGATATTAAGTCATATTCTCTCCATTTGAACCAATATATTAGTAATTATCTACATGTTTTAATGTACTGAAGCATTTATTGTCTGGAACTGATTCCTTCAGTCCGGTTTTTCACAGAGTTAAGGATCAGATAACTTTTCAGAAATACCTCTCCTCTCGTCTGCCCTTGTCTCCTCTCCTCTGCTCCCCTCTGCTCTCTGCTCTCCTCTCCTGTCCTTTCCTCTCTCTGTGGTTTCTGGAAGAGCTCCTAATCTGTTGGACTCAAGAACTCTTCCTGTAGGGTCGCCTGAGCAATCAGGCCTGAGCCAGTCCTTCCAAACCAACCAAACCTCTGGCTGCCTGCCGTCTGACCGCTGGGCCACACACCCGCTCGTTTGATGCTAAATATGCTGCACTGGAGCTCAGAAATTACACTCAATAAATACAGAAATCAAATAAAACAATTTCTAAATATTAGCCTTGCAATCTGCTACCCTGCAGTTATATAAAGCTGCCTTTGTTGTGCACAGTAAATAGGTTTCCCTTGGCCCTGCCAACTTAAACGGTAAGTTTGGGTCAGTGGAAGCGTGGCTAGGCTTAATTAAATTCAGTGTTGATTTGCAGAGACACAGTCCAGACCGGAGAGCAGTTTAGTGCTGTGCTGAGACCTGACACCATTCCTAATGGTGCCGTCACTTCATTAATACCAACTGTACAAGGAGATGGTCTCACTCCACGCTGAGCTCAGGAGCAGGAGATACAAGTAACCCTCACACTCCCCAGTGTCATATGTTTAGAGCACTGCCATATTTTGCTGGTGTAATTTTGGATTTTGCTACATACAGTATTTCTGTGGTTGAGTGGTAGTGGGTTTCCAACTAACGCTTACTTTAATTATAGATCATTCTTTATATTACTGTCTTGATAATCGTTTAGTTGTTTAGTCCAGAAAATGCTGAAAATGTCAATTTTTCAAAACCTCAAAATTACAACGCTCGCAAATGTTTGTTTGTTTTCCCACGAACCCAAGATATTCAGTTTACTGCCATCGAGAAGCAAAGAAAACCAAAACATACTTAAATTCAAGAAGCAGTAAGATCAGAGACATTGTTTTTGGATAAAGCAAAAACACACAAAACCATTTACTTGATTATCAAGGTTGGTGGTTAAAGGTCCAGTAAATAAGAATAAGTGACATCTATAGTGGTTATAATGTGGATTGTAACAATGTACTCCTCTGCTCATACCTCCCTTTCTTAAGCATGTCAGGGAACTCTGGTCGGGCGGCCTCTTCATTCGTCTTGTAAGCGGCCTCTTCAAAAACTCAAAATGTGTGTTCCATTTGGAGTCAGAACTTGGAATTTCTGAGGTCAGAAATGCCCCCTGAACTCAGATTTCCAGTGACCTCACCAACCCTGACATGGAATTTAAAGATAGCTGCCACCATACAAACACTGCTTCTTTTACCGGTAATAGCACTTCTGTAGTATTTGTTTCAAAATGCCACTATACAGTTGTGGCGCGGCTCGGCTACTCCATTAGCGACAGTACCTGGTACTAGTCAACAGACTGCTGACCACTGATTGGCAGAGAGTGTCTTCACTGGAAGAGTCTTGAGCATGACTTCCCACACATGAATCAACTTTAGATCAGTTAAAAACGTAAAAAAATCTCGGAAACATGTGTTAATCTCTAACATTTAGCAAGAACATTTCTAAAATCTTAATATTCAACAGAGGATTCTGGTGTATTTAGCTACACTCCCGAAATCCAGTGATCTTGAGCCGCATCACACCCCCTAGAAGTATATTCAATTTGTGCTAACAAAACCATCCGACACACTGGACCTTTAATGTTAGACGGGATCTTGGGGTCTATAAACTGAAGTCAGCTTGCATTGCTGTCCCCTGTCTGGCATAGAGTCCTCTGAAGTTTTCAGCAGAAGGACTCGTATGATCTCACAGTTCTCACAGCAAATGTACACCCTAATCCCAGGGGGCTCAAAAAGTATTTAGGCGATCCCAGCTGTAATGTCTTTTCTCTTGCCAGCAAATCAGTGAAAGAGAAATAACCGTGAGCTAATGCACACAGTTAACACTACCTCCATAACTCCTCTCCATAACAGTCTGGAGTGAGTTTACAGATTGGATGAGCTACAAGCTGTTGACAAATTCTAACCAATTCTGAAAGCACACAAACATTTTAGAAATGAAAGGAAGTTTAAATGTGTAATAAAACTTATGTTACGTTGAAAAAAAATGTTTCATTCGCTACAAGCCCTTTTAAAATGACATCTTTACATAAACAGAGACGGAGGCTTCATTGTGATTGAGCTGTGTGTGTGCTCCATGCATCGCCTGTAGGACTGATCCATTAAATGATATCCAAACACTGAACAGCTGCAGGTTTGAACAGTGGTCTTTAAAAGTTAATGGTTTCCTTCTTTACGATGAACAGAAGCTGTGTGGGGGGGAGAAAAAAAACATCTACAGAAAGTACTCCTGCAGCACTGACAGTCTGCGCATTCTGAGCTCTTATTTTCTTGGCTAAATGCCCAGCCAGTACTGCAGTCCTCATGCATGACCTTATAACAGGGGGGGTCATGGTTAGCCATTGGAAACACCCACATCTTACCTCTCTGTGGATCAGGATAAATGCTTTCTTCAGTGTCAAACACACTCTGAATATTTAAGGCTGAATATAAGCTTTAGATCTTGGCCACTGAAATGAAATAGACATATTTCTGCAAAAGGAGAATTTAATGGAGGACACATTTCATTGTTAAAGTGTTATTTACAAGAGATCTTCTGCAGACCGATGTGAGATTGATGCAGTGTGCATGCAGACGTGCCTGCATTACCCAGTAATCTCAAAGAGAGGGATGGTAGTGTTGTTTGTAAAGGGGGAGTCGGTGGTGATGGTTGGGGGGTTGGTGTAGGAGATTGCCTGGAGGAACATCAGGATAGAGGTTTCAGATTTACGAACCCTAACCCATCACTTCACAACATTAAAAGGAAGATATTACTTTGCTGAGAGCACAGAATTTCAATGAGAACAGGAACAAACAAAACATGCTACAGAATTCATTATAATATCATTTAGTGAATCAAAAGATTGAGCTCAGGCTGGAGTTCAGTGGCTCTCTCTGTGTGTGATGTTAGTACTATGATAGCACTGTTTGATTACTCTTTGGTTCTGTAGATCCAGGCTTCCAAATGACCAGGCTCTAGGCTGTGCCAAACCAGACTTTGGAAAAATTAAAATGCAGCAAGCCAACTACAGTGAGTTATGTTTTTTTATTGTTATATAGCACAACAGAATGTATATTGATTTGGAAGTACCAGACAAAAAGAAGGTTCCACAGCAGACTGGAAATTAAAAAACTCACCACACCTGTCGTTCATAGTCAAGTATTGAGTTTTGTATGCATTGTACAGTGGTACAGATTGAATTGTGCTTTTACTATGACTTATGTATATTATTGTGACATGAGTAGTTGATTACTCAGTTCTGTAGCGCCCCCCACTTCCCCAACAACCCACCATCTTCCCTCCCATTACCATTTATGACAGAATTTATTGCTTTGAGTGCAGAGTTGCTCATCTGTGGTCTTGTAAAGTCCAATAGAGAAGCTTTTTTTTATACTTTTGCTAGACAGCTGTGGGGGTGTATTTCATGGTACACTAGAAAAGGTGACTATCTATCACAGATCTGATATATAGAGCAGAATCCTGCACCGGGTCGGGTACCTGCCATCGCCCACACAAGGGCTGTGTCATGGGTGAAAAAAGATGAATTCACAGGTTTGTGCGCAGGTGGAAATGAAATAACTGTGCGAGCAGTGGATTTTTACAAAAATATATTTGTTTTTCATAATAAAACACATGTGCATCATAAAATAAACTACTCTTATCAAGCCAAAATGACTTTTATTTTGAAACTCAAATGCCACTGGCATTAATGAATGGAAAAAAAGACAGCTTGTGCACTCACCATATGGCTCTACAGCATTGCAATGTGCATTGAATGTGGAATACTGGAGTGGTACAGTAATTGTGTGTGAGGCGTTCTTTTTAGTTTTTCTTTTTCATTATTTGTCTTTTGGCCGTTGTTAATTTTAAATTTGTATTGAAATGTGCGAGTAGAAAAGAAGCACGTCCGTATGAGAGCCTTACGGTTAAGGGTCATGACGGGGGGCTTTTATTAACGGGTACGGGCCGGTGTGGTATTGCATTAGATATAATGGAGGTGGGTGGGTGGGTGGGTTCTGTTTACGGAGCTTGTTTGCAAATTCAATCAAAGGTAAGTTAAAGCACTTTGTAGAATGCAGGTGTCTTTATTCAGTTTCCAAAACAATCTCCACAGAAGCCACACGTGGGTCAACTTTCTTTCCTGTTTGTCCCTGTAAGATAGAACTGCTGTTTTTGTCAAGGGACTTTTCGGTGAGGGGAAGTGAACAAGTTTCCTGTTAGAAAATGCTGTATAACAGAAAGGTAAAGTGTTGGTAAACATAATTTTCCAAGTGTTGGTAAACATACACTTAAGCTGGAAAAGATTTTAGTTGGTGGCTAAAAACATTTTTTATTTTTTGTCCCTAGTCATTCCCATGTTTTGCTGAGCTTGTACCTGCCCACCCTCCTTGGCGCAGGGAGCACACAGCACAGTCAGCTTATAAGACCCTGAATAAGTACCTCATATAGCCCCACTGCAAAAATCCTGAGCTATCCTTTTAATAAGACTTGGAAATCATCTAAACCAGCATTCAACCATGATATTCAGCAAGAAACTGGTTTAGAAAGTTGGGAATGGGATCATGAGGGAACCATTTTGCCTTGGTTCAGTTCAGTGAGTGGGCCTATGCAGATGGAACTCTGGTCAAGAGATCGGTTTGGTTTTCTGGAAACCACTTTCTGGAAACTGCACTGACTCAGAGGTCAGCACATTTTAAAAGTATCTGCAGTGGGAGCTTCTGTTAAGCAAAAGTTAGATAATGTTGCATAAACATTTATTTCTCATCTTGCTTCTTCAAAGAAATTAGTAGAAAGTTGGTACATGGATTTCTTCCCATGTACCAATCTTGAATACTGACTCTATCTTGAATAAATGCTTAATAATTGCACTGAAAAGTGGTGCTCCACTCACTGTAGTGTCCATACATGTGAGTGTGATGGAGGGTCCTTGACATGGAGTGGTTTAGGAGCAGCTGCAGTTGGATTTTTCCTCATTTTTGCTGGACTCATAGAGCCTGGGCCTTCTCTGCATGAGAATAGTTTGAAGACAAGACGTTTAACTAGGATAATGTTGTTTCATCTCAGTCACGCCTTCTTTTTCTGCAGGCAAACATGACAAAAGTACAGTATTGTTGTTGAAAGTTTAGTTTCCAGACCAGTTTTAGTTTTTTTTGATTGAAAAGAACAGCGTGTAGAAGGGGAAACATATTTTACAGGGCAGCTTGTGTTTCAATCTGAGTTGCAGCCATGACATCAGTGTCTCTGTGTTGAGACAGGAAAATCTTATCCCATGTCATAAAAGCAACACAATAATGAAATGACATCACAGTGGGTCAGTAATTAAATGAACAGACTGCTGTCTTGGAGTTTTTACTAGGCTGGAAGCTTGTGAGTAACATTGGGTGTTGATGACTGCAGGGTTGAAACTACAGCTTTGTTCAGTGTGAAATTCACAAATATATTGTCATGTTTATGTGTAAGAAGAACAGGGTTCTTATTATTTTGTTATTGTGCCCTACGTTAATGTGTATACATGAATTTCCTTCTTCTAATGACTCTTTAAACACAGTAGAACAAGATCTAAGTGAGTGTGGTAAGCCATCTAATCTGACTGGCTTTCAGCTTGGCATTAAAGGCTGGGCTGCTGTCGGAGGGGAGGTGACTTTATTTATTACATTTCAGGCAAAAACTCATTAGCTTAGTGACCTGCAAAGCAGCAGAGGCCAGTGTCGATACTTGTGCTGCATGATACCAGAGGCTACTCTGTCTGACCGTGGGTGATTAATTAATCACAGTCCGTGCTCCTGCTGTGTTTGGCAGCAGACAACAGCAGCTCTTAGTTTCCTTGTTCCTGCCTTGTCATAAAAGACATGTTCCTGTTACAGTAATCCACAGAAAAGTGTGAAACATCGAACGTTTTAAGGCAGAACGGAGAATAATCTCAGGTTTCGTCACTGTGCAGCTTTACTGAGGGGGGACTCATTTGCATCTGTTGCCCTGATTTGTAACGTGTGTATTAACATCTCCTAATTCAAAGGTTGTGCATTGTGTCAGCGCATCATTAGCATAAAAAAATGCAAATTCAATTGCTGGTGCTTTAAAGCTCCATTATGTATAACTCTATTATGTTTTTTTTTTTGTTTTTTTGCATAAATTGTAATTCACTTTCATTACATCAAAGAAAACTTATTTTCACATCCGGGCATGTGGGGATAGTCGTACTGTAAACAGGGACGTGTTTAACACTTGAGCCAGTAAACAGGCCTGTTCTCACTCCATCTTCCTCAGGGAGCAACTCCTCCGCATATCCTGCCTGTTTACCATGAATAAGTCCCCAGAAGACATTTAATAAAAACTCCATTTCTGAGAACTTCAAAGAATGGCCGGGCTTGCTAGAGGGTAGGAATCTTCTATCAGTCGCTTCGTGATGCCTTAAGCAATCTCTCCTTGCTGATGGCTACAATGCAAATAAGCTGCTAGAGGAAGAAGGATGAGATTGAGCAAAAAAGGGAAGGAGAGAAGAGCAAGACGATGAGAAAAAGCTGCTGGGAAGAAAAAGATACCAGTAAAGAAGATAATCTGTGTCATCAGTCCTCAACACTTTTGCAAACAGTGATGAAAGTGAGACTCTTTATTCTTCCAGCAAATAGCCATGGATTTCACCATGGCTGTTTCCACACTGATAACCAGGATCAGCTCTGTGATCTACCAAACCAAAGTACTGTTCACTCTGGCACATATTGGGGACAGTGGCTACTTTATTCCCCTTGTAGCAAAAGGTTGGGATGTTATCTAGTGGTGCATGCTGGGCACTCAGCTTGAAGCCTCATTGATTCACTGTTGGAGTGAC
Organism: Solea senegalensis; assembly: GCF_019176455.1. NCBI lineage: Eukaryota > Metazoa > Chordata > Actinopteri > Pleuronectiformes > Soleidae > Solea > Solea senegalensis. The sequence goes on from NC_058027.1 coordinate 17,501,056, forward strand.
TGGAGCAGAGGTCGCTGCGGGGTCAGGACAATTAGAGATGAACTCATGGTCTTTAATGAGGAGGAGGGATAAAAGGGTTTCCAATTACTCTGAGCGCTTTTGCACTGAAAACAACCTGGTGCTGTTAAGACCCAGCAGGATTAACCTTCACCAACTCTAACTTTGTTTATTCTGTGAATGAGGAAATGTTAAAAGGGAGGCTGATAATTAGTGCTCACAAAGTTAAAACTGTTAATAGGAGCACTAGATTCATGGCCTTTGTTAACCCATTTTAGAGGTTTATTTAGGGTTTTATTGGGGTCAAAAAACAGTGAGAGTGGCCCTGCCATGTTGTTGTAGGCTCACTGACATGGATGAGCATCACAAACTGGTATCTGAGGATCAATAATTCATTTAAACAGATTTAAAAGGGGTTTTCACCAGGGTAAATGTGTTTAATCAACATTAATTTCAGGGACAAATGGGTTTCTATCAGCTTCAGCTCTGATCTGCATTAGTGGGAATCCTTTAATATCTTCTTCATCTGCCCCTATTTGGGTAGTGGTGCATCTTATCCGGCCTAGCACTGCAACACACATTCATTTGTTATCCTTTTAAAGTTTTTAGTTTTAAAATTGGGACAACATTCAATATTTGCTATTTTATCAATCAGATCATGTGAACCATTCGATTTATAGAAGAGACCAATGTTAAAGATGTTACGTTCTCACCACTGTAACATTATTACCAAAGTCTATGGTGTTTTTTTTTTCTTCTTGTGACTTTGTTTTGTTTCCAGCACCTCTGTAATGTCACAATTAATGCTAGAAAACGTGCCAAAGTCTGTCAACTTCATTGCTTGTTGACAGGTATAGTTAAAGGAATATTGTGACATTCTAGAACACCAGATGCTTATTTGTTTTCTGGAAAAAATAAATAAATTACATATGCTCCCTCTTTGACTGCCAGACAGATTTAGAACAGAACTCCACACTGCCAACTTCCTGTTAGCTCATTCTGTTTCTGTGTTTTTGTGCTCCGTCCAATGTGGCTGTCATTATTCTGTCATAGTCAATACTCTTCTTACTGTCAGTGTGAGAGCTGGCTGAGATTGTGGTTGATATCTGCGATGACAATTGCAAAATGTTTTTCGAGTGTCGTCAATCCTCAGAGAAAAAGGAAAGACATCATGCATCATCTGCGACACGCCATTCAGTTTTAAACTCCCTTTTTCTACATTTTACACTTTTGGAACTTCCTAGTACAGTCATAGTTCATGGCCCTCTGTTACCTCAGAGCACTGAGAGATATTAAATTCCTTCACTGTGCCAAATATTCTGTATTCACTTGTGGTTGTTTACCGTGTTCACGTGACAAGCATGACTGAACACTCCCTTTGTCATGTTCACAAACTTTTAACTCTAATTTTTATGAAAGACTTATGTTCAGGAGGTCCGTGTCCCAACTATAGATTTGTATGGATGAAAATTATTGGAATAAAATTGTCCAGATTTCTGCTGGCTGGTCTTTCCAGCTCAATGCTCCCTTCTGGAAAGGGTGACCAGAACAAGTACGGCGGGCACAACTCGACTGTCTTTCTGAAGGTTTATTCCACATACACAATTAAGCAGACGTCAGTTAGCAGTTAGACAGCATCTTGTTAGTTAGAAGTTAGGTTGTAAAACCGACAAGTCGTACAGGTTCTGATGATAGATAGATTTACAAAGCTGTATACGAAGGCAATATATAACAAAACATGGCTTTGACAATGCACGAAGGCAATACCAATTACAAAAATGAACAAATAAATAGAATGAAAGACAAATAGCTTTGCCTGCTAGAAAGTTCTACAAAAATCGTTTTATTTTTGTTTTTATGTAAACATGTCAACGTAAGAGCCCCGGTTTGTACCTTTCTATTCTTTCGATTGGTGTTCAGATAAACAGTTGTTCCGATCATGACTTCCTTGATTGGGTTATCGCGTGTCTGCCCCACGTAAATGTGACACATTTCTACTTTTGATATTGCTGGAAATGGATAGAAATATGGTGGGAGCGGGTGGAAAAAACTGGTCTTACTCACAGCGATTAAGTGCAATGAGGGTTTTTATACTGTTACAGCTACTGTGTGTCATGGAGCCGTATTTCTTTAGACACAATTCTTTACTCCATAGTTGTCATTTCTTTCTCATGGTTAGGGTTAGGGTCCTCAGCCACTATTCCTATAATGTGTGAAAAACCGGAAACTTAACATGGTATTTACATTGAATGTAGGTCCATTTTCAAAGTAAATAAATAATATAAATTAAAGTCACTGAAAGATGGTAAATACAATCAATAGTGCACAGAGAGGGGACAAGTAGAGGAGGAATTCCTGAGCGTGAGCAGTGACAATAGCATTTGTTTATAATACAGGTGAAAGTGAGGTGGCTTCTTCTTCTACTTTTTCTTCTCCTTATTTTACTTTCAAACTGCAGCTGCAGTTTTGCATTGTGCACAAACAACATGGTATGGTTTGGGTTTTATAGAACAAGTTGTTGGACTGTTTATTTGCTGCTAGTCACTTTTGGACAGAGCTAGGCGGGATGTTCCCTTTGTGCTTTGCCTTTCGATCACTGTTTTTTTTTTGCTAAACTAATATCTTCTAGACTCAGTTTTAGACACAGATCACAAGAGCACCACCAATTAGATTCTCTCCTCCACAAAGGGTGAGGTTATCAGTTCAGCAGTTTATTCTAATAATCCTGAGACTCAGACTGACAGACAGATGTTTAATTTTCTTGTTAACAAAGTTCTCATAGTTTCTGATGAATGATAACACGACACTAAAGCTGCCACATTATCAGAAACATTATTTACTTCTCATCATGCTGTCATGTGCAGGATCCTGTACATTTAATGTGCAGAAAAATGTTAGATGAAGAGCCATAGGTGTTATGTACCAACAAAGAGTGACAATTGTGCTATTGTATTAGCGTAACATATATAAAATCCCATGCCATCCAACCTTGGAAAAGTGTGTTTCATAGCCACACAAATAACGGTCACACTTCCTGTGATCCACAGGAATTGGATTTCATGGTAGAGATAAAGAGGCGTGTGTTTGGCTGTGAGGTTCAGGTTTGCTCCGGGGGCTTTGCTCTTCTTGTTAACGATACATCCAGAGGCAGCGTGTGTTTTGAAGTTAACGGGAGGTGTTGGCTTTATTTTAAGGTCAGAGAAAGTGAAAATTAGAAAACTGTAACGCTGTTTCACTTACTGTATGTTTGACCCCCAGTATTTGGAAATAATGAATTAAATATAGGAAATAAAGAAAATGCTGAATATTCTGATAATAAATAACATGAGTTATGAATGTTTTGTTTTACTGTGCGGTAAGGATGTACAATTTTTCATCATTGATTAAAGGAAAATAATAAGGGAATCATGTTGATCCTTTTGTGTAAGGTTGTTTCTAATGTTTTTCCAATTTGGTTTGTAATCAGTAAACAGTTGATTCCAAAGAAGTGTATAAACATTTTTATAGTTAATCCAGAGACACTTTTGTATTTTTATTATTAAATAGCAAGTTTATTCTCGTAATATTACGACTTTATTCTTGAAAGATTAAAAAACAGTTTGGCCCTAATCCTCCGTCGTACTTTTGCATTAGTAGAAGTCGAGTATTAGAACAAATAAAGCCAAAAACGATCAAGTGTCTCTAAAAATAATTTAGCCTGCAGAGGACACAAGCATTGCTATAAAATGACTTTTAAACGCTGCTGCTGCTCATTGTATCAGATTAGGTGGGACTTTTCTTTTGGGTGTAATGAAATTATAATAAATGGCTGAGCGCTGCAGATGTCTGTGTGAGTGCTGGTAGCTGCAGCCTGTTGGCTCATCTCTCTGTGCTGTATTGATTTTCACGCCAGCCAGATAGAGTTTCTGCCATAGTAACATATTACATCTGCACTGATCAGGACAACTTGTCTGGGAAGCACATATACACTAGAGAACAGGCACCAGTTTTACAAAACCCTTTGCAGACTCTGGAGTCTGCAAAGACGTACACTGGAGAAGGCTGTCTATAATGTTATTTGTATTGTGTGAATTTTGTCAACTAACTTCAGCCGGTTTCTAGCCTTCAAGACTTCATCCCCAATCCAGATCTCAAGCTTTAGCCTACCAAACTGCTCAGTCCCTTTTCCGCTTCAGCAATATCTCTCGTCCTCCTTCCCCGGATTCTGCTTGTCTGCTTGTGAGTCAGACTTTACCATTTCCTGCTTCACCAAATGTCTATAACTAGCCTAAACAAATCCTTGACTGAAAAGTTGAAAATAGTGTTGAGGTGTTGCTATACAAAGATTATTCATCCACACGAATGAATATGTGTTACAAAAATAACATATCTGGCAGTACACAGTGTTGGATAACATCAAAACAAAAAAAATAAAGTGTTTACACTCTACATAGCTGTCAAACACCATGCATTTTTCTGTCTGAATGTGCTGAACGTCAGCTAAATGTGTGATAAGATTGTCATATTACCACCTTTTTAGGTGTTGTGAGAGAGCTGTAGTGCCTTTAGCAGATCTCTCTCCCTCTCTCACTTTTTATCTATCCCTGTGTGTCTTGAGCAACAGAGTCAGAAGCCAGGTGACCAGGCAGGGCTAGCGTTACCCGAGACAAAGAAGGCACACATTTGTATTGTTCTATACGCTTGTTGGAAAAAATAAATGTCCAGACTCCTCCTTCTCCTCCTCCTCCAGACTCCCGATTGTGTCAAAGACTGTCAACAACACTGTACGTCAGCGCTATAATGACGTGATATTTCTAAATTTCGCCCTGGAGCCCATTTTATACCGGGTTTCTGTGCCGTCCCTGAGTGTAAAGTAGCGTAATAAATAGCATCCAATGCTCAAATGACATTTTGGTAAAAGGGCACACCGCCCCTGTTACCTGGTTTAGAAAAAAAAAAACTCTGCAGACTCAGGTTTGTCAGCTATAAAAAGCATCATTTCACAAGTAATAAATAACACTGATAACACCAGAACTGCTTTCAAGTATAGCTTTTGTCTAACCACTAGAAGATGTTGCTGCAGAACTTCCCAGCCTTTGTTTCCAACTGACACACCTCACTTGAAAATAATTTATGAATAAAATGGCGCTGGGCCAGGCCTAAGCATCGCAAAAAACCCCAGGTATACATCATGATCAACTCTTAATTTTAATTTATATTTAATAAATTACACTTTTTGTTAGAAAAGCAGTTTCACTTACTTTCTTTGTGAAATGTAAACTAAAATGTTCACCGGCAACACATGTTGCTTTGCTACAGTACACAACTTGAACAGCTACAATAAATTTAAAACGGTTTTATGGCTTTGTTCAGGCTCGCACAGCTAAGGTTAGGATCTGTTGGTTTCCCCTAACCATTGCCAGAAACCTTTTGTTGCCAAAACACTAAACCTCACCACCGCACACACACGCATGCTCATGCATATACACACATCTTCACACACGCACAAAGACAAATAGGGTCGACAGGGTTCATGACAAAGATTTTATCAAATAAGTAGTCATTCACGAATGATTACTGACTTTAATTTAATCAGATTTTATTAAAATGACAAAATGAAATTGTATAGACATCAGAACACTGTTGTCATTCCCTCCTGAACAGAAAACAAAAACTAAGCATTAGTAGCAGGAGTGACATGATATCCTCAGCCCCGGTTTCAGCATTTCACCACAGCTGTTTCGATTTTGTGATTCAGAATGTCAATAGATATTATGACTTCATTATTACACATCTACACACTACAATAGTACTCTTTAGTGCTTTCATCTTGATCAGATCACTGAACAGTCTTGACTTATGCTTGTACGAACTGACTTAAAAATATAACATAACAATCAAACAGAAGCACAAAGCAATGCTGGAAGATAAGTCTCTTGTCTCCTTTGTGGTGGAAAAGTCGTCTAAAGTGCCATCAAATCATCCAGATTGTAAAACACACAAATCCTTGTGACCTTTAAATCCCAAATATGCAAGGAGTCTGTGTGTGTGTGTGTGAGTGTGTGTGTGTGTGTGTGTGTGTCCCGAACTGACTTGGCAGGGTCAGCTGGAATCTGAGCTGGTGGTGAACTGGAAGCGTTAGACAAATAGCATGCAGCAAAACAATAGCCATTGCATAAAACTTAATGTTCAAGGATGGAACAAATACGAGATGGTAGTGGGAACAATCACTCAAATGACCAGAGTGGGCAGAGGAAGGCTTCGGGAAATAGCAACTAGATTCTGTGCTATTTCATCTATCTATCTATCTATCTATTTGCTGTATGGGGCATTTGAGGACTGACACTCCGTTGCAATATCATTTATCAATTTTAGAGCAAATATTACCAATACATTTCCACTAGTGCATGACAAATGCATTTGCCCCATCTCCCAACCCTGTGAACTGGGTCCACAGTGGGGGTTTGGTGGCTCAGCTGTGGGCTCCACATGCTGCAGTAATCCAGCGAGGGTTAGGATAAAGCCTGGCTTCACCCCACTCTCTGCCTCCTCCCAGATCAGATGAGATTAGGAAAGAGCTAAGGAGCTCTGGGGCAAGACAGGGCTGAGCAACACTGAGACTGAGGAGGGACACACTGAGGCAGGTGGGAGCGCTCCTGCAGCACAGGAGAACACAGGAGAGCAGAGGTGAGTTCACATGGAGAAGGAGGTGCACAGTGAAGGAGATGCAAGAGGTTAATGGCAAACATTTGGATTCCAGCAAATATAGTTAGTATTTTTTGAATGAGTGGGTCTGACTCTGGTGAGGGATCATGTCCTTGTTTCCGGTTGGTTAGTTGTGCTTGATGTTGTCCTGGTTACATTCCCTCCTTTAAGGTTAAGAAGCAGCTAACCTTTCAAGGACAGTGGAATTAATAATGACAAGGAAGGCATGGTATGGGAATTTACTGTACTTCATTAGAGAGACAAAAATGGCAAAAGAGAGAGAGAAAAGAGTGAAGCCATCAGCCAGACTGGACAGATTGTAGTCTGTCACAGCTACACACAGCTGTGTGTAGAGTGTTTCCTTTACTTTGTAGTAAACTGTCTGAATATGTCCTTCACTTTCCTCTTCTTTATTTTTGTGTTATCCTCTGTTTTCAAACAACCTTTAGTGTCATATCATAGATGTGAATATATGATTCTTTGTCTACAGATGCTCTTGTGAATATGCATTTTACAATCTGTGCAAATACTGGGAAAGCACGTGTGATATTCATTCATGTTGTGTGAAAGCGCAATATCACTGGAATTTAATTGACTCTGTTTTGCTCTTTTTTTTTGTTTTTAGCAAATCATGCCAAACTGTTACTGGAGTAACAGAGCTGACAGTGGGAGTGCATGTTGACGATCGTCTGTTGAGTCCTTAACTACCTGGAGCCTGCTGATTTTCTTCTTCGCCTTTTAATTGGAAAGTGTTTTCACAATGGGGAGGAAGAAGATCCAGATCACGCGGATCGTAGATGAGAGGAACCGGCAGGTCAGTGTCCACTCCTTATCCTGTGTTGTGTTGTTTATAATTGTTTTTAAGACCTCATTATATGCATATAAACTTCTGCACCATTACCTGACACTTAGGTGTTACATGTGTCCTCAGTGTTAGGTATAAGTATAATTGTTTTTTTTGCTGCAGAAAACTACATCGTTTTGCATTTTTAGGTTATATTCAGGTTTTATGTGTTTTGATTTGCTAAATCCTGTTGAGAGCCCACTCTAAAATAAGAGATCCACAAAAAAACAAGTAGTAAAGCTGGATTCTGTGTTTTATAAATTTGTCAAAAGAAATATCCAATATTGTGTAATAAATGACAGGTTCAAAAATGTGTAAAGGGATTCCTCCTATAGATCTCCCATACTATAGTTTCAGTCCAAAGAACTCCTACAGACTCTTGAAAGCTGTTTTACTTTGAGAGTGCAGTGGTCACAGCTGGTGGCGAGGGCAGTCATTTGGGGTTAGATGGGGCCGGACGGCACCCTGTCATTAGCAGGGTGGGTCAGTGTTAGGGACACACTGTGGCCTTCTCTCCTCACAGCCTCCTCGCGCAGCCACACTGCTGCCCACTGGAATCTCTCTCTGTCTGTCTCCTCTATATATATATCACCTCTAACAGCACAACAAATACCAGCCTGTCTGGAAGGGAGGCGCAGGCTCTGGAAATAGGGATGTGGCTGGAAAATAAATATCTGGGATGATGTTTATATTTGATGTTTGGTTGTCTTGGCAGAGCATTTTTAGATAGACACTGCCTAAACTGTCGGGTCCTTACACTTTATTTTGAGAAGTTGGCTTGTTCTTAGCTTTTTTTTAAATCTGTCAAGTGCATCACATGAACAAGCAGCTTTTTCCTCTTTCTAAAATGATCACACTATTGCACATGAAGCAGATTATATTATACCATAGTAGAGAGGTGCATCAATGATATCTCAGCTATCAGAACACACACACATTCAGTAAGAGGAACAAGGTCATTCTTTGTTATGCATTTTCAAGTCATGCTCAATAAATAATGAGTATAATGAGAAACTCTGTCTCAGACGAAATGAACTGTGGAGTCCATTTCATCAATATTAGCTAATCTAGTTAGAGTGAGGAGATCAGATATTAATTCAGTGAGCACTAATATTCCAAATGTTTCTGGCATAGTTCCTTTGTTGAACATGAATTCAATCGAACATCTGAGTCCCTGACTGGAATACAGTTTGTAATGTGAAACTATGGAATAGGTTGGGTGACAGGTGTATAGAAAGCAAAGCTCAAGTGTAAATCAGTTAAAACAGAGAGATAAAGAAAAAGGTGCATGGATGATGATGGGTTTTTGCTGGTCACTGTGTTCTTATTTTAACATGTTGTGCCTATTAGGGCTGTGAATCAATTTGGATAATTGTTTGTATAGTTCATTTGGGTTCAACATAAGTAACTTGTATATTTTTGGATGGTGTAAATAATATATATTTGATGCCATTCAGTTCATTAATAGATAAGCAGGAAAGGGGTAGGGACATATACATTTAACTCCAATCTACTCCTTTTTTGGACACTGTTCTATTGTGTTTTCTCGTCTTTTTTTCAAAATACAAAAATGCATGTATTCACTCGTGTGCTGTTACAGGAGCGCCAACATCTTTGCTGATGACACTTTGCTCCTTTTAGACATTTGGAAAACAAGTAAAACGGTACCTGCCACATATGGTGTGGCATTATGGTGAAGTGGTTGGCACTGTCTCACAAAAAGATGTCTGTAGGTCTGAATGTGAGTGTGAGTAGTTGTTTGTCTCTGTATGTTGGGGCTGTCTTGTCCTGGGTGTATCCCGCCTCTCTCATTGACTGGGATTGGCTCTAGCTTCCCCCATGATGATGACCCACAAAGGATCAGTGGTCGACATGATGGATGGATGGATTGAGACAAATAACATTAAATTATCCAGACTGGGAGAATGTTAAAATATATGAAGACAACTGTATGTTTATGGCGACTAAGTCACTCAATAATTGTGTATCTGTCGCTCTCTGACTCTGTGGTGTCTGTGGTGAAGCATATATAGAGCCACCGTGCTATCATTCATATAATAGTACTCCTCTGCAGTTCCAAGTTGTGTAAGAGACGGAGAGCAGCTATAAGTCACTGGTTACACATGTTTTACTTGGTACATGTGCTTTTGGACATGCCTTTCGCAGATATAACCCACAGATTACATTATACTCATTCATGAGTTCAGCGCTCATCAGTGCTTCATTCATTTCAGGAACACGTATGAGCGGAAACATATACACATAGAGAAGAGAGGGTGTTTTACAGAGCTGATCAAATATCCATGAAAAATGTGTCACATTCTTGTCATAAACATCCCTGTAGAGTGTAGCAGTCTGACTAGGAGGTTCCTGCTCTTCTTAACATCTCTTCCAAGTTATGTTTATAGGATAATTTATACTTCCCCTTCGTGAACTGCAACATCTGGCAGACCACCAACTCAAACCCTTTGGGGAGAAAATGAAAGTGGAAAAACTGCATGTGGACAAACTGTGGATGGATTATACTTCCTCTGAGAATGCAAATAACTATGCCCTGCTTCCATTTGTCCCACTGTGTCAAAGTCAACTTCTTTGTGCAGTTGTACTTACTTTTGGTTTAAATATGTTGTGTTGTTAACTTATAGAGAAAGTGAGAGAAACATATGTTAAGGTACCTCTTAAGGTGGTCCACAAAAAAAACGGCAGAGTAAACGTGAGAACATCAAGTAGGAAGGAAGGACAGCATGGCATATGTGTTAGAAGACGTGAGGGTCAAGGGAGGCGTCTTTATATGACATGCGTCAGTGACCCAGAAGCTAAAATGGAGGAAGACAGACCCAGATAAAAACAGTTGACTCACTGCAGGGAGTTAGCCACACACACACACACACACGCAATTTGTGCAGCTATTCTTCTTAAGACACTGCACTAACTTCCATTCATTTGGACAGTCCAAACAGAGTGTTATCCTTAAAATCGCTATATCATGGCTGGTTAATCCCTTAACCTTAACCTATGTAACCACAATTTAAATCTAAACTTAACCAGTTCTTCAGAAATGCATGTTTATGACCAGGTTTTGTTCCCCATGAGAACTCAGTGTTTATGCCAGAGGTCCTAAGGTAGGAAATACAATGTGTCCCACTCCAAACGGATTATTTTTGTTTCATGTTAAGATTCTATGTCATGATTTAGGGGAACTTAACGGTTTGTTAAGTGACAAACGTGTAGGCTTTCAAGTTTCATGATTATTATCAGGGATGAGGACTGTTATCATTAAGGGAGGGGAAACATTACTAAGGTACTTTATCCACCCACATTCCCTTTCATTCAGTCAGTGGTGTTTCATTAAAATCATGTTTCCAAGTTATTACCATCCTCTGTGGGGATATTAGGTACAGCTCCCGCTCAAGGACCTGACCTCTCGCCTTTCAGCATGACATAAAGAGTTCTTTTCTTTCTGCCAACATGTCTACCCAGTTCCTTCACTTGTGTTTCTTTCTCACATCTTTGTTCCTTGCTGCAAGGACTTGAGGCAGAGATGTGAAGAAGAACTGCAAGGGAGAGGAGAGGAAATAAGAAATCTTCTATTACACACCACTAGCCTTGAGCGACATCATCTTTCTACAGTGTGTGGCAAAGCTGTATCAGCTGTCAAATAATCCATTCATTTCAACACAATCATGCATTCAAGCAGAAGTATCTTTCAATTATAGTATAGTATTGTTATTGTTGTTGGATTTTTGGATCTCCACAGTGGGACTTAATGAAGGTTGGGTGTGTGCTATGTAAAATAAATATTTCTCTAGCCCCATCTGGTCCTAATTTGCACATTCACAGTGTAAAAAACACTTGTTAATTAAAATAATGGCTGAGGATGGTTTACTTTTATAAATGTTTGCACCCACCATGGTTCAAATGTGTGTCACATGTGGAAGTGTGCTATTTTTGTGCCTCATTACTCGACAAAAAGTGCATAGGATACTTCTTGCTTGTGCCTCCTCCTGGAGCCTTGCTCTATGCTCACCTCCTTCAGGTACAGTACATCTAAGATATTGGAAGATCCTCAGAGATTTTACTTAGAGGAGGCAAGGAAACTTAAAAAAAACCCATTTCAATTCTCTCCTCTTATCTCTTGTGTCTATAACACATGCTGCAGCTGTGTTCACTACCTCATTATCAGTGTTTTTAAATAAGATCAGTTGTTACATGGCTAAAATGAAACACAACTGTGAATGTGTGATAGTATTACTGCTTGTGTTACCTCATTTTGGCAGCTCTTTATCTCTTAGATTTGAGGGAGCTGTTGAATGCACACTGGGTCACATTCCCTTCTGCCATTAGCTATTACACCCTAAAATTATTTAGCCTTTAGCAATCACGAGCCACAAAAATGACATTATTGATGACATTAGATTTTCTGTCTCCAAAACACTCAAAAAAAACCTCATCATCCTAGTCGCCGCAATATATTGTCTATGCCTATGTCAATGAACAGAAATCTGTTCTTTAACCACTGTTTTGTTTGTAATATATCGATATTTAATAATGTATCGGTAGACTGATCCTTGTTGTCTGTTTTCTAAGGTGACGTTCATGAAGAGGAAGTTTGGTTTGATGAAGAAGGCCTATGAGCTGAGCGTTCTGTGTGACTGTGAAATCGCGCTCATCATCTTCAACAGCTCCAACAAGCTATTTCAGTACGCCAGCACTGACATGGACAAAGTCCTGCTGAAATACACCGAGTACAACGAACCCCATGAGAGCAGAACTAACTCGGACATCGTTGAGGTGAGTGGGAGAAACCTCTCAGAGCAGAATATCTTCTGCTTAAGTTAATCAGATAGTTCAATTGTTCCTTGTTGTGTTTATTATTTGTATTATTTAGCGCCCCATGAATCTCTGCGGGTTTCTCAGTGTAGCAGTTCTTTGTTTTCGTGTCTGTGATGACGCTGTGTGATGCGTTTTACATCACGACTGACTGACAGAAGGCGGAAGCATAACAGCTAAGCTAGTAAAGTGAGACAGCAACAAACGATAGGTTACGGGACTATCCCGGTTCTCTGATACATGTAGAAAGAGAACTTTAGGTTAAGGAGTTAACCCATTTACACTGACCACCTCAGGATGGTTTAGGCCATCATGTAGATTCATTTCAGATGAGCATTTTTTTAGTATAAACCCACTATCCAGGAAAATCTTGTCAAAATTCACTGCTACAATGAGTTCCATCTCTCCACTCTCTGCACCTCTGGGGCAGCATGTGGGTCAAATATGTCCAGCCTTACCCGGCTCTTTGGGAGAGGACCAGGATTCTTTTTCTTGCTTTGCCAAATACATAGCTGAACAGGGATTCAGCCAGGTCCTCCACACACAGTCCAAGTGCTGTAATCACTTGGAATTGATGGCATCAGGACAGGTGCACTGCAGCTGAAACTTCTCTGCAACCCACTTTTAAATCACCCTGTTACACCCATTATTTCCTATGAAAGTTAAGGTACATAATTCAGTTGTTTTCCATTAGACCTCAGACTTGGTATGCATCTTTTGATTTCATTTGGAACAGATTTGGGGGACTGGATGGATCGGGGGGGTGCTGGCCACACAAAAGCTACGAACCACTGATTTAGAGGATGGCTTGAGTTTGTATTTTAGAAAGAACCTAAGATGGACGGAGGAAGCTCCACTGTGTCTGAAAGTGTAAAACTGTATTCAGCAGAATTAATCCAGCTGTTGCTGATCTTCAGTGCGCTGCTTATGTAAATCAGATGAGGAAGTTTGGTCATTTCAAAACTGCCTTAGTACTTGGTACAGACCACCAAGAGTCACTTAGCACTTATTGTGGAAACACTACTAAAATTAAGTCAGACTACTGTATGTAATAATATATTTAAAGAAATGACAAAGTAGAGCATATACTGTATTCAATAGAAGATGAATAGTTATTAGTAGTCACACAATCCACAATATTGAGTTTTATGAACATACAAAACACATAAAGTGAAACTGTTAAGATGGAATATGTACTGTGGAATAATCGTACTGTAAATATGGATATCTGAAGAGTTACACAATTAACATATTTGTTTTTTAATTCAACCTATCCTTAGTGGACATGAAAATCTAGCTCTTTGGCAGATTTGAAATGTGTTGGAAAAACCTCTAGCTACTTTTGTTGTAGAAAGTGAATGTAAGGTGTAAGATTGTCTTGTTTATTTAAATTCTTTCTTGGTGTTATGAAAACGGTGTTATCATAATGTTACAGTATTTAGATAAATGCAAATCATTTGTGAGACTTTGGACTAAGCATTAACACACCCCCTGTCATAGGTGGCTTACTGGAGAGATGTTTTCAGTGATAAGAGCCACACGTCCACCTGTTCTGTGATAGCGTCACCACACTGATGATACTGTCAGTGTTGCATCATGGTCCCTGTCCCAGCATGTTGCAATTACTGCTGCCATTAAAAATGAATGACTCATCTTCTGGCTGTTTATGTAATCTTGTAGTGTGTATTTGCTTCGCTGAGAGTCTGTATCACATCCTTCCCATCTACACACACAGGAAGCTTATCTTCTCGAATACCTTTTTTTTTTAAGTGGTCTCTAGTACTTCCTGAAAAATTAGAGCAGCTTCTGTGTTTCATGGGAGACCAGATATTTTTCGCTCACACTCAGATTAAGAGCTAGACTATTCTAGAACTGAGAAAAAAAACGTGAACCAAATGCGGGCATTCCAAAGAGCAGGAGCTGAAATCATTTTAAGTTTTAGCGATATATGTAGTGATATTAGTGGTAGAGGTTGTTATGCATACAACAGTCTTGTATAAAGTATGTAAAAGGAATACTTGAGTAAAAGTACAAGTATCTTACCAGAAAATGACTTCGGTAGATGTTGAAGTCACTTTTTATAATAAATGTCTTATATTTTAAGACTTTTACTGTACTTAAGTATCAACAGTAATTTTCTGTGAGGAGTTGGGATTGAGCCATGGTAGCTCTGTGGTAGCTCAAGTTGTAGGGTAACATTTTTGCTAGTCTATGTGTGTCCTTGAGCAAGATAAAGGGAAATATGAAATGTGGAATAAAAGTAAATTTTGCTGGAAATATAAGTAACAAAGTATTTGTCATATTACAACACTGGCATTCATTGGCCTCTTTATTTGTCCTATTGCTTGTTAATGTAAATATCTAATCAGCCAATCTCCTGGCAGCAAATCAATGCATTTATGCATGTAGACATGGTCAAAAACGACCTGCTGAAGTTCAAATCGAGCATCAGAATGTGGAAGGAGAGGTGATTTACAGATGGGCTGGTCTGAGTATCCCGGGAATTGCCAAACTACTGGGATTTTCCACACTCAACCATCTTCATGGCTTAGAAAGAATTGTCTAATCGAGCCCATGTTTTTTGGTCCTACCCTCCCATCCAGATTTTCTGGAAGGAAGTGGCAAAAGTTATTTAAAAGGTTATTTTGTTTCAATATCAGTGTATATTTCATTACTCTTTATCTTGGAAACATGCAGGACGGATTGAGATAAAACTGACATTTATCTTTTAAGGGTCTTGCTGGCCGTAAGTAAAAAAGCCCTCACAAAATACTGGCTCCAGAAAAATGGCCCCATTATTAATACTGTTGTTAATATTGTGAAACAGTTACATGCCCTAGAGCAAATGGCGTGCTTATTTAACTAATCAGAGAGACAGTCTATTGACTACTGTATGTATTGTGTATGATATTTTGTCTTGTAGAAAGAAAGAATAGAAGAATAAAAGAAAAGTAATATCCTGTGAAATGTCTTGCTGATGCAAGAGGTAAGAGGAGAATGGCCAGACTGGTTCTAATTAAGACAAGGGTAACAAGGGTAAAGTATGCTGAAGACCCATCTCTGAACACACCCATCAAACCTTAAAGCAGACCGGCCTTAGCAGCAAAAGACAACACAGAATGCCACTCTTAACATTACATGGGTGTCCTGTGTACCTAAGAAAGTGTGTGTGTACATACTTGGCCTCGCCCATAATGATCCAAAGTAACATAATCACATCCATTCTCCTGCTGTAAACCACACGCAGACACCTGTGTCATCTCTGTAATCTATTAGCCGGCTTTATTTGCCTACTTTGAGCCCCTATTTGTTTGTTCCCCGCAAATGTCACACTGGTTGAAACAAAGCCGGGGCAAATTCTTTTACATATCGGTCAGTCCATCTGCAACATGTAAGCGTGGGATTTGACTATGTGTAAAGTAAAACCCCACGGGCTGCAACAGACGTCCATGTCAGGAGGTGCTGACATGGATGTTTGTTTGCCGATGATTATGTCTCTGTGGCAAACAGCTCACAAGTTTCTCTGTCGCACAAAAGGCTTTTTGTTTTTACATGAGCACTACCACAGCCAGCAGTCTCTTTGTTTAGTTTTGTTTAAAGTCAAATTGAAATGTGAATCTCACTCACTTTTTGTGTCATAAACTTAACTAAATAACGTTAAGCAGGAAATTCTCCTTTGGGGATATGCGTATTGAATGTTGACAACCTTTTTTCCGTTGCATCAGTTGACAGATGGCTAGTGTTGTTGTATTTGCTGTCAAATCTCCTTCTGAAATCCCATCTCAGCTCGGAGAAAGATTGTAAAGAAACATTGTACTTTATGACTTAATAATGAAAATAGCAGGCGTTTAAACTTTTTACAACAACCTCAAATATAGTTGGCTATCCTTTTGTTTTTAAAAGTAACCAGGAAGTTAAAATGTATTGAATAGCCACCAGAAGGCAACTCTGCTGGTTTGAGTTGAAGTCTATGGGAATATGACACAACTGTTTACTTGATTTATAATGCCAATAAATACTTGCACATGTGACAAATGATATTCCTATTTAGAGGAAAATAGATGATAAACCCATATGAGTGCCCACAAGTGTGATTGACAGCTGGTATCATCCAGTAGGAGCCTGATTGCAGGTGATAGCTATAGAAACCTCTATATGGTGCCGGCCAAATCGTGACTGTCTGGCTTCAAAACACTTCTGATTCTCATGGGTGACATCATTACAAGCTGCCACTTGGTTGATAGCACGTGACTAGAAATGGTGTCAATTACAGAATTGTGGGATAATGCTGAAGGGCTAAAATCACAGATGGCACACAAGGTAAAGCTTAATAATGAACTGTTTCTGGTGTTCATGCGCACAAAAGTGAGTTACCCGTGACAGACATTGGGAAGAAACAAAGCTCATGATCACTCATATGAGCTGATTGAAATGTTTGTTTTTAAGCTGTAGCTTCTTTATACTCTAAAGATTTAGCTCCATATGGAGGAGATGAGAAGTAATTTCAGGCTGAAAACAACATAGAAGCCAAAAGAGGGTTTTTTTAATGACAGTCTGCCAGCAACTACAAAGTCCCAACTGGTCAGCTAATCTAGCAAACAGATTACTTTTGTCATAATAATGAGACAGGTTTGTATGCTGCAGAGTTTAGTTTCAACAAAAACAGAGCAGCTGTCCAAGGTATGCAGTCTACTCATTTCAGCCTGCGGAGCAAGCCCAAAGATGAATGGGAACCATTAGAGAAAGGAAAATCTACAATGCTCTGTGGCATAATCATACAGTGGGTGCCTCAGTTTAGTTTAGTGTGAGGGGATGCTTTGTAATTGATTGTCATGGAAATTGGTCAATGGACATAGGTGTATGTGAGCGCACCCTGTGCCTGCTCTATTCTTTGTCTATGGGGCAGTCGCCGTCCTGGAAAAAAACTCACTCCAGGGAAAGAGGGAGCCTTGCTTTATTTTAGATGCAGCCCCAACAACAGCGAGGCATCACAGATGCTATGACACTGCACCCTCTGCTGCATTGTGTCAATAATCCAGATTTGTTAAGTGGTACACTAAAACCAGCTTTGAAGAAACACATACACAATCTTAAATCCCAAAACAGACAGTTCTCAGACATGATGTGTAGTGTTTGAAACCAGTGTCTGTGGGGCCACATACAGTAAAGTATAGTAGGGCTAAAGATTTCATTGTCTTCAAATCTCCATTGCAATTTGAAACTATGTAATTTGCATATTGCTGTGGCTACAATTGATTGATTGATTTCAGGTGCATTAGAGCACATTATTAAATGTTAATTATTAAATGAATGCTCCATCACCTTTTAGAGCCTACTACACAATGAACTTGATTTAAAAGAAAAGAAAGCAAATTAAATCACAATTGCATTGTCTGTCAGAAAAATAACAAGAGAGTTATTTCCCAATTGTTCAGCCCTACACTGTGGGTCATGTATATCCTGTCCCTATAGAGTTTAGGGGAATAGGGTACATGTGTTTCTCTCTGCCCTCATTCAGTTCACTCTTCATTTTCTGTGAGAAAACCGCCTCTTTCATAGGAGCTGGAACTCCTCCATTTGTAAAGATAAACTGTAAAGCTACCTGGAGGAGGAAGCTGGAAATCACATGTTTCGTAACAGCTATTTTATTTTTCCCTTTTGGTAAAAAAAAGTGTTATGCTTGTAAGGTCAAGTTGAGTTCCCATATGAATCCATGAGTTTAAAGGAACAAACTCCTGATGTACAGTCAAACAATTTCCAATGAAGCTCTACAAAAATGTTGAAAATGCAGCAAGTGTAGATTTTGCCTTGTCCTTTTAATGCGGTAAAAATGTCTTTGAAGTAATTGATGGATAATTAATTCTCCACTCTTCACTCAGACTGGTAGTTACTGGAACTCCGTCACATTAACTCACATCATTTTCCATCTTCTTGGATAATAATTCAATCAAATTGTGAAACAAAGCATCCAGTAACAGGATAATGAGTTGAGCTGGAAAGCTCATCATGAACACAACAAGCTGAATGCTGCATGTGTCATTTGGAGTTAAACTGTCCAGTTTGATGTTTACGAGAACGCTGCCATTCAACTGAGCAGGATCTGAGCGTGTGACTTCTTAAGTGGTCACCAGTTGTTAAAGTGAAGTTTAAGGCCTACAGTGAAAATAGACTGTCAAGTGTGTTTAAAGCTCCTTATAACTACTATTGTCTGGGAATTTAGAGGACATGTGTTGGACAGACAAGTCAGTTGGCTGGTGCGCTGGTCTGTCAGTCTGTCCTTTTCACGCTATGATGTGTAATGTAATGAAGAGCAGAGATGGGATGATGTATACCAGAGAGCTGATGTCATCATCCTGGACTGCATAATGTTGGTATGATTTGATTTGATTTGATTTCCAGCGAGTCCTATACCAAGCTCCAGGTGCTGCAGCCTAACATCCATCAGTTCATCTAAACATCAAGGTCTAGCTGTTATAACTTGCAGCTTAACAATGAACGTGTACTATCAATATGTATAATGTGAACTGTAGAGCAAACTCAGCTATGTTGTTCAGTGTTAGGTATAGGTGTTTCATTCAGTGTAAAGGGTCTCAGCAATGGAACAATTACATTCAAATTGTACTTTTTTTAAAAACAGACTCAGGACTTGCTCCGCTACATTTTTGTGTATGTAAACAGATGTAACAATGCATGTATTAATCAACACACACTCAGATGTTAACCTATACATTTACAAGACGTTATTGGTACTTATCTGTCCTGTTTTATGAATAACTGCACTTGTGTTTGCTAATATTTGATATCGAGGAGAGACGCCCCTCATACGCTCTGAGGAGTTTTCTGAATCTCTCCTGCATAATGTGTGCAAAAAAAATCTATTTAAACATTTAGGCATTTCTAGGTTTTCAACATAAGTGGTTTGATCTACTCTCCTCAACCTTTTTGGTCACAACAGAAAGCAGATATTTCCAATAAAAACTACAAACTCTAAACCCCCACTAAATCCCACTTAGTCACTAAAGAGTGAGATATTTCTCCTTAGAGGTTGGTGTTTTTTTAAGAAGAGAATACTGAAAGAGTGGCCAAAAACAGGACTGGATGAATGTTGCATGAGTTTGACTGTTGAGTTCTTTGTATGAAGTTGATGGTAGAATGCCAGCTTTGTGTTTATTAAACGTGTTTCTGCAGCCTCCCAGTGGCCAAGAAAAGCTGCGTTGTTTTTTCAGTGTCAACCTCCAGATAAGTGCCAAACTTCCAGTCACAGGCCACCACCCTAAATTCCTTATCCACTGCACTTTCTAAACATATGTTTTTCTCTCAATCTGTGTTTGTAAATGCCAAGATCAAAACTATATGTTATTATGATAATGTAGTTTGCGTTGACAGAGCACAGGTCAGAATTATGTAATAGAATAGAATAGAATAGACAAGAAAAGACAACAAAATGAGTGGTGGGTTTTTTGACAACTAAAAGATCAAAACATAAGACACTAATAATAATAAATAAACATAATATACACCATTAGTAATAAAGCAGTAAACAGTAGATTTTGAATGATTTTTTTTTTTTTTGTGATTTTCTGTTTGAATCTAGAGTTCTGAAGGCCCAGGGGGAAAACTGTTAGTTAGTCTGTTTATCAGATGGTGGATCTGCTAAAGATATGATGTGATTTAGAAAATCTTTGATCCCAAGACCTAAATTAATATTAAATCATCAGCAAGATATTTGATTTTTTTGGACAGGATTTAGCAAAATAAAGATTTCTTACCCTTGGTGAAAGCTACTGCTGTTTTAAAAAAAATCTCATAAATAGTCAGCCCATGGCCAAGTTGAAGGAAATGGGGCCTATAACTGTAGGGTTGCCCGTTCAAATCCCAGGAACAGAATAATCGCTAGGGTGCCCCTGAGCAAGTTACCTGAACGATCCCCATTGCTCCCTGGGTGCAGATACGTGCTGCCCACTGCTTCTGCAACCAGTTTGTGTGTGTTCACTCAGTTCCATTGTGTACATTTTGAATAGTAATACTGTGCTCAAATGTATAATTGTTACTTATGTCTGATGATGCATGTACACCACAATAAAGGACATAAGCTGATGTTAAGTTCAGGTTCCTCAAAGCAGCATGTACTTTGCCTTTCTGCTGTGTTGTATTTGTGAACGCTGTGCTGTTTACAGTAATATGATCTTCAGACTCTTTGTATTCCCCTGTCTGTCCACCCTGCACCACTGTAAACACCAAAGTCTTTCCAGGCCTTCCACAAAAATATCTTACTTACTTGCTTACTCCAGTCTCTATTATGTTTAAATAAGGCTGTTGTGTACTTAGATGAGTAAGACTGTGATGTGGAGCAGCATCTCCCCAGAGAGAAAATGTACACGTCTAACATCTGTATTCGTCAGACCAGCTTTTTGTAGGTCACCCACGCTGCTTCAGTGCTGGTACAGTCATCCAGAAGAACAGCAAAATATACAGACAACATAAAAAGAGGATTTTGGGCTGAAGCATAAATGCAGCTGTTACACTCCTCGCAAGTGTTAGTGCTAAGGCTAAATGCTAAAGTCAGCACTACCAACTCTTTATGGTTGTTGTTAACAGTTTATAGATGGACACACACATGAATTAAAACAGCAATCAATTCAGTTTGCCAGATAATATGTAATAAACCAAAAACTGGCTACACATTCTACCACAAAATAAGTATGTGTTTCCCATCCACGCTGATTCAGGAATCAAAACATTGTATTTAGAGAACTGCAGGAATGTAAATATGGGAAAATGATAATCAGATGTTTTCTTGTCCTGTTGTGATTAGTTGTTCTTCTTCGTATTAATTCTTATTCTATTCTATATATTCTCATATATATTTATAATGGATAAAGGAACAGTGCATATGATTGTTCCTTTGTCCTTCACAAAATGTTCCATTCTCTTACAGTAGTTATATTTAGTTTTCTCTTTTTTTTTACTGTATTTTTCCCCCTTCTCTTTGTACCAAACCTCTTTGTGACCTTAATGATACATTTCTTAAATGATGTTTATTCAAAGCTCCAGTGTGCAGCTTCTGTTACCAAAACACTGCATCTTGTCTCTGCATACCATAATGTTGTTCTGCCTCACTACAGGCTTTGGTCTCCATGTGGACTAATGATCCTGACAAGTACACACACCCAAGCAGACGCAGCTTCTATTGTCTGCCAGTGCTTCTATAATAGAAGTATATCTGTGTATATCTAAAGGAAGTGTTGCCCACCCACACTGCAGCCAGGAGACTTGGAGCTGCTCGGTGCAGAGAACAGCACATGCAGGCAGTGATTTTGGGACTGCTTGATTTGCTTTGACAAAGCCAAAACTCTGATCATGATTAAAATACAGGTGTCAAGTCCTACTGGATGTCCAGGTTTATTTCTAGTAGTAGAACCCACTTCTTTTGCGGCCTTTTCTAGATGTTTTCAGCCACAGTTCAACTGTATGAAGCTGTCTCGCTTTACTTGTGTTGTGTGCTTCTTCTGTCTCACCTGCTCAGTCATGACATGAGAGCTACATGGAACCGATGAGCTTAGCCAGTCTTGTATTTGTAAATGTTTTTTTTTGATAATTACTTGAGTGTTTTTTGTTTTCTTAATCGCTGCTCTCAGCAGTAGAGTTTACCACTGTCTGAGAAAATGTGACTCTGTCATGTATCCATGTAAGCAACACTGCAAGTTGTTCCAAATACCTGTTAATGCAGTTGTAGTTTCTCTCTCTCTAATCTGTCTCCTTTCTTGTGCTTCTTTCACTCACAGGCCCTGAACAAGAAGGAGCATAGAGGTTGTGACAGCCCCGATAATGATGGCTCCTACATCCTCACCCCCAGCACTGAGGAGAAATACAAGAAGATCAATGAGGAATTTGACAACATGATGAAAAGTCATAAAATTGTAAGTTGCTTTGTAGTTTCTCTGGTTTTGTTAACTGTCACTTTACATGGAAAACAGCTTAAAAACCTGCTGACACAGACCACAGCCTTCTTATTGATGCCTTTTCCTGCCCATACTTTTCTCTGCAGGAACTTGAATCAAACGTTTTCCTACATCCATCTAATGTCTTCTTTTCATCCTCCAGTCCACAGGACATCCTCAGCAGAATTTCATGCATGTAGCACCAGGCGGCATGTCATACAGCCCTGGTGCAGGAGGAGGAGGTAGTGTGACTTCCCAGGCACTTGCTGCAGCTGACAGTGGGATCCTCTCCTCACATCACTCCCATCTCCACAGAAACTCACCACAAAGATCTCCCAGCACTGGAAACACAGGTGTGTACACGTGGGTTTGCTAATTAACCAAGATTGAGGCCACCTGAAACTAGCAATTGAGACTATTCATTCCTCAGAAAAATGTTTACTGACATTATAAATTAAGTGAGAAGTAGGTTAACTTTCCCTTAGACTTCCATTCAAACAGAGTTCTTTTTGCAACCAGTGGGGTTTCCTGGTGGCCACTTCCTAGGTTTCAAATTTCAAACTTGAAGGCTACATGAATCATTTATACACCAAGAAAAATCCGTCAAGTAAAATCATTGCTAAAATGTCAGTGGTTACAGGACGTAAACTGGTAGAAACCTCATAACATCCACTTAACTGAATATGTGTGTGTTTACCATCAGGTGGTCTCCATGGCAGTTCCGACTTGGCTCTTCAGAATGGATCTGGAACAATTGGTATGTACAGAATCTTATAGGGGTCTTAGTGTCAAACAGGGAACTGCCCTTAACACAGACAACAACACGACGACTGTTTTGAATTTACCTATAAAAGGAATACTTAAGTGTCCGAGCTGGCATCATTGATGACAATCTGCTGCTCCGCTCCTGCCCCATCAAAGTTTCTTAGAAGCAGGAAAATCTTCCTCTTCCCTCTTCTGTCTTCTCCTTAGGCAGATGAAGGCAGACAGGATGTAGGCTGACAGTCTCTTAAACATCCTGCCTGCCTACATATATCACACTTCTCGTGCAGTAAGTGTCTGGACTTCACACATGGTGCACCCAGTCACCCTTCTGACAGAAGTTTACCTGCCTTAACCTTCTTCTCTTAGTCATAAATATGCACCATAGGTATCTACAAATGTTTCATGTTGTTACCGTATTAGGTTTCATGTGAGACTGTTTTATTGTTATGTGCTGTAAGCTTTTAAGATATGCAGCGATGACCTCACGATGCAGATAATGTCCATGCCAGAATATTTCTTAAGCATTAAAAAGTACTCAAAATGTTTTTCAAATATATACTATATACTATATATACTCTACCAAAGCAAAGTGTGTGTAACTAATGCAAACTACCTGTTCTTTAAAAATATATATAATTCAGCTTTTTACATTTTATTATTCACTGATATTTGGTCATATTTTACTGTTATTACTATTTTACTCATATTTTACTTTGTAAAAAGTGCCCAAAGACAATTTTCGATATAAAGGATCTCTTAGAGGTGAAAAAGATTAGAGGACGGTCTGAAAGGAGGTTGTTCCACTTATGTTACTGATCTTACCACTCCTATGATGAATTTCTGATGTCCAGGTTGGAAAACAATGATGTGGAGTTTCTGTTCTGTAAATGATTTAAAAAGAATAAAAACAATAATTGCAGCCTGTTTCTGTACTACAGAAAGTCCTGTGGTGTTATTTGAAGGAGGCTGAGTTTCCATTGTGAAGTGATGATGGTTATCTTTTTGTCCACAGAAGATCACTACTTCACATCAGAACATTTGAACAGTTTATCCTTAAATGCCACTGTCCCATTCTGGGTTTTTCCAAGAATGTGGATACGGCTCAGTGTCAGTGGTGGTTTGTCTTTATTCCTTGCTGCTCCTCACAGACTCCCTGACATCTCTGTTCCAGAACAGCATGTCCCATATGAACTCTGCCATTATGTAATGTCAAGTGCAAGACCGGATCAATTATTCATTATTATCTTTTGTATAATGTATAGGCTGTACTTTTCCTCCATTCTTCAACCAAGGGACAGACACTTTTGTCTTTACAGCACTTTCATCTTAAGATATTTCTCCACATTGTACTTTTTACTGAAAAGAAAAACTACAACTTAGCCCATCTGAAACATTAAGTTAAGTTGCACAGGTCATGCATACACTATGACTTTTGACAGTGCAGGTAAACCCATATTCATCCATCATTTGGTCCGATGCTTCTCTGTTTTTCTTACCACTAGTAAAAAGCCCTTGTATTTTTCTATTCTCTTTTCAGTAAATGGTTTTGTGGGCTCACCTGGTGGAAGCAGTTTGGGCAAGATCATACATTCCAAATCTCCTCCTCCTCCTCCTCTCCCACCTCCTGGGAACAGCCTTGGCTCTTCCAGCCGCAAGAGTGATCTCAGAGTGGTCATACCCCAGTCCAAAGGAATGATGCAAACACTGGTAAGTGTGGGTTTGGTTCATGTATGAGAGAAATCAACAACAGTCTTCACAATGGTTTTCAGAATTGACATGTCCCTGCATACTATATCATCTCTGCATTATGGGTATCTCATTCAAAACAATAACAAAATGTGGGATCATGGGAATTGTTGTTCAGCTGCTGATGCTCTCACACTTTGCGGGGAGAGCTTCGATGGCGAATGCACAGCAAACTGCAATGAGTACTCCTGATCAATTTGTGAAAAATGCACACTTTAAAATGGAAAAAAAAAACTACAACACTAGTATGTAACATAGAAAGTAAACCAGATGATGTCAGTCAGTCATCATCTAACCGCTTTATCCTCCACCAGAGGGTCGCGGGGGGTGCTGTGCCAATCTCAGCTACATCGGGCGGTAGGCGGGGTACACCCTGGACAGTTCGCCAATCCATCGCAGGGCCACACACAGATAGAGACAAACAACCATTCACTCTCACACTCACTCCTACGGTCAATTTAGAGTGTCCAATTTACCTAATCCCCACATTGCATGTTTTTGGACTGTGGGAGGAAGCCGGAGTACCCGGAGAGAACCCACGCACACACGGGGAGAACATGCAAACTCCATGCAGAAAGACCCTTGTTCCATGTTTGTTGTTATAATCATTATTATTGTTGTTGTTATTTTTGTTAATGTAAGTGGACTATTGAACAAAATACATAACATTAAAACATCTTGTTTTTAGATATTTTAATGCAGCAGTGTTACATATTATGTATTAAATAGCTTAATATTCTAGTGTGTAGTAATTGACATGGGTCGATTAATGAATCTAAGAGAAACCTTACCCTCCCTTCCCTCCACTAAACACAGAAGGCATAGGGATGACACAGGGATGAGGAAGGAGAAAGCTTCTGGGAAGTTAGCCAAAAGAGGACATCACTGCCTAAGTATCAGTGTCGTGGACAGTGGAGAGCAGAAAATCAACAAATCAATTTTACACAAGCAGATCCACTTCCTTCTCACTGAAACACCATGTGACGATGTTCCCTTCATCATAGTCTAATCATGGATACAGAGATGCACATTAAGGAGCATGTTGGAGAGGATAAAATGCTGAACAAACACAGGCCTCAAGGCTTCAAGTGCCTGAGTCTGACTTTTATTAGGAACCAGAACAGAACATCATGTGCTCCACGCCTGAAGGATGTTGGACACAGAGAAGCGTAGAGTAAAAAGATAAAGCACGTTATGAAAGAGTTGGTCAGCAACTTTTTCAGAACCATCTGGACCAGATGGTCGCTGGGTTTGCAAGTCGTTGTTTTGGTTTTATTTTTTTTATTTTTTTTTTTGTGAGGATGCCATGAGCAATAATCTTGTTTAGAAACCATAGTCCATCTTAGTATCCCTGAAGTGATATCAATTCATGCTAATTCAATGTTTCTAACCCAAATGTATGCATCTTAACCTTTACAACTCTTTGCCGCCACTATGTGACAGTATGCAAAATATTAGCCAGTGCTCAGGGAGTATAAAATCAATATAATGTAAAACATATAAGTAGGTAACAAATGCAAGCACACACACTATTATACAGTGCAAGAACAAAAACAAAAACAACTCCTTTGGATTGCAAATTTTAACTATGAAAACTGACTTTGTATAAAGCCATTTTCATAAAGAACACAGCAGGTTGGACTTTTCCTCACTGGCCACATTGTTGTCAGTGTTTACCGGCATTACCATGTTTGCTTGTAAACAGAGATGGGTACTCTGCACAGACAGTACAGACAACAAGAGATGAAAACTGTCCAAGGAGGCTCAAAGGGTTAAGTTACTTTGAAAATATTTTGTTTTCGGCACGCTCACATTGGTTAACCCACTGTGTGTGTGTTTGTGTTCCAGGTATTACTCATGTTGTGGGGACATACATTTTTTGTTTACACAGTCAAATGGTGGGGACTTGTCTTCCTTGTGGAGACAAAAAAGCATGACCCCATAACGTAAATTATTACATTTTAAGGTGAAGACATGTTGGGTTAGGATGAGGTTAGCTTCAGATTACAGTTAAGGTTAGGCTTAGGTTTAGGCCAGTAGTAGTCATGGTTAAGTTAGAGTCAGTCTCCAGGAAATTAATATAAGTCACCGTAATGTCCTCTGAAGTGTGGGAAACCAGACCGTGTGTGTGTGTGCTTGTATTTGTTACCTCTGGCATACACACTGACCTTGTCAGGACCAGTAGTGCTCATGGAGACGGAAGCCTGGTCATAATGAGGCAGAACCTCATTTCTGAGGAACTGGTTAAGTTTAGGGTTAAAGTTTTAATTGTGGTTAATTATGGTTAAGTGTTTGTGGTAAAGGTTATGATGCTTTGTTTAGGCTGTCCAAATGAATGGAAGTCACCAAGAGACCTTAAAAGGATAGCTGCATGAATATGTGCATGTGTGCGTGTGTGTGTGTGTGCGTGTGTGCACTGAGCAGTGAATGACCTCACTGAGGGTGATGTCATCACTGACATTATCAGGCTGGAACGCCAACAGCCCATAGAGTAACAACACAAAAGTTGCAGTTACTGTTAGAACTGACTGTGACTGTGTTCAGTTAAAGCAGCACTTTAAATGTTCCTCATGATCCCAAATCCTGGCCGCACTGTCGCTGCACAAGAACACACCCACCTCTGTTCACAATTATTTATATTTTATTATATTCCTTGCTGAAAATGGGAGATTAAAGTAGATTTGTCTACAACGTCTCAGTCTCAACTGACCCTCAGTTCAGCATTACCTCAGAAATTTCTGGGCCTGATTCTGGCAGTTTGAATCTTTGACTACATTAGTTACACACTTCTCACAGTGTTCCTACCCACTTGCCAAACAAAGGTTTCTGGTACAGAGTGGGAAGGCTACCTTTTGTGGTACAAATGCCATAATGTTGCTTTAAAGAGCCATTTAAGTGCAAGTAACTTTTTGGCTTCTAGCTCAATTTGAGACAATGACTAATGAAGAATTAATTGCAATAAATTGTTTTGTAGATTAAATGTTATAACATTGAATCAAATTATGTAGTGCTATGTTTGTAGCTGTAGGCCTGGTAAAGATAATGTGTTTGTGTTCTAAAAGCATTTATTGGATGGATCCTTTGCAGACTTTTCTCCAACAAATTCACTTCAGCCATGTTTTCAGTTTTCTGTAAACATGGGCTTTGTGTAATTCTGGGCAATGTAGACAAGACTCCTTGGAAAAATGTATTAATACTGACATCGTGTGGCTGAAGTGGGGTATCACATCTCAAGTTCAATACTGTTTCTGCAGAAAGCCAAAGCACAGAATAGTAATACTCAAAGACAATATGCTTTTACAGATATTAACATTACATGTATTTGAGTTGATTTGAATGAAAGTGTCATTTAAATATTCTTTCAATTTTTTTTATTTCCAGAGCAACCAGAGACTGAGCAGCAGTCAGTCCAACCAGCACCAGCCTCTGTCCACCCCAGTGGTCTCTATCACCACACCCAGTCTGCCTCACCAAAGTCTGGTCTACTCTGGCATCAACTCTAACTACAACAATGGTACCTGAGCATTATTACAAATTAACTAATTGTACTGTAATACCACTTTAACTGCAGATGACATATTATGGGTAAAAGACTGTTTCGTCATTGTTTTCTTTAATTGAGATTAATAACCTCTTTTTCAAGGAGGTCCTGGCCAAGATAGACAACAGCAAATACTATATTAATAAACACTCAACACAGTTACAAATTTACACAAGCAAAAGACAAAGAAACAGATTAAATGTTGAAGCAGATTATGAAAAACAAGTGCATGTTGTGGAGTTGGCCTCAAGAACTCTCAGTTTGAAATTAAAAATGCTCAAAGAAATGAACTCACTTAGTTTCCAGT
This sequence comes from Solea senegalensis, assembly GCF_019176455.1. NCBI lineage: Eukaryota > Metazoa > Chordata > Actinopteri > Pleuronectiformes > Soleidae > Solea > Solea senegalensis. The sequence goes on from NC_058027.1 coordinate 17,529,711, forward strand.
CTTTATTTTTTACACCATTTGATGCAGCAAGTGTGGCAAGAACCAGAATAACAGATGATATAATGGAATAACATTATCTACCACATTGCACTGTACTGTTCTATCAGAGTTGAGTCTTAATATTCTTAAAATCTTACTACAAAGAGTGGGGAACTATGTTGGGGTTAGAACATTTAATTCTTTGTTTGATTACGGTGTCAACAATATATAGATTCAAACAGAATGCATATAAAAATAAATAGTATCTTGAAAAAAGGGTTATCCAAAATAGTCATTAAGCCAAGAAGTACTGAAGAAGAGGCTTTAAGATTCTCCAGCAGAAAGTGAAATAGTTTCAGGTGGTTAAGCAGCTCACTATGGTATCCTGTTGTAACTTTTTGTAATATACTAATCTCTGTTTGTCAGATTATTCCCTGAACAGTGCAGAGCTGTCAGGCTTCAGCTCGCCTGCAGGGTCATCTCTGAGCTCCATGGCAGCGTGGCAGCAACACCAGCTGGCTTCACTGGGGTAAGTGTCTGATACAGTTGACTTCTCTCTTTTAATACAGACGAATAATCACGATTACGGTCTCACTGTATGTTGCAAATAATTGTATTAGTTACATAGTTTATTTACGGCTTATTTATTTAATGTTAAGTTGTTAATTTCATCATGTTTTATACTTAATTATGTTTTATTATGTGTATATTCTATGTGCATAAAATAAATAAAAAAACAATCTAATACTACTTAAATTACAGTGTATAAGTAAATATAAAATACCTATACACTACCACTGATTTGTTAGTCAAGCAGAGGGAAGTTAACTTTTCTTTCTAATCATGTGTACAGTTTCCCCACTAGATGGCATTATTACATTGATGGCAGTGATGGCCTGAAACAGTCCTGTCCTCTTTTTCCTTTGCAGGCCAGGGAGCTCCAGTCTCTCCATCAACACCAACCACAACATCAACATCAAAGCCGAGCCGATCTCCCCACCCCGTGACCACCTCAACCAGTCTGTGTATGTGAGCCAGGCTCACGCTCCTCCTCATCCTCACTCGGCCAACTCCTCATCCACCCGAGCAGAGATGGGGAGGTCCCCAGCAGACAGTGTCAGCTCCTCCTGCAGCTCTCATGAGGGCGGTAGTGACAGGGAAGAGCATCAGCAGCATCAGCAGCAGCAACATCAGCAGCAACATCAGCAGCAGCAGCAGCAGCAGCAGCATCAGCATCATCGGCCGGACTTCCACTCGCTCCCTGTCAGCCGGTCAGAGGGCGGGGAGAGTCCGACGCTCAAACGAATGCGAATGGACAGCTGGGTGACATAGATCCTGCAGTCGAGAGGTGACACAGCATCAGGGTAAACACAGGAAGGACATTATTATGCAAATGTAATGTTGATTTTTTTTTTTCTTTAAGTTATCTGGGTTTTTTTTTTATTGTTGTTGTTGGTCAGACTTTTGAGAATGATTAAGCACCATTGGTCTGGAAATTGTGAATCAAGCAAAAACATTTAATCAAAGTTCAGAAACTTTCTGTGGTATTTACATAGACATAAACATAACATACCATTCATTTTAATATACTCTCAACAAAACTATAAATTCAACCTTTATTTTTACTTTCGTATTGAGATTAAGTCCACATAAAAGCTTATTTCTACTAAACTTTGTTCTCAAATTAGTTTATTATTATTGAAGCACTTCCTAGCCATCTATTATCAATCCATCTGGATGCTTTGAGAGAAATAAGCCTTTTTATCATTTCATCAGTTTGCACAGAATACATTTTACATATTTTTCTTTAATTCATGGACAGTGGGAATAAAAACAAAAGTGTTACATTTATGTTTTTGTTGAGTGTATGTATCACTGACTGTGTTGGTCCAATTGCAGTACCATCTTTCATTTTCGTGACCAGAAGGATACAGCAGTGCATGGATGACCTTTGAGTTGTCTCTCAGTCATGTTCCTTAATTGGGTGGTAATACATTGAAGTTGATATTTTGTGATCTTCTCAGGGTTTGAAACATTTAAGTCCAGCATGAAAGCAATACTCCTCCACATCATCATCATCATCGTCGTCCACGTCACTTCCATTTACAAAAACATTTATTTATATCAGCCAAACCAGTATGCTGTTTTTATATTTGTTTTTGAGTGTTTTTATTTTGTGCACAGAATAAGACAATATTTCATTTAGACATAAAACAGAAAGCCATAGTCTCTTGTTCTGTATGTACTACCAGAATCTGTCTTTATTGATTTGTATATATAATATATGTCACTCTTTGGTGTAACTATACATTGTTAATCTGCCTGGGGGAAATAAGACACCACCAGATTTGACAAAAAAAGTATATTTTTGTGGAGGATTGCCATATTCATGAAGCATTGTCCTTTTCTTTCTCATCAAGTGTCAGATGGATAAATCTGTTTTGTGAAGTATGACATTCTCTGAAAACCATGTCTGCATAATGTAATATAAAAGATATAAGATATGAGACACCTGCTTTATCCTCCACATGAGGGCCATAAGGGCTGGAGCCAATTCTGGTTTTCATCCGGTACAACCTGGACGGGTTGCCAGTCCATTGCAGGGCAATCACCAATCTGCATGAGAATACATCCACTGGTAGAATGTGAATATTCAGAAAGGCCCTTGGTTTAACCGGTATCCAAACTGGTGACCTTCTTGCTGTGAGGCAATAATGCTGGCCACTGCCCCCTAGAAAGCAGCTTTGAATTAATTGAATATAATCAGCTGCCTAACAAAAGAGGAACAAGAGCAAACAAGAGATTGAAAAAAAGTACACGTGTCTGGCGGCCTCTGCAGGACTGTACATGTCCACTGTCCAGAGTCATGAGGTAAGAATGTGGATCATTTTGGTTTTATAAAATGCAAGACAAACAATTGCATCAAATTAATCATCGAATGAACAGCACACTGCTAAAGCTCACACTGCATAGTTGCATGGTCACACTGTGGCTGTGGTTGAGTTGTTCACATGCATGAGGCAACTTGCCTTAGTGTGTGTCTAAAGGCACAATGAAGGGGGCTTTTGCACAGCGTCTATTTTGTGTCTATTTTGACGCTGTCCTGAAGTACATGGACTGAATAGAGCCATCTTTAATGTGGCCATTATGTTACATGTGCTTCTGCTAAAATGTGACAAAATAGCTGTTGTGCAAGGGACCCATTTAAGAAAGGAATTTACTGAACAACTACGTGACCAAGAAGCAAATTAGTAAAAGTGAAAAACTAGTGGGTGAAGAGGAGACAGTGGTGCAGGAGTCGACGAGTGCAAAAGCTGTAAAAGTGTAACCACTGAACAACAGTGAGCATAGGAAACATATCAGTCACTTTTCACACATCTGGACTTACGAGTGTAGAGACTGGGATTCATGCAAGAATGAGACAAAAGGAGAGAAAACAAATGCAGAAAGGACTTTTCAGCTGATATCACTGATAAACATAAAGTGCATCATTATATGCAGGACTAAAGTGTCATTAGACAATATCACAATCAGCTGCAAACAAAACAATAACAAAACTGTGGAGTTAGAGAACTGGAGCAAGAAGAAGTGATGAATGTTTGTCAGTTTGTTTGCAGATTTGAGTCCTGTTTGTCTGTAAACAGTCCCCTCTGTGTGTGTTTGCTAATTGAATATTTCTAATCGCACATCTTCAACAACACACATTCTGAGCGGGCTCATGACAAATAAAAGCAGTAATATTGCCCAATACATGTTTGGGGGAAAAAGTGTGAATAAACTGTTTCTGTAAAAAAAAAAAAGTCTGGTTCCTGTAGATCACCGGAAGTTCTTTTATTTTGAAAATCTTGCTCTCAGTCGGGCTAGATGTGGGATGCTGCACGGGAGGAGGAAGTGAGAGACACGTATGACGCTCGGAGATCAGAGAAGCTGCTGTCGTTTTTGTAACCACAGTTTTTTCGCAGCTATGAGGTGAATGAGATGAACGCTCCCTGAAGGAGGAAACACTGGAAACGGGCTGGAAAAAAGGTACATGTTCTCTCGTGTTTGTTGTTTTGTTTCTGAGCGAGGGGCAGAAAGCGTAGTTAGTCACCTGTGTAAGGTGGTCTCCACATCTGAAGAGAGTTTCCCTCCTGCCCGGAAACATTTCCCCTGGCGTACAGGTGAGGACCCTCCGTCGCCTCATTTTACACTTTACACTGTCCTGTGAAATAAATGCTGCGTTCGTGCTGTCCGCGGCCGTACAGACAGACAGACAGATAGACAGACGATGAGACTCAAGTTAAACTCCGTCTTTTTCACAACTTTGCCATCTCTACTAACAAACAAACAAACAAACACCCCATGTTGTGCAACAGTTGTATTTAAGTTTATAATAAAACCAACGAAACTAAACTTTCGTCTAAGAGTCACTAAGAGTCACTTTCACCACGTTAGTAAGTCGTTACAAGTTTCCTCAGTGAAGTTTGGTGTCGCTGTTTATTATTTGCTGCCACTCACACACACAGCCCATTACACTTTTAATCTAGGCCAAATTTTCAAAGGTTTTTAATTGTCTATATTAACATATGTCACCAGAAAATATCCATGACCACTACACAATTTAAAAAGAAGAAGAAGCTCTATCTGTGTTTCCCTGCGTTGAACTACATAATGGTTCCGTTAAACAAAGTCAAAGACTCGTTTGTCTTTTGACTAAGTAGGGATTTGTACATTGCTAAGTAAGTATGGGGCCATGGCCAATGCATGTCAACAATCACAGATTAAACTTCAGAGCCAAAGTAAATAGATCACATTCACATACTGTAGGTTTGCTCAACTATGTGGCGAAATCACAAGAATAGAGAATCTTGATTCAGATTCTGTTTTATTGTTAGGACCCTGCTTTGATTTGTGGTTATTTATATCAGACTAACCAGGGCTGTATCTCTAACCTTGAGCATAACCAGGTCACTTTGGTTCACAATCACGCCAGTCTTTCCATGAAGACTTCTGGTCCTGACAAGTTCAGTATTTATACCAGGTACTAAAGAGGTACACGTGAGCTGTAGTCTTGCCCCATATCGAAAAAGTTTCAGGAAATAGCTTCTCGTCTTTGTTCTGACAACACTGCTGAGGCTTGTGTAATGTAGCTCACAGAGAATACTTGATAGATAAACAAAACATAAAATACTTTATCACCTCAAGCCCAAGCAGCATTTTACACAGCTTTTGTGTACCCCCCCCAAAAAAAAACAAAAAAAAACGTCTGCTCATTCAGAGCTGCAAACTTTATAGGATCAAGTCTTTCATGTTTGACAACAAATGAATACTGGGTCATTATAAAGCGCTATCACTTGTATGTTGTATCACTTGTATGTTGTTGGATGTTTGTATCCTTTATGTGATGGTGACCTAATTTGGTAATAAAGGTAGATGTACAGTAGGTATGTCACATTTTTGGATTTACCACATCCTCTTCTATACATGTCATCCTGCGGCGTCCCTGTTATGGTACTGGGGCTTAGTTAATGTACGATATATCAACAGGTGAGATTTAATGCCAAAAAAATGACTAGCAATTCATTAATTACTCTTCAGATTATTGGACTGATACACCTCACCGTATCACTAACACAATGTGACTTCACTTATAAAGCAGAGGAACATCCCATGTAGGGCTGCCACGATTAACCAAGTCAACCCTGCTATAATATAATATAATATAATATAATATAATATAATATAATATAATATAATAGCCGAACAATTGCTTTGAGTGTTGTCAGATGTTTCAGCCTCTTACATGTGAATGTTTTCTCAGTTCTTTGCTCCACATAACAAAGACATTATTAAAAGCAAATAATTATAGTTTGTGTGGACAAAACAAGACATATGAGAACTCGTTAATTGCATCCCTGTGTACTGTTGTTATAGCAAGAATCAACATTGTTTCTAGGGTAGAGTGTGTACTAACGAAATGATAATCAAATACTCTTTTGTCTATGTAAACAAATGTATGGTCGCTGTGTGATTCCTATTTGGTTTCATTTTGTATTTTGACTATGATTCAATTCACTTTCATTTATATAGCACCAATTCATAACATACATTATCTCAATGCACTGTACGTAAGGTCAAGATCTTACAGTTATCAATGATGCGAGACAGGTTAGTCAGATGTCTCTCATAGGGCTGTCAAACAATTTTTTCCCCCTTTGCAATTCATAGCAGGAGATCATTAGTTAATCACAGTTAAGTCTCTTGTTTAAAATTCTATTATTTTTGCAATTTACAACATTTTTAAAGTCCTGGTATATCATTATTAGAAATCAAATGAATGCAAACATCTGTACTCACAGCTATTTTGTGACACAAACACCACCACCTATATGTATATGTAAGTACACATCTGTGTATATACCTGCATTTATTTATTTATTTACATATTTGTTTTATATATATTCCTACAAGTTTGCACATACTTCCAGTATACACTTTAATTTGTGAGTTGCTTGATTAGATTTTTCCCCCACAACTGTTCTTAAATGTCTTTTATGACTGCTCTATGATCCATCGCTTTGCCTCCGAGGATAAGTCAAGTTTTCTGAATTTAATTGAATATGATTTCGAATTGCATTGTTTCTGAAACCTAGCGTCATTAATGTAAATTCACACTTAAATAATTTTACAGTCAGATCAAGGGTCCAGTGACTCTTCAATTGAACTTTACACATGATCATTGTCATTTGCCACTGTGACCTTTGTGACTCCTCCTGACTCTTGTCATGCTTCTGTTTTTTTGGGACTATTTAGAGTTAATTATTGATAGATTGATTGATCGATAGTCTTTGTTGAAAGGTCCGCCAAAGCACCACACCTTTGATCCCCACATCAGCCAGTGACCCGTGTGTTTGTTATGTTAATGTGATGTTTCTGCGGAGTCGAGCAAACGGTAGAAAAAAAAAATTTTTATATTCACAATGAAACGAGGGCCCCCTTTACACCTGGCATTAGAATGTAATCGGATAGCGCTTCACCACATGCCGTCTCTGATGTCCACAGCAAGATCTTATTACTATCCGGGCACACAAACCCCGCTCACGTAGTTGTTGTGGGTGGAGCAGAGACACATCGGACACTCTTTGCATTTACACTTTTCTGTTCTCACTTAACAACACTCCGTCCTCAGTGTGTCTCAGGTGTATTTACACCTGTACTGGAGTCAGTGGTCAGGCTCTATCTGATTGCAATTCGATCACAGAAAAAACTATTTAATCAGCAGTTGCCAAAGGACATGTGATTTGCCTTCTCAGCACTACATGGCACTAAATTGTGCACACTGATCCTTTAAAGCAGCTTTTTGACAGTGTGGACACTGTCCATTTCCAGGGTCCACTGACAGAAACAGAATCTGTCACTGAACCAGGCTTGGATCAGAGTCAGGGACGCTGAGATAAGAGAGCCGAAATAAAAACAGACATTACAGATTCCTCTCGTTTTCTTTCAAAATAAAACTGATCTGATTTTAATTTGAGTTCAAACGAACATGGACATTTTGTTAAAAATGTCAACGCAATGTATCTGCTAGTAGATTATGACTAAATGTATATTTTAGTTTTGTTTTTTTTAAATCTAACCATAGCTATTTAGTTTGTATTTATTTATTTTCTGTATCTACCCTTATCTACCCTTCAGTGTAGGTCAGCTGAGCTGTAGGATCATGGTCATGGTCAGGGTCAACAAAACACATGCAGCTTGTCCATGTCATTGCTGACATCACTGGCTTATGACTAATGAAAAAGTAGTTCCAGAAAAGTTGGGCTCTCAAAAAATATCACATTTTCTAGAAATACAGTAGTAGTGATGGAAAAAGACCAGAAGTGTAATTTACTAAACTCAATATAGAATCCATCCTAAATGTTGGAGTGCAACGAAAACTCAGAATCAGCTTATGCAAGAAAATATTCAGATTTATAAAACCATGTGGTTGCACACCTGTCCACATGATTCAATAATATAGGCCGATGTGCACTCACATTTACTGAACAAGTTTAATTGGAATCGATCACACTGATCACTTTAAGATCCTGTACACAAAAAGTACACTTCATTAAACTCAAGTTCTTTCCGCTTTACTTCATGATTTCACCATGTGTGTGTAGCTCATTCTTGAAAAAAGTCTGAGAAAAATACCTGCTCAAAGACAATGTTTTGCATCAGTTTATGTGCCCAAGTAATAATATAGGAAAACAATATAACAAAATAATATATTTGTACTTCTAAATTGCTTTTTCTGTATTCATGAATCACTCCATTGTTGTCTTTATCAAAACTGTCCAGATGTTTGTCACCCCTGCTTTGGATGTTCTGTAGATGTCTGTTGTCATTTGAAAAACAGACAGCTCTGCAGTCAGGGAATTGTGTGGCCTGTGAGAGGCCATCATCCTCTCCTCTGCCTGCTGATTGTGTCTGTCTCTCTCCCACCGTTTTAGTGATCCACCATCTAATCCTTATATCTGGGTCAGACCAGATCATTTTGAATGTTGGCTGCAGATATCAGTCATTAGATTTACCCCTTTACTCCACACATGATGCACTCGTACATGGACTGAATAAGGCCTGTGGAATCTGCTGTATTCCAGCTCACCTCTGCCTCCTTATATCTCTTTTGTAAAACTATTTATTTACAGTGTGTGGGCTATCATGTACAGTATGTACAAATACTATTTTCAGTCTCACTCCTTCACATCTGTCTGCATCCTCGCTGGTTGCATAAACACTGATTCTAGTTTCTAGTCTTTCATCTTTTATCTCCCTGCTTCTTCCTTCACTTCGTGGCACCAGCTGATAACATGGCAGGTCAGCAATGGCAGTTAATGGCAGCACAAAGAATGATGCCGTTAAGAGGCTTACGGAGCTGTTGCTTTACAAAGTGAGCTTTGTCGGAGGCGGTGGCAGAGAGATGACAGCCGGTATTAGTGAAACAACGCAGTCACACACAGATTGAATGACTGACATGTCCTCCTACTGTTTATTTCATTTATTCATGCATAGGCATGGGAATCACAGGGGACCTCACGATACGACACACTACCCATGGTCCACGATACCAATAATATCACGATATAACGATTCTGTCATAATCAATATATTGCAAGACAATCATAAAGCGATATCATGATATCTGTCGAAGTGAAGAAAACAAAATGTTAAGTGCAGGATTCCTCTATTTATTCACACCATAGAGAACAAAGTGCATAAAGTCTATGTATTGAATGTGGATGAAGCATCTCTTAACGTACGCTTTCTCTGCCATTATCCTGCTATAAACTCCCTCTTCTTCGGCCAGGTAACTTCCACCCAAGTTTCCCTCAGTCATTTGAGCAACTGTGAGGAGACATGAAGTAGCAACACCCGGCAAGAGAAACTGGCAGGGACTGTTTACATTTAAAGCATTTGTTAATTAAAATATCGAAATTTGCCCTGGCGTATAGATTATCGTATTGCAGGAGTAAGGGCAATATGGCAATATGATACACACACTGAACGGTGTGTTTATTCTGAGAGCTTTACATTGGCATATGCCATACAACCTGAATGAAAATGATTGTAAAATATGAAATATGGAATTTAGACACCCTCTTCAGATGACCACTAGATGTAGTTGAAAGCTCTTTTTTTAACTTGTGCACATAGGCCAAGAATGGACTTCATTGTCAAACATGTAAAAGCTAATGAGAGCTAGTGTGAATAATGCGTTTGTTTACTGTCATTGCAGAATACACAAATTGCTCCCTTTCATCTCTGCTTATACAGCACACATTTCCTTTTGTGATTTCATAAATAAAACGTATTCTGCAGTTTAACATATGCTATTGTTAGGGTTATGGTGTTTAGGTCATTCTTAAGACTTGGTTAAAGTTTAATTTCAATTGGCATATGAAATGTGTCTGTTGCTACTAGTAACATTTCCATATAAATGCAGTCCATACATACTTTACAGTGCAAAGTTATTCTTACAAGAAATCTCAGCTTCCCTATTTACATTGATGTTAAATATTAGTAATCTAAACACTACACGTGCGTATACATGCAACAATCATTTCATCAGAATAAATAGTTTTGACATTCAGTGTTGTCCGATTGTCCGAAAATATTTGTAGAAGAAGCTTCTCTTCTGCCACTTGCTGTGCTCTACGTTGTGTTCTGCAAACAATTCTTATGTTTTCTCTGTTCTCCACAGTTAATCTCCAGGCTCAGCTGTTCACACTGCTCCTGCCTTTAATAAACAGTGACGAGAGCAGGAGGACATTTACATCAAAGCACATATAAATTACTGTAGGGCTGTAATGATTAGATTTTTTTTCACAAGCGATTAATTTATTGATTTTTTTAGTTAATCGATTAGTTGTTTGGTCCTCATATTCTCGAATGTCTTGTTTTGTCCACAACCAGAAATTATTCAGTTTTAATGATTTGTTTGTTTTATGGAGCAAAGAAAGTAGAAAATATTTCTTCCCACATGGGTAAAATCAAACCTTCAGCTTCAAGTCTTGGGATTGGTGTGTAAACATAAAGCATTTTTATTCCAATCAGGCTTTTATTCTGATTATTTGTGTCCATATAAACATTTAGATGATTAAAGGCGATATTAGGATTTATTAGAAGATGTTATTTTGGAATGGCAAAAGTAATTTTAGATAGACATTGACTGAGTTGTGGCATGATGCCAGTCATAGCCACAACTGTTTAAAAGAATCATAAACACCTCTGATTCCTTCTTTCTTTCTTTTTACCACACAGCTGTCAGTGATGTCCAGATGTTAGACACAGACTGCACCTATCCTTCATCATGGACTCCAAGAAGCCAGGCATGCTGCATCATCTTCGCAAGAAGCTGCCACATCTCCGGAGGTCAAAGGGCGGCTCAGGCCACCCACTTGACCGGCTCAAACATGGCATGGATAGTCGGATGAGCTCCTCTGTTCCTGACATGAGGAACTTGAGGCCGGAATATGCCAGCATCTCCTCCAGCCCACAGCTACAACGCTGTGACAATTCCTGCTACAGCAACCCTTCCACACCACTTTTCAATCATTCTAGAGGCCAGACACGAAGTGGGGGTGGCCTGAAAATGGGAGTAGTCAGTGGAGTAGATGGGAGGAGTGAAGACAGACTGAATGTGCCCGCAGACTGTCCAGACTGGGCTTCCTCGCAGGAGTCGTTTAACAGTCTCTGTGAGGTAGAGAGGAGCTCTCTGAACCCAGACCACAGACCTGCCAGAGGCATGGAGCCTGAAGACCTGTCCCAATCAGACATGATGACTGCCTACAGCCCAGAAGTCTCCTCTGGGGACGTCTCACAGGACAGCAGTCAGGTACAGAAAATTCTTGTGAAAAAGTTGCACCAATATTAAAAAAAACCCAACTTTTTTAATCTTTCAGTTGACTGATTCTGTAGAAAAAAATCTTGACTATTACTGTGCAGTGTATAGTTTTCCTGTACCACACAGACAAAGTAAGTGAAGTCTTTCTGATCAGGTGTCTTGTGTTATTGTACACATTGTTAGGCGTGAGGTGTCACGTGTGTTTGTACAGGACATACCAAGTTTAACTTGGAGGAGTTGGATGTAGATGAAATGGGAGGTCCACTCAAATAGTCTTCAGCAGCACTGAGCAAACACACTGCTGCTGCTGCTGCGTGTGTTCTCCATGTCATGAAATTTAATTATGGCTGAAGTGATTACTTATCAATTACAAAATTAATCGTCAACTGATTTTAAATGTGAATATTTTCTAGTTTCTTTGCTTCACGTTGTTGTTGTTATTTAATGTAACGTCATCCCCCTCTTTTTGACATCATCCCTCATTTTGACAGTGACCAGGATTTGAATATGGGGACCAAATAGACATTTTAGGCTAAATCTAAAATGTTTTCTGTTTAGTGACAAAAAAAGTACATGTAAAAAAATAATGTTATATCATTGTTTTGAGGAAGGCCTCACCACATGAGGTGATAAGTGTAAAAAAAGAAACATTGAGGTAAAACAGGAGGAGCAACTTTTTCGTAGCTAAGGATTTGCAACAAGTTTTAAAACATGTTTGTTGTGGGACGCAAGTATTTCGACTGATGCTCATCATCTCCCATATACTGCTGACAGTTGCTGGGATCTGGTTTAAAGAGATCTGGTGTAGTCAGTAGGAGATCGCTAATGAATATTTATCTCTCATTTAGATGATTTGAAATCCAACTTGTGTGTGGTGTAAAATACTCCAAAATCGTATGTTTTGTGCTTAGTACAGCATCACCATGAAGAAGTGGCCAACTGTTTATTTGCATGCATTTGTTTTTTAGTTAAATGTGTGTGTGAACAGTTTGTGTGTTAGCGTTAATGTTCCACAAGTGAATTTGAGAAGAAGGACTTTAAATGGGTTGAGTTTATATGTGGATATAATGACTTTCTGGGCCATTTAAACATCATTTCCAAAGATTTAACCTCACAAACGTCACATTCAAACTACCTTGAGATTTCCTGGCTTTCATGGACCAGTGCCACCATTTAACTCGGTTAAGGATAACCAGTATTAGGTCCTGTATACCTCAAATTGACTCTGTTTAAACAGCACATGGACTCGTTTGGTGATTGTATTACTTCTATAGATAGCTCTTAGTTCAGTCAATACCTTATTCAGTGGATTGAACAAAGGAAAATGTTTGTCCCTGAATCATCTCCACCTACATTATACACCACTCTGTTGATGTGAAGAGCTTCAGTTGGCCTGTGTCTCCACTCTTAAATTCTGTACTTCTGATTTTTAAACTCTTTGCTAATTAGTGTTTGAGAAGGGAAAAATGCTTTCCCTCTCTTCAGTGTGTTCAGAGAGAGGGGGCGTGGCTAGAATGCAGCAGGACAGGTGAAATAGAGGCCAGTCACATTGGTTCTCCAGAAATGACAGTGGCTGATGTAAACTTGTTGTTGTTGAACCATTATAGCAAATAGTGAATGTTGTCTATTCACACCACACCCTTGAAAGTCTTAACAGTGATGACGATGTTTTCACTGCACTGTTGGAGCTCTTTTTATTACCCATTGAATGAAGTTCAACATCTAGTACTGGATTATTCAGATAAATTCAGATTTGTCCAAATTAAGTATTAATCAATTGCTGCAGTAATCGTACCCACTCAGAATTTATTCAGTTTACTTTGGTGATGTTTTTGCTCTTAATCTTGCAGTAACATAATCCTCATTCTACAACTTTCCCTACAGTCTTAGTTGTACTTTCCGTTTTAATGCTGTCTATCTTATGTTAGCATCATGATAACACATAACTAAGGCGTTGGTTGTATATATTGTAGTTTCTCACAGTCTGTATTTCAATTTCAATTTTTATTATCTCATTAGTAAATATGTTTCTACTTAGTGCATTCATAGATGTAAAAATGCATGTTTATTATTCATTACCCTTACCTTGACTGTCTTTGCTGCTGTAAAATTGAAAATCTCCCTGTTGCGGGGTTAATAAAGGATTATCTTATTTTATTTCAACAGGGGAACCATTACACGTGCACTAGTATTTAGCACCAGCCTTTCAGAGCTGTTAGCATGGCTCTTCCTCACTGTGTGCTTACCTACTTACAGTTACTATTTTGAGTTCCTAAATGCATTCACATTGACAGGAGTGGGCACTTTTAGTACCCACAGTGAACAGCAATGATTTTGCAAATTCATGAAAATGACACATGATTAAAATTTCCTAGTTTTGGTTTACTGCAGTGCACATAGAAAAACAATTTTGAACAGTTTGAAAACAAAGGGGGGTGACAAGGGAACGGCATTTGGTTTTTGCTCTGTGGTGACAGTGCAGATATTCTAGTCATTGTCTTCTAAGCCTCTTCTTCTCTTGAATATGGAAGAAAAAGACTGACCAATGGTTTCCGTAAGAATTAATCTATTAATCACTTTTTGAAAATAGGGGCCACACGGTGGTGTAGTGGTTAGCACTCTCGCCTTGCAGCGAGAAGACCCGGGTTCGAGCCCCGGTTGGAACAAGGGCCTTTCTGCATGGAGTTTGCATGTTCTCCCCGTGTGTGCGTGGGTTCTCTCCGGGTTCTCCGGCTTCCTCCCACAGTCCAAAAACATGCAATGTGGGGATTAGGGTGTACCCCGCCTATCGCCCGATGTAGCTGAGATTGGCACAGCACCCCCCGCAACCCTCTGGTGGAGGATAAAGTGGTTAGATGATGACTGACTGACTGACTGACTTTTTGAAAATAGATTAATCGGTTTGAGTGTTTTAAAGAACTAAAACAAGGTTTCTGATTTTTCAAACTGTCAAATGTGAACATGTTCTACTGTACTTGCTCCAAATAACAAAGTAATTTGAGAAAATTATAATTTCCAGGTTTGGAAAACACTGATCCACACTTTTGGACATTTTATGGACCAAACGATTACTCGATTAATTGAGAAAATAAATCGACAAATTGTGAAAAAGAATTGATAGTTGCAGCCCTAACACTTTGTAATGCAAAGTGCAAACAGCGGTGCAAACCTAAAATTTGAAATAGATTGAGGTATGAATGAATTAATTAATGTTTCAATTAAAGAGAGACTGATTTTTTTAAATAACTGTCACTGGCAGATTGCACATTTTTGTTCTCAGAAACTTAATTAAAGCTTACAAGTCACTAAAGCATTTCACTTTTCCAAATGTTTAATTTGAAAAAGTGTACTTTTTTGGATTACCTCTATTTACGGTTATTTGCCAGTATTTATTTCGTTTAAAGTGCCAAGTAGATGAAAATGCATATTTGGAACACAGACCACAGTAAATGCTATTTAAGATATTTATTTATTGATTAGCTCTGATTTCTTTCATTAAAAAACCCATAAAGGTCAAACCTCCAGCTTTATTTTGCCAATAATAATACTGTTGCCCTCTTTTTCCTTCTATTTAGTAAATAACCAGAGCAGTTTTTCTCAGGGCAAAACATACACTACCTCGCTAGTCTAGTCAAAGCGTCAGAATTATAGAGACAAAGAGAATGCAGAAAAGCGTATTACCTTTTTGGTATTACTATGGTCTTGGGTTTAACTCGGTTCAGTCCCCAGGATGCTGGAATTTTTAATAAATGCTTAAAGGATTTGTCGGTGTCAGAAATGCCGGAGAGATCAGTTCCCGATCCTTTGACTGATCAACAGACTGAAACTTTGCATTAGTTGGGACTTTGCATGCTTTCAAAATCCTTTTCTTCTCTGGATGTATGATATGTCTTTATTTGTGTCTCCTCTGCAGTACAATAATCATGATCTGACCGGTCATGTGTTAAAGGACGGAGGCGACCAAAATGTAAGAGCTGTTTGTAGATTGGTTAATGAGTGATTCTGTGTTCCTGAGCTGAATTATTTATGATATTATTCATGGTTTATACTGATGAGTTGTCTCGCATAATAGTATTGTGCTGAAACTGTGGTGTAGATGTTTATTCGGAGCAAAATCTCAGTGGTTAAACTGTGTTGGCGGCTGTGCCAGGGTTTTTGTTGAATCTTTTGCAGACAGCAGAGTTGTGATTTGGCTGACACACAGTGATGTCAAAGGCTTGTCATTATCGGGAAGCTGAGCCCGGTGATTCTAGGCAACTTGATTTTATTTTGTATTTAAGATGGCATGGTTTGGTGGAAAGTGATAAAATAACCCATGGCATGGACAGTAATATAAACAACTGCAGAAAGCCCTTCATAAAAGTCTTCATATTGAATCTAAAAATAAGATTAAAACTTGGTATAAATGACATGCTATAAAGTCAAATTATTTGGAGTAGATGGGGCTGGCCAAAAAGGTTATGAAAGCCTGATTTTAAATTTTTTTTTAAAAAAATAGTCCAACCTGGATTTACTTACATGTATTGCAATTGCGAATTAAATGTCAAGATTCAGTTAAATATTTACTGGCATAGATTTTAACATAAAATCAAGTTTTACGTGTGTTGTTTCAAATTTCAGTTTTTATTTGAAAACATTTGTTATTTTGCTTTTGAAGAAAATAGTAGTGCAATAACAATCATGGTTCAGGTGTGACGAAACCTGTCCAACGACAATAAAACCAGCAGAAAAAAAGCCTGAGGACTGATCCCCAAATATGCCACTACCAATGACAATGACAGTCCAACAGCGTGACAGCCATTGCCAAATGTGTTCCATTTACTGTATACAAATGAGTGGTTGTGAAGGAATGAATGTAAGGTGTATGCTAAAATATAACATTGCATAAAGTACAGTAAATGCAGATGGCATATGATTAAATATAGTTATGTGTAAATTCAGCCACCTTTTAATATTACAAAAGTCTAAACCTGCATGGTTTTAAAACAAAAACAAATCCTTGTGTTTCTGGTTTACATACTTTGGGATGTCTTATTTTCTTTGTCCCTTTCTATTCGACTTAGAGCAATAATTTGTCATGTCTTTATTTAGAACACCTCTTACACATGCAAAGTGCTGCTGAATGAAGGTTTGCTCTTTGATTCAATAACCGGTTAAACTTCTTGGACGACAATAATCTGAAACAAGCTCCCCCTGCAGCTGCGGATCAGAGCTGCACATCATTCAGGAGGAATTTTTAGGTCATACCTCCCATAAACTCTTTGAGCTCAGACATGTCCTGTGGTGTTATGCTTTATTATGAGCTCACTGCTCTGGTTGTCTACTGTGTTAGCACTGAGCTCTGTGGACCACTCCCTACAGGTGGATTTTCTTTGTTTGAAGTGCGTAAAGACACTGTCACGCTGCACCATCAGACTTCTGCTGATCTTTTGGTGACATTTACCCACCCGGACATGACATCCCATAAGCCCCAAATTATGATAGAGAGTATTTAATTGCGGTTTTTGTGACAGATATTGTGATTGCTATTTGATTTGAGATATATTCTTTTTTTTTTTAGTTCATCAACCTTCATTGCAATATTCACTGTAATAGATTTTAAATGTGATGGCTCCTTAAATATAACTCTACATTAATATAAACAAATTGCCCCCTTTGTGATTTGCTAGTTGATTTAAATACTATTAATTGTTCAGCCCTAGTTTGTATTCAGTCCCCATTAGTTTCATTTGTCCACAAAAACATTTCCTCTATCTTGTTGTGAAGTATCGGTCTCAAACTCCATAGCATAAATGTGATGGTGTTTGTCCTGCAATGAACATGGTGCAACCATTCAAAATGATTTCCATGAACATTACTGTATACTCTTATATAATTGTGCTGAATGTGCAGCTGCCTTAACTGTCTGTACTGTATGTTCATATACAGATACAGGTATGCAAATTTTGCAGTATATTTCAGTATATACTGTTATCGCTTTGTTGACACCATTAGTAATAAAGCAAGTTGTTTTATTGATGTTTTGCCATTTGTTTTCAGACTGAAATGGGCAACAAGTCTCCGAGTGTGTATGAGAGCATCAGGGAAACTTCCAGGTCCTTCCTGCTTACCATCAACCTGAAGGAAGGACGCAACCTGGTCATCAGGGACCGCTGTGGTAAGAACGCCAACAGTATTAGCTTTTTTCACGTGTGCATGTGAGAATAAGGCAATGCTACACGAACAACAGGGATGCTCACAAAAAGACAGGGGATCATTTTACATACAGACATGTGTAATACAGTGTACTGAGCAGAACTTGTATTGTATGCACAAGGTGCCAGCTGTTCTGTTCAGACTTGTGCAGCACAATGGACTCACTTAATGTATTCAGAATACCTGGGACACGCTCTGTATGTTTAGAACAAACACGATAACGAGATGCTCAGTGTCTGTGATGCCTTTCTCTCTGTAATTCTTTCTGTTTTTCTTTCCTTTTTCTTTTGCTTGTCTTCTTTTTATTTTCAATTTCAAAATAAAAAGAAAAATTCCTTGAGAAGTGATGGAACACTTTCACTGTCAAATCATACAGTAGCATGCTGGGAAACACAGATGTAGTTGAAAAATACTAAAAGGTTGGTCAGAGTCTAACTCTATATCTGTCCATATCATTTCTCAGCCTAGAAAAATAAAAAAGGCCTTTTTCTATATTCCTGTTACCTGATGTGGGACCAAATCATTGTTTTGCCACTTAGACATATAAATCGTTTTTACCAACAGATTAATAAGTGCGTATTAATGTTGACAGCATTTCTGATGCTTTGCTTTTTAAAATGAGAATAATTTGTTGGAAGACGTTTATTGAACTGGGTGCTCTTCATAAAATGATCTTAATGTTATTCATGTATTTGATCAATTTTGGTTTGAAGTGTATATTGGACAAAACAAGCACTGTGAACAATGAACAATTGGGAGAGGAAAAACTCCCTTTTTAACAGGATTTTTTCTGGCACAGCCAAGTTTAGAAATGTGCAACCATCTGCCTTTGCAGATAAAAAATGAAAGAAGAGAATGGTGAAGAGAGAAGAGGTGGGGAAACGGGAACGATAGAAAAGAGACTCCAGGAACAGGTGTATAATTTTATTTAAATACTGTCAGAATGGCAGTCGTAGTGATTTTCTAATACACTGTAATAGCATTGTTAAAAATAATTACAGCAGCATTTGACATTTAAAACTACAGTGCTTAACTTTTACATCCAAACAAATGCCTCCTTCATTCAAACCAGTCAGTGCATTTACATGCAAGTCGGATTTTAGTCGGACCAAGACCATAATTCGGTTTTCTTCATGTCATGTAAAAAAAAATCGAGACCGTCCTAACTAACAGCAGTAATTGGACTAACAGTCCAATTACTGCTGCATGTACACACTTAGTCAGACTGTAATGGTATAAAGTGCGGTACTGTTGCCCAACACAGCCGCCACAAGAGCCATGCTCCATCTAATTTGTATCACGATTGTCATGTACAGCAGGTACGAAACATTTAGACCCACAGCACGGTCCTTCTCACGTCCATCTCGCCGTTCACTGTTTGTTTTTATTTGACGTAAAGATCAACAGAAACTCATTAAACTCGCACTACACTATAGAGAGATACAGTGCTACCTATGGAGGTGGAGTCAGATGTACACAGCCAATAAACCGATTTTCTCCTCGGACTCTGCAAGTTGTCCGATTGCCTGTCTTGGATGGACCACAGTCTTTGCTCGATTAAACTGTGCATGTAAACAAAAATCAGTTTTCTCTATATATGTGTATGGATTCACGTTTACCCACAGGAGTGTGTGACGTTTTTGTGTGTCCTCTGCCCACATTTGCCTCATTTTACATGTTTAGCCGTGGCTTTGTTAACGTCAGACAGGAATGTCTGCTTGAATTATAAAAACACTGTCAGTGTCAGGTTAGCTGTGCAGCTCCTGTAACAGCCGGGGCAGGATTCCACACAGCGTATTACAACCTGTCTGAGCCACACCCAGCATTCAGTTTGCTAGACCTTTTCTCGCTCCCTCACTTGGGTTTATATTTACACAACCAGGCTCCGGGAAAAAAGATAATGCCGGATGAAAAGGGAAGGGAAAAAAAAGACGTCAGGTGGCTTTGGTTTCACCACATTAGTTTTGAATCATATGGTCTTTTAAGAGCTGTGCATGAGCAATCACTTGTGTTTCTGTTTGATGAGATTATTATATTCACTGCATGCACAGCACATACAGACATGGAAAACACTCCTTTGTTCTTTAATGGGTTTATAATGCGATGCTTACAATAGTATTACAACATCAAAACCTCATAGAAGCTGCCTTACCCTTATTGATTTTCTGCTGCCCCCAGCTGGTTACTTGGCAGAACAGTCACAGACTGTACCTTTTTTTTTACTCTCATGGTCACAAACATAAAATGAAAGAGTATTACATTTAGATAAATAAATATAAAATGGCATGGTTAGACTCTTAATAGTGGTACAATCATCAGGAAATTGTGGTTACTTTTGGTTGGGGGGTGAAAACCCACATCCTCCATAGAGACATGAGGTAACACTGGTTTATGTACCTGTTAGAATGTTATCAGTTAGAATGATATATGTGTTTGGATTTTCAGAGATGATGATAACGATAATAATAATAATAATAATAATAATAATGATAATGATAATAATAATAACAATGCTACATTTCATTTGTATAGTGCTTTTAACAAAAGCTCAAATTAAACATTGGCTGTTATATTCACTTCTATTAACATTCTCTGTCACTTCATTAATAGCAGTTGGTGACCTGTGGGGTAATTATTTTTAAAAAGTCCCCTTTATTCACCGGAGGAGATGAGGCTCACTGATTTTGAATCACTTCTTAAAATATTTTTTTTCAGACTTCCCTTTATGTGATGTTATCCCCCACTTTTTACAGTTTTTGTTGCTGTTTACCTATTTATTTTAGTTTTATTTGCTCTTAAATTCTTGTGCAGGATATTGACTTATTTATTTTTTGTTTTTTGTTTGTTTGTTTTTGCTTTTATTTATGTTGACATTTAGTGTTTTGAATTATTTCGTGTTGTTCCTGTCCCTGAGTATCCTGCATTTATGTTGTCTGCGAAGGCACTTTTTACTTTGATTGTTATTGTTTTTGTTATTATTCATGGAGGAAAAGGCGTAATCTTGTCAGTAGAATGTATCATCTCTTTGTGGCATTCTGGCTCTTGATTAAGCAAAGAGTGACACTTGAAAGCTTTATTCTAGATTTACTATCAGATCAGATTGGTACAATTTTGAAATAATTAGCCCTAAATTTCAGACTAAATCTTTAGCTGTCATGTGATTTGTTTATGTTTAATCCTATGTGGCAGAGTCCTGGTGTATCTTAGTGTGTCCTTGTCAAGTGCCCTGTGATACATTGTGATTAATGTGATGAGTATCAGCCTATAGTATCAGCAAATGACCTAACCTGAGTTGTAGTAATGTTTCTGTTGACTTGCATCATTCTCAGGTACCAGTGACCCTTACGTGAAGTTCAAACTCGATGGGAAAACATTCTACAAAAGCAAAACGATTTATAAGAACCTCAACCCCACATGGAACGAGACCTTCTCTCTACCTGTGAAGGATCTGAATCAGAAACTGTACATTAAGGTAATGTCCGTCACTCTTCATTAATTTAATGTATCATCCCCTTAAGAAGTCATTATTTTTAAACTTTTAAACTTTTAAAAACCTGTTAAAAATCCATTTTAGATGGTCGGGTGTTGAGAGCCGTTTTGTATTTCGTGGTAGTTGAAATTTGGGTGTATTTTCTGCTGCATGTCATGAATTAACACATGAACTAGATATTTTATTCATCAGTTCATTTAGTGAGAATTTTGTCACCACTGTACTTAACCTCAGGTCAGCTTTATTTTTACCCACTCACCTATCAAGCTGAAATCTCAGGGCATGTTTCTGTTGCAACACATTTGGATAATATCATATGTTTAGATAGTTTCTGCTCTTCAGTCACAGTTGTGAAACAACTTGTCATGATGATGGTAAACTGTGTCACTTACTCTCTGTATCCACAATGGTAGGTCTACGACCATGACCTGACCACTGATGACTTCATGGGCTCGACCCATGTCACCCTGAGTGATCTGGAGTTAGACAAGTGAGTACCTCATGGTGGGTGAGTGTAGTAGCTTGAGCTGCACTGTAAATGTGTAGGTGTGAGCTCGTAAACTCATTCTGAAATATTTGATTAACCATTACTGGTATAGTCATCTTTATTGTTATTCTTCTGTATGCAAAGTACTGTATATAACACAACATCCTTTCTTACAGTACTTGTGTTGACATACCTATTAACTTTGAAACTCATCAGGAATTATAAGTGGTTGGATTAACTTTTTATATACACACATTTTCACATTGCATTTTCCTGTAAATTATTGACATTTTACCTGAGCACCATAGATGGCTGTAAGTTTACAATGGGCCCAAGAAAAAACAAAGATTAGATAACTTATCATCTCCCAACCCCCCGGTTACACGGAAACCTCACCTTGTGTTGCAACCACTGTAATAAAATATTAATTCAGTTTACTTCTGATACATGAAAGGCTTTAATCAGCACTCTGTTTATATAAAAAAACACACTGTGCCATAATTTCCTCCTCCTTGTAAAGGTCAAGCTCATATCCTAACCACTTGAAATCAAATCACATTCACCTTTGCATAGACTTACGTGCACGCAGAGTTGCCATATTTCTATATAAAGTGCAGATGTGTTGTAAATGAATTAAACTTTAATCATGTGTTTCAAACTTGTGAAGCTTATCTCACAGAAGTCACAGTCTACCTTTGTGGTAGAGGAACGTTGCAGGAATGTTTACTTTATTTGTACGTTTTATTAAACGATGTGTCTACATTCAAACCCCACATCATTAAAATAAAATGTCCCTCATCTTTTTCATCAAGATCTCCTTAACTTAGATAGAAGCTGATTTTTTTTCTATTTTTTTCCCCCAGGGTTAACGAACTGTCGTTGTCGTTGGATGACCCAAACAGCCTGGAGGAAGACATGGGCCTTGTGCTGGTGGACATGAGTCTGTCGGTCAGAGACGGAGACAGTAAAAGAGGCCAAGTATGGCAAGCTCTCAAATATAACTTATCACAATTGAATGTTTTCAAACACAAGGCATGATTGGTGCACTGTGTACTGTATATTGTCACATGTTTATGTTGTTTAACCAGTGTTTCTGTGTTTATCTCTACTAACCAAAGTGTTTCTGTTTTGCACCTAACATGCATGCTCCTGTTGGCAGAGGTGGCCGCAAATACGAAAACGAAGTAGTAGGGTAAGACACGAGGGAGGGAAAACACTGGACTGAACTTTTTCTACTAAATGTAAAATGTAAAAGAGAGAGATCATTAGATTAAAGCTCAGACAAGATGAGGATATCACCAGGTACATAAAAACATCTATATGTTGTGTTTTTACATTGTTTTCCTCCATTCATTCATTAATTTAAGCATCGTCTCACGCTTTAACCTTTACATTGTTTTATTTTACTTAATGCTAGTTGTGTATTTTTGCACAAAATGGCAATAAATTGTGATATTTGTTTTAAACTAAACAAACCAGTGTGGTTTTAATGCTAAAGTAAACCTGCACCAGTAAACACAACACGTGCAAACGTATGCACTGTCTGCAGGTGTAACGGTCTATTTCTGAATAGTTCCACTTCTCTTCTCGTCTGTGGCATAAAAGTATTTAACCACATTTTTTTCCACACTAACTAAATACACAAATGTGAAAAAACTGTACATGCATACACAGAAAGGAGCACTTAATTTCTGGTTAAACTTAAAACTGGGTCAGCTCAGGTACAGCTTGGTAACAGTGACTTTTACTAAGATTTTATAGCTACAGTACACAATACATTACTTAAACAAAGTGTTTCAGAAATGGCAGTCAAATAGTCAGATGTCAAATAGTCAAATATTTGATTAGTGAAAGTTGTGACTCGTCACTGATGGAGATGTTCTCCTCCAGCTGTTGAATGCATGCATGCATGCTTGTTTGCTTATCACACTGTTGTCTGGACACACTGTGCATGAACCCCTTAAGGTGAATGTGGTTCTTTCCCAGACGTGTGTTTGGAAGCCGCTTGAATGATTTAACAGCCGTCACTAATAATGTGAGCCGAGTGCATGACGGATGCTCGCTCTACTCTGCCGAGATGATTTTGTTCTTGTACATGAGGCAGACAGGACAGCAGGGTCAACTTGTTAATTAGAAAGGGATAAATGTATCTCCCGGCAGCAGTGTGTCTAAACGAATTATCTGATAACAAGATCTTTTCTCTGCACAGTTCTTAGCTTTACCTGATCTCTCAGTCAAATGAAGAGTGAATTCATTTAATAGGAAGAAAGAGAAAATGCTATCCCACATATTTTGTCTGTCTGAGTTACTATTTATTATTAAGCTAATATGAGACTTACAGTATACTCAGTAATAATTGAATTGGATAAAATATAAAGTGTAATATTTTAATTTTAATCTTATTTTCTATGTATTTCATTGTATTTTCCCTCTCCTACCCTGCCATGCCCTGCCATGCATCTCCTCTCCTCTCTTGTCCAGTCGGGAACTTCCTCTCAGAGCTTCAGTTTGTCAGAAACACTAAAGAAGAGTCAGTTGTGGATGTCTGTTGTCACGGTGACACTGGTTGAAGGTCAAGACCTGCCGCTGGACACTCTGGGAGGTCAGCTCTTTGTTCGCTTCAGACTGGGAGAGCTGAGATACAAAAGCAAGGTACTGGATGGAAAACTAATGCTGTTGACCTATTCCAAAGCCCCCCACTCCAATTGAATTGTCCTTGTTCATCACTAGCTCATCTTTCCCCTTTTTATCCCTGTCTTCCTCTCACACTCCTCTTCCTCTGCTCTGTCCTCTTCTTTACCACTTAAACCCCAGTGCTCCCCTTTATTCCCTTTGACTTTCTTTTTTTTGTCCCCTTTATATTCTTCACTGTTTTCTATAAATACAGATAATATAGACTGTAGCACCTCTATACAAGTGGATGTTAGAACTCACAGGTATTTTGCTGACAGATTACGTAGTTTTACCTTTGTTTACCTTTCAGAATTGCAGTGGCATGTACTGTAATTGATAATGTAGATATATATATATATATATATATTATATCTACACATATATGAAGATATAATGTAGTTATATTTGCTTTTACTTAAATTTCTCAGGTTTTGATGTTAAAATGTGTTATTAATTAAGTTAGTTATTTACAGTTTCATGTTTGTGCATACATCTGAAATTAAATCCAGTGACTTTGTTGCTATTCTGCACTGAGAAAAACAGAGAAAAACAACAAGACTCCAGACACAAGGAACATTAAAATGCTATGCTAGTCTGTAAAACATTCACCATTATAGTCGATTCTGTCTAGTTAATTTAGATAGTTCATTATTAGATGTTAGGCTTTATCACAGTTTTATAACATCTATGATAAGATATGTGATTTTTAATTGAAACAGAATTAACTTGTATAGTTTGTAGAAAAAGTTAATTCTGACTATAGGAGGGGTTTCAAACTGAAATGGCGTGTTAAATTTGGACAGTAGGGGGCGGCAAGTGAAAAAAAATCCCACTTTTTGAGTGAAATAAATAATATTTATATGTAATTTTAAAATAAAAGTGTTAATTTTGGTATGGAACTATATATATTTCACAATATGAATGTATTTCTGATGCAAAATTATTCTATTAATAAAAAACTAACTTCTAACTTGATATTAAGTGCAAGTTTGAGTCCTCTGGTCTATGCCATAATTTGGGAAATTACAGTAACAGTGTTGTGTGACTTGATAGACTTCAGTAATTGGATGACATTTTTTGATCCAGAATCACTGCAAAGTTGCTAATCCTCAGTGGAGAGAGAAGTTCACCTTTAATCTGTTCCTGGACAGTCAACAAATCCTGGAGGTGGAGCTCTGTTCCAAGGAAGGCCGGAAAACTGAGGAGTGTTTGGCAACGTGAGTATTTACTCACCTCTCTGTATGTGTGTGTTTATACATTAATCACGCTGTCACTTTATTTCAGGTCTATTTCAGGACATGAACTGAGAATGTGTGAAATGTGTCCGACCAGTCTGAAATGTAATGATGTAACTCACTATGTCATGACATACTATTTATTTGTTTTATGAGAATGGCAGAACTTCTAGAATGTCCTTCTGCTATGATTTGAAACAGTATATTGTTTGTATACACATGCATATATGTGTATATATATATATATACATATATATATATATATATATATATATATATATATATATATATATATATATATATATATATATATATATATATATATATATATATACACATATATATTCTATAAATACATAATACCTCATTGCTATGGGGTTTCTTTGGGGTTGTTCCTCACCATTGTGTGTCCAGGTTTGAAGTGGACCTGTCCAGAGTCACTTACAATCAGAGGCAGCTCTTCACATACCCTTTGGATCAGGGCAGAGGATGTTTGGTTTTCCTTCTCACCCTGGAAACGTGCAGCGGGGTCTCCATCTCTGATCTCTGTGCTGCACCTCTCGATGAACCTCAGGAACATCAGAACAAACTGGAAAACTATGTTAGTATCTCTGCACTGTGTATTCATTTGTCATTGGATTGATACCAGTCCCATCATTATTTAAAATTCCATTTTTGGTTTTTATTTTAAGTCCAAAGGTAACACAGGAGAATCCTGAAGCTGTGGGGAAAGCATTTCCTTGGTCATGTTGAGTAAAACAGTATAACTTTGTAAACAGGGACAAGAATCCACTTGTGGTTGTGTCAGTGTCTATAAAGTGAATATAATAGAGTACTTCACATTTTGAAAGCATGTCCCGTGTTTTTACGTTTAAGGACCAGCAGATGGCAGCATCTGTCTGGAAAAACTGCAGAGAGCCTGTAACAGGAATCTTCGCTGTAAAAGAATGCTGTCGAAGATTTTTTTGTTTGCTCGTTTTGTTTTTGATATAAGGTAGAGAAATTGTGCAGAGCTTTCAGAATGTCAGTAGTCTGTGAGAGTTAAGTGAAGATACAGCTGGGTGTCCTATTTCTAGCCGTTACAAGAGAAGGCACGACTGGAAGTGAGGTTTCCATAAGTGAGTGTACGCAATAAAATGTAAATGACTGTTGGAGATATTATACCATAATAGTACACCAGGTTGCCCTAAACAAAAGTGACATCTAAATTTAGAGATTTGTGTTGTCAACAGGGGGACAATGTGCTGTTTATTTAGCATTCTATAACAATGTTATTTTCTTAATTAGATGAATAGTCATTTGAACCAAACAATTTAAAAACACCCTGTCTATTAGAGCTCCCTCAAAATAACGACTTCCTTAATTTTTAATTGAATTATTATTTTGTATAGCTGAACAAACAAAACCAGAAAATACACTCATTTAAGAAGCTTTACAAATTTACAAAATTTGGTTAATAATCAATTCATTTTTGCAGCCTGAGTATGCACTGTAGATCTCGTCATCTTCTAAAATGCAATATTTGGTGAACCTCACTTGCAGCAGACATTCAAAGACAACACAGCCATGTAAATCCTGTTAGATTTTAGCAGAAAGCCGGGGTCTATAAATCAGCTTTTGTTGCAGATATTAAACAAAAGGTGTGAATTTAAGCTTTTCTTCTACTATACTTGAGCTATTTTTTCTTTTCTTTTCTTTTTTTTTTTAACTCTTGCACTGGTACCAAAAGAAAATATTGTGCATGTATCACATGATTGTGGATATTTTACTGCATATTCAGTTTTCTTTTTAATTATTCCCCCTGTTTCCAAACCCTCATGCTCCTTTTTTTCTTCTTTCCTCCGCAGAGTTTGAAAAATTCCCTGAAAAAAATGGGTGATGTTGGTTTCCTTCAAGTCAAAGTTATCAAGGCTGTAGATCTGCTGGCTGCTGATTTAAATGGTAAATAATGTCATACATGTGGATTTACCTTCTCTCATCATGTTAAGTGATTATCAGGAGCCAAGTGTTTAAATGTTGTTGTCTTTGTTGTGTTTCTTAGGCAAGAGTGACCCTTTCTGTGTGCTGGAACTGGGGAATGACAGACTTCAGACCCACACAATCTACAAGACCCTCTACCCAGAGTGGAACAAAGTCTTCACATTGTCAGTTTCCAATCACACTTAATCATAAATACACATCTAATGCTTGCACACATGAATCACATGTGTCTTCTAAATTGTATTTACTGTGTTCCTACAGACAAAAAAAGAAATGGGGCCTAATTGTTTTGAACACGATGTGGCAGTTTGTGCGAATGACCTGATGTCCTTGTCTTTTGTCTACAGCCCTGTCAAAGACATTCATGATGTTCTGGTGGTGACTATTTTTGATGAGGATGGAGACAAGGCGCCAGACTTCCTGGGGAAAGTGATCATTCCCCTGCTCTCGGTATGCACTACATCACCAACAGTTCATCATTCAGACAATAAGCAAATACATTTGCAGATTCTCATCATTATTCAGACCACAGGTGAAACATCTTCAAGAAAAACTTCAAGTCCAGTTGCTACTGACTCGATGTGTTTTGGACAATAGGCTAATCTGTTTGCACTCATTGTCTAAGTTCAAGTAAAGAAGGCGATGGCACTCTAGTGGGTGAAAGACTTGATGAAGATGAAATCTGCTATGACTAATAGTCAGGTTCATGGCTGGGTTCAGTACCTGATGCCCTTTCTGTCTTGCAGATCCGCACGGGACAGCAGATCGCCTACCCTCTGAAGAAAGAGGACTTAAGTGGGCAGTCGAAGGGGAGCATCACTCTGGAGCTGGAGGTTATTTTTAACCCTGTAAGTATGAGTGTGGTCTGCAGTGATGCTCATTAGTATGTGGGCCTGATTCTCTTTTCTTCTCATTGCATCATTATTTTTCTCATCAGGTCAGAGCAAGTTTAAGAACCTTCCAACCCAAAGAGAGAATGTTCATGGAGGATAATCCCAAATTTTCCAAAAAGGTTAGTCAGAGTTATAATATTTGAATATTCAGTTCAGGGTTTAGAAATCTATTAAACTTTGTAACAAATGCTTTATATGTTAAGTTTTATTTTGTTAGAATTAACTGTGAAAGTCTTCAGCACAAATAAATATAAAATCAGACTTACAGAAAGTGAATTGGCAAATATTTATAGGAAAAATTCCAAAACTATTCTTAGCTTTGAAGTTGTGAACAAACAACACATCATCATCTTGTGTGATATTGAATCTTTTGCTTTTTCTTTTCTTTTTCTTTTTTTTCACTGTATTTTTCTTTAAAGATTTATCAATAGAGATAAGGGTTTCAGCCTTAAATCTGTAACATCAGAGGGAAGCATCTGTAAGAGATAACTCTCAGTTGGTTAAGGCGATAATAGCTGTGCAATCCTTTTCAAATTTGTCTTTTCCATCTTGTGTTGATTGTTTTATCAGTGCACACAAATACCTTTCCCCCTTGAATTTTTCTAAAAGCCAACAACTCCAGAGGCAAGGCCTTCCTTTACCCAAATTAGTTGAATTGAGCTTTAATTGACCCCAACTGTGACTGAGCTCTTGTCCACTGTTCTACATTCATCTGATGTACAGTGTGCATGACAGGCTGTGACACAGGGTGCCTGACTGTCTGTACACCGCACAAAGCCTAATTGTTGTGAGACAAAACATTGTTCCCTAACGCCAAAATTGGCTTACATTCGGAGGGCCTCGGATTGTAACGTGCAGGTTTTCTGTTTGTTTAAATGTCGAGTGACTTGCTTGAGAAAATCAGGTCAGATTACTGACATCTTTGCCATGTGACCATTGTGGCCAAAGCCAACACATAGTGCCTGTAGTTTCACTGTTTCACATGCATGTGCAATATTTCAGTGTCACTGCACTTCTGCTCAATTCCAAAGCTAATCAGGTGTGCATCGTAATATAATAATAATACAAAATAGGTTTCATTTTCTTTAAGTACTTTGTGGTAATTTTTGCATCTGTGTATATTATATTGCTTATTTTAAATCCTAGTCTAGTACTCTCTAGTACTCTAGTAATTTCCCCAGTGTGGGATCAATTAAGTCTGATATAATCTAATCTAATCACTGTCTGACCCCCGGCTGTTTCCAGTTTGGCATGATCAGTGCATAAACATCATTAAGTCTTTTATTATCCATATTTTTACATAACGGCTGTAATAATATGTATCTGTTTTGCATGTTTGTGATGTGTTTCTTTCAGGCTCTGGCTAGGAACGTGCTGCGTGTTCAGACATTATACAGGGCGATCATGTCGACTCTGCAGTACATCAAAAGCTGCTTCCAGTGGGAGAGCATTCAGCGGACCCTGCTAGCCTTCCTGGTGATGTGCATTAACTGCTTATCAACACACTATCTGCATTTCCCTCTCTTTTCCCTCCAAGGCTGTGGAAGACGACCACAGTCTGGCCAACCTTTGTTTGAACCCTCCCAGTGAGAATCTTAATCAATGCGGTGTTGGGCTCAGCAGAAACGCGGGGTTTGGCCAGGGCTCTGCGTTGAAGTGGACGCTTTCAGTTTCGCGCGTGTCGTTGATGCAGAGTTAAGCTTCAGCTGCAGAGAGGAGAGTCCCAGTGGAGTCGAGATGGTCTATTTTTGTTCTCCTTCCCTGACAACTCATTAACCCTCTGTCCAATCTGTGCTTGGTTTGATTTAGACCCCATTATGCAGACAGAAGTCCAATTAAAAGGCTGTTCAGATATAAGACTGATTCCCCATCAGCCCTTTGTTAAGTGTAAGAGTAAAAACAGTAGCTGAGTTTGTGGCTTTAAAGTGCAATGTGAAGTGGATGCTGATCTTTTTGACAATATTTTCTCCCAAATCTAGCTTTATCCGAACAGCACACAGCAACATGTGCATTACACATGCAGGCAATCAAGGTCATTCAGAGTTCTTCTTGTTTTTACAGCTGACGTCCTACAGATGGCATTAAAGCTTTTTCACAGCGTCAGAAGACTTTCTTATTGGACTGGTGAGGTGACATTGTACACCAGCCAGTTTGTTTAATTTACTGTGAAAATGGAAGCTGCAGCACAGCTCTGTTGTCTGAACTCGAGTGACTATCTTTGTTTTAGCGTTGTTTTTTTTTAGCTTTAGTACAATCTTTCTCTTTAGGGAGTGTCTGGTCCAGGATAAGCGAAGTCAGTGTTCTGAAAACCAGAAATGGTTTTCCATTTAAATAATTGAATCGCAGTTAATGTACATGGTACCATGTAACACTACATTACAGTGACTAAAGATTATTTGATCATGTGATTCTAAATAATGCTCCTCTATCTCTCTGTGTGTTTTGTATTTAAATTACTTAGTTGTTATTTTTAGTGACAACTTGGCCAAAAAAACTAAATCATACAAGCATTTAACACATACATCCTCCTATTGCATCTCAGGGTTAGAAAAACACAACCATCTGTACTTCTGATTTCACACCAATGCTCCCAGCTTTCTTCTTAAGCCCCAGTGTGGAGCACTAGATGGCTGTTTACAGTCGTAACACCACATAAAAGTAATGACTCAAAGCTTCTCTCTACAATACAGGATACAATGACAAACCTTCCGTGTCCCACAGCTCTGTGCAAAATTAGGTGCGTCTAATCACTATGAGGAGCCTCACTCTGGGCAGTTCTGTTGTACACTGCCTGTCATTAATTTATTTTGGAAATGGTGTTTTACTTTTATATGAACATGCAACATTAGTAAATACCAAAAACAGAAGATCACTCCCTCAATGCTCCATTCTCACATCCAAACAGAGAAAAAGGAGGGTCACCCAACATTGGAAGAGGCTGAATTGTTAGCGTCTTTCTGCCTCATCCTCTCCTCCACATTATAAAACACGTATATAAGCAGCACTAAAGAAAATGGTTATGTTGTTTTGTTTGTCTTTTCTAGAAAGACATGTCCTCACGCCACTTCCAGTCACTGTGGGTACTTTCCCATCCAGTCGTTGGTGCCCAGTCAGTAATTGTAGAAAATTTCACTTGGATTACTTCTCTGCCGTGCAAACCCTTCCGCAACAATTTGTGTGGAAAACCTGCTGATTTCTTAAATGTGCCTCCCTCCAGGTTCAGTAGCTCTCCCAACATTTTATACTTTTTTATCTCCTCTGATCTGGATCGTATTTCTATATCCCCTTTTGCTGTTGAAGACTGTGATATGCCTCTTAAGTTGAAAGTTGCTGCAGTTATCACAGTCTTTATGGCCCAAGTATACATTTCCGCCAAAGCGTGACTTGGCTTTCCCCTTGTCCTTGCTCAGTCCTCACTAATAAAACATAACCCCTTCACTGAGGACTGGTTTCATCTCGTTTCTCGGACCCTTTTTTTTTGGCTTCTGATAACACAGACAATAGCCTGCTTGGCTTTTTGCACATTAAAGTTGATGGCGGTGGAGGGAGGGAGGGAGGGAGGGAGGGGGAGGGTTCTGCCATCTTTTATGTCAGTTGGTGCCTCAGAGGAGAGTGATGTCTTTACCAGATGTTCACTTCTATTTTTATTAGCATTTAAAAACCTGTAAACTGCCCCCCCACGCCTTTTGGCTGGCTGCCACTTTGGCTAGCGCTGCCTCTCTGACAGGATTATTTTATAGTTTCCATTTAGCCATGCAGTCCAGACATCACAAGCCATAATTCTTTATTCTGTTAGCCTTTTTTCGCCAGAGCCGCATACACAGGTGGAATGTGCATCACAAGTCCCATTATTGATGTTGATGACATATTCACACACGGGGCCCCTGTGGCTGCTGTGAATTGTGTGGTCCACTGTAATGTACATAAGATGAAGTAGAGCAATTAGACGAACGTGGTAAATAAAAGGACTGGCGAGAGAGAGCAACTTATGGAAGCAGTATTAGACTGAATCAGCCTTTAGCTTGCCGGGATGGAGGAATTATTAGTAAGTAGCAGAAAGAAAGAAACGTTTCATTAGTGACCAGGTGATGATTCATCAGTAGTCAACCCTGCCCAGCACCAACACTTTCTACGGAGGAATTACAGGGAAATGTCATTGAATATGACTCAAAGTTGTAGCGAGGGACGTTTAAATGCCAAATGAGTTCTCACAATACTGTTGAAGAAATTTGCTGCAGTTATTGCAATCTGATGCATTTTACATCACGGCAGTTACATAGTGCCCCACAAGATTGAGATGTGCCTATAAAAAGAAGTGGATTCTCATTGCTAAGAAAAAAAAAGGACACTCAGCTGCACAAATGTATTTTATTCATGATCATGAGATTGAGACGACAGATAAATACAAAAAAACACTAAAGTTTGTCACTAAAGTCAATGAGTAATCTTTTAATTTTTATAATTTATAATCATTTTTTCCTGCAACTGGTAGTATGAGTATTGTAGTGTGAATATGCCTTTATCCCCCCCCCCACCTTGTGTCTGTCCTCACTGACCTCTGCCGTCGTCTGCCCGTAGATTTTCCTGGTGACAGTGTGGTACTGGGAGTTTTACATGCTCCCCTTCTTCCTGGTCTTGCTCATCGTGAGGAACTACATCAGGATCAACTCCGGTCAAGTCAGCCAAGACCTGGTGAGTGAAGAGCAGCAGCATCATCATCATCATCATCATCATGATCATCCTCCTCAGCTTTGGTGTTCATCTTTTTCTCCTTCACCACACTGAACTCCTGACCCCTGTTCACACTCTCTTCTGTATTTTGTACAAAAACATCTACCTCAACCCCATTTTGCTCTCATGATTTAATAAAAAAAAGTTTGTTTCCATAGCAACCATCTTCACCTCTCTACATAACACATAATAAAATAACACACAATGCATAAGCATAGAAAACTCGCTGAATAGACTAATGCAACATGTAATTATACCTCAGCTAATTTTCTGTGTTTGTCCTTCATTCACACTGTCTCCTTTTTCGCCGTCCACTTCTGCTTATTGTCCTGGTTCCTGTCTCAGCTGCTCTCTTTTTGTTTTGGCCAAATAACAAGAAGTTTCAAAAACTCTCATGTAAAAATGTCATAATTACCTATGTGTTTTTGTAGTGTTACTGTTATTTTCCACTAAAGATGATGCTGGATCCTCTTAGCAGCTGTATTTACCTGTGGTAGTTCAGCATGTAGGTTATAGCAAAGGATTGACATAGAGAACTGTCGTCAATCGACGATACTCGCACGTATTTAAAGGTGTTTAATTACCTCAGCAGCTGGACAGTTAATTGTTGGGACTATTAAATGTTACAAATCCATGAACAATACCCAGTATTATGTCTTTAGTTGTTTTCCTGTTTAAATAGACCAACACTCCAAACACTGATGAATATGTGAAGTGTTCCAGTTGATATTTTATCATATTTATCTTTTTTTTTTTAAATCATTTTAAATGAATGGCAGAGACAGTATGACAAAAATTCAATGCATTTCCCTTTTTGAGTTAGAGTGAGTTTTAAAGCTGAAAGTTACTGAATATTCATATTAATATATTATATTACATAACATTACATCATAGGCAAGTTTGAACTCCCAACTTCTTCAAACCAGACAAAATTGTTACAAATCAAGAAGCTAGCGAATATAAAATAGATTATTAGTTGTTTTTTGTTTTTTTTTAAGAAATTTCATTTATTTTATTGTTACTTACACAGTGTTTACACTGTTTTTGGACAGCACAAACAATTAGATCTTTAGAACACACTATTTTCTTCTTTGAGCAGCATTAGCAGGTGTTCCTATTGTTAATATTTGACTTATTTGAAGTTTGAGGTCTGTCACTTCAAGCAACGCCTTTCACAGACGTGTTAAAAGCTCAATGAATATGTCCACAGTGACGTGGCCTTCATCTGCTTTGGTTTGCTGTAAAAAGAAAAAGGCCTGTCAATAAAGAAATGTGGGTCACCGCTGAGTCACTAGCATTGATAAAATGTGACACATTATTAGTTATTCACGAAGAATCAAATTCCTTTGTTTCCAGGACAACATGGATTTGGCGGATGAGGATGAAGATGATGAGAAGGTAGGTGTATTTCCCCTTTGTTGACTCTTATGTTTCCTGTTGAGAAAGGTGTCTGCCTATGATCTGTGGTTCTTTTTTGTTAATCTCCTCATTCACTACCAAATCTGACGTGTTTTGATTCCTGCTAACAGCGACTTGTATTTCTTTCTGAACTTGTGGTTACCAAAAGACATTTGGGCTTAATGAAGCCCTCACCGACCAGTTTCCACATGTCACGGCACATTCATATGCTAATAGAGGGGTGGGGAGGAAGGTTCTGCTGCTTTCTGGAAAGTCCCCAAGCTTAACACGCCATATAATACCATCAATATGGAACTAATGACAGTACTTAGACATGGGGTTTTTTTTAGAGCTCATTTTAAAAGTTTGAGTTGAAAGTGTTAGTATGCTGTTGAGCAGTGAAATATTTCTCAGGAATGGCAGCAGTTTATTGTACATGTTATGAATGGCCTGGGTCAGCCTGACATAATGCAGTTCTAATGCTGGTTCCAGTGGGAACATGACCCTAAAATGGCTGAAGTGGTTCAGTGCAGTGATGGATATTCAACTGAGGTGACTCTAAATTATCTCGCATGTGGTTTTTCAGACTGATAGTGACTGTGCGTCTGCAGTATCCCAGGTTTGATCCCAAATGCAGCTCTTTTCCCAGGCTTGTCTCCAAAAGCCCTGATGGCTCTGAGCCAGAAATCCCCAAGCAGAGGCAAACCCATATCACAGAGATCACATAGTGACGAAGACCATGGCTTTGGCCAGTAAACACTCCCCCAGTAACCATCACTGGCACTCCAACGTCCCCGCAGACCACATCTCCTGTCTCTAGCCTATAACCCTCCACTGAGTTTGATGTGGACATGTGGCTCTGTCTGAAGTCTGGCTCTGGCCACAGCAATCTTCAGAGGAATCTGGTCTCCTCTGTTTACTTTAGAGCTGTCCCTCCCTCATGGGGTCTGGACGATCATTTTTTTTTTTTTTTCTTCATAATGTGAAGTCCAGTCCCCATTCTGAAGAGCCTCCACTTCAAAAGGACATGTTCAAACTCTGCCTTTACACTCACATTTAGCAGACGCTCTTATCCAGAGCCACGATGAATGAGTCTGTCTCAGCGTTTTGGTTTCTTTCTCACAGACCTTGATGGGCATTATCATCAAGTGCTGCAGGGATCAAACCTGTGGCCTTGAGATCATCTCAACAATCAGTCACAAGCTCACTTAGTTTATGTATGAGCTAACAAATGATCACCACATTTAAATGACAACAAAAAATGGACCTCTTCAGGTTTTCTCAAATGAGGCTCAAAGTAGAGATTTATAAATTGTTTTCACTTACGGATATGTCTGTTTTTCCTAATTAAAAAAAAGATATTTGTTTAATTAATGAAATAAATAATTTAATAATTAAATGTTCTTTATTCAAAAAAAAGGTTTAAATTGTAAATCTATTTCATTTAATTTTCAATTGTTGTTTCAATTGTTTATGTCATGCCTGTTAACATACATGTATGTTTACTCTTCACTAACAAAACACTTATTTTATTAATGATAAAATTCTAAATAATCAAGATTTAACTCTTACATCAGTTCTCAATACTGTGGCTGCACACATGTAAAAGAAATGCTTACTGTAGATCCAGCAGCAGCAGTAGTAATAATAATGATGATATACCAGTCATTACATTCTGAATCTAAATCTTTGTATGTGTTTAATAAAGTGATCCTCTTAAACCCACGAGTATCTTGCCCCTCCACATTCACTCTATACTTAAAAATAGGATAAATGAGTCATCGACAGTGTGAAGACTGCTTTTTGTTGTTTGCTGTGTTGCAGGAGTCGGAGAGAAAAGGGCTTATAGAGAAAATCCACATGGTGCAGGAAACCATCATCACTCTTCAAAACCTACTGGATGAAATTGCTTGTTTTGGGGAGAGGATTAAAAAGTAAGGACTCGTAACCCATCAGAATTGGAGCACTTTATTTCAGCTTTAAGAGATCCTAAAAAATCTTTTCAATCCCAAAGCTATACACATTGTAATTATGCAATATTTAACTGAACTATTGTCATTTTCCATTGTCATGGCCAGTCCCGTCTGTATTTTAATGTGCATTAGTTCAGAATTAAACTCTTGTCTGCTTCTGATTTTAATTTGACAGCACATTCAACTGGTCTGTGCCGTTCCTGTCGGGCCTGGCTCTCCTGGTCCTAGTCATTGCAGCGGTCATCACATACTTCATCCCTGTACGCTACATCGTTTTAATATGGGGTGAGTGTCGAGTGCCGGTTGACTTATTATCCTTTTTGTTGTTTATGTTCCATTAGCTAATTTTTGTCCCCTCTCCATCCAACTAAAATGAATCTGGACCCGCAAAAACCCATTTGACCCTTAAAATTAAGATGATATGTAAAACATGTACGTTTTTTATGCAGATATATAAGTGTGGAAAAAAAAACTATAACTATATAATGAAAACACAGAATTTCATTTTTCATTTACCCATTGAGATTAAAACCTCTTTCAAGGGTGACAACAGCACACATCGTAATTAATAAAAACAGGGAGATAACACTTACAAAACAAACTAAAATATAATAAAGTGCAGGAGTTATAGTTGCAGTAACAATTGAAGAACACAGGCACTGTTCAATGGATTCCCGTTGTCGGTCTTTTAACATAGACCTGTTGTTTTATGAATTATGTAGACCAAGTATGTG
Source organism: Solea senegalensis (assembly GCF_019176455.1). Classification (NCBI taxonomy): domain Eukaryota; kingdom Metazoa; phylum Chordata; class Actinopteri; order Pleuronectiformes; family Soleidae; genus Solea; species Solea senegalensis. The sequence goes on from NC_058027.1 coordinate 17,566,844, forward strand.
GAAATTAATGAATTTAAAAGTTACCCACTTTGAAATAAATAAAGCAACATTTGAATGTTATGTAGTTCATGCTTGGAAAAAACCTGCCTGGCTTTCAGTAAATATGTGGATCCAAAGATAGACAGGACAAGTTTTGTCGAGTTTGGGTTGGTTGTCAATATCACACTTGATTTATACATTGTGATGCACAAAATATTAAAACCCTTTTATTTATTATCTCTAATACTTTCTTTTTTTTAATTTTCTTTGGCTGCTGTAAATTTTCCCAATCCCTATTTTACCATTGACCACTTACATTTATGAGATGAGGCATCGCCTGCTTTTAAAATGACCAAAAATTCTACGTTGAAAGACAATGTAACTTACTACCTGTAAAGTGAAAGTAAAACAAGGAAACGACATGTACAGGTGGTACTGGAGGAACCAGGAGCAGGAGCCTCCTCTGCAGGTATTTGTTTGTGTTGAAACAAAGAGTGCAGCCACAACAGACTAGTGTTAATGATACGTTGGTGTGAATTTCTGTTTTAGGCATCAATAAATTCACCAAGAAATTACGGAACCCATACAGCATCAACAACAATGAAGTGCTTGATTTCCTGTCGAGGGTGCCTTCAGATGTGCAGAAGGTAAGCCCCGCAGGATCAACTGGCCAGGAAGCCCAAAATCCCAGAGCCCGCTAGCTTTGCATTTTACTACAACAACTCCCAGGCATTCTCCGCTCTTATATGTATAATTAGCATCAACTGTATAATTACGTAGCCCCGTATAATTTCTGTTGTGTTTTGGTCATGATACATCCCTGGTGGAGGTCTGCTGCTTAGCAGCTTTGCAGCGCCGGCTGTTCCCATGCTGAGAGGGGAGACGCTGCTCCTCGTGTCTCCTGTTTGAACTCAGCGTGAGCAGAGTGTCTCCTCCAACTCGCGTCAATCCAAAAAAAAAGTAAAATATTTGCTGAATTTAGCTGCTTTCAGGTGAAGAATTAGCATCACTACAGCATTTAAATACCACCAAATAAAACACAAAGTATCTCACTGACCTCTTTATTTTCCACTCTCCTTTCTTTCCCATCTCTTTTTATACGTTGTCCGTCACCCTCTGTCTCCGTCCTCCTCTGTCTAAGCTGTTTGACCCCTTTTTGTATCGTTCCTCTTCTTCTGCACTGGCCTTAGGTCTCTGTGTTTGACTCTCTGTGGTCTCACCACTGGCCACTGTTGTTGTCTTTAATGCAGTGTATTCGTTCTGCCCAGCACGCATTGTCCTACACCGGGTTTTTGTAGTAGCGGTTGTTCAGAAGCACCAGTATGTAACAGTGCTTCACTCCTGTTTCTTATTTTTCCTACAGGTTCAGTACAGTGAAATCAAAGGCAAGAAGAAGAAGATACAGTAAATGGGACGTGATGCTGCTGATGCTCTGTAGACTGTTTACAGTGGACGTGCTGGACGTCTGCACAGTCTCACTTTTTTGTTGGTTTCAGAGTGTGTGGTAGGTTTGAATCTTAATCTGCTGCGTGTCTGCTGATATATCACAGCCGATGATACCCAACCCGCTCACATTGACCAGCACCTAAAGCACCTTTCAAACAAAGACATCCACACTGACGGACCCTGCAGAGATTACATGACCACATTTTTACTATTGTGTCTATTGAGCATTTCTGGACCAATGTGTAATGTTACTTCCAAAGATTGTAAGTGTTTTATTGTGTTTTATTCTCTCAGATATTCAGTAGGAAGATGATGTTTTTTTATGTCATTTTCCCAGGTCGTGTCCTCCTGAAAACAACTGAAATATCACTTTGTATTATTGTGAATGTATTATGTCTGGTATGTAATGTTTGTGAGTGTTGACATTGACACAGACTTAAAAGAGATTGTTTATTTTGGGTTGTTTTTTTTAAATCTAAAAAAAAAAATAAGTTGCTGGGGTAGCAATCATTTTTATAATGGATTATATATAAACAGAGGAGAATTCTTAGGAAAATAATTTTTAGCTCTTTGGTCTGTGTGGTTTTATATATTCTTAAATTTCAGGTCACAATCTCTTCTCCAACTTCATACTGTGTGTCCGAACAGCAACGTAACCAAAGTTGGTAGGAAATATTATGCATATATTTTCTGTTCACCTTTGGAAAAATGAAATTGATGGTAAAGAGCTGCATGCCCACAGTACTGACAACTCATTTTCTTTCAATATGACAATTTGCATTTATTTTAAGTTGCACAAGATTTCCATTTATCCCACACAAGAGGCTCTGTACTTTGTACACACCTTTTATTTATCGGTAACAGTCACGGATGAAGACTTTGTCTTTACTTTCTCACAAGAATAAATGGACACAATCTCACATTGCAGCATCTTTTTATCTGCTTTCATATGTTCTGTGCTGCATCTCTCTGAATTCCCCTGCATGGCGTATCCGTCGCCTCCATCCTCCTGTGCTGCAGGATTGTGGGTGTTGAACAATATAGTTTTCTGAGCCCCATCTCTTCATTAGGCTTTCATGAAGCGAGGCGAGGTTGCTCGAGACCTCGCTGGCACCCGGGCTCCCCGCTGTGTTGATAGTCCTTGGGCGTCGCCTCGAGCAGGAGGACCTCAGCGACCACCTCTCAGCTGCCGTGATGAGATGCCTGAAGCCAGCATCCTATCGAGAGCACCAGCCAGACAACCCCCCCTGGTACCACTGCACACCACACAGTAGCAGCATTTTAAAAAACCAGCCACAAGCGTCAACAGCCACACCAATTTAGGGATTGGAGTTTGGAATAGTTAAGATGTTGGCGCTCAGACTAACACCCCGGGATTCGTGGCTTTTAAGTCCGAGCGTGTGCACAGGCTCTTAGTCAGACGTGAGAATTGAATAAAATTACAGAAAGAACAACAAAAAGAAAAACTTTCCTCACAATAAGAATTAGCTAGTTTTTGCAGCACATGCTTCACATGATGATTGGACTGTGATTGACCTGATTAAGAAGCAAGAACCGTCGTGAAACTAAACTTCCCCGAAACATCCCACACAATACTACACCTTATAAACTAATATGAACATTTGTCAGCTGTCTTGACGACAGAAGGTTGCGGAGAATATGTCAGACCGTGACCTGTGTATCTCCTCGTCGGGCTATAATGTTGACTTAGGTATTCAATATTAATAACCTGCTGCCAAGGACACTGGAAGGACGTCTCAATTTGACACTTATAGGGTTTAGCATGAATATGTATAGGTGCTGCAACGCTTCAGAATTACCAAGTAAAATCATGGTTCCCACGTGGGAGCTAATGTGATGTGGCACATGCATTCTGATGAGCTGCAAATACAGCGGCTGATAGTTCTCTAAAGGCTTATTATAACTCAACATATTGAACCTGTGAACAGTCAGCTGTGTGTGTGTGTGTGTGTGTGTGTGTGCGCGCATGTATAGAGAGGGAAACTGCACATAAAGCACTAAAGATATAGTAAATAACCATTATGATCTATGAAATCTATATTAAGTCATTAAAAAACTACACTTGGCATGCTGTGTGTTTGCACGTGTGTGTTTTTTTTTTTTCACAACATAGGACATTGGCATTGAGCAAACCTCGGAGCAGCAGGAAGCTGTTTTCACACCAATAGACCAGTTGGCTGCTTTGTATTTCTGTGACAATTCACCTCCAGGCTCTCCCTGCTGTTTGAAACTGTATGGGCACTAAATTTTTGTATTGTTTTTTTTTTTTTTTTTTTTGTTATTTCTGTGGACAAAAGTTGGGTTAGAACATGTAGATAGAGCAGAGACACAGTAAACCTTCACAGTGGAAGGATAGTGGTTCACTCTATAACACAAAATGATCAGGTCAAAGCTAACCACAATGAATCCTCTCTGACCCCAGCTATGGACTCTTTATGCTCCTGCTGTCAGGCAGACGGTTCGGGAGCATCAGCACCAGAACCAGGATGTTCAGAGAAAGTATCTACCCACAAGCCATCAGTCTTTTGAACTGCTCACAGCCACACCTTCTCCCCCGCAACAAAAAACAATAAATAAATAAATGTACAAACACATTTTTAACTGTGTGACTGTGGCATCAGCTGCTTAAAAGTTTATGCCAGTTTAGTCTTGTGTTTTATTGCTTTTTACTGCCAATATCTTATTTATATATCATTTATTTGACATAACTTCACCCACAATATTTCTATTGAGTCAACACCAAGCTCTAAGAATTCCATTACTTGTATTAATCTTGCATTGTTATTTAGTATACGTCAATAACAGATTTTGATTTCTTGAGAGCAAATTCAAATCAAGTCACTGCTGTTTGTAAAATATCCCTGTTCTTCCTCTGTATCCCAACACTAGACGTGTATAATGATCATAACATACAGTAGTTCAGCTGGCAACTAGTTATTTACCCCTAACTAATGCAGTGAGGGTTTGGTCGGAACAAGGGCCTTTCTGCATGGAGTTTGCATGTTCTCCCAGTGTGTGCGTGGGTTTTCTGCGGGTTTTCTGGTTTCCTCCCACAGTCCATAAACATGCAGATTTGGGGATTAGGCAAATTGGACACTCTAAACTGACCGTAGGTGTGAGAGTGAATGGTTGTTTGTCTCTATGTGGCCCTGTGATGAACTGGCGACCTGTCCAGTGTGTACCCCGCCTTTCGTCCGTGTCAGCAGGGATTGGCACTAGTGACCCCCACGACCCTCATGTGACCCTTGAAGATGAATGGATGGATGATGCAGTGAGTAGCTTCTCATTTCTTAACCGTGTCAGTAGAAAAAAATTCCGGTGGGCATGGAAATTATGTTTCTCAGTTACATTTGCATTAAACATAACAAACAATTAAAGATATATTATTGAAACTGTGTTAAAGAATAAACGTTTTAAGATCAAAAATGAATCAAAAATGTATCTTAACAGAAAAATAATGTAATAACAATCACAGAAACTCAAATCCCCTTTTAGGGGAAACGTATACTGTATTTGAAGTGTTGTTTTCTTCTACTCAATCAACTAACTTTCCTGTGGTCTTCATCACTGTTCTGGTCTTGAATATAGTCCATTTTATAAATTTTTCTTCAAACTGAGCTCCCTATTGCTGTAAGCGGTGTGTCGTCTTTTCTATTATGTAGATTTCCTCTACAATCTGTTTCCATTGATCCTGTGGAGTCCTCTTTCCCCCATTTCTTTGTAATTGCTTTTTTTTTTACCAGCTACTATTAATATTTTAGCCAAATATCTGTCCTTTGATCGAAAATTATCTTCACTAAAGTTACACAGATACAGTTTTGTACAGGACATAGGGATCTTATAAAGTTTTATTTTTTTAAATTTGATCTCATCTGCAATCATGGAGGAGATGAGGTTTATGGGTTGGACTGCAACCAAGTGTCAATTGTTATCTCCATGTAGAGTCTTTGGATGTGACATGTTAATTATTATGTGTAGAGCCGCAGTAGCTATTTCCAGTCTTTATTTTATTCTGGCTAATAATATTTCCAAAAACAAAAACTGCTGAAGTGTACCTTTAAAGGATTAGTATGTAGAGTTTTGTCAGCTGAAAACATGTCTCCTACAATCCTGCAGTAACCGCAGTGGTTTCATCTTTCTGTGAAGTCTTAAACATGACTCATTGCTTTCAGGCAACACTCATTAGCTGCACATGTTTGCTGTAATGAACGTGATTTTTATGTGAAGACTTTCCACATCCTCACCCACTGCTTCCCAGAGTGTTAACAATCCTTCAGGGAGTCTGGTTGCAGGTAAATCACAGACAGTGTGTGTCCTGACTGAGCTGGTGCCCAGAGGCACCAAGGCGATTGTGCTGTCCCGCAGCAGGCCGACATCAAAGCTCTTAATCCAGCACAGCCTGAGGCTACTGAAAACCCAGAGCTCTGATTGACAGAGGAGGAGCTAAATGATTTGGCGAAAGAGACAATAAAGTGATATTAAATCTGCCTTTTTCTCCCGTGTGTTTTGATTCAGATGCGTGACTATCTTTTCACTCTTTTTCTCCTAAAATTGTGTTAGAACAACAGTCTTTCTGGTGGAAAATGCATTTCGAGTTGAACGATTGACTTACATGATAAACTTGTGTTGGGGACAGTGAAGCTCATGCTGAACATCACGGGAACGATCACAGTCACATTTTTTTCAGTTTGTTGCCATATTTAAATCTTCTGAAGTGTTTATTTTTGTCTACAGCGTTTGCTCTCCGGAACAGACACGGCCCATTTGATCCTCAGGCTGTGGATGATTCAAATTCATGACATCAAAGCACTTTAAAATACCTTCAGTGTTTTCTCATAAAAATAAACAGAAGTTCTAAATAATTGAGATTGACCTGGTTAAAGATTGAGCTTCTCCAAGACCCATAGAGGTTTTGTGTTATAGCTAATTGATTGATTGATGTATGGTTGTTATTATTATTATTATGTATATGTCATTAGTCTAATATTATCACATTGAGTAGTTTTTGTTGGGGATTTCTTTCTCCGAATATTATTACACAGTTGGAGAAATACTGATCAAGTAAAACAAACATTATTATTTTTTTAAGTGATAGATATCTCTGTTCCACTGATTTGCAAATGGGTAACAATTAAAGCTGCAGTGTGTCCATGCGGAGGACAAAATCAATTTATTGGACATGTATGTCTCTGTAGGTGGTGCTTTATCTCTCTACATCATAGAAAGACAAACAGCGAGCTGGATGGTGAGATGGAACTCCTTCCGGGTCAAAGACCGGGGAGGAAATGTTGGTGCACATGCAGAACGTCTCCAGTCCGACTAAACAAGAAGGAGTAACTGGACCATGAATCACATTATCCAGGTTAGTCTGATTAAGGCATATTTACATGACATTAAGAAAACCGAATTGTTGTAATACTGTCCAACTAAAATCTGACTTTTAAATGCACGTAAACACACTGTCTTTTCTGTCTCTCACACATTCACCCACCCTCTGCCAGTGTTCTGTATGGTATGTTTTACTCATCCGGACTTCAACTTGGAAAATTGGAGCTGTGTGGTGTAGTGAACAGCAGCAGTGATGTATTTGGCGAATGCAGGCAGGTGTTATGGGAGTGCTTGATTTGCTTTGAGTTCTGTTTGCCGATCATGCATTTTCAATATTGGGCATTTACAAAGAGCCAAAATCGTGCTCATGATTAAAATTCGAATGAAATGAAAGATTTTTGTAATAGATAAAACTGATACAACAGCAATCGTGATGCTTTACCTTTATTTTGGTCACGCTCAGTCGTGATGAGAAATACACACACAGTGTGCAGCATGGGAATGTTGCTGGGTGGCATAAAAACTAAAAACACTGTCATACTGAGAGAGGGTGACAGACAGACAGAGAGAGTCTTGTGGAACTGGCAGGCTTAATCGGCATTGTGTGAACTCATTTTGTGGTTTGCATGCAACAGACATTCATGCAGCTTTTGCAATCCTTTATTTGCCTCTGTGACTGTGTGTTTGTGTAAATGACTTCATATGAAAGATTTTTGTAATAGATAAAACTGATACAACAGCAGTTGTGATGCTTTACCTTTATTTTGGACATTCGCGGCATGTTGTGGTCTTATATTGAGTTATCAGAATTCAAAAAGAATGTAGTTAAATTAAACATTTGGATCATAGAATATAGTTGCTTTTTATTAATGACAGAAAAAAAGGAACACAAACAGGACATTTAACATTAGCATTATTAGCAGCCATAGAGGGCGTTGATCCTGATGATGTCCCAGCGGGACATGCCCCGCCTCTGGCCGATCTGGACATTGGGGTTGGGGATGGGAGTGATTGTATCCCTTCCGTACTGGACAGTGAAGGCTGTTCTTCCATAGTGCATGACGGAGGTGTAGTCGTAGGGAGTGTTCAGGTTGTTGGTGTTCTGCTTGTAGAAGTTGTAGGCATTCTGTGGGTTAATGTACTCCCAGTTGATCTTGACATAGTTGTCACGGTCGCTCCTGGTCTGTTCATGCTGGAAGCCCAGAGCGTGGTTGATCTCGTGCAGGACGACACCGTGGTAGACGCAGCCCTGTCTGTTTAGAGAGAGCACCTGTCTTCCTCCCACTCTGCCCAGAGCGGAGAAACATCCAGCTCTGTTCTCGATGCTGATGTAGTCATACTCGTTCTGACGGGGGACAAAGCGGATGCAGGTACTGCTGTGGTAGACCTTCATGGCAGAATCGATCTTCTGCTTTTCCCAGCTGGTGAACTGACTGCTCACAGTGAATGGGATTGTCACCAGACCATTGTATCCTTTCTTCCACTGGCAGCTCTGATACCAGCACTTCATGGCGTTTCTGGTTTTGGGAGCGAGCAGGTCTCCTTCCAGCAGGATCTCATCCGTGGCATTGTTGGAGGTCAGAATCCTGGTGGTGATGTCAACGTCGTCTTCATCTTCATTTCCTTCATCATGGAGAGGATGAGCCCGAGAGAGGCCGAGCAGGAGCAGCAACAGCAGGCTGACAGTGGGAGTCATCTTCAGGGTTGTTCTGGAGGCTGTGGAGCTTCTGTGGAGAGACTCCTGATGATCTATGTTAGACTCAGTGCTGCCCAGAGTCTTTATACTTTCCACTATAGGTGTGTCTACAGGAGGATTATGGGCTGGGGTCCAAACTATTAGGCCTAAATACACCTTTGCAGGGAGTTCTCCACAGACAAACCTTCTTTTTAAACATGGCATCTAATCCTTCACAGCAGTTTTCAGGCCATTTTCTTGTCTTTGTGTGTCAAATTACTCTGCCACACTGACCACAGCTTTTTTATGTTACTTTGCTATACTGGTGTTTTTAACAACCTTTACCAAAGAAGATATGTAAAAATGTCATTTGTGTGACTGAAATAGTCAAAATTTGCTCAGTTTCTAAAGACCGTGTAATTGAAATCCCCCATGCACCTTTTATGACAAGCTATTAAAGTTGCAGCAAAATTGTGTGTCCTTCTGTTTGGATGATGGACCGCCTATTCAAACTCTTGCATATGTAGAATAGTGGGGACTCTAACTGGCAACTCTCCGGTTACAAGCCAAGTGTCCTTTCCACTTGGCCATGGGCAGCCCATGTTTACATGCACAGGTTAATCGAGCTAAGGCCGTAGTCTGACTAAGACAGGCAATCATACAGTAGAACGTGCAGAGTCCGAGTATTAATGCAGAGGAGAAAATAGATTTATTGGACATGTACGTCTGACTCCGCCTCTCAATAAGCTAGTGCACATTGAATCAGTTTCCTGTTGACCTTTACGTCACAGAAAACCAAACAGCGGGATGGACAGTGAGATGGATTGTGTTTCTCAGTAGCTTTCGCTTTTGTTGATGCCATTGTGTTGTTTGTTCTTTTCTGGCAACAGTACTACAGTTTATACATCATCTCCTTCTACTTCCAGGTCAAAGAGCAGGGAGGAAATTTTGGTGCATGTACAGAACGCCAAGTCCGACTCCAGTCCGACTAATCATATACATGCAAGAGTAATCGGACTATGTATCACTTTATTCAGGTAAGTTGGTCTGATTAAGGCTAACTTGATTTTAGATGGACTAACATATTTATATGACATTAAGAAAACTGAATTATTGTCTTCGTCCCACTCAAATCTGAATGTTAAAATGCATGTAAATATGCTGACTGTGTCTTCTCTGTCTCCCCCACTGTCTCACACACATTCACCCGCATATGCAGAGACCACCTTCTAACTTCTGATGGTCCTTCTGTAAGGTATGTGTTGAATATCTGTCTTTTAATGTAGCGTCACTCATTAGAAAAGGTGGAGCTGCATGGTGTAGTGAACAGCAGCTGTGATGTTTGTGGTGCATGCAGGCAGTTGTTAAGGAGGTGCTTGGTTTGGAAGTAGAATCCACTTCTGAAACTCTTCTTGTTGCTTTCAACCATAGTGTAATTGTATGAAGCTGTCTTGCTTTACTCACACAGTGCGATTCTTCTGCCTTGCCTGCTCAGTCGTGATGAGAAATACAGACATAGTGTGCAGCATGGGAATGTTGCTGGGTGGCATAAAAACTAAAAACACGGTCATACTGAGAGAGGGTGACAGACAGACAGAGAGAGAGTCTTGTGGAACTGGCAGGCTTAATCGGCATTGTGTGAACTCATTTTGTGGTTTGCATGCAACAGACATTCATGCAGCTTTAGCAATCCTTTATTTGCCTCTGTGACTGTGTGTTTGTGTAAATGACTTCATGTGGAAGATTTTTGTAATAGATAAAACTGATACAACAACAGTCGTGATGATTTACCTTTATTTTGGACATTTGAGGCATGTTGTGGTCATATATTGAGTTATCAGAATTCAAAAAGAATGTAGTTAAATTAAACATTTGGATCATAGAATATAGTTGCTTTTTATTAATGACAGAAAAAAAGGAACACAAACAGGACATTTAACATTAGCATTATTAGCAGCCATAGAGGGCGTTGATCCTGATGATGTCCCAGCGGGACATGCCCCGCCTCTGGCCGATCTGGACATTGGGGTTGGGGATGGGAGTGATTGTATCCCTTCCGTACTGGACAGTGAAGGCTGTTCTTCCATAGTGCATGACGGAGGTGTAGTCGTAGGGAGTGTTCAGGTTGTTGGTGTTCTGCTTGTAGAAGTTGTAGGCATTCTGTGGGTTAATGTACTCCCAGTTGATCTTGACATAGTTGTCACGGTCGCTCCTGGTCTGCTCATGCTGGAAGCCCAGAGCGTGGTTGATCTCGTGCAGGACGACACCGTGGTAGACGCAGCCCTGTCTGTTTAGAGAGAGCACCTGTCTTCCTCCCACTCTGCCCAGAGCGGAGAAACATCCAGCTCTGTTCTCGATGCTGATGTAGTCATACTCGTTCTGACGGGGGACAAAGCGGATGCAGGTACTGCTGTGGTAGACCTTCATGGCAGAATCGATCTTCTGCTTTTCCCAGCTGGTGAACTGACTGCTCACAGTGAATGGGATTGTCACCAGACCATTGTATCCTTTCTTCCACTGGCAGCTCTGATACCAGCACTTCATGGCGTTTCTGGTTTTGGGAGCGAGCAGGTCTCCTTCCAGCAGGATCTCATCCGTGGCATTGTTGGAGGTCAGAATCCTGGTGGTGATGTCAACGTCGTCTTCATCTTCATTTCCTTCATCATGGAGAGGATGAGCCCGAGAGAGGCCGAGCAGGAGCAGCAACAGCAGGCTGACAGTGGGAGTCATCTTCAGGGTTGTTCTGGAGGCTGTGGAGCTTCTGTGGAGAGACTCCTGATGATCTATGTTAGACTCAGTGCTGCCCAGAGTCTTTATACTTTCCACTATAGGTGTGTCTACAGGAGGATTATGGGCTGGGGTCCAAACTATTAGGCCTAAATACACCTTTGCAGGGAGTTCTCCACAGACAAACCTTCTTTTTAAACATGGCATCTAATCCTTCACAGCAGTTTTCAGGCCATTTTCTTGTCTTTGTGTGTCAAATTACTCTGCCACACTGACCACAGCTTTTTTATGTTACTTTGCTATACTGGTGTTTTTAACAACCTTTACCAAAGAAGATATGTAAAAATGTCATTTGTGTGACTGAAATAGTCAAAATTTGCTCAGTTTCTAAAGACCGTGTAATTGAAATCCCCCATGCACCTTTTATGACAAGCTATTAAAGTTGCAGCAAAATTGTGTGTCCTTCTGTTTGGATGATGGACCGCCTATTCAAACTCTTGCATATGTAGAATAGTGGGGACTCTAACTGGCAACTCTCCAGTTACAAGCCAAGTGTCCTTTCCACTTGGCCATGGGCAGCCCATGTTTACATGCACAGGTTAATCGAGCTAAGGCCGTAGTCTGACTAAGACAGGCAATCATACAGTAGAACGTGCAGAGTCCGAGTATTAATGCAGAGGAGAAAATAGATTTATTGGACATGTACGTCTGACTCCGCCTCTCAATAAGCTAGTGCACATTGAATCAGTTTCCTGTTGACCTTTACGTCACAGAAAACCAAACAGCAGGATGGGCAGTGAGATGGATCGTGTTTCTCTGTAGCTTTCGCTGTCGCTGATGGCATTGTGTTGTTTGTTCTTTTCTGGCAAAAGTACTACAGTTTATACATCATCTCCCTCTACTTCCAGGTCAAAGAGCAGGGAGGAAATTTTGGTGCATGTGCAGAACGCCAAGTCAGACTCCAGTCCGACTTATCATATACATTCAAGAGTAATCGGACTATGTATCACATTATCCAGGTAAGTTGGTCTGATTAAGGCTAGCTCGATTTTAGATGGACTAACATATTTATATGACATTAAGAAAACTGAATTATTGTCTTCGTCCCACTCAAATCTGAATGTTAAAATGCATGTAAATATGCTGACTGTGTCTTCTCTGTCTCCCCCACTGTCTCACACACATTCACCCACATATGCAGAGAACACCTTCTACCTTCTGACGGTCCTTCTGTAAGGTATGTGTTGAATATCTGTCTTTTAATGTAGCGTCACTCATTAGAAAAGGTGGAGCTGCATGGTGTAGTGAACAGCAGCTGTGATGTTTGTGGTGCATGCAGGCAGTTGTTAAGGAGGAGCTTGGTTTGGAAGTAGAATCCACTTCTGAAACTCTTCTTGTTGCTTTCAACCATAGTGTAATTGTATGAAGCTGTCTTGCTTTACTCACACAGTGCGATTCTTCTGCCTTGCCTGCTCAGTCGTGATGAGAAATACACACACAGTTGGGTGGCATAAAAACTAAAAACACTGTCATACTGAGAGAGGGTGACAGACAGACAGAGAGAGAGTCTTGTGGAACTGGCAGGCTTAATCTGCATTGTGTGAACTCATTTTGTGGTTTGCATGCAACAGACATTCATGCAGCTTTAGCAATCCTTTATTTGCCTCTGTGACTGTGTGTTTGTGTAAATGACTTCATATGGTCATATATTGAGTTATCAGAATTCACAAAGAATGTAGTTAAATTAAACATTTGAATCATAGATTATAGTTGCTTTTTATTAATGACAGAAAAAAAGGAACACAAACAGGACATTTAACATTATTAGCAGCCATAGAGGGCGTTGATCCTGATGATGTCCCAGCGGGACATGCCCCGCCTCTGGCCGATCTGGACATTGGGGTTGGGGATGGGAGTGATTGTATCCCTTCCGTACTGGACAGTGAAGGCTGTTCTTCCATAGTGCATGACGGAGGTGTAGTCGTAGGGAGTGTTCAGGTTGTTGGTGTTCTGTTTGTAGAAGTTGTAGGCATTCTGTGGGTTAATGTACTCCCAGTTGATCTTGACATAGTTGTCACGGTCGCTCCTGGTCTGCTCATGCTGGAAGCCCAGAGCGTGGTTGATCTCGTGCAGGACGACACCGTGGTAGACGCAGCCCTGTCGGTTCAGAGAGAGCACCTGTCTTCCTCCCACTCTGCCCAGAGCGGAGAAACATCCAGCTCTGTTCTCGATGCTGATGTAGTCATACTCGTTCTGACGGGGGACAAATCGGATGCAGGTACTGCTGTGGTAGACCTTCATGGCAGAGTCGATCTTCTGCTTTTCCCAGCTGGTGAACTGACTGCTCACAGTGAATGGGATTGTCACCAGACCATTGTATCCTTTCTTCCACTGGCAGCTCTGATACCAGCACTTCATGGCGTTTCTGGTTTTGGGAGCGAGCAGGTCTCCTTCCAGCAGGATCTCATCCGTGGCGTTGTTGGAGGTCAGAATCCTGGTGGTGATGTCAACGTCGTCTTCATCTTCATTTTCTTCATCATGGAGAGGATGAGCCCGAGAGAGGCCGAGCAGGAGCAGCAACAGCAGGCTGACAGTGGGAGTCATCTTCAGGGTTGTTCTGGAGGCTGTGGAGCTTCTGTGGAGAGACTCCTGATGATCTATGTTTGACTCAGTGCTGCCCAGAGTCTTTATACTTTCCACTATAGGTGTGTCTACAGGAGGATTATGGGCTGGGGTCCAAACTATTAGGCCTAAATACACCTTTGCAGGGAGTTCTCCACAGACAAACCTTCTTTTTAAACATGGCATCTAATCCTTCACAGCAGTTTTCAGGCCATTTTCTTGTCTTTGTGTGTCAAATGACTCTGCCACACTGACCTCAGCTTCTTTTTTATGTTACTTTACTATACTGGTGTTTTTAACAACCTTTACCAAAGAAAATACACGTGTAAAAATGTAATTTTTGTGACCCAAATAGTTTCTAAAGACTGTGTAATTGAAATCATGCACCTTTTGCAGCAAAATCTGTGTGTCCCTCTGGTTGGATGATAGACGGCCTATTCAAACTCTTGCATCAGTGGACGATAGTGCGGACTCTAACTGGCAACCCTCCGATAACAATCCAAGTTCCCTTTCCACTTGGCCATGGGCTGCCCATGTTTACGTGCACAGTTTAATCAAGCTAAGTCCATAGTCTGACTAAGACAGGCAATCGGACAACTTGCTGAATCCAATTATACATGCAGAGGAGAAAATAGATTTATTGGACATGTACGTCTGACTCCGCCTCTCAATGAGCTAGTGCACATTGAATCAGTTTCCTGTTGACCTTTACGTCACAGAAAACCAAACAGCGGGATGGAAAGTGAGATGGATTGTGTTTCTCAGTAGATTTCGCTTTTGTTGATGCCATTGTGTTGTTTGTTCTTTTCTGGCAACAGTACTACAGTTTATACATCATCTCCTTCTACTTCCAGGTCAAAGAGCAGGGAGGAAATTTTGGTGCATGTGCAGAACGCCAAGTCCGACTCCAGTCCGACTAATCATATACATGCAAGAGTAATCGGACTATGTATCACATTATCCAGGTAAGTTGGTCTGATTAAGGCTAGCTCGATTTTAGATGGACTAACATACTTATATGACATTAAGAAAACTGAATTATTGTCTTCGTCCCACTCAAATCTGAATGTTAAAATGCATGTAAATATGCTGACTGTGTCTTCTCTGTCTCCCCCACTGTCTCACACACATTCACCCACATATGCAGAGAACACCTTCTACCTTCTGACGGTCCTTCTGTAAGGTATGTGTTGAATATCTGTCTTTTAATGTAGCGTCACTCATTAGAAAAGGTGGAGCTGCATGGTGTAGTGAACAGCAGCTGTGATGTTTGTGGTGCATGCAGGCAGTTGTTAAGGAGGAGCTTGGTTTGGAAGTAGAATCCACTTCTGAAACTCTTCTTGTTGCTTTCAACCATAGTGTAATTGTATGAAGCTGTCTTGCTTTACTCACACAGTGCGATTCTTCTGCCTTGCCTGCTCAGTCGTGATGAGAAATACACACACAGTTGGGTGGCATAAAAACTAAAAACACTGTCATACTGAGAGAGGGTGACAGACAGACAGAGAGAGAGTCTTGTGGAACTGGCAGGCTTAATCTGCATTGTGTGAACTCATTTTGTGGTTTGCATGCAACAGACATTCATGCAGCTTTAGCAATCCTTTATTTGCCTCTGTGACTGTGTGTTTGTGTAAATGACTTCATATGGTCATATATTGAGTTATCAGAATTCACAAAGAATGTAGTTAAATTAAACATTTGAATCATAGATTATAGTTGCTTTTTATTAATGACAGAAAAAAAGGAACACAAACAGGACATTTAACATTATTAGCAGCCATAGAGGGCGTTGATCCTGATGATGTCCCAGCGGGACATGCCCCGCCTCTGGCCGATCTGGACATTGGGGTTGGGGATGGGAGTGATTGTATCCCTTCCGTACTGGACAGTGAAGGCTGTTCTTCCATAGTGCATGACGGAGGTGTAGTCGTAGGGAGTGTTCAGGTTGTTGGTGTTCTGTTTGTAGAAGTTGTAGGCATTCTGTGGGTTAATGTACTCCCAGTTGATCTTGACATAGTTGTCACGGTCGCTCCTGGTCTGCTCATGCTGGAAGCCCAGAGCGTGGTTGATCTCGTGCAGGACGACACCGTGGTAGACGCAGCCCTGTCGGTTCAGAGAGAGCACCTGTCTTCCTCCCACTCTGCCCAGAGCGGAGAAACATCCAGCTCTGTTCTCGATGCTGATGTAGTCATACTCGTTCTGACGGGGGACAAATCGGATGCAGGTACTGCTGTGGTAGACCTTCATGGCAGAGTCGATCTTCTGCTTTTCCCAGCTGGTGAACTGACTGCTCACAGTGAATGGGATTGTCACCAGACCATTGTATCCTTTCTTCCACTGGCAGCTCTGATACCAGCACTTCATGGCGTTTCTGGTTTTGGGAGCGAGCAGGTCTCCTTCCAGCAGGATCTCATCCGTGGCGTTGTTGGAGGTCAGAATCCTGGTGGTGATGTCAACGTCGTCTTCATCTTCATTTTCTTCATCATGGAGAGGATGAGCCCGAGAGAGGCCGAGCAGGAGCAGCAACAGCAGGCTGACAGTGGGAGTCATCTTCAGGGTTGTTCTGGAGGCTGTGGAGCTTCTGTGGAGAGACTCCTGATGATCTATGTTTGACTCAGTGCTGCCCAGAGTCTTTATACTTTCCACTATAGGTGTGTCTACAGGAGGATTATGGGCTGGGGTCCAAACTATTAGGCCTAAATACACCTTTGCAGGGAGTTCTCCACAGACAAACCTTCTTTTTAAACATGGCATCTAATCCTTCACAGCAGTTTTCAGGCCATTTTCTTGTCTTTGTGTGTCAAATGACTCTGCCACACTGACCTCAGCTTCTTTTTTATGTTACTTTACTATACTGGTGTTTTTAACAACCTTTACCAAAGAAAATACACGTGTAAAAATGTAATTTTTGTGACCCAAATAGTTTCTAAAGACTGTGTAATTGAAATCATGCACCTTTTGCAGCAAAATCTGTGTGTCCCTCTGGTTGGATGATAGACGGCCTATTCAAACTCTTGCATCAGTGGACGATAGTGCGGACTCTAACTGGCAACCCTCCGATAACAATCCAAGTTCCCTTTCCACTTGGCCATGGGCTGCCCATGTTTACGTGCACAGTTTAATCAAGCTAAGTCCATAGTCTGACTAAGACAGGCAATCGGACAACTTGCTGAATCCAATTATACATGCAGAGGAGAAAATAGATTTATTGGACATGTACGTCTGACTCCGCCTCTCAATGAGCTAGTGCACATTGAATCAGTTTCCTGTTGACCTTTACGTCACAGAAAACCAAACAGCGGGATGGAAAGTGAGATGGATTGTGTTTCTCAGTAGATTTCGCTTTTGTTGATGCCATTGTGTTGTTTGTTCTTTTCTGGCAACAGTACTACAGTTTATACATCATCTCCTTCTACTTCCAGGTCAAAGAGCAGGGAGGAAATTTTGGTGCATGTGCAGAACGCCAAGTCCGACTCCAGTCCGACTAATCATATACATGCAAGAGTAATCGGACTATGTATCACATTATCCAGGTAAGTTGGTCTGATTAAGGCTAGCTCGATTTTAGATGGACTAACATACTTATATGACATTAAGAAAACTGAATTATTGTCTTCGTCCCACTCAAATCTGAATGTTAAAATGCATGTAAATATGCTGACTGTGTCTTCTCTGTCTCCCCCACTGTCTCACACACATTCACCCGCATATGCAGAGACCACCTTCTAACTTCTGATGGTCCTTCTGTAAGGTATGTGTTGAATATCTGTCTTTTAATGTAGCGTCACTCATTAGAAAAGGTGGAGCTGCATGGTGTAGTGAACAGCAGCTGTGATGTTTGTGGTGCATGCAGGCAGTTGTTAAGGAGGAGCTTGGTTTGGAAGTAGAATCCACTTCTGAAACTCTTCTTGTTGCTTTCAACCATAGTGTAATTGTATGAAGCTGTCTTGCTTTACTCACACAGTGCGATTCTTCTGCCTTGCCTGCTCAGTCGTGATGAGAAATACAGACATAGTGTGCAGCATGGGAATGTTGCTGGGTGGCATAAAAACTAAAAACACGGTCATACTGAGAGAGGGTGACAGACAGACAGAGAGAGAGTCTTGTGGAACTGGCAGGCTTAATCGGCATTGTGTGAACTCATTTTGTGGTTTGCATGCAACAGACATTCATGCAGCTTTAGCAATCCTTTATTTGCCTCTGTGACTGTGTGTTTGTGTAAATGACTTCATGTGGAAGATTTTTGTAATAGATAAAACTGATACAACAACAGTCGTGATGATTTACCTTTATTTTGGACATTTGAGGCATGTTGTGGTCATATATTGAGTTATCAGAATTCAAAAAGAATGTAGTTAAATTAAACATTTGGATCATAGAATATAGTTGCTTTTTATTAATGACAGAAAAAAAGGAACACAAACAGGACATTTAACATTAGCATTATTAGCAGCCATAGAGGGCGTTGATCCTGATGATGTCCCAGCGGGACATGCCCCGCCTCTGGCCGATCTGGACATTGGGGTTGGGGATGGGAGTGATTGTATCCCTTCCGTACTGGACAGTGAAGGCTGTTCTTCCATAGTGCATGACGGAGGTGTAGTCGTAGGGAGTGTTCAGGTTGTTGGTGTTCTGCTTGTAGAAGTTGTAGGCATTCTGTGGGTTAATGTACTCCCAGTTGATCTTGACATAGTTGTCACGGTCGCTCCTGGTCTGCTCATGCTGGAAGCCCAGAGCGTGGTTGATCTCGTGCAGGACGACACCGTGGTAGACGCAGCCCTGTCTGTTTAGAGAGAGCACCTGTCTTCCTCCCACTCTGCCCAGAGCGGAGAAACATCCAGCTCTGTTCTCGATGCTGATGTAGTCATACTCGTTCTGACGGGGGACAAAGCGGATGCAGGTACTGCTGTGGTAGACCTTCATGGCAGAATCGATCTTCTGCTTTTCCCAGCTGGTGAACTGACTGCTCACAGTGAATGGGATTGTCACCAGACCATTGTATCCTTTCTTCCACTGGCAGCTCTGATACCAGCACTTCATGGCGTTTCTGGTTTTGGGAGCGAGCAGGTCTCCTTCCAGCAGGATCTCATCCGTGGCATTGTTGGAGGTCAGAATCCTGGTGGTGATGTCAACGTCGTCTTCATCTTCATTTCCTTCATCATGGAGAGGATGAGCCCGAGAGAGGCCGAGCAGGAGCAGCAACAGCAGGCTGACAGTGGGAGTCATCTTCAGGGTTGTTCTGGAGGCTGTGGAGCTTCTGTGGAGAGACTCCTGATGATCTATGTTTGACTCAGTGCTGCCCATGGTCTTTATACTCTTCTCTGCAGGTGTGTCTACAGGAGGATTATGATCTGGGATCCAAGTTGTTAGGCCTAAATACACCTTTGTAGGGAGTTCTCCACAGACAAACCTTCTTTTTAAACATGGCATCTAATCCTTCACAGCAGATTTCAGGCCATTTTCTTGTCTTTGTGTGTCAAATGACTCTGCCTCACTGACCTCAGCTTCTTTTTTATATTACTTTGCTATACTGGTGTTTTTAACAACCTTTTCCAAAGAAGATGTTTAAAAATTAAATGTATCTGTCCCAAATAGTCTTTTCTCAGTTTCTAATGACTGTGTAATTGAACCCCATGCACCTTTTATGACAAGCTATTAAAGTTGCAGCAAAAGCTGTGTGTCCCTCTTTGAGGATGATAGACGGCCTATTCAAACTCTTGCATATGTAGAAGATGGTAATAGGTTCCTGTGGGACATGTTGCTGTGCTGTGACTGAGATGGCTGTCTTGTCAAAAAAGGAAAAAGAATATTACATTGTCTGAAACAGTCAAGGTCCTTGTATATCAGGGACACACAGTATATGAGAGTAACATTTGTTTGCTCATGCCTGAATGGTTCTTAAATATGTATTCTCATTACATTTGTTTTCTATTAATTTGATGCTTTGGGATCTTCCTTTTTTTAATTAAAAACATTGTAAAGACATACACATTGATGATTCACCTTAAAGAAATGTTTTGTTTGTATTAACCACTTACATGAAATGTATTCTCCTGTCTTATCAAAATGTGAGGTCTGATTTGCTCAATTTAATTATCAGACATACATCGACTACATCTACTTTGAATCCTGGCCTCATATAAAGTGTAAAGATGAATTGTGAAAAGAATGTATGGGTTTTTTTCTCTTCTCCTCATCAGCCTCTGTGATTAGGGTTTGGCATTGGGGATTGTGCTGTCTTTTTTGAGAGATATTTCAGCTGCATTTCTGACACTCTGAAAGGAGAGGAAGATAAAGGAGGCGTCGGGGAAAAAACTCCTTCCCGTTGTGTGAGTCCTAGAGAGGGCCTTGAACCCTGCCATTCACGCCTTTCTCTCTATCAGCTGAGTCTAATTGCCAGAGAAGACAGGAGACCCCAGGCCCGATCGCTCCTTATCCTCTTTAGCGCTTTCAGGCGAGTGAAAGGCGAGCTTCTGCTTTTGATCTTTTCTATGATTCGCTTTTTCTTCTCTGTCATCCCTACCATCCTCTCCTCAGGAGTGACACCAGCTCCTTTCACTGCCTGCCCCCGTCTCCATCTGCCCAAAATAATGACCAAGGCCCAGGCATTATTAAACAGAGGTGGAGAAGGGAGGTCAGCACTGGGAGAGGGAGAGGGAGGTCTGGATGGGGAATCCAAACCCTGTCTAAGGAGGGGTGCCCCCATTTCCAAATCTACTCCGTAGCCTCCCTGTGTTCCCCGAGTTTCATCCTGAGAAGTTTTCATGGCCTCAGCCTGGAGAAAGCCCATTCTTAAACAGACCACGGACATGAAGGTTTGTCCTTTCCCAGAGGCACTGCTACAATAATACCCCAGGCTGCTGGAGACAATGGGGCCTGTGTGATCTCTCAGCCAGACTCAGGATGAGACGATGCCTTGCTTACCAGTCCCATGGGAGGGTAAACCCAGTGGTCATTGTTGACAGTTAATGGACAGCATCTTTCCACTTGCAGGCCCCCCAGCAGACTGTCATTTTAGGTTGCTTAATAACAACACTCAGGCCGGATCCACAGAGGAATTCTATCAAGAACAGCAGTTTGTCTGCAGATGAGAATCATTCCCTTTACAACTTTCAAAAGCCAACACTGGGGGGTGATTGGATGAAAGCAGCCAGTGAGCAGAAGCCGCATTCAGCTGAGGGAAATTTAATATCACTTAAGAGAAGAGAAACTGGTCATATGTGTGAAATGACACGGCTAAAGGATCACTTCATTCAGCAGGAACAATAAAATTACGGGCATTAGTTTTTCTTTCAATGGAGCCGAGACATTCCGACGGCTAATAATAGTACTGAACACGCTGACACACAAAGTGCAGGACAAGCCGAGACATGAGGAAGAAAGCATTGACCTTATCACAGTGCAGTTCCTCTTTTCAGCACATATAGACACTTGTAAATGCAGACATTGTGCATGGGGTGAGATTGGTTTTAGAGATGATGTAACAGCTGTCACCAGTGTGACAGCTGCTCTAGTTTTCCATCGGGATCAAGTACACGCAGTCTCAGGGAGTGTACAGGAAAACAAACTGTGGTTTGGACCACGGAATTGTCCTCATTTCGCATTTCAGGCTGTTCACGCTGGCAGCCCGTGAGCTGAAACTTACACTAAACGTCTCTGGAGGGCAAGTGTGTGACATCAGTCCTATTACATGTGACCTAAATCCCACCAAATATCAAGAATTAGCTGTAACAGCATAAAAACACCTTATACCGTCCGTGGTTACCGAGCAGTGGTCGGGCCACGTGAATGTTTTCATCCTCTGCGTGAAATAACAAGACGTCTTTTCATAAGCAGAAAATATGGCATGTAAACTGTTGCACATCTGCTCTGATATCCATTTCACCTTTTTTGGTGGTCTAAGAGAGAGCCACATTTTCAAAATGACATGTAAAATTTCCGAAAAGGAATTGTCCAAACGTTTGCAGACACTCCCCACCACCCGGCACCCTCCCGCCCACCAAACCAGCTGTGCTTTGACTCCAACTTATAATGTATTTTTCATGTGGGATGAAAGCTGTCCAAAAACTCTGAAATAGAATCTATTATTCTTACAGTCAACTATTTAAATCCTTTATGTGAGTCAGATATACTTCAAAAAATACTTCACGATTAAAACGACAACTATCAAATGACTGAAAATATTATCAGAATACTTTCATGTGACTATTGTTGTAACTGCATTATTAATGCTGTGTAAATATCATGCAATATTTTATTTGGCTGACTTTGACACATTTTTATGTTCTAATAACTGTAGTTTTATCTATTATCATCATTTACAAAAGTACAAAGTTATTTACTTTGTACCGCTAGCTCAAATTGAAAAGTCCATATAAGAGAGAATATTCAGCATATTTCAAAAAGTAAGGTATGGATTTGGATGAAACGCTGTAGAGTATGGCCCGGGAAAACAATTTTAACAGTTTGGTAATGATGTGGGAAAGTGAGCAGCCTTGGTGGAGGTCTATTTCTAGTTAATAATGTGTAGTAGTAGTAGTGGTGGTAGTATTTGTGCGGCTGAGGCCAGGGAGTGCTGGATCTTGGAGTGCAGGCGGGCGGAGGAGGGGGAGAGGAGATGGAGGGTGGGAGGAAAAGGGCAGAGTGTTAGGTCAGGCTGATAGAGATGTCAGCACTGCTTCAGTAATCTCGTGACGCCTAAGAGAGCGCACGGGGAGGGGGGGATACGGGGAGGGAGCCGGGCAGCTGAAAGACCAGCAGCTTGGTGACAGCAGAAACAGGGACCACCCCAACAACAACAGCAGGGGATGCTGGGAGAGGAGAGCGATGAAGGGAGGGGAAGGGATAGAGGAGGAGGAGGAGGGTGTAGTGTGTGTTCGGTGGTGACAGTGGTGAGGAGGAGTGAAGCTGCGGGGGAAAGCTGATCTTCAGTTACACGTTATGGCTGATAGTTAACCCTCCCCCTCCCTCCCTCCATCCCTTCCTTCTCCTCCTCTGTGCAGCGTGTCAGGAGTAGAGTGAGTGGCGAGGAAGTCGGCTTCACAGTGGAGGATTTAAGCCTCGTCTACACCAGCTCTGTCTGCAATGTACCTAATGAACTGCAAGCACTCGACAGCAGAGTGAAAATGACTTTTCGTATATACCCCCGTTCTGATGAGAGGTCCAGTGTAGTAACATTTAGGAGCATTTATTAGCTGTAGAATATATAATCCAAAACTACTTGTATGTAAATGTGTTTGTATTGGTGCTTAATAGCTTTAAGATAAAACTTGTTTGATTTCCGTAGCCTCAATATAAGCATCATGTACAGTACTTTTACAGTTTGATTCATTTTAAAATGATTTTCTTTGTTTTTAAATCCCTTAATGGTCGTGCCCTGCTTTACCTCTCTGAGCTGCTCCACCTTCACACACTTTCCCGCTCACTCAGGTCAGCTGATCAGCTGCTCCTGACTGTGCCAAAGACTAAACGCAAGCTCAGAGGGCACCGTGCATTCGCTGTTGTGGCCCTGCAACAGTGCAATCATTTGGCCTCTTCCTTGTCTGTCTTTTTAATCTCCATCTCTTTTCATTGGCCTTCACACATTTAAGTTGATTATTATTTCTATTTTATTTTTGTTTTTATTTATTTTATTTGATCCGTTTTTCACTATGGTTAATTGTTTGGCTGTTACTTTTATGTTTTTTATGTCTTTTAATTATTGCCTCGTGTGAGTTCCTATGCCTTTTATTTATTGTGTCTTATCTCTGTTGTTCTGTAAAGCACTTTGGTCCACTGTGGTTGTTTTTAAAAGTGTTTTTCAAATAATGTCGGATTGGATTGGATTGGATATAAAACCACATAACCCTGATGCATGAACCAGCAAAATAGAAGGAGGAAACTGCAGAGCGTATTTACGTCCTTTCTGTTAAAGTAATTTTTATTATTTAGCTTTTCTCCACCCACTCGCTGCACTTGTATGTTCATACATGAAACCTATACATGGTGGGTGTTTAACTGTGAGAATTGATGATTTGGGGTCCAGTGCTCAGTTTAATGTGTGATGCAGTGATGAAATATGATAGATGAGTGAAATACCCTCCACCACACACACACACACAAACACACACACACACTGGCTGCAGCCCAGGCGTCGCCTTCTGCTCGTGCCTGCTGTATAGTGTGATTTGTCATGTTTGCCCTTTTGTCTCGAACAGTTGTGTTCACCATTAACAAGCTTTCTTGTGTTATTTTTCATATCAATTAGAGATATGAAAATATCAATTAGAGATGGACGGTAATTGGGGAAAAGATGGTGGGGAAAGGAGTGGCACTGAGAGGTTTAGTGGTGACGTGTGTATGGTGGGTAGTTAATGTCACAAGAGAAGCTAAAATCCTCTTTATTTATGTCTTTTCTAGGACACTTTCAGCTTGACACCATAGCTGTGTCTCAATAGCTGCATCCTCCAGAAAAGGTCACACCTTCGTAGACTCAGGCTCAGTCTAGGTAAGGCTTCATCTATTGTTTTTTGTTTTTTTTGTTTTGTTTTTTTAATAATAATAACAATTAATAAAAAAGAAATACTGACACGAAAACAATAAAAAAGGAGAACAGAAAAAGGACTGTTTGAACTCTTAATGTGTGTATGACAATTAGATTAGAAGTAAATAATAACCCACACAGAGATGTGTTCCTAAAATATAATGGGAAGAAATATCCACAAAACGTGTTCTGGATTGTTTTTGGCCCTTTGCAGTGAATATTTTGAAATATAATAATTGTATCATCATTTCAAATGTACTGTAGTATGCTAAAGATACGAGTCCTTCAAGAAAAAAAATTGGAAACCAACATCATAAAATGACTGGTGTCAGGTCGTATCAGCTACTTTAAGTTAATGGCGGTCTAAAAACGAAACCAGCCTGTTGTGGTTTGGTTTGCTCTCTGCAGCTGTTCGTCTGTGCTCAGCCAAAGGTGATTTGGCGTCACTGTGTAACACACGAGACGACACAACACTTTCAGGACACGCAAAACATCTCTGTGCTTTATGGATTTTAAACTTTACAGATTTTAATATTCATATTCATCTCCAGCATTAAATGCTTTTTGTAATTGTTACCTTGTGTAGATGTTTGGTACAATAACTGCTTTCAAGGTTCATTTTTTTTTCAGTTTATAATCCTTCCCTAAAGTATGCACTACTGTGACTAGAATAGAATTCAAGATAAAACATAAAGACAAAAATACAATGTGAAGCAAAGAGATACAGGTTTATTTGTCTGTTCTTTCTTAATTTACTGCACTTCCTGGATCAGCATAAAAAGAAACAGTTACAGTATAAAACCAGCTACGACTGTGAACCAAGCAAATAACTGCAATTAGGATGAACACGTTATTTTTGCAATGATTGTAGAGTTTCCTTGACCTTTTATACCCAAGAATCAACCAATAATCATAACTCATTTCATCCAATTTCGCCAATTCATCTTGATTAAAGTGACAGTGTTTGTGTAAAACCCGAGTAAATAAATCAGAAAGATTAAAAGTTTGCCGATATTTCCGTAAAGAAAGAGGGAGATGCGATCCTCCATCCCTGTCTGGGAAATAATCTAAGATTATATTAGACTTTTTAGACCATAACACCCGTGCAGCCCATGTGTGAAATGCAGTGCAAATCCAGTCTGAGTGGTTCCTTCAGAGGCAATTGTCCTGCTTTCACTGTGGCATGGATCACACCTCATACAGGGGCAGTGGGCCAGCACTGAGCCACTGCTCCCTCCCCAGTCTTTGTCGGTGCTTCACTGAGGTCTGCAGAATGTCAGTTTCAGTGGCACCGCTCAGATAATGACTTATTGATATGAAAGGATGCTGAGTGCCCATGTGTATTGACATGCCAGCTGCCGGCCGCTTTACCTCCCAGAGAACTGCGAGTGCAATTTCACGGCGGAGGCCGTGTGCACACACTGGCTGCTCTGCCGTCGTTCCATGTTACTGATTATAAATCGACTGCAATTAGCCTCTAATATATAAATGATAAATGAGTCTCACAAAGCTGATACCTCATGGAATACAGATCATTTATTTTGACATAACTGCATGTAAATGTGGTCTACAAAAGTCCTCTGCCTGATATTTTGCTTTTCGTGTGGAGAAAACTACAAAGAAACTCCCCCATGTTGCCCTGCTGACATCCTTGTACACAAAGATGAAAAACATTTCAAACTGGGCCAAAGAAATAATTCAAGGGGGCTTGAGAAAGCGGAGAGAAAGAGAGAGAGAGAGAGAGAGAGAGAGAGAGAGGGGAGGTGGCTGCTAAATTTCCAGCATGTCCACATATGACAGTCCCTCGCCCCAGGGCGGCCTGACGCAGCGACATTGTGTGCCTGTCATAGCTGCCCTTCAACGCGAGATGAAGCTGTCAGCAGGACGATGACTTTATTCTGACAGCTGCTCCGCCCTCTCTCTTCACAGCATTACAAATAAATATGTTGGGTTTCAAAGCTGCCAAGCCAGACGTTGGACAGTGGGTCAGGGGGCCAAACGCACCGCAAAAGCATTCCCTTCCCCTTGTAACCTGTTCTCAATGAGCCTGCTCACCTCGCCGGGGCATCCATTCAGCGCGAGCCATCCAAAGGGCCCGGGGCCCCAGATCTCACACACTGCC
Organism: Solea senegalensis; assembly: GCF_019176455.1. Classification (NCBI taxonomy): domain Eukaryota; kingdom Metazoa; phylum Chordata; class Actinopteri; order Pleuronectiformes; family Soleidae; genus Solea; species Solea senegalensis. The sequence continues at coordinate 17,593,286 of NC_058027.1, forward strand.
TGCCCACAGGGAATTCTATGAGCCTCTCACTCTGTGTGTGTGTGACAACTATCCCTATATCTCCCTCTCTCTCTCTCTCTTGTCTGTGCATCTCTGTGTTCACCTCTTTAGAAAACCCACAAATATACATATACACTGCCAGCGTCATGTCATGAGGATGAAATGATTCTTTCCAACTGACTGGCTGTGACAGAAGTCATTGACTGTATTTATTAGTTCAAGTTTTGCCCTGATGAAATCCGATCAAACAGGTAACAGCATTGGTTTGTTGTTTGCAGACACATAATCTGACAGCTTAGTTCACACAGTGTGAGCTCTTCTATAAAAAAGCAAACAAAACAAAGCAAAACATGAAGCTTCTTGTGCTTTCTGAATCTGATTAGTTAAGTAGAGGTAACTAATACATCGTTAATTGTCTGCAGCAGTGTAACAGAACTGTAAAACCCTTGGTCAGGCTTGCAGAGTTTTTTTGCGTTTGCCTAAATAAGATGTTAAAACTTTGTTTAAGAATGGACTGCGGGTGTTGAAACACCGGTCGCTAGTTACGTTTTTCTTTCGCCAAATCAGCTGATTGTCTGACTGGGGCTGGGTATTTCGATAATATTCCTCATGGAAACGCAAAATAACGTCTCTTTCCTTACTAAACCGAACCACTCGACTGAAGTGTCCTTTATTTGTTGTATTCCGCAGTCTCTCCATTGAATGTCACTAATTATGACACGCTGGACCTTGAGTTTCTTTAATGGTTGGCATGGAGAGGAAGAAGTGTTCAGTCACCACTGCTGTTAATTAGCCCTTCAGATTAATCACATAGTTTGTTTGTGACAAAAGCAGTTCCTGTTACTGAAAGTAGCTGAGGTGCCCAAAAGATTAAGGCATTATCTTCCTATAATGAATCATCATAGCAGACACGGGTAAGTGGTTTTAATGTTGTGGTTAATGACTCCGTGCCAGAAGAGAAAGGATTCCTCTCTCTTTTTTTAGCATTTCTTTTGCCTTAGAAGGGTTGAATAAATGTTGTGAAAACAGCATTTCTTCTTTTATTTAAATTTCTGTTTCCTACACATTAAATAAAGGGGAAAAACAATTGACTATTTTAAATGAATTGTTCTTTGCCTCTTATTGTATAACAAATTACTCCAAAGTCTCCATTTCATAAGAAAATTGAAGGTAGAGTCCAGAAAGCATGTGTCTGTCAATAAAGTAGGAGCTTGCGTGCTAATTATGGCAAAATATATTAATTACCTTTTATTAGTTAAGTATATTATATTATATGATTCTGGATGTAACCTGTGATTGGATTGGTTGGTTAAGATGTAAAAATGTTGAGTTTATAGTTTACAATGTAACAGCTTGGGCAGTTAGCGAGTTCACAATCCTGATTATTTGTGCAAGATTTAAGTTGCTTTTGTTCCTAAATTAAGCTTCTGGGTTGCCTTTTTACAAAGCTACATTTTCTGTCACTTTCCTGTACCTGTACATCTCAGCACATAACCGTCTTTAGAGAAAACACAAATCTCCACCAAGGCCACTCAGTTTCTGAATCTCACGTTTTTCCTTGACCTAAATCCCCTGTCGTTTTCATTCAAATCGGTTGTTTACTTTCTGAGTTATGCTCCTCAAAATCAGACGAGCAAAGGCAATAACACGGCGGAGGTCAAACAACTTTTGAGTAAAAGTAAGTTCAATTTAAAGAATTAAGTGTTAAGTTTGTGTCCGCCATCTGCGAACCAATCCCTACTCAGCCCGATTACAAACAGCTATTAGCTGGAAGATCAAGAGGTCAGAGGTCACAGCACACAGACAATATTCCAGTGACCCATGAATGATCACGAGATGATTTACAAGTGCTGAGGAGGTCGGCGGAGTCTTTCTGTCTTTGTAAGGATTATAGGAACAATGCTATGCTGTAGGAAACAGCAAACACAGCGGTGAAACATACACACGGGGTTCCCCTGCGTCAGTGCACCGACACCATGACTCTTCAGGTTACCAGTGTTCCCATGAGTGCCCGCCCCCCCAGCTCCCTCTGAGGTTTATGGGAACGCTTGGGTGTAACGTTCAAAGTTGTCGCTCCACCTCCACCCACCCACCCACTCCCCCACCGTCCACACATGGTCACCTGTTAAAGTGTGAATGAACAAAAATGAGTTGTTGTTTTAATGGTTTATTGCAAACAATACAACTCCCTCTGAGGGACTTCACAGAAGATGAGCTCAGTGTGGTTTCGTATAATAATTAAAACACTTTGTCACGGTGTTTATCAATTTCTCAAGTGGGCTTTTTATGCTGCGCTCATTGCCACTGTTAATTAAAAACACTTTTAAGTTGTTTTTCCTGATATGGATCTAACTGTGCGTGAAGATAAAATATGTAACAGCCTCACTTCTTTGATAATTATGTAAATGATGAAGTATGTAACTAGATGATGACAGTAACACTGAGCCATAACTTATATGGTGGCTGCTTATGTTATGTAGTTGTATATGTGTGTGGAAGATGAGACATACACTACTCTCTCGTTCACAGTAACAACAGGAAGCTGCTGCAGCTGGAGCTGAGAGAGCAAACACCGACCTAAGGAGAGCTGTCTTTTCCAGGTACGTCACTGTGAGGGCTATGGTAGGCAATTTATTTGTGTGTTGTCAATGAACAATTTCATAACAATCTTTCAAATCAATAATACAAATCAAGTGACATAAGAGAGAACCAGAAAGTTAATTCTGGTGAGTGGGAAACTAAATGCTATGAAACATGTATGGATATTAATTTCAGTGTTGTCACTTGTGTGTGCTTTTGTATGTGCCCATCTGCTGCTGTGAGCTCAGGACAGAGACGTGCAGTCCCATAGTGTTAATATTTATCCATCTGGGGATGACACTCGACAACTTATTTTTCTAGTCATGGTGCCTCCTGTATAAGCTTTTTGAATTGTATCGGATTTTACTTTTTTATCCGATCCAGTGATTCCCATCCCTAATAGAGAATGTCTGTTTTTTTTTACAACCATGTTACAGAGTTGTTTTACACAGCGTGTATCACTTCACCATGCAGCTCACATAATATTGATATTTCCGCACTTATCTCTGGATTCGTCCAACTTTGCCGTACTTTAACTCCAAAAATATGTTTTGGAGAAAACACGTAAAGTAAAGGACAGATTTTAAATGAAGTGAGGATGAGGATGTAGGTTATGGCTCATGGATTAAAAATGCCATTGGAGTTTTGGTGTTGATTTTTAAACGACAGTTGTTAATTTTGTAAGACGTTGGAGTGTATCAGCACTGCAGGAAACTGAGCAGCCTTGGCAGAGGTTTGTGTTCTCATTTGAGTGCTTCCACGAGTTAATTGTTGACGTGTTTTTTTCTTCATCACAGTATGAATTTTTCACTTTGCCACATGCAGTGTTCTTTTCTGAGATACAAAAAAACTTCCATTTGCATCTTAATAGATCTTAGCAACAGCAGAGGCCCTCACGTCCCTGTGCTTTTCAGCGAGAGCTGCAACTGCGACGTTTCAAAGACAAACAGAAAATATTATTTTGCATGCACTCGTAAATCTATTGTATCCTTATTTAGAGTAATACACATTCCAGGAAGCCTGTTTGGATAGTGTTTTAACAACAGATCACTGATGTATTAGTACGCAGGGGATTAATTTGACTTTTGCCCTGCTCTCCGTCCACAATAAAGCTTTAATCTCGTCTCTGAGTGGGAGACTGGGCCAATGAGATGCTGCCGTGTCTGCTGCACATCCCTGCCTATACGTGTGTGTCTCCTGTGGTTGTTGGCGGTGGTTGTGGTGGTGGTGGTAGACATGGCAGCAGACTGCAGTGACAGACGCTCCCCTGGGATTTCACCTGTCAACCACATACGCACTAATCGACAGACCTCGTATAGACTGAGCTCCTGCCACCTCTCTGTCAGATCTTCATCTTCTCGTTCGTTCGTCTGACAGATTCCCTCTGCCTGTGCACACGCACACACCCCCATCACCACCTCCCTCTTCTTGTCCCAGCCGAAAAACTCCACCCATACACCAGCCGGCATAAAGCACACCACCATCAACCCTTCCTGCTGCTGCACATTCATTCTCTCTTGTCTCAAATCCATGAAAAAATAAACTGGTTTGTTTGTGATGCGCTAAAAAAGAAGATCTTCTGTGCAGCTTTATCTTACGACAAACCCCACCCCCACTTTTAGCTTTAATGTGACAGAGCTGGGCTTTAATGTTCGGTGGTAATTGGGGAGGAGAGGGAGACTGTTTGGGAGAAGGAGGAGGAGGAGGAGGAGGAGGGTCATGGTCAGGTTTCTCATGGAGGTTACTCTGCATCTGTCTCTTAGCAACGGCAGACCGCTCTTTGTACAGTCCTCCTTTTGATTGGTGCATTTCTCCCACCGCCGCCACCTCCCTGCTCCCTCGTAGCTGAAATATTTTGCGAGGGGCTTCCTCGGCAGACAGGCTCCTTCCCGTATTCACTGTTTTAAGATTTTATCTCCATCAGCGTCAGACAGGCTCACTGAAGTGTGGCACAATCGCTGGAGCCGAGCCCGTCTCGCTGCAAATTCGCAGCGTTCAGCTGATAGAAAAGACACAATTTTAAAGCAGTACTTGGAAAAAAAAGGAGATTACACTATAGTTTGTCGTTCAAGAGCAATTTACCTTTAATAGGCAGACAGAGAGACAAGTATGCAACCAAATCAACAATGATGAATATGCATGTGATGACTAATGATGTGACCTGCTCACTCACAAGGTTTTGGAGGTTTTGGTAAATAATAATAAAAAAAAATCAGCCTGATTGTTATCGAACCTCACGGCACCAGTTCGTCTTTTCCTGGATGAACTCACCACCATCGTGTCTCTGCACCTCACTTTACTGGAGCCAGTGTCAGAGAAAGGGCAGTCTGGGGTCAAAGGTCAGTGTGGGGAGCCAGGGGGATCTCCTGATTCACACTGTCAGGTTGAAGACATCAAGAGCACGAAGGCACAGCAGCGTGATGTCAGTCTGACATGTAGAACAGGATTAGAAGGGCAATTTGAGGATAGAAGAGAGAAATAAAGGTTGAAGAAAATACTTGCTTTGTGTGTGTGTGTGTGTGTGTGTGTGTGTGTGTGTGTGTGCACGCGTACGGGCTTGTATTTGTTTTTAGGACATTTTCTGGGAAAGATCAAAACCTGGTCTTACTGAGAGAGAACGTGATTTCTGAGAAATCGTTTAAGTTTAGGACTAAGATGGGAGTTGTGCTGAGGTTAGGGATAGACATTCACTGGGAATAAGGCTTTGTTTAGGCTGCACAAACCTCTATGTGTGTGTGTGTGTGTAATTTAAGTATCCATATGAAGATGGTGAAGGACTGAATGAGACCTCTCCTAAATGAGAGAAGACAGACATGTGTCTTGGAATTGTCATGTGCGGCCATTGATCATCTCATCATCTTTAAAAGATTTTTTTAATGAGCATCTTCTTTGATATGATGAGGTTCTACTAGTCCCATAAAGTCCTGTGCGTTTGAAAAGGAAACCCTATTAAATTACACACACACACACACACACACATACACATACTTTTTTAATGACAGCTTCCAGATCGATGCTGTTATCGAAGAAGTGCTGTTACTTTCCCTGAACGCACCATGACGGCGTTCAAAGTTACACTGACTCACACGAACGTTTACGACATTTAAAACATATTTAAATATCATTTATGTACAGGATTATTTGGAGAAAATGAACGTAAATATTTCCTGAAGATTACTGTTGTTGTTGTTAATGTAAGTCTAATAGAGGGCGTTTAGATGAAACAGCACGAGTTCCTGAACCTGACACCGTTCAAAACTCTGGGTTTGATGTCCTTAAAATGCTTCATTAATTAAAGCATAAACATACTGAATGAATGGATTCAAAGAGATTCAGGAAAGTACATTTAAAATGGCCACTACATGACATATTATCCAAAATAAGTCACAGTAAATATCAAAGGAGCCATGGAGATAAAACACAACATACTTTTTTCGTTAGGCCCACTCACGCGCACACACACTGTACAAAAAAACGAAATCAAAGAAATTAAATATTTATATTTTGATTTGTTGTTTTCCTACTCTGTAACAAATGTTGCATTATATTATTATGTATTACCACCTATGCAGCTTTATTGTTTACATTTAGTCAGTGCAAATACATCAACTAAAACTTTTCACAAAACAAAAACGTGTAATCTTAAATAGATAGTAATGACATGGCAGGGCAGCAAAAAAAAAAAAACCCTGTGGAGGAATGGACTTTTATATTAGTTATTTATATGTATATTAATATTGTGTAACACATTCTGACAAGAGGATTATTACAGTGCATCAGCGACGACTTGGGATAAAGTAATTTAAGAAAAATATAGCACTGAAAATAACCATAATCACAACTCAACTGTGTATTTATATTAATCAAACAGTTATTCGTTTTCTCGTTAGAAATACGAGCACCGCTACAACAGTAACGTGTAAATGAATAAATTAATAAACAAGAACTGTAAAAGCGAAAGGGGAACAAACTATGTTGCGGCCTGTTCATCAAACCAAAGTAGAATAAATAAATCACTGAAAATAATTATTTAAAGAAAAACAAGAACTATTTTAGGGATTCAAAAATGTTTTTGTGAGCTAGTTGTAAGCACACGTTTTCATTTTTATTTTCCGTACTTTTCTTTTCTTTTAAAATCATCGGGAAAATAAATAAAAATAAAAATAAATATATTGTGTTTCAGCATGGCGCTGCAGTTAGCGAATAACGTTAGTGATCATTGTTGCTTTGAGACACAAACAGCAGAGCAGTCGCGACTTTAATAAATTCAATATTTATTCAATTTAATTAGATTACAAACGTTCGATTTTTTTAGGTCTGCAAAAGCTGAAATATCAGATCGGTTTATTTAAAGACATCCAAGTATGTCAACAAAAACATTAAGACATAAACAGGCGCTATATAGCGCAAATAAACATATATGACAACAAACATTTATTGTGGATACTATTATTGGACAGACTCGGACTCATATGAATTAGTTGCCTGGTTGATTTTAGGTTGTATATTTTTTCTTCTTGTAATTTTTATTTAAATATTTATTTATTCTTTCGTGTTTGTTTTGTTATTTTTCAAACCAGGTTTCATCATGTATAGGGCTGGCATAACATTGTAACTTCATTAACGGGAGATCAAAACATGATCTCAACCTTAGGTTTTTTTCATTTGAATGATGAAACTTTGTTGACACGATAAACTTTAATTCTTTTTAAAGAAAAAAACAAACATGTTGAACACTGATTGGCTGGTGTCAATCAGTGCCGATGGGCTCCTCTTACACACACACACACGGACTTATACATGTGTGGGAAAGAGTTGCATTGTTGTATGTTAAGTCCTTCCACTCAGGAAACACGGGGCCGTGGAGCGGCCAGCTTCACCCTCCTCAGTTTAAACTGCAGTGACAGAAACACTCAGGGGCCCCTCATTAGCTCGCTGTCTGCTAAGAAGCAAAGAAGCTGCTTTAATCCCCTCTGTCCCTCAAACTGGCAACACGGACAGGATTATAATTCCATTTTCTGCTCTCCCCTCTTCTGCCCAGTTTAACCAACTTTTCTAATCAGTACAGTCCTAAATACCAAAGAAGAAGATGGTGTTTTGTTAGTGATGAAGCTGTAGACTATGTTTTACTATGTATTATTATTTTTGGAACAGTTTCTCTCTCACTCAATAGTTTTTAGATCATATCATCCTGTATTGTTTATGTAAATTCATTTTAGTCAAATTATTGCATAAAAGAATAATCACATATTACAAGATCTAAAACCTGCACCAGCTGAAAAAAACTGATATGAAGTTCTGCTTTTATGAGGTTTTATAAAGCTTTATACAGTCAACTATCTCATCAAGACCAATGTAGCGTTACAGCTAAAGACAGATTAATGTTTTCCTAAAACAAGGCCGATCAAATAAATCCTCACACACACATTAGGCCTTAGTGGAGAGAAATTAGTTTGATTAAAATGTCTGATTAGTGACAACAATGCAGTCGGAAAACAAAGGCTCCAGAGATCCTGACAAACGTCCATGGCTCTCAGTTTCAGTCTTTGGGACAAAGTGTGTGTGTGTGTGTGCTCGTGTGAGTGTGTGTAGGGGGGAGGAAGTTATAAACGCCACAGAAGTAAAATGGGCAAAATAAACCAAATACACTTTATTTATAAATCTTGAGTTATAATTTAATATGGTACGAATATGTTAACCAATATGTTTTCACAGTACATCAGAGTGGTTGTCAAAAAAGAAGTAAACAAATACTCACACACATACACACACAGGGACATGCATGCACAACACACACACACACACATACATACACACACACTTTAAATTCAGCAATACCCTGCAGTGGTCTATTGTGCCATTCAGCAGCCTGGGCTCATAAATGCATGAATCCTAATGAAATAGATTTGTGACTTGACCTGGGAAGTTGTGTATATATTTAATTTATCTTATTATGACACTGTAATCAGTGCTTTCATAATCTCTGTCAGACAGTCAGTGTAAAAGACCTGGAAACGTGGATGTGTGTGGTAATGCATCACTCATTAATCCTGCAACGTCATTACTGCTTAGTGTAGCACGAGTTAATCCTAAATATAAAAATATCAGATACATTTACTACTACTGAACATTCAATCTCTATTTTTAGGCCCATCATAAACTCTCAGTTTACGTCATAAGAAATGCTGAAAATACTTCACTCATTTGATGAGAAACAGGGTTTGTGATCATTGTAATACAGATTTTAGAAGCCAAAGAAACCCCCAAAGCAAAAGAGAAATAAGGATTTCTGGTAGAAAGTAATATTGAAAACACTTTGAAATGATACCACACAGATTAACAAGTAATGCATTACTTGGTGCAAGCAAATGCTGATGATGTGGAGTTAAAAAAAAAAGTAAACAGAGCAGTGATCTCAGCTTTCTGTGGGAACACGAGGAGAAAATTCTGAAATATCCCTTTAGTCCAAAGTGCTATGTCATGTCTGGAAGGTATGAAACTAAATGAAAGGGGAAATAAAAAATCGTATTGACACACGACAGACGGACCCTGCAGTTATATAAAACATTAAAAAGAGGAGTCATAACATAATTTATAAGCACAATAAACACACACACACACACACACACACAGGGTCGAATAAATATCGTTTGTTAATCCCCAAAAAACATAGACTGTGAGTGGTGACTGCACGCTAAAAATGTCCGTCACAGCCAGTCATTTTTTTTTTTTTTTGTTTGCCAGTGGTGTGGGATCATTCCTCGCTGCCAAAATGGTTCATTTTTAGACACATTGGAACGGAACGTAGCATAAATCAGATCATTCCTCTGGTGTCACGACAAATGTCCAAAATAAGAAAAAGAAATTAACTGGCAGTGTTTATTTCCTTTGTTCAATTCAACCTTTCTCTCTCTTTTTTAAGCTGCAGTAGCTGAAATGACGTGATTCGAGGCGGGAGACCTCTGCGGCAGCAGCAGCAGCAGCGCTGCAGCTTTTCCTCTTCTACTGAATGGACATGTAAGGCCAGTTGAAGCTGCTGCCGGACAGCAGCATGTCCCTTATCAGAGTTTCTATGGGGGTTTTCCCCACCAGACGGACGAAGAAAAGCTGCTCTATGACAGAGGAAGAGACAGTGCGGAGGGAAGGCAAGCGGAGCAGCAGCTTCCCAAACCTGGTGGGCTGGTTGGGGTACTGGCTCCTCACGTACTCCTCTAAAGCGCACTGGGATTTCTCCTGCAGACCCTCCACATGGGCGACATCTGAGAGACCACATGCATCTGTACAGACAGAGAGGTTGAGAGCAAGACAGGGGACAGGCAAAAAAAAAGGAGAACTGATCAAGATCAGGCACTGAAATGGGTCAGGCAAGTTTCTTCTCAGCTGAGTGACAAGAGCTGAACAATCGATCATTTCAGTTGAAAATGACAAAGGCTGCAATTGAGAAGATGCCAGAGTTTATACTTCACTGTCAATGAAACATCCTAAAAGTTTGTTCAGGTAATACATGAATGTTGTAGGCAAAGGTTATCTGAGTAGTTTATTTTTTTTATGGTAACAAGCAAAACAGATTCCCACACATTGTTCAGCTTCTATAGTGGCTACAACACACAGGGACACAGGAAACTCAGTGGGTTAATTATTATTTAACACATACACACAAATAAAATAAATGCAAAGTTTGATTTACTCTGATGTGTTTTTACGCTAAAAGCCAAATATTTAATAATATTAATAACTCTGCCTACAGTATGTGCTGGGTAACATGCTGCAGAGTCCCCGACACTGCTTTTACTCAGACACAGGTCACAGGTTCAGTTGTCATGTCCAGAGTAATTACAGCCTTTAAAACTATACTTAAATAAAGGAAACCATTGCATCCTCAGAAATTTAAGAATCGGCCAATTCAATTATTATTGTCAAGAAGCCAGTTTACGTTGATTTATTGCACTAAGATTCGAATGCTTCTCCATTCTGTTTTTGGTTAAGTTTGCTTATTTATTTACATTTCTTTACTTAAAATGATCTGCCCATCGACGACAACTAAATTGCTGGACTATAGGCCTATGTAGATTTTGAAGAATCTAAAATTTAAATAATATTCTGGATTTCTGTTGTACACAATTCCATGTGTGTGTCCCGTCATAGTTTTGATGTCTTCAATATTAATCTACAATGTGGAAAATAACAGAAGATAGAACAGCAGTGAACGAGAAGCAGATCTGTCTTTGTCACTGAGTTAAAGTGATGTCCATGTGTTTGCTGCCATCAGGGATTAAAGATGGTGCTACTGCTCCCTTTACAAAAAAACAAAAAGATGAGCAGAATATAGAGAAAAAACACAGTATTTGTACTCTCTCTCTCTCTCTCTCACACACACACACACACACACAGCAGATGTATGTGAGTGTGTGCAGCAGCAGGCCGAGGTGAAAGAACGGCTACTGTGTCCCAGTTTATGGACATTGTGTTCAGATGTCCTCATGCAGACAGAAATAGACCTGTGTTATATCTTACTCTTACTGCTGTTTGTCTTCTGGATCAGTCAATGCCACTGATACTGAATACTGAATTAATGGATTTGACAATGCAGTGACAGTAATGACAGACATCAGGGACTAAGGGGAAAATTAGGTGTAAACCAAATAAAATAATGTATTTGCTTTCTAAAAGGAGCCTCAAAAACACATTTGTGAATTTGGTAAAATATTTAATTTCTAAAACGGCTTTATTCCTTCACATAAAAAACGCATTAGCAGTAGATTAAAAAATAGCACTATTTACATTTGTATGCTGGATGATTCTTAGTGTTTCAAAGGCTGCAGGGTTTGTAAAGGCAACTAATGTCACTAAAAATTATTATAAAGCTTCACTGCATTATTGTGATACAAGCTGGAAAATGTCAAGCTCTGTTAGTTATATATGCAGTACATTTTATATAATTTAAAAAAAATTCAAACAATAAATGCACAATCAAAATAAATGTTTATTCAGTGTATGCCCCACTTATTTATTTATTTTATTTAATTCATGTGAATATTTCAATCATATTTCATACAATATTTCATATCATCATTGGTTTCATTTGATTTCATTGTTTCCTGTATATATGGGTTTACGTTTTTGCAATTATATTATTTATTTATTATTTTATTTAGCATTTTGTATTTTGTATTTCCAAACTTAATTTTAAAAAGGTCGGTGATATTTGAATTCAATTTTTCTTTCTTTCTGCATATGCACTGACAACAACGACGTTATGGTTTCCCCCGACAAACTGGACACTTTCTTTTAAAACGGTCAGTTCACTTTGTTTTTATGTTCAACAGCAAACCATACCATTCTATATTTGTCTTTCTTAGTTGTGTTTGCTTTCTACATATCCGTATGCATTTTTATGAAAATATAATGTGGATAAAGGGGTAGAAGATGAATTTGTGAATTAATTAACGAATAATGCTAATCTACTACTAGCTACGTTTCACTTCCGGTACAAACCAATTTATTTTCTTTACGTATTAAACGTTTGAGCAGTTGTTTGTCCGCAGCTCTGACGCTAAGTTGATACATCGACACATATTCATAAAATGTATATATTTTTTTAATTTTCTTTACTAGTTCCTTTTACTTAGACGTCACACTGCAGTGTATAAAATCAGAAGTGGGTCATGACGCAGCAGACCTCCATGTTTGCGCGTGCCTACACACACTGCCAAACTTGTTTTAATATCTTAGTGAGGATACGTCATTGACATAATGCATTCCGTAGCCCCTTATCCCAACCTTAACCATCACAACTAAGTGCCTAACCTTAACCCTTACCCTACCCTAACCTAAACTCATTCTAACCCTAACCCTAAAACCAGGTCTTAACCTTGAAAAGGCCATTTTATGCTGTGGGACCCAGGCGACATGTCCCTACAAAGAAGTCAAGGAGGGTTTACCTGTGGTGAAGAGCACGATGGCCTTGATGCAGCTGTACTCTGCGGAATCCACGTGCAGCACCTTGAGCTTCTCCACCTGCTCCTGGAAGACCCGGATGTTGTCCATGAAGGCCACCACGCGGTCCGCGGACATCGGGGAGGCGTGGAGGCCGGCGGCAGCTAGCAATGGCGCGACGTGGACGGGCATGGAGCACTGCGCGGCGTTCAGCACGAACAGTTCGCTCCAGGTGAGGCGGAGCAGCGCCACCTGGTCCGACACCTGCAGGTCCGGGAAGAAGGGGATGTTACGGGCCCACTCCACAGCGCTGAAGAGCATCCGCGCCGCCAGCTCGCAGATGTTCTCGATGCCCATGATGTTGTTGCTCTGCAGACACTGGGAGCCGAACCTGGAGGTCGGGTACGGCTCGGCCCGCAGCAGCAGAGAGATGTAACCGGACAGGTAGGAGTGACACTGCAGCGGGTCTCCGTTAGTCAGAGCAAACTGGCCGTGGTAAGACTGAGGGGGGATTCTTCCTCTCTGCACAGCTGTAAACCACAAACACAGTAGGCCTTATCAAGTGACAGGCAGCGAATAAACAACAACAACAATAACAGCATACTGAATTATTCTTCTGAGGACATTGCATTGACATACATTCATGGACATTCTAAACAAAGCACTTTTCCAAAGCACTGAACCTGATTACCTGGTTCTGACTCATTTTAATATCATGTATACATGACGGATTTGGAGAGTTTACCCTTAAAGTACAGTACAGTATATCAAATACAATAATCAAACAACAAGCAACAACAGAATAATATATAATAAATATAAAAATTAAAATGAGTGAGAAACAAACTAGAAAAACATGCAGGTCTTTTTATGGGCAGCAGTTGAGTTAAAAAGATATTGCAAACAAGTTAAGAGATATTGGGCATGAGGACTACTACTACTGGTCCTGACAAGGTCAGTGTTTATACCAGAAAAGGTCCTAAAGAGAACAGACACACACACACACAGTTAAGTGCGCTGACCCTGCAGACATATGGTCATTTGTTATTATCTATGTCAAAGACGATATCTATGTCAGATAAATGCACATTTTTGTCCTGTCCATTAAAATTGGTAATGCATCACTAGTCCTACAGAGGAATTTAAAATATCAAGAAGAAGTAGTACTAGTGTGTTTTAGTCATATCTCCCAATCTGAAATTATGGAGAGTCATAATGTTGCAGATATCTCCAGTTTAATTAATGGCGCAATCTGACCTGGCAAAATGGAAAACGTGACGTCATTGTGATGATCTGAAATATTCATTTTGACATTAAATGTTAAAATGGCTTAATGCCATATACGGCAATACATTTTAGGCAGCTGCTGTACACAGCGACGTATGAAATGTTTCATTCTTTTTAAAATAAATACATAAATAAAATAGTTTTAAATTAAATTCGAGGCGAAAAACTATAATTTCCTGTAATATTAGCTAATAGGTGTGTGTATGTGTGCGTATATAACATGCTCACTATGTTTGACTTTGTCCCACCGTAAAAACCATGGAAAATATTTGAAACAAGAATAAGATTTAGGTCACATTATTGTGTTTATGTTTTACAACGACGCTTTTGAAAACAAGATATAGAAAATACGCATGGCTTCGTGTTTATGTTTATTTGAATTTATTTTAGTTTAAGTTGATTTACAGTAAACGTGCCTCTTATATAACTCAAATGCCTGGGCTATTTTGGAGGCTGTGGGTAATGGAATAAGGACAGTAGGTTGGGCCTGTACGCCACACACAACATGAATAATGAATAGCCTACACTATACACACACACAAATACACACAACAACACGACTCTCAACTCAAGTAAACGATTCAAACGATTGCTAATCGACATTTAATTCAAATTGTATCCGATGTGTTGCTGATTTTTAACATGCGACATTTAAAGCAGCTCGTGGCAGTTTGAGCGACACAATGGCCGCATGTGACGCGAACGCGGCAACAATAATACACTGAACATGCTGCTGCTGCTGCACACTCACCACCGTGAGGTCACAGCACAGTTACCGAGACAAATATGAAACAATACATGAATATTAAAAGGCGGAATGAATATGTGCTCGCGCCAAACAATGGCAACACTGCATGACTATGTCCACAGTCACATGCTGTACATGCGCTACAGCTATAGCTTATTATACACACAGGACAAACATGTCCCCTGTGGACATTGAACTAAGCGCGTACCTTCCCTCCTCATGCCCACTTTGAGGCATTTCTTGAGGCGACAATACTGGCACTGGTTACGGTGGTGTTGGTCCACGGGACAGTTCCTGTTGGCCCTGCAGGTGTAGTTCAGGTTCCTCCTCACGCTCCGTTTGAAGAAGCTCTTACATCCTTCACACGTGAACTGTCCGTAGTGCTTCCCGCTGGATTTGTCCCCGCACACGATGCATTCGATGTGCTGGTTCTGCTGTTTGTCCATGGATGAGGAGGAGGACGAAGAAGACGTGGTGGTGTTGTTGTTGTTGTTAGTCGCGGCGCCGCTGCTCGCGCCGGACGCATTAGGCGGCGGCAGTGCGCCCTGCGCTGCCGGCTGGTTGATGTCCTGAGAGGGAGCCGGGTTCATGTGTCCCGTCAGCTCCGTGGGCAGAGACAGAGGTGCCACCTGGGACACCGGGGAGGTGAGGGTCCCCTGCGTGTCCCCCACTCCCTCGGCGCTTCTCCACGCCACCATAGCCATTATCGAGAGTCACCAAAACTTTGCGCACCCAACTTTTCTATTTTTTGATGTGATAATTAACGCACGGGTTTTGTCTGCATGAACTACAAGAATACACTCAAGGAAACCGCGGCATCGTTAGACAGAATCAAACACTGCCTCACAGCTCGTCTGATAACGTAATAAAATGGTCACGCGTGAAGAAAGGAGAGTCAACAGAAATGGCTTCGGACTCGTAGCGGGGAACATCCAAAAAAAAAGCGTCATACAGAGCGACAGAAACATCCACTGAGGGAAACATGGAAACACGTGAGACAAAATCCACAACGGTACCCCCCCAAAAAAACCCAGAAATGTGATCCTCTCTGTACGCCGTGTCCAGCTTTAATGAGAAAACCGTGCGCGAGCAGCAGATCCTCCGTCAGTGACCAGGCTCTCCAGACGCTGCCTGCGCTCCCGATCACTCCAAGTTACGCTAAAAAGACAGCAGAAGGAGGAGTGAGAGAAAGAGAGAGAGCGTGTGTATGTGAGAGAGAGTGATGGATGATGATTTGGATGATGCTTTACTCCGGGACGGATGAGGAGACTAGAGCGTCTAAACGTCACGGCTGTGATTTGGTGACGTCTCTCTTTGGGGCGGGGACAGAGAGAGAGAGAGAGGGAGAGAGATCTGATGCCACCTATAGTGCCAAAAGAAAATTACACATAGCTGTTACTCTCTCTCTCTGTCTGACAGATTGTAGTTTTCATATTGTACTACTTTTGTTTTCTGCTTTCTCGCAATTTGCAGTTGGTCTCATGTTGCACTGACCTTTCTTGTTAAATTGTATCCACTCTGTTTTAAATAACTCTTTCTCTAACTCTTTTCTATTTTATTTTCCTTGTATTATTTTTAAGTCTCTCTCACACTTTAAACCTGATTCTGATCATCTATTATCTACAACCATATTTCTATGGTCAAATTATAGTGCGAGCTAACATTAGCTTGCCAGGCAGTTTTTACTGTTAACTATTGTGACAAAACTAAAAACCCCAACCCATCCGGGACTGTTCTGACCTTTTCTCGTCCTTTTCCCCGTCCATGTTTAATGGTTTCAACTTATTTGTCTTTGTCTTTTTGTTTTTCATTGTTGTGCTTTTAATGTGAAGCAACTTTGAGTTCATGAAAACGCCATATAAATAAAATGTATTATCCATCCATCCATCTTCTACCACTTTATCCTCAACATGAGGGTCACGGGGCCGGGGCACTGTGCCAATCTTAGCTGACATAGGGTGACAGGCAGGGTCACGCCCTGGACACTTCACCAGTCCATCACAGGGCCACATAGAGACAAACAACCATTCACTCTCAATTTAGAGTTTCCCATTTGCCTAATCCCCATATTGCATGTTTTTGGACTGTGTGGGGAGACCCGGGTTGTCCAACTGAATCGCAAACCCTGGGTCAAATTTACTGATGACATGCCTTACCAAGGCTGTGGTCACCAACACCATTGTCTATAGTTAGGAGAACATCCTCATCCTCAGCGTAGACAAGACGAGGGAAATAATAATAGATTTCAGGAAGAAATCCCTCATCATCAGGAGGACTGAGGTGGAGAGCGTAGAGAGCCACAAGTTCCTCGGCCTTCACGTGACATCAAACCTGAGCTGGACTGTGAACACAGCAGCCATGGTGAAGAAGACCCAGAAGCTTCTCTATTTCATCAGACTGCTTAGGAAGGCTGGGGTGAACCGCTGCCCCCTCACACAAGCCTGCAGAGGACTGGTGGAGAGCATCCTCGCTACTGCTATTACTGTCTGGTATATGGCAACACCACCCAGGCAGACAGACAGGCTCTCCAGTGAAGTGCAGGAAAAATAACTAGGACTGAACTTCCATCCATAGACACAATATACACACAACGCTGCAAGAAGAGAGCCAATAACATCACCAGGGACACGCGTCATCCAGCTCACTTTCTTCTCAGGCACAAACACACAGCATATACAACCAGAGGAAAAGGAGAGCTGACAGCACCGTCACCCACAAAACAAGGTTTTATAACCGCTTCTGTCCTGCCACTGTGAGATTGATGGCAAAAACCATAAAAGAACTATGTGCATGTGCATAAATGGCAAATGAGGATTCTTGATTCTTGAGACAGACTATTGAACAGTTCACTGAATATGATGAAAATGGTGGCTATTACAATACTTTGGGAGTGAAACCAGTCACCTAAATGTGTCCATATTTGTTGATGATTATTATAATCATATATTTTTATTTTTGCACCACTAACCTGGGTGTGTAGATTTCAGTGTCATTTGCATGTTTCCAAAGTGTTTTAGCAACAGTGTGACTCTCACAGTTTCACACTGGTTGGATTTTGGTTGGTCCCTGTCTCCAGTGCAGGGAGGAGGTTCTGAAGTGTTGCGATGGCCTGGATCTTACATTGGCTCTTATGGCT
This sequence comes from Solea senegalensis, assembly GCF_019176455.1. NCBI lineage: Eukaryota > Metazoa > Chordata > Actinopteri > Pleuronectiformes > Soleidae > Solea > Solea senegalensis. The sequence goes on from NC_058027.1 coordinate 17,610,973, forward strand.
GTGTTATGGCAGAAAGCAGTTTGTATGAAAGACATGAAAACTCAAGAAAACATGAGTCTCTTCAAGGTCAGGTGGCATAAATGAGTGTCATTCAGAGAGAATAATAGTTTAAGAGGCAGGTTGCATGTGTCATGCTTTAAAACAGACATTGTGAAAGTGAAATTGGAAACCGTTTAATGGATAATTAAATGATAATTGTAATATTTTTGCGGCATCTTCTTTACACCGATTTACCAATATTTCTGTAGTGCAAATGCAACAAAAACATGAAACTCCTCACACGTTTCCATCAGAGGAGAGGGCCAAATGTTACGACACTTCTTTTGTCCTTCACGGTAGCACATTTCCTAAGGCTGAGGACACTGCCTTGTATTTTTGATTGATCATTTATTTGTGTCTATTCATAGAAGCCAGATTCATCATTCCAATTTGTCAAGTTTCTGGAGTGCTGAACTAATTATGTGGCAGAGAACCCGAGAAGAAAAAGGGGAGTATGGCCTCCTGTTTAGACTCATGTGAGGTTTCCCTTTCTCACCTTGGCTCCAAATGAGCAGCCAAAGCTTCACCAAGCTACAGGAACTGCTTGGCACTGTGGGTAATTAGTGTGATGAATGCCTTAGCAGAACAAATAGTGGCAGTCGCCTGTCTCGCTCATCGTGTGGCTGTGTTGTCATAGCTCAGGGGCTGCAGGCTCATCAGGGTAATGGATGAGTCTGCAACAGGACCATCCCTCAAACAACAGTGCCACTGCACCGAGCAGGAGAGAAAACAGACTTTTAACTGCTTCTCCAAACTGAAAACAGAGCTCCTAGCTTTCTAGAAAACATATGTACTGGTTATGGATGTCAAGTGTATGTGTTAGTCGGGACAGTTATAGAAACAGCTGGCAAGAAATTAGACTTAAAGGATATGATAAAGAAAATATTCCATAAGGTGTTATCACAGGCAGTGCAAATGGAAGAGGTGACACATTGAAATATATTATTGTGACGTCTTTTTCCACACAGAGCCTCTCAGGACTATATACAGATATGCAAACATTGTGTTTAATATACAATATTAATCCTCTGTGGAATACTCTTCCATGGCTGTGGTGTAGAGCTGTCTGTTAAAATGATGGATCACATTATTAGATTAGAGGAGAGGAGAGCAAGCATATAGTCGGCAACCGGATTTGCAATTCACAGCCTCTTTTGTGTGCAGACCTATTCTGCATGAAAAGGATAATTGGGCCGTTGTCACTGAGTTAGAATTTTTTATTTAACAATGTGGGAAACCTTGCAGTAAATCAGGTCAGCTGTCACAGCCTCGTCACGAGACAAGGCATTAGTCAAATATGCAGAATGATCCTTGTGCATACAGTGTTAAGACAAATACATCATCAGTTACTCGCCGTGTCTCCACTGAGATAACCCAAATATTATTTTTTACAACAAATGAAGGGCATATGGTGATTTTGCTTCCTCGATGAACCGCCGTGCAGAGGCAGCCTTGAAGCTCTGTCTCTTTTTGCTGTCATTTCAGTACAAGCTGTGCTTACTCTTTGCCTTGACCTTTCATCTCACCGTGACAGTGAATAATATGCTGCACATAAGGCCGGATTCTCAGCCATGTCATTCATGTTGCAGATGCTAAACAGGTTCATGGCCACAGACCGGTAATACATAGCTATGTCCAAGAAGTTCAGTGAATTGTTTCGATGGCAGTCAGACCCACGGCTAACAGAGCGTGAGAGACGGGCAAGGTTGTGGAAAGGTTATTTCTGGGGTCACGAGGTGAGACTTTCGGGACGCAGGCATGTACGTCCAGCACAGTCCTCCAGTCAGTGTGAAGACAAGTGGAAGACACATTTCCCTGTCAGCGCACAGAAAACCCACACGGGTTTAGGCTTTTGTCGTGAAGTCTGAAGTCATTGAGTCAATATCCACAGCACATGACACAACCTCTCACGGTCATTCTGCATCAAGCAAAACAGGGAATGGCATGCTTTCCATCCCACTGCATCGTGTCCCTGGCAGGAGCCCATCTGCACTCGAGACACAGCAGAGCTCTTAGCCCCAGCTTTTTGCGTAAGGGCAACACGGCAACCAGGCTCTCAACACGTACATCAATTGGTACAAAGTTATTCAGTGGTCAATCCATAAATACAGCGATTATCTCGGCTGGCTGTTGTGACTGTGCAGAGAGGCCTGTGTAAAGGTCATGGCAAAGCACAAGGACATAACATATATATAATTAAACCACTGTTAGGATTTATCTTCTGTTGTGCATGCATTGAGAAAAAGAAAAAGTGACCTTTCGCCCTATCTGACCGCATGGAACTTTCATTATATTTATTTTGAAAACAATAACAATAAGTAGTTTGATGATATTGTGAAACAGCTTGCAATCATGGGAATTGCTTAACGGGGAGAGATTCAACAGCAGATCCTTTAGTGACAAATAAAACACAAAAAAACAAAAAACAACAAACTATCTAATAGTACGAAATATTTCTTTCCAGAGTATTTGCCTCAGAATTTGTAGCTGTTCTATACATTAGTGTGCAAATGAAGTAGTGCATTTGCAGTGTGCTTTACATTTGACACAGAGGTAACCAGAAATCATGCAACTAAGGCTGTTTGATAACCTTAGACATCATATGTATGTGTAAATGCCAAATTCTCCTGAAGTTAAATAGAAGTGGCTATATATTGAATAGCCACTCGGGGGCAACTCTACTGGTTTCAAAAATAACAAATTTTTGCATGGAATTTGATGGGATAGAACCTACTTTTCACTTAATTTATAATGTCAGTACACATTTTCCTAAGGTGGTAATGCCTCAATCTCTAGTTTTTGGTCTTTAATAGATAGATAGATAGTATGTCTATTTTGTTAATCACATTCCCATTTAAAGGAAAATAGACGTAACATGTGGCACATTGTCATTTTGTTTGGTTTGATGTTAATGATCACACAGAAAAGGTCATATTAAAACCAAAAATAGTATATTTAATGTATTTACAATGAACACACAATCATGTAACATTTCCCAAGAAATATACAGAACTTAAAGCTTTTGAATACAAATTTATGTCATTAAAAGAAAAATGTAAAACAAACCCAAAGATGCAATCGAGCAAAGGTGAAGGTCTTTGTGATACTCTGTAAGTATAAGTGATATTTTCTTCTTTTGTTGCCCGTTTCCCTCTACAAAGGTCCCCTCAATGCAGAAAGCCATGGAATTCACACTATGACTATAGCCCACAACAAACGCAAACACATCACTCTAAGACCATCACTAACATGGTTAGCACATGGTTTTACTGTGATAAAAAAGGCAACATGCTGCCTCAAGGCTTATCTATTTGCATATGAAGAGTTTCCATCCAAAACAACATCCTTCATCTACTAAACTTGACTGCTCTTAAGAATGGCAACAAAGTAATCTGGTCCAAGTAATTCTGGACTTATTTACAGGTAACACTTCCAATATTGGCAGATAAGTACATATTTTCCCACAGATGTTGTAGTATTTGGCAGTAAACTCTTCATATATCAATACTTCCGTCACTAAAGATCTGTTACAAAGATCAACCTGCTCGTACCAAAAGGCAAAGTCATCAAATGAAAATTACAAGAAAAATAAATGTATAGAAAAAAAAAACTGATGTGTAAATAAGCAGTTTTCTCATCACAAGGCAAAACATCTCCAGCACATTTAGGTGCAAAAAGAAACAGTCCTTTCGCCGCGGGTGAATACATGGTCAAGCAAGTGCTGTCCCACTTGCCAGCACACCAGACCTACAATATGTTGGCTTCTTCGTACGTGTTGAATGTTACAGTGCACAGGTTGATATGGCACAACATTGGCTTCCATCACAAAGTCTCAAGAGTAGAAGCTTAATATCCAGGCACAGGTGCAGGAATTGCTATCTGTGAAATTTGGCTGATTCACTACAGTCAACCATAATTACCGCACCAGGTCGGGCTGGAGCTCAACCGTGGTGTAATTTGTTTCAAGACGAGTATTGTTTTCATATTTGGAGCAAAGCAACAACCAGTTAGCTTTGCCACAGATGGAAAGACAAAATTAGACTATAACTTCACTATTAGAAAAAGTCCTACATATTAACAGTTATTACATCCTAAATAAATACTGCTTTCTAGACCAATATACAATATTTTATAGGCAATATGTTTTGGGGACAATGATATGGTGAAAGTAAGTGGAGGGATATCACAGAAAGGCTACATACGATCTGCTCTGAGCTCCAGCGTGTTGAGACAAGTTCTCTGCAGGATGTTACAGAACACTTCTATGGTGTCACTTTGGCACTTGTATGGTACTATTATGTACAGAGGAGTCAGCATTATGACACACCGGACATTACAGATATCAAAATACAGCATCACCTGTTGGGAGTCGCTAAGGAGGAAACAGCAAACCAGCTGGGAATGTTGGGTTTCATTATCCTCCTGTCTATTAGAAATGTAGAAGCTTCCTTTTTTTTTTTGTGTGTATTTTCTGTACACCTCAGCATAATGTCTGTCTGTAATAAATGTCCTGCTAGGAGTCGGACATCCTACCAGGGATAATTTAAATTTGGGCTTGAAAAATGTTCCAGGCCCAGATTTTCCTCCACTGTAAGGAATCAAGTGTCAAAGCAGCTCTAAAAAAATCTGTGGCTTTTTCTGTCAAACATCAAACCCAGCAGACATTAGTCTGGCGTGGTTTGGCATAGCTTTCTTTCAAACATAGGTCCATTAGGAAGTGATCTCAAACAATAGTTTCCTCTCCATAGATTTCCTGATGCTAATACAGGAGGCGTCAACTGAAACACTTCTCTTTCACTTTAAATGAAGCAACATCAAGTGTCCCCAAATTGCATTTTTTTTTTGTCCCCCATGCGTCTCTTTACTTGTGTTGCATATGAAAAATGCTCAACTTTCCAACTTTATATGCAAATATTCCAGCACATTTAGTTCAAAAACTACACAGTCCAAAACAGAGCTCTTGTTCTCCTTGTGACCAATGTGTTTTTTGTCGGACAAAGTGCACCCAACAATGGTGGACATCACATCACCATCACTTTACCGACATTAGCAACTACCGTCAAGCATTAATGTGACACTTACATCAGTCCCATGTAAAGCATCAGTGCATGGCAACGTTTAAATAATAAACTATTGGTTCAGTGAGGTGCTAAACTAAATACATTGTGAGTTGGTTGTGTGGTTTAGTTCTAATCTCCACTCATAATACAAGGCAAAAATAACGATTAAAGTAAAATGAAACCAAGCAGTGGAAACCTTTGAAAGAGTAGTGGGCAACTTCAACTAACTTCCAGTTTAACATTGTGGGAAACTCATTTTCTTGCCAAACGATGTGAAGGCTGACACCACTCTAATGTCTGTACAGTAAACATGAAACTGTAGGCAGCAGCTGGTTTGCTAAATTTAGGGCAAAGGTGGAAAACAGAAGGAAAAGTTTGCCTGGATCCAGTGACAAAATCCATCCATGAGCAACTTTTAAGACTTAACACTTTGTATTTAATTACCTGCAAAAAAAAAGTTTATGGGGAAGGGACGATTTGCGTGGATACTTAGCGGGTTCAGTGTCGCTTGGCAAGAAAGTTTCCCAAAATGCTGCAACACTACTTTAACTCCCTGTGTCAAACCCCAAAATGGATTAAACATCTGTGGCAAACACATCTATTGCAATGGTTAGAAGCTGGACAAAAACGTCCATATTTTTGATGCAAAACATATTAAATACTTACAAAGTAAGGCAGGGAAGAAAAAAAACCAATATAGTCGATATAAAGTGTATATGTCAGAAATCAGAATCCCATAGAAAAAACATCTGTAAGATTAAGACAGTCACTGCAGTGTGAGTGATTATGAGTCAGCTGAGTTTGTTTTTTTTTGTTTGTTTTCTTTAAATGTTAACATCACAATGCAGTATGCATTATAAAGCTTTCCTGTGGTCAAAAATAGAATTTACAGGCCACTAGAGTTAAATGTGTCTTTAACCACTACCATGTCCATCAAACCACAGTGTGTGTGCAACTTTGTGACATACTAAATATTTATTTATTTTCTATCATCACATGCATTACCAGCATGCTGTTAAAGGAACTAACTCTGGCTGCGTCATGCTACGCCGCGTCCACCGACAGCTAGCTTCACCACTGTGTTGACTTGGCGTTCCACTTAAATGCCTTTTGCGCTCGCTCTCAGCGTCAGCCTCCGCCTGCCTCAGCTCTATACCGTGTACCTTTTGGAGAATCTTATTATACAATGTTCCCTACATGGTATTTATCTTGTGTTTCTATGTATTCCATGCATTACTGCTGAAGGTGGCATCCCCAAGAGTGGAAGTAAACCACTAAGTCAAACTGTATCTCTTCATCTTCGTCTTCATCTCCCAGTGACATGAGAGGCAGAATTATACTATAAATTATAAACATTCTCATAAAAGTGGCTATTCCATGTACTGATGTGAGCGGGCCCCACATCATTCCTTTTTATCCTCACTCATTTTGAGTATGATTCTAAGTATATATATGTATACTTTAAGTCACCCTTACAGTATAACTGAGATGTGAAACGGAGATGATCAACTGATTTGAGTGAAGTAGAAAAAAATGCTTGTGTGGCGGTAAAACAGACATTTGGTCTCAGAAGCTTGTCTAGGATTCATTATCATAGCACAGTAAAGGGATCATCACATTTAACAGTGAACCATGTTGGTGGTGCACACAGATGTGGTGGCTCAGTGCCCCCTAAAATGCTCCCTATTAGTGTTGGTTTTGCTCGTATTTGCACACGGGCACTCCTCTACCTTCCACAAACGTCCTCTAGAACGACAACAGGCCAATTCCACGGAAAGCAAATAAGAGAGACACGTGGGTATAGCTACCTTGTAAATGCAAAGTCACAAACATGTAAAATAAATTACTGCAGTTAACTTCTGAGTTGTTTTGTGAAATGTGGTTTATATTTGTTTTAATTTTTAATTTTAATCAGTATATCAGAGCCTGGGTCACTGCACAAGTGCGGAATGGCAGATATGGATTGGTTCAGTTTGGTGTATAGATATTTTTTGTATATATATATATATATACATATATACATATATATATATAGATATATATATATATCTATATATATATAGATATATATCCCTAATTAGGTTAAGTATAATAAAAATAGAGTGAGAGTAAGTGAGTTATTGGCACCAGTGTGTAAATGTGTGGCGAGGCTGCCTGGTTACCTAGATGACACTCCCTGAATGGAAAGATTCCAGTTGCGCGACAACTGTGTGTTCTTCGCATCTGAAAAGTGCTCTGAAAACAAGTTAAAAATGCATCTGACGATGGACACATTACATCAACTCTCATTCTTTCTATTTAACATGAAGACCTGAGAAAATATTCCCCTCTAAAGGAAAACAAAACTGTCCACTGATCCACTGATGAACAGGCCGTTTACTGCCGCTCACACAGCCCTGATTCTGCGCTACATCTCAACCTAATGTGACTAAATCTTTCTGTAAAGAAAAGCACTCCGGATGTCCTGGTAGAAGAATTGTCCTGGATGCAAATCAACATCCCCCGTTTAAAATCTCTGTTGGTGTTTTGAGTCTAATTTCTCCTCTCTTTTCTCTTTCTTGTCAACAAGGGAGGAAAAAAAAGCAGCACATCCAAAAAGACTGGATAAATTATATTTAAGTAAAAATTATAGAGGATAAAATTGAGTGCAATGTGAATGGGAAATTATAGTTAAGTCTGAAAGGAGAATAAAACCCTTACCCAGGACTTTCTTCTAAACCAGTACAACAGAGAAACGTATTAGGTCAGTAGCATTAATAGTTCTAGTCTGCAGTCCCTGGAGAGAGCGCCACTATAAAACTGACTCCATGTTGTTACTCAGCTCTTGGTCCTCCAGGTTGTATATGAACTTTGTCCTGTTGGCAGGGTTCTGCGTGATTTCCTTGCCTAAATTGTCCAGAGTCACGTTAGAGGCAAAGAGTTCGGTGGGAGTGAGGTAGCCCTCACTGTTCTTGATGTATTTCTTGTAGTTCTTTCTCAAACACTGCCACGTGGTGGTGTACAGGATGAAGGCCGACGACTTGAGGACGATGGCGATGCTGACGTACAGGTGCCTGTAGGCCACGTTATCGTACAGCATGCACGCTCCCTTCTCGCCGCACACAGAGCTCCAGAACAGACAGGTGGAGTCAATGCCCATGCCGAAGATCAGAGGGGGAGGGATGAAACCTGGAGGATGATTTGTGAACAGACAGAGGGTCAGATTGGATTTGAGTTCTCTTTTCTATTTACACAGACAGACCATGGAGGTTCCTTTAAACCAGGCTCTGTAGATATACATTCATGTCAAATTGTGTAGGAAACACACTATTTTGAAATGTATTATAAGACTTCATTGAGAACTAAATGTATCTTACCTATAAGTCTCAGGAGCAGGAACAGCACTCCAAGAGCATATGATTTAAGCTCTGGACTTACAGTTCTGAAAGAGAGAAACATCGGAGATGAGTTATAGCACTTCCGCTTGTGTTAAGTGGCCATCTGTGGTTGACCAAAAACCAATCCAGATAAGGGTTTCCTCTGCTGCACACTCACAGACCTGTGAGCCACATCCACTACAGTTAAATAATAATTCACTGCTGTTACGACACCAGCTCCTTTGGCTGCTGGGCTGGTTACGTGTCTGTATGTGTTTGTGTTGCAAATACTTAGAAGGTGTGGTTTCGTCATTATGTTTTGGAAACACCTGGGTTCAGTGTTCCCAGGAACAATTAATCCATTGACCGATTTGTGTGTTCTGCAACTGCGTGGTGCTGCCATTACTGTAAGGCAGATTGCCGTTACTCAGCGTGTGTGCTGCTGTCTGGATTAGATGGATGGAGTGCATTGGTAGCTTTGTAACTAGAGGGTAGGTTTGGTGTCCTGTATGTGTTCATATGCTATAACTGCTTTCCACTGTTGGGGTCAACAAAGGCTTAAGCATGCTCCTTGTGTTTATCTTTTTTCCTTGTAGTGTTTTGGCGCACGTCAGTGTTTGTGGGTGTGGGGGTTAACCCTTAGAACACTGAGCATGTAGGCTGCTTTTTTGAATTTACTATGTTAAAATGTAAATACAGAGGCAATACGAATGTGCAGTATAGAGTGTCTTATGTCCTTTTTTCCAAATCTGAGGAAATGATCCATCTATGCATTTTCTACCGCTTTATCCTCCACATGAGGGTCGAGGGGGGTGCTGTGTCAATTTCAGCTGACATAGGGTGATAGGAGGGGTACACCCTGGACAGATTGCCAGTCCAACTCCAGGGCCACATTGAGACAAACAACCATTCACTCTCACATTCACACCTATGGTCAATTTAGAGTGTCCAATTTACTTAATCCCCAAATTGCATGTTTTTGGACTGTGGGAGGAAACAGGAGAACCTGGAGAAAACCCACGCCCGATGAAATAATTTATTTTCCAATTTTCATCAACTATATAAAAGCACACACAAAAGTTTGCTTGGCTCATTTTTATGAAAAAAACAAAACAAAAAAAACCTGTACGGTCTATTTTGTCACTTGTGCACAATTATCGCTACTCCCTAAATAAATATGTGATATAAAATGAATCAGAACTTTGACTCAACAACAGGATGTCCATATAAGGAGTTGTATATTATTTCTACAGCAATTTACCAAGAGTGATCCGTACCGTGCTCCATACCACTGCTCATTGATACGAGGAGATGTGCCACAAGTAACCATAAGACTAGGGGTGAGTTAGGCCTTTTTTAAACTGCCAAATGTGATTCACTTCAAATTTAAAGAGGTGTGTCTCAATTTTTTACTCCGACACTCACTTACAACTTCAAGTGCATTGCAGTATACACCAGTTTCCTCTATTACTGAGTTTTTCTTGTTAAATGGAGAAGTTCTGCAATGTGACTTGAGCAAGAGAACAAGATGTATGTATTTATTCCTAGTTTTGTTTCCGGTACTCATGTCATCGTAACGTGTGTCATGTGCAACTGGGACTTCCAAAATGACTGCGGTTCCATCCTTTTTCCTTTCACAGCTATACATGGCAACGGCTCCCTCTTGTGGAGCTAATATGCAATAACGGGTGTTATACCTGATGAGGATGATGACAGATGGTGTCTGTGCCATAGCGCCGATCATGCTGCACACACAGATCACACACAGGAAGGTGAGGAAGGCCTGCTGACAGCCTGGACTGGGACACTTCCCCGGTAAAGCCACCGCCTCCTCGTTGTTGCTGGATATACACGTACAGCTGGTCAGGTTCTGACGCAAAGACAGATTAAGAGGGGGGATTGGAGTTTAGTTTCTCTGCTGCCTCAATGAAGAATGCTGCACAATATGAACGTGTGCTGTAGACACCATTATACAGCTTGTGTCACTCACTGGTTTGGTGCAGCCAGCAAAGCAGGCTGAAAGGTAGGTGACGCCATTGGACCCACAGACAGGACTCACTGATGCTGTGTAGCAGTTACAATTACTGATGCATGCTGACTCCGGTCGCTGCCATGACTGCAATGTCCTATGAAGGAGGTCAAAGTTTACATTAGAGAAAATACCCAGATAGCATCCACATGTGGGCCACTTTTAACAATGATGTAGCACTGCAAGTCTTTATCTGGCCCAGACAAATAGTGGCACACATGTGAAATGGCAAATGTGCTCTGAATATCCTGAAAACAAACCTTTTTTGTTTGTGGTGCTCTTAGCACTGAGTAATCTGGATGTTACCCTAAAGTGGGCCATGTCATAAATAATAAATACGGCCCAAACGTCCTCAGACAAATGTGGGCCACCTTTGGTAAATATTTGGCACAATTGCTGACATGAGGCTGACACGTGGCAGCTAAGTGGTCAGCTTGTGGCCCAGATATGGAAAACAGGAGCAGACCGCCCATGTGCCATCATTCCATGCCGTATGTGGGTCAGATGACCAGTTTTGCAATGTGGTCTAAATAGAGCACACTATGGGCTCAATATTTTACCAGTGAAAACTGAAAATTAACAGTAAAACAAATAGATTCCTGACAGTGTTTAAGTTTTACAACAAAATGTAATTTTATATTAAAATCAGAATTAAAAACTGAGAAAGACAAAAACACATAACCTTTTTTTTGGCCTCCATTAATACCCACTTATATTGATTGTTTTGTTTCTAATGGATGAGTAATTCAATAAGCTACACTGGACAGACATTATGGCTTTTGTGATTTAAAGTCTCTTACACATGACATAGAAATGCACAGGAAGTAAGGGCTAGTTTAGTATTTTGGAAAATGCACATTTGGTGTACTGCCAAGACTTAAATGAGATGAGTATTGTCCGTGTATATGCTGAGCTAAGCTAACTGCCTGCTGGCTTAAGCTTATTTACCATATAGACATGAAAGTGGTATCAATCTTCTCATCTAATTCTTGGCAAGAAAGTGATGAGAGTTTGTTTTTTTTTCAAAATCCTGTAAATGCTGCAGTAACACAGCATTTATCAATGTAAGGTGAACAACAAACAACTGAAGCACATTTACAGCAAACATATGAAAGACCCATGTAGAACTAGAAGCCTTGAGTCTTCATTCAGCTTATCACTCTTACTCGTTGCCATAGGTGACGGTCACCCCCGCCACAGGTCCAGTGTTGCACCCCAAGAAGAGGAAAGAGACATAGCAGGCAGTTGACACCAGGTTGACCAGCATGGCCATACGAACAGCGCCCAGAGCCGACAGGTTCAGCTTCTTCACTAGCAGCCCCCCGAGGAAGATACCCAGACAGGCACAGGGGATAGCTGTCATACCTGGGGCGAGAAATACAGAGATGTTTTTTTCCTAAAATCCCACTGATAATAACTTTAACCTGGCTCGTTTGTTTTTAATGACAAAACTATTTTTGCCTACCTAGCAGCTGATTGGCTGACGAGGTGGTGAGGTTGAACTGCTGCTCCAGGTATTTGCCGAGGAAGGCGGCAAAGCCAGCGACCACGGCGATCTCCATGCACGCTGCCAGTGTGATGCAAGTGAACACCGGATTCGACAGTAAGTGCCTGGTAACCCGGGGGATGACTGAGTCAGTGAAGAGGAGGAGAAGAAAACAGAGAAAGTGGTTCAAAATCATAGACATCATTTTGGTTTATTTTAATCATTTTCCCCCCTCTGTTTCCCCTTTACCTCTCAGGTGCTCACAGACCGAGAGTCCACTGTTCATATCAAAGCCATGAAAGGTCCCTTTAGATTTAGAGCCCTGGTAGTCCATGGACAGAGAAGGAGGCAGCATGGCCTGCTCACTCTCCCCGACACCATCCATGCTCTGCTCGTCCAGTGCCTGGGGAAAGCCGAACATGAAGAGAGCTGACACGAAGAGTAAGGCACCACAGAGGAGGAAGCCGCCCCACCATGCCCCGATCCAGCGAGGGTCATCTGGGGTGATGTCCAGCTTACCTAAACAGAAGGTAACGTAATTGGCACAATGAATAGAATATAAATGATTATGTAAGATAACATTTTTACTGCTCATTAAGAGAAAATCAGCCCAGTGGGATGACCACAAATATAACATGTGCAATTAAATGTAAATTAAGAGTAAACGCCAACTCACTTGTGTCAATGAAGACAGCATCAACATAGACTTTGGTACAGACGGAACCTAAGATGAAGCCACAAGCCGGGCCAAACACTAATGTTGAAAATAAAATACCTGAAAGACAGAAGAGAAGACAGCAAAATTCAAACACCAGTTACATAAAATAGAAGAAATACAATATTCCCCTGCTAGTTTCCTAAAATCTACATTAATTTTCACTTACTTTGACAATAACTGCACTTCTATTGATGATTCAGCAGAGGGCAGCATTGTATATAGTGGAACATGTTCATAACAAGCCCCTTTAATTAAACATGTTGTAACATCAAGCTTCTGTTCCCAAGAGAGCACTTGTGTTATTAGATTCACCATATGATTGAGACCTGCGTGTATTCTATTCAAGGGAAGATTAGGTTCTGTGTCCACGCCAAAGGGCTTTACCAGATGTCTCCCACTGGCAGATTCAGTCACTGTCGATGTAATATGCTGCTCATAGGTTCCATCGATCCATTTTCTACCACGTTGTCCTCCACATGAGGTAGCTCATAGGTTGCACAGGTTAACTGATCCAAGACTAGATTATCCCGCAGGATCATAAATAATCAAGCAGGAAATGTGGCTGTTGGTGTAAGAGCAATGGGGAGGCACTGACACGGCTGACAGCCCAGAGGCTGACAGGTTTCAAATAAGCAGTAGCTTGTACAGGACAGTGTGTGTTTGTGTGTGATTGTGAGGCAGGAGTTAAATGGAATAGAGCTGCAACTAATGATTATTATTTTATAAAAGATTAATCTGACAATTATTTCATTTTTTTTTTTGATTCAGCCACAGCTGCCCTAAATTAACAAGATTGGTAATTATTAAAATTAAATTTTTTCAAGTTTTCATAACAGTTAATACACAAGTATGTAGAAGCTCTTTAACCTAAAAGTATTATTTATATAACATTATTATTATTATTATTATAATAATAATTATAGTAATTTACATAAAATGTACAGAAAATGTGGTTTAGTGGTTGAATGTTATGCTTGATTCCTTTCTGACTTCTCAGAGAACAAGCCCAGTGAGCCGGCTCAAAGTTGGATATATAAAGTTGAATTCAGTTTGTTATTTGTGAAATAAATAACAATAATATTTTTAGTTTTAAACTACTTTTTGACTACCTTTATGTTTTCTCGTTTTTATTACCGGTGGTCTAATAAATGTGTTAAGCACTGTATATATGGATAACAATTCCAGTTTATCTGTAAAAGTAATATTGTGGCCACTTGTGTTCCACCTCTTAGGAAACAAACCTTAGAAAGATGCCAGACAAGTAGGTAAAGAAAAAAAAACGCACTATAAATTATGGTCAGTACCTGAGTTTACAGCACAAACATGACTCAGCTAAAATGCTTTTTAACTAAATTCAATTCTTTATAAAACAAACAAACATGCTGTTATGTATTAATCCAGGATAGCGGTACTGTGACAGAATGTGGGGTTACAAGGCGATCCTACGAATTACCAAGTGTATTTGAAATGAAAAATAATAAACCCAAGACACCGTGTTTTTACATATCGCTGAACTACAAAAGCAGACTCTGTTTCTCTGAGTGAGATAAAGTTGCATTACGTTCACTTCAGTGGAGTCACTGATGCCAGTGAGGCTGTGTGTTCAGGTTAACGGATGAGGTGAAAGCAGCGTGAGCTCAACCACCAGCCAATGAGCAGCCTCCTTTCTGCTGCTCTGCCTGCCACTAGGGGTCAAATCACAGACAAACACAGCAGCACAGCTAATCTATAATGGATGTGATGGGGGCAGGCTGGCATGCATGCACACACTTAACACACGCATGCACATGAAACCATAGCAGAAATGTTGGCTGCCAGTGCAGTCTAATCTATAAAGCGCCAAAGTTCTCTAAAATTCACATGACGGTGAAAGGTCCTGGAAATGGCCTTCATAAGAGAAGCAAATAACGTTAATAGCAGCAAGATTAGGAAGAATTCTGGGAAAGAGACGGCTCATAATCCTTTTGGAACAGCTGCTAGACACCAATCAGGAGAAGGATTCAGGACTGATGCCAGTCTGCTTTTACATCTGAGGCCATTTCCTTGATGACACAACAGTCTGTTCTGTGGCTTTAAACTCGATGTAAAGTTAATTTACTGTTTCATAAAACGATATAATATATTCTGTAGTGTTATACCATAATGCTTTTGCCCGGTGTCAGCTAGGATTGGCACCAGTGACCCTCATGTGGAGGATAAAGCTGTAGAAGATGGATGGATGGATTCTATTACTTTGACACTTCAAAAAGAAAAGTAAATGAAAAAACATGTGCAATGAATGTGGCATTTTCAATTTTCTAAAAACTAACTCTGATTAATGAATGCATTGTGATTTTTAGGAACGGATTAAAAGACATTAAAAGACTATTTAAAAATGTACAAATCGTATCTATTAAATGTACTGTCGACAGATATTGTGCGATCTAAACCTTTACCCCAACTAGACCTAGGTTTTCATTACTACCAATACCAAAGAAACAAGATCTTTTTTTTTGAGATACAAATACAGATCAGTCAGATACATTATCCGTGTTATGCTCTGGCAGCTCAGTCTTTGTCTGTGTGACAGAGATACTCCACTAAAGCTGTGAGCGTGTAGAGGATCTGACAGATCCTCCTTGTGTGCCATTATCATCAGGCCAACAGCTCACGAGACGTCTAACTGTGCTGACACTTTTCTTTTAGCCAATACTTACTACAGTATATAGGAAGAAATCCATGAAAGTCATTTTCAACTGTATCGTGGGCCATTTTTATCCCACATCAGTAACTTACTGTGTATGAAGAACCTGAATTATTTACATCTCTAAATGCTATAACTGATTCAAAGCCTTCTTCTTATTATATGAAATGCTGCTCATTATGGCCACTTCTCTCTTGTTATTTCCCTTCTGTGAAAAATATGCTTCCTCATTACTTTGTTGTCGGCCTAACCCTCAAAATGTCTATCTGGTCTTTTTCGTGTGTGCTTATTTTTACCATAAAAGGACCAGAGAATGTCCTGTAAGTGCTTTTGCTGGGTTTTTTTTCAGAATAACTTCCAAGTAATTTACAATTTACTGCATGTTTAAATACTGTTTTAACACTTTAAAATTAAGAAAAACAAAAGGTTCATTTGGAAAAACACTGCAATTGTACATGAGCAACATGTTAAATTTGAAATTGGAACTTTGAACAGAGTCTCTCAATACAAAATTAGACCAAAAAAATGGAAACTATGTTGAGGTGTTCTTTCCACTCTCTCCGCCGATTCTCTGATGAAATTATCGGAATAACCACATCTTGGCTTTGTATACATGCAACTTCTCAGCTTTCAGAAACTGTCGTGCAACTTCGGTAACGCAAAGTGCACTAGCCCAAATGTGTCGTCAGCGATATGCTCTATGTTAAAGGGTTAAATATACTAAAATGCAATAATCAGCCTATAAAACGTCAACGATATGTATTTGTCTGTTATCAAACATAGTACATACATCACAGGAATATTACAGCGTATAAAAGGGCTTATGTTTATTGGTCAGTGCGATACTTGAGGCTTTTTTCATTGTCGTAACAGACGTATGATCCTTACAGTCCCTCCTGATTTAGTGGTGGGTTGTGCTTTGAGTGGAGTGACATGTTTAATTGCTTTGTCCTGTATTGGCAGTTTTTTCCCCTAGTCCCCCTTTAATCCCAGATTGGTTCAGGGGGAGTTTCTAGCAAAAAAAAAATCTATACTAAATCAAATATGCTAATGCAATCTGCTTTAATGACCCCTCTAAAAGATGACAGCAGTTGTTGGAAAAACAATAGAAATCAATATGTAGTATGTATTGACTTTTACTTGATAATTCGCTGTTTGGAAAACAATGTGACATTATTTGTATGTATGCTGCATCTTTTAAATGAAAACAGGTGGAACATTACTATCAGACCTGACTTAGAGAGCATTTGTGTTTACACCAGCAGCACAGGGGGTGGTCATTCTGTCAAACTGCTGGATGACCAGGTTTTTTTTGAGCCGTAAAAATTCACATCTGAAACCTTTCGTGTCATACTTCCTCCTGCTGTCTCACTTTACTAGCACAATGTTGCTGTGGCCTTCATCGGTCTTCACATAAGATGAATCACTTCCCGTGGGAAGTGCGGTAATGTTGTCTGGTGACACAAGATGTAAACACCGCTACAAAGACAAACACGGAGTCATGTGGAGTCATGATAGGCTTTATCTGCATTGTGTGAACTCATTTGACAATGGTCTCAATGGAAATTTAACCTGACCTGATAAGTGGTGTCTGTCCCTCCTCTTTGGTCTATGACCAGCAGCAGGACGGAGTGCAGCGGAGGCAAAGTCATACAGTAAGACAGGACTCCTGTACCTGGTTGAACTGCCAGGTCCAGCACATGAATAATTACTCACTCAGACTCCATTATGGCAATATTCAATCACTGGTACTTTGTATCTTGGCAAAGGTACCCCTAAAAGGTGCACAGTGCACACATATAACAACCTGGGCCGGACCTAACGGACAGTGTGTGCTGAGTCAGCGGCCATTTCTTCCTCTGCTGTCCTACAGAGGAAGAGTAATGGCTGCACTGGAGTGAAAACGTTTTGCTGCAGAGGACTCTCGACTTTCAGCTTCACGGTGCCTCATTATACGCATTATGAATAGAGGTTAAGATATGAGGCAGGAATAGATACCGACCCACAGCTGGACCCCTTCAGCTCTATAGGCTCATTTCATACAGGACATTTCTGTACTGTACCTTACTGATTTTGTTGCTGCCATTTGACTCTCCGCTGCAGGTATTAAACATATCTGTTGCAGCTGTTGTTGTTGTTGTCGTTGGCTGTGCAGCATGATATTGGCCAAAAAAAACAGCACAATGCGTGATTATGTCTTTCCGCGATACAGTTGATAAACTGCATTGTGATATGACACAATATAGGATTTTTTTTTTTTGCAGATTAAGTAAGCCAAATAAAACTAGAGACCTCTTAATAGCTTACCCAGTCAATGCACTGTAATGTTCCAGCAGTGCTCACAAAAGACAGGAATGTGCATTGTGAGGCAAAACAAGATTTACACTTCCATTAGCAAGATACAAACATTTACACAGCATCCCATTAAGAGGTAAAGCAGGCACTGTACTGTAAAAATGTACAAATGCATACTCTAATTGAAAATCTGTTTCTGTTAGAGGCTCTGTGAGTGATACAATAGATGGGAGGCTTCGTTGCCTTTGCCTTGGGTATCAGTCAAGCAGCAGACAACAATCGATAACCTAATTACAATCCACTCCGGACATGATGGTCCACACAGCTCAGGAGTGGGAAGGTCTGAGAGGCCATTTTCTCCTCCTATCATGTGTCACAGCTGGTTGTATACAGTAGGCCACATGTGAGCATTATAATATTGACATTGACTTGCAATTTTATAAATATTCTGCAACTGTATGCACTCACATACTGTATATGCAGATAATGCAGCTGCTGCAATGTCAACTAAATACCAAGAATAGCACGATACTGTAGTGTAGGTCCATGTCTATTGGCCTGTCAGTCAGCACGCAGTGAAAATATCCAGTCAGTTACTGGATTGATTGTAGGGCTGCAAGTAACTAGTGATCATTTTCCTAATCAATTCTCATCTGTCAAATATTTTCTTGATAAGTTGTTTGGTCCATAATGTAAATGGTGTAATGATTTCTTTGTTATGTAGAGCGAGAAAACCAGATGGAAAATCAAAAACTGTGGTTTAATCAGTGGGATTTCTGCATACAATCCCACCACTATAGCTGTGTCTCATTTAAGGGTGTGGCTCTTCCAAAGTGTGGATTTGTCGTCCAGATGTTGTCAAAAATGCGTCGCAACACTGTGACATACCCTGTCCCTTTTCGACTAGATTCGTCGACTCCTTCAATCGCAGGCTGTGTTAATATCCAAGAATTCTTTGCCAACAGTGATGGGGCCCAAGATGGCCGATGCCGGTTGTTGGATGCCAGCGGAGGAATTTGTGTTTAAATTAAAGTAACAGGTTTAATTCACTCGACGAGCTAATATTATACATGATTTTAATGAAACTTTGATTTTTACTAAAAGACTAACCATGTCAGTAACTCACAGAAGTAAACAGCACCACACTGGTATACGGTTTAACTTTGATGATTTAAGGTAAACTCGAGTTTACAGAGTTTACCTTACAGAGGTAATTTTTTTTTATTATTAAACTACTGATTATCACTCTAAACCTGCTTATTTTGCTACGTATATTAATTTTGTTTATTGGTTTGAAATAAAGTGGACAACCCACTTCAGCAGACTCAGAGGTAAACAAGGTCACCTCTTCACTGGAGCTGCGTTGCCTTAAGGTAAGATGTAATAACCTACTTTTTACTACCTCAAATATAATACATTATTATTGTTAAAGTTAAAATGTTATCCGTAAGTCAGTAAGGATAATGAAATTGGACGGCACATGTGTCGTTTGAACCCCTGTGTTAAAATACATTGATAAATGTTCTTTGATGAGGACAACTTTGGAGAACATGGGCCTACAGGAGAAGGTCACAGCAACGCAGGCGAAGAGTGCATATATCAG
This sequence comes from Solea senegalensis, assembly GCF_019176455.1. NCBI lineage: Eukaryota > Metazoa > Chordata > Actinopteri > Pleuronectiformes > Soleidae > Solea > Solea senegalensis. Next base: position 17,630,242 of record NC_058027.1, read on the forward strand.
TTTGATAATTTTTTATTGTCGCTGTTGTTGACTGCTTTGAATACTTCCTCTGTTTGAGGGTTGCAAGTGTCTAAGGTCAGGGTAAGGGGTGAGCTGTAAACCCACTGCTGAAACTTGGCTTTGGTTTGTCCTCCTGGATTAGGTGCTTGGGCAAATGTCTGCCACTGCTCCCCGTCTATCCCCTCCATCCCTGAGGACAGACCGCGGGAAGTTTCAGCAGTGGCTGAACAGGAGGAGGATGACAAGAAGGATCAGGATCAGAGGCAGGACAGAGGGAGAGAAAGAAAGAGGAGCAGGGAGCATGAGCTCCTAAAACAACGGACATGTGACTCCAGAGAGAGGCGGAACAGAGGTGAGCACGAACGAGTGCAGGTGCTAATCTGTTAACTAGCTAATATCATTATTACTGGCTAAAGAGTTCACTTATAAAACATATAAAAATATTGAAATAACTGTTATATGTATAACATATAAAATAGGTCTCCATTACATTAACCAATAACACTAAAACACACTAAAAAATATTTAACCCTTTAACACTGACAATATATTACAAATATTCCAACGGTTTCTGAAAGCTGATGTGGTTATTACGGTAATTTCACTCTTGCCGTTGCAGGAAGCCGGCGAATCAGCGTCTTTGTCACCAAAGAGGAAAGAGTTGGAAAAACACAAACAAATGTTATTTCAAATGCAAAATCTGGTGTTCATGTACAACTACGTGTTTTTTTGTTTGTTTTTTAAACAAAACTTTTTGTTTCTCTGCTTTTTAAATTGTTAAAACACTACTTTAACATGCAGTACATTGTACATAACTGCCAGATATTGAAAGTTGGAACTGGAAAAATGGGCAAAAGCACTTACTCACAAGACATTTTCTGGCTCTTTTATGGTTAAAATAAGCAAAAAAGGCTCAGGTGTTAAAGGGTTAATTATAAGAAAATAAAAATACTTCTATTCTACAACTATAACAAAAAAGAATAAATATTAATGTTTATATCTTCTCCTTCAGTGTGATGGTGTAACGGTGGCTGTAAGACATTTATGTCGCTCACTTTCACAGTTGCGTTTGACACATATCACCCAACATTTACCTGATATACTGCACTTTACCACAAACTACACACTTTCACAATTGAGAAAAAGATGCAGTTTTGCTGTTTGGCATTTAGCAATAGCATTTCTATGTATGTAACTTTGATATAAAAAAATTGTATTCTATTGTACTGTCTTGCCACGTTTCCGTTGGTATGATACACAGGACAGATGGAGAGGGCCTGACAGCAGGAAGAGGACTTTATTTTCCCTCATGCAAATCGCATTAGTTTAATGAATGTAATTATTCTGTCATGGTTTTTCACTGACTTGATGATCAAAAATAAGGAACAAAGCATGCTCCATATCTCTTCAATACGGCACCTGGCTTTTATCTTTCAAATACAAAAATAAAATGACGGTGAGCAAACGGAAAAAAAATAAATAAAATCTGTTTATTTTTAACAGCCTTCTATTTGATGTGGACACACAGAGGTGATGGACAGTGCTTGAACACCTACGTGTCATTTAAGAAAGAACAGGCCTGCAGTAATGACAGAGCAGATACAGGACAGGTGCATGCTGGGACACTCTTTATTATTTCCAGTCTCATTCAGGCAGTTTTGATGCATGTGAGGTGAAGGTGTGGCCACAACACAGCAGTCTCTCTGTCTATCACATGGTTTGTTAGTAAGCCTGTGGAGAGCTGCTGTTTTAATATTGAATAATCTGGTTAGATGTTCGCTAAACAAGCCCTAACTACTGCTCTGTCACGTCGCATTAGTCAGGTTTTTTTTCTTCTTACAATGCATCCGTGTCTTCACACGTCAAGCTCGTCAAACACACCAGACGCCTTGAGACTAGGAAAAAGAAGACGCTGAAATATTGAGCAGCACGTAACAAGCAATGTACGCACTGTATGCAGACCGAGCGCCGTGCAATAAAGTAGCCAAAATAGACGACCCAGCAGTCACATTGTAGGAGGTAACCATGGCAATCAACATGCCTGGACTGTCAAAAAAGCAGTACAGTGAGGGGGTGGTGGAAACAAAAAGAATAATGGATTATATCTGTAAGTGTCAAAGGAAGAAGCTTGTGGGATGTTAGGAAAGAAATGGCCCCAGTGAAGTCGTCGCTGCACTGACACGGGACGTTCTGTACTGTGGAGTGCACATCAGTACAAAATTCAAATTGAAAGTTATTAAATTGCTGAGGAAAAAATACAGTAAACAGTGGTATCAGACTGTCGACTCCACTCCATTACTGTTCAATCATAAATAGACAAACACAATCAGAGTCACTCTTTTAAGCAGTTCTGACGAGTTGACATTTGTAGTTGTGGATGAAACATCTCTACAACTAGGGCTTGTCGTTCAAACATGCTACAGTACATCCCCCAGCGAGGTGAATTTGTAAACATGACCGCCACAAGGACAAGTGTCAGATGTTCTTCAAGGAAAAGTTTTGACAGGTCACCTAATGGGTCTTGCAAATGTACCCCACCCTTCGCCAAACTTCCATTACTACACATTCAGCATATTCCGTTAAGTGCAGTGAATTCCTTTCAGTTTTCTAAAATAGCAAACATATATCGTCAGCCATCTGGTATGAGTTGGCCTCCAGCCAAACTGTGCTATGCTAGCCTTGTTTGCTCTCCTCTCCTCTCTTCTCCTCTTTTCTGAGCACTGCTGTTTGAGAGTGTACACAGACCTTCTCAGTCCTCAAGAGGTCTGTACTGAAACACATGCAGGAGCAATATTACCGGCCAAGAACAAGCAAATATATTCATGTACACAGTGGTTACTTGTTGTCGGAGGTGTTAGTGTTGCATGATGTTGAAAGTGTGGAAAGTGTAAAAACGGTAATAAAACGGTTTAACAATAATCTGCACTGTGCCACATCAGTCTCTTCAGAACCACGGGAATGATCACTGATAATTGTAGGTAACCCAGCGATGATGTCAAACTCATCTGACAGTCAATTGTGCTGTTTGAAGTATCGGCCTTCTGCCCTCAATGTGATTACACTCACTTTATTCATTCGTAGTCACAGAATCGGTGGCTATAGCAAGAAAATCAAAAATACCACCACTGCTAATAAAAGAGCAAATCAACAATATATTTTTTACATAAAAGTGTTCCGTATTCACTTCTATGCTCTGTGCCAGAATTGTAAGCATATTATTTTTGTTTTCTTTTGTATTTAATCTTCATTTTCAGCCAGATGGAGCTCTGTTACTAGCAGGTCGCTGAGCAGTGAGAAGAACAGGGATGGCACAGAGCCTCCCTGCCTCTCTCTCTACTGTTTCCTTGGCAACTTAGGTAGACAGGCCTTAATGCATGTTATGTTAGCCTGTTACTTTCTGCTGCTGGCCTCTGAACGTTTGCCGGAGTTTGGAATGAAATGCTTACCTCAAGTGCCACTAAGACAGAGGAAATAGAGGCTTTTTAAATAATGAGTTATAGTTAATAACAGGTATTTTATACCTAGATATCTACCTAATACACATACTCCCCCGATTTTGTTGTCAAACCACGCACAACTTACTAAAATAAGAGGCTACAAAACATTCACAGTGAGATGGTATTAATGCTGCTGGAAATTTGCCGAAAGCTCGACTACGCTGCTCTATTGGACTACTGCCCTTGTTCCAGCATACGATCACTCACAGGGAATCAATTCTTTTGAATGATAGTCAATTTTTTATTCTTTAAAATGAAAGAGCATAAAATCGGCTTCCTTATCAGTTCATCGTATGTCCCGGTTTGAATTTAGCCATATTTTTGTCATCGTTGTCTTATTCTTAGTATACCGGCTTATTCTACTATTTCCATATTCAACCCAGTGGTTGGAAACTGTCCAGAGCGCCCAGGCCAGCTTGAGTCTGACTCTGATCTGAAATGCAGTAGTAACTCAACTTTCGGTTGCATAATCTGGATGTTTAAGTTGGACTTTGAAAAATTTACTGCCATTTTAGTTGGTGAACATGTTAACATGTATTTTAAAATTCTGATTGGACTAAGACAATAAATTCTATTTTTCTGATGCCTATTTTTTTTATATACAGAATTGCACAATTTCCATTCACAGTCATACAAGGCAAGACAAGATAAAGGCAAGACAAAAGCAGTGAGCATATTCTAAAGCACCATAGACTTAAGTGGTTGTTGATTCTATTAGGTGAGCCTTTTGTTAAGTGTAGGGATGTAAATAAATGTAGCAACAAATTGAGCAACATACTTTACATGTATCACAGTGGAGCTGATAACGGTGAGATAAGTGAGAGGTTTCACGCAGTTCATCCTAAAAAAAAACCAAACTACCCAGATACATCATAAAAACAACAATTTGTCTTGTACAGCTCAGCAGACTCACCTATGTACAATGAGGAGTCCTTCCTGTGGACGTGGTCATCGATATAGGAAACTCCCAGTGGCTGGACAGGTGTGGCTCCGATACCCAGCAGCACCTGGGCTCCGATCAGCAGGAGGTACATCATGTTGGTGTTGGCTCTGTTGCCACATTTAAACCCAGAGTCTCGGTTTTCTGACCTGGAGATGTTAGAGCAGATGTCCCTGCCGTCCTCAGCGTGCCAAGAGTCGCCGGCCTCGTACTCATACTGGTGGGTGAGAAACTCCGGCAGTGCTGAAAGCAATGCCCCCAGTGCCATGACGATCCCACCGCAGCCAATCAGACGGGGCCTGTGGGCCTTGGCGCCAAAGTAGCTAACAAACAGGATGAGGGCCAGGTTGCCTATTTCAAAGCTGCTAGCAATGACGCCCACATCGGCACTCTGTAGGTTGAAGCGTCTTTCCAGAGTGGTGAGGACACTTACCTGGCACACAGAGAGAGAGATGAGAGACAAACTGTTGATTACAACTCAGCCAGGTCACTAAGTTCTTAATGCAGGTTTATACACTCAATTACTTTTATTAGATACCCCAAAATAAACAGTAAAAGGGGGCCTTAAACAGGTTACCTACAATTATTCATAAAAACTCTAAGAAAGTAAAATAAATGTCATTGATACAGGACACTCCAAGAGGCTTTAATTTATTCTGTACACAAGAACCCTAATGAAGTGGCAGGATTGGCACGCGGTGTAGTCTTCTGCTACTGTAGACTATCAGCTTCAAGGTTCAACAGTTGTACTTTCAGAAATGGCCTTCTTGGTTGTTACATGGGGTATTTGGTTCGAAATGACAGATATAATAAGTCAATAACAATTAGTCCATCTGGCCATTCTCTAACCTCTGGCATCGACAGTGCCCTTTCCCTATATAGGTGCTGATCACTGGATATTTTTTAATTTTCACATCATGCTCTGTAAACCCTACGGATAGTTTTGCATGAGATTCCCAACAGATCAGCAGTTTCTGAAATACAGATCATAAGAAGCAGCTCATTTGACACCAACAACCATGCCATATTAAGTCACTCAAATGACCTTTCTCACCTCTTCTAATGCTCGGTTGGAACGTCAGCAGTTTGTCTTAACCGTGTCTATATGCCTACATGACGTGCTGCCATCTTGGCTAATAGATATTTGCAGTGACTTGCAGTGAAACAGGTGTATCTAATAAAGTGGCCAGTGAGTGTACACACTAGTTTCCATCCATCCATCCATCCATCTTCTACCGCTTTATCCTCCACATGATTGTCGCGGGGGGCACTGTGCCAATCTATACTGACATAAGGTGATAGGCAGCAGTCCATCACAGGGCCACACATAGCGACAAACAACCATTCACTCTCACGCTCACACCTTCGGTCAATTTAGAGTGTCCAATTTACCTATGTTTTTGGACTGTGGGAGGAAACTAGAGAGCCCGGGGAAAATCCACGCACACACGGGGAGAACATGCAAACTCCATGCAAAAAGGCCCTTGTTCCGTCTGGGTCATGAACCCGGGTCTTCTTGTTGCAAAGTCAAGAGTGCTAGTTTCTATGTTTGTGTAGAAAATATTTTTTATTAGTAATAATGTCTTTTTCCATTAGCAGACTAGAGACAAGGCCACCTGCCACTTCCTCGGAGCTCGCACCAACATCAGTAACCTGTTGCGGCCACACAGATGCTGGGCTCCTCTGTGAGGGACAATCTGCTTCTAACATCTTCATCCCCACACTCTCCCACTTTCTCCCTAAACTACCCTGAGGCTAACCTGCTGCCAGCTCGGCAAAGAAAGATAAGTGCTTAAGTGTGACTTCAGGCAAAAAAAGCCTAATGCAGCTGCTACATTATGCACATCATACCAGCTGTGTTCTGGGTGTGAGTCACTGAGGAACGGCTTCTTTACGTCATCTGTATACTGGCTCAGTCAGCACCCACAAATTAAATGTTGAATTATTTTTAAAACCTTGTTTTTGATCTACCCACAATAAACTGCACAGTGCAAGTTTAATAAACTCTTTCACTTCAAGCCATGACCAGGCAAGATGGAACACACCGTGATCTTGGGATCAACTGTCCACTTACTCTATACTAAATATAGAGAATGTTTATGATTTAAAAAAAGCTTTTATATAAATAAACAATATTGATGCTGAAGGAGACATGATTGTCCTCAGCTACGTCATGCTGTACTTGGCCTACTTTGGCCCTCAGCCATCAGAGGTGCCTGAACTACAGTCAGTAAAATATGGCAGATGTACCATATATACGTACACGACCTCATACCGGATACTGATGGGAAACAGCCACGCGACTATGCGATTGCTGTCGGAGCTTTGCAGAACAGACAAAAGAGAAACCCCATTTCATTCTCATTCTGATGAATTCAACATTTTTAGTTCAGAGTTACTTAAATTGATTTGTTGAGAAAGCACACGTCATGGGGAGAGAGAGACGGAGAATAAAAGATGATGACAAACAATATTTTAGGTGCAGCTATAGTGCTTTTGTCTACAGAGGGATTTGCCAAATATGCACTTTTAGTTTGGGATGCTACTTTAAAAGAAGGTGCTCCACTGCAGGGAAAAACTAACACTTTGAACCTGAGACTGGTTCTGGTGCAAAACACATTTAAAATGTAAAGGGGGGACAGATGCTGGTCACACAAATTTCTGCCTGATGAGACTCAAACCCCCAGCCAACATTTCCCATACATGTATGTACTTTGCCATACATCTAAAAAATAAGTTCTAGCGTTCACTTCCTGAGATCATCAAAAAAAAAGTGCTTTCAGTCCCATTCTCTTATCATTCTCTATAGGGCAACTAGCTTTAATGAGGGAAATAAGAATCCTCAAACAATGGTATGGATTTAGGAAGGAAGTAGCTTGGCCATTTCTGGAAGTAAATGATGCCACAAATCCATAATGATGTCCCTCCTCCTGCTCATGTTGACTTAAAATCATTCATTAACACAAAACAATATTCAGTGATGTGCTAAATGTTCTTTGTTCTCCAATTATGTTGATTTAACTTTAATACAGTAGTAATAAAAAAAGAAAATACCTGACAAAAAAACTTAAGTTGGTAACACTAAAGTGAGAAGGATACATTAAGACAAACCACTTACATTAGGTTACCAATTGAAGACATTTAAAAAAAAAACTATTATACTATAATTTCTACCATTTGATGTAATTTGCCTTTCTGAGGGTTCTGTGGTTACATCCATTCATTTAATATTTTGAAAAAAGGTGACCCTCAATCACTCCTGGTGCCAGGCCTGCACACAGATAAATCACTACTCTCACAACAGCAACACTTCATAACCTTACATCTCCTTTAAGCAACAATATTTTTGACCAAGCTCTCACTGTAAATACAGTGTTCGTGAATTCTTTTTGGTGAAAATATAAGCCCTTAGGGGTGACACAGTCACTTCTCCTGTGGTAATCACGTCATCTCTGACTGGGCCTCTATCCTCCAGTGTCAAAGGCCTGTAGGTGGCTGCAGACTGGCCAGACCTTCTTCCTGACCAGTGTTTCATAACCTGCCCACCGACAGACCATCACACACACATACACACACACACACGCGCACACACACGCACACATACACATTAGATTCTCCAGCAGCAACAACGTGCTGAGTGGTGCGGATGCTGCAAAGGCCTGATGGATAATACGCAGCAGCTCATCAATCAGTGAAAGCACCGCGTCCCACTGTTCCTGGGTGATGTGATTATTCTAATGTGATCACAATAACACGATTATTAGCCGCATCAGCGGAAGCGCCGCTCGGCTATTATAACCCGCTGCACCTGCGCCTGTTTGAAGGACGCTGCCTCAGCAGCGCGATGTCAACGGAGATAAAACGGACTATAAGCGACATCTCTGTGGAAACTCACCAAATAAGCGCCCACTGTTCCCTGTGCCAGCATGAGCGCACATTCCGACACCAGGAAGATCTTGATGTTGGAGAAACATGAGGTCTTTTTCTGGTTGTCCTCCTGCTCCGGGTCGTCGGTGCTGCTGCTCCGCTCTGTGCAGATCTGGTTTTTAACCTGCATCCTTCAGCTCAGGCTCCTGTCGGCATGGACGGCATGAAACTGACCTGGTTGGGTCCGGCGGAACGCATCGGACTCTGTGGTGACGAGCTGCACTGCAGAGGAAGTGCGTTTCTGCTGTCAGTGGCCCGTCTGTGCTGGAAGACAGTGAGAGAAGCACTGCTGTCCAGTCACAGGATTACGCACAGTCCGTCAGCGCTCTCCCTCTCTCTCTCTCTCTCTCTCCCCTTTTCTCTCTCTCTCACCGTGTGTGCAGTCAGTGTCTGTCAGCTCCTACATCACATCTAAGTACGTAGGTAACAGTGTAGCTGTGGCCTGTGAGGCGGCTTCTTCAGGCTACAGCTGTTTCCTCACGCACACTCAGCATAACGATCTCCACCCAGGACCAGTGATGGTGGTGTCGGTTCTACAAGCTCCGCATCCGAGCTGTGACGCTCCTCCCATGCACAGACCAAAGCGTCTCTCTCTCTCTCTGTTTCTCTGTCTCTGTCTCTCTCTCTCTGTCTCTGTCTCTCTCTCGTCACTTTGCCTGTGCAGAATTTTAGCTTAAACTTACATTATGTAAGAACTTAATATCACGTCAAAAAAAAAAAGAGAGATCATGATGTCACAGGAGAATAAGGCAACATGTTAAAGTAACACAATATAGGATTTGCTCTTGGGTTCCCCCCACTGTTGGTAAACGGTATTGTTTGTTACAATTCTTGTAAAATAATATGTGTTGTGGTAACATGTGCATTTGTTGACAAGCAAATGATGCCAAGCAGGACTTCTGACATACAGGTTCAGGAGCCTATTTATAGCATTTTACAAAAAACATGATTACGTTTTGTTTTTCAAGAGTGTGTTAGTGGTTAAGACCAATACCCTGTGTGCGAAAGACATCATGGTCGCAATGGTCGCAAGTTCGACTCCACCCCTGGCTGATTGTGCTCAATTCCATTGTAAGTCGCTTTGCTAAATGACATGTAATGTAAAAGATATTAGAAACAATAACTAACCATGGAAAAAATGTCCAAAGTATAATAGTACTTGAGTTTGCGCTTTCAACCTTCCCTTAGTAATGGTACGGAAAGGGTCCCCGTCTACCAAAGTAAAGTTACTGTTCTAGGGTTTTACCGTTCCAAAACCATACTGTACTGTACCAAACACAACTGTACCATGATGGACATAGATGATAAGCAAACTATTTACACTTATAAGTCCAACAGTAACAGGACCAGGTCACCCTCGGAAGTATTCCTCTGCTAGCAGAACAAATGCAAACACTGTAGAGTAAAAGCCGGACCAGGATTCTCCCTTGTTCAGTCTCATATGGCGCTTTACTACTGTACAGTCCCGCCTCGCCTTGGCTCCATTTCTATTGTACCTCCAACGTGGGCATAGCACGGCGGCAAGAAACTGCCGTGACTTTGTTTTAAACGTGACACACAAACTGGTGACTGGTAAAGCAGATAAAAAGAGCACTTCAGTAAAAAGATTTGTTCACAGAATCGTAGGGGTTGTGGTGCGGCTCGCTGCTCACAATTGCTGCTTTCAGCAGTGCTGTCGCTAAATATACCGGACTCCTCTGTTAAATATTTAATTTCCTTGCTAAATGTTTGAGATTAACGCATGTCCAGGATTTGTAGGTCTTTTTAACTGATCTACAGTTTGGCATTGTCTGGTTTGACTCCAGTGTCGCCTGTTGCACTCATGATTCTTCCACTGCCAACTTTCAGCCAATGTGGCCGGCAGTCTGACAACGTCACACATAGTATCGGCTCAGCTCACTTCACAAGAGCAGGTACTAAAATAAGTACCAGGTATCAGGTACTATTGCTAATGGAAAAGCAAAAAAAAAACTGAGTTGAGCCAAGCTGGGATTGGGCAGTGGATAAGCGCCATTATTCTATCACTCTCCTTAACTCTCTTCAATTTTTGTGCTGCCTCTGCCATGACATATACTGAATGAATTGTTGCACCTGTACTTTGTCATTCAAGTGAGGGGAGAGGGGGGTGGCAGTGGTGCTGTGACATAGAATGTTATAGTTCTTTTTATAGCACAGACCCAAAACCAGAAGTTAAACAGTGCAAATACAGGTGATGCAGACCATGCTCAGGCTTTGACAGAGGTGACATTCACCCTGTTGTACCATCAAAATAATCTTCGAGACATCATTTGAACGTTGAGATTGAACATTGTGTCGCTTTAAACTGAAATACTGGCTTCACTGATCACTTTGCCACAGACCATTTATTCCCATTTATTTACATTTTCATTTGCAGCCCCAAAATTCTGTTTTGGTTTGCAGCAAAGCAGCTCATAGCACTTCAACATGTTATGTTACTTTGATTACCATGTTATTACCATGTGTTTTCATCAACATGGGCTTATATGTAAGTTTCTTCTTCTTTTAGCAACTTCCTGTCTACAGTTTTTGAGGGCGATGGTTAGGTAATCACCCAAATATGTTCCTGCAACATTTTGGTAAGAATCTACCCACTGATGACATTTTCAAGAGATCCCTATTTTTTATAATGGGCAAAACTGTAGGAATCTTCTTGATCCAGTGGAACAAAATGTAAAACATTCAGGCGCTGGTATGTAAAACACAGATGACAAAGTGTTCTGTGCTGTCTGAGTGCTCTTGTTATTGTTATGTTTTTGTGGTGTTACAGGCTTGATTGTAGTGTGTTCTACTGGGCTTCAGGGTGGTGAGAAATTCAGGAGTTGCCAAACAAGAACTCTATTATACACGTCAGCAGCTCACTGTGTTGCACTGCTGTAACTCTTCTACCTGAAAAGTCTTCACACACTGGCTTTTTGAACTTAAAGGCTTTAAGCTGCCACTTGGTTCTCTTCCATTATTAATACTCATCTCAACTGTCAATGTTGGAAGAGTGTTATTATTTTTCATAAAATGTGAGCATGTATTTATCTTGCATCAGCTTCCTTTTCTTATTATAAAAAAAAAAGATGTCCAAATATATGTGTTCTCTTTTGTCATGGATTGGAATGATGCAGTTCATCTGCTCTAAAGTTTGTGGTGCTGAAGAAATGAAAATGACAGCAGTGAAAAAACACAGGCTGAAAATCCTCGATCATAACCGTGAAATAAGAGAGCACAGAGTGCCAAGTTCACTCAACACTCACCCTGCAGCTTTTGGCTCCACAATATTCTTTAGACCAGTCAGGACAAATTCAATAGCATCTGAAGCAGCACAATCTATCAGACAAAGTGTGGACTCAGCAGGGTGAGCATCCATTTCTCATGGAGTCATTCAGAGTAGCTGTGGTGATTTAAGACCTACCACAGTACCTGCTGATGCAGTGCAAACCGATTGAAGACATTATTTTAGGATGCCTCATAATCACAAGGTCCACTGTAAGAGGAACGCACACACTTGTGCATTTATCCTGTAACAAACAGATAAATCGCCAAAACGCAGATGTAAATGATGTAAGCATTAATGCTGAATGCCAAAACCAAAGTCAGGCAGCCAAATGGGGAGCTGTGTTCTTTGCAGCACTTGTACACACATTATGTCATCTGATTGATTGTCTTTCACATTTGTCCTGTTTGCTTTATTATCTTTTTCTGCAAAAAAAACACCAACAACAGAATGCAATGCACCAATATTTTCACATGTAAATATTCATCCAAAAAGCTTGTTCACTGTCACATTTAAGTGGCCATTTGTACATCTCCAGTAATAGCTCAAGGCATCTGTGTTGTGTAGACATGAGAATATTGTGAGCAATGCTGTGTTTTTTAACAGTTTCCTGTCATGATGTTGATGTAGAGACTCAAGGTCATTCCACTCTTGACCTTATAGGAAAGGTCATATAATGATTAGCACAGCATTCTGTCAACAACATGGTGTAAAAATGGGACATTGTGAAGAGCTGATCATGCTGATGATTATTACGAGTTATGAGTTAATAAAAAGATTTGTGAAAAAACTTCTTCCAGTTCAAGGGATTATATGTCAAAATATAGGAACAATTATATTGGATTATATTTGAGATCAAAACCAATGAGTGGGATATTTGGAGCCACATTTCAGGACTTCTGATCAGGACAACAACATGACACAGAGTATATGTTTTATTTTAATTATGGAGGATTAGAAGTAGTAAAGATAACTACTCTTTTATGGACATTTGAGGCTTGTTGGGGTCATATATTCTGTGGTAAATTTGACCATTGTTTATCGTAGATTATAGTTGCTTTTATTAATGACAGGATAAAAAGAACACTAACAGGACATTTAACATTAGCATTATTAGCAGCCATAGAGTGCGTTGCTCCTGGTGATGTCAAAAGCAATATGGGGGATATTATTTACCTGGCAACCATTGTGTTTTTGTACACAGGGATGTTTGCTATGACACACAACAACACAGGGCCACAGGACTGTACAGTATTAGCTTTTTAAAGTTTTCTGTTGCCTCTTTAAAGACAAACATGTTTCTTGTGTGTTATTTTCACCTATTAGTAATAAATAAATAATAAATAAAATAATATTAGAAATAAATTAAATATTTCTTTATTTATATATTTATATGTATATATATATATATATATATATATATATATATATAGTGAAGTTAATTATTTGGCCATCCTTCCTTTGCTCAGTGATTGTATTTAGGTGAAGATGACTTCATGTATATATGAAAGTATTTTGTAATCTCAAACACAGTCACGTAAAAATGACACAACAGCAGTCATGTTGTTTTACCTTTATTTTTGACATTTGTTGGGGTCCTATATTCTGTAGTAAACTTGACCATTGTTTATCATAGATTATAGTTGCTTTTATTAATGACAGGATAAAAATTAGCAGCCATAGAGTGCGTTGATCCTGATGATGTCCCAGCGGGACATGCCCCGCCTCTGGCCAATCTGGACATTGGGGTTGGGGATGGGAGTGATTGTATCCCTTCCGTACTGGACAGTGAAGGCTGTTCTTCCATAATGCATGACGGAGGAGTAGTCGTAGGGAGTGTTCAGGTTGTTGGTGTTCTGCTTGTAGAAGTTGTAGGCATTCTGTGGGTTAATGTACTCCCAGTTGATCTTGACATAGTTGTCACGGTCGCTCCTGGTCTGCTCATGCTGGAAGCCCAGAGCGTGGTTGATCTCGTGCAGGACGACACCGTGGTAGACGCAGCCCTGTCTGTTCAGAGAGAGCACCTGTCTTCCTCCCACTCTGCCCAGAGCGGAGAAACATCCAGCTCTGTTCTCGATGCTGATGTAGTCATACTCGTTCTGACGGGGGACAAAGCGGATGCAGGTACTGCTGTGGTAGACCTTCATGGCAGAGTCGATCTTCTGCTTTTCCCAGCTGGTGAACTGACTGCTCACAGTGAATGGGATTGTCACCAGACCATTGTATCCTTTCTTCCACTGGCAGCTCTGATACCAGCACTTCATGGCGTTTCTGGTTTTGGGAGCGAGCAGGTCTCCTTCCAGCAGGATCTCATCTGTGGCATTGTTGGAGGTCAAAATCCTGGTGGTGATGTCAACGTCGTCTTCATCTTCATTTCCTTCATCTAGGAGAGGATAAGCCCGAGAGAGGCCGAGCAGGAGCAGCAACAGCAGGCTGACAGTGGGAGTCATCTTCAGGGTTGTTCTGGAGGCTGTGGAGCTTCTGTGGAGAGACTCCTGATGATCTATGTTTGACTCAGTGCTGCCCAGGGTCTTTATACTCTCCACTATAGGTGTGTCAGAAGGAGGATTATGGGCTGGTGTTCAAATTCTTAGGTTAAATAAACCTTTGGAGGGAGGACTCTACAGACAAACCTACTGATCCAACATGTTTTGTTATCGTTGGTCAGTAAGTGGATGAACACGAGCTTACCAAGGCTAAATTGTTCTTCTTTACATGGTCTTCAACCAGTTATGTGATTGGGAGATGCTCGCCAACATATGGGTCTGATTTTATTTTCATGTTTTGAAAATATTAGAGGCTCAGCTCTGTGACACAAAAGAACCATGAAACTGGTGCTATCTCTCTCTGGGATTTATTGTCACAAACACAATCAGTTTATACCAAATGTGTTATTTAGTCCAACCTAAATCTGACAGATGTTACACCTATATCATTTTTATGTCATCATCCAAAACTGAAACATGTGTAAAGATGCTTTCTGTGTGGCTTAACAGCAGATGTGAAATATTTTAGCTATCGTTCTGGATCATCTAAAAATGGCTCAAGAGAGATTAACTGCTTTTTTTAGCCTCAGGCGTCTTTATTCATTATTACACTTCTCAACCTAGCTTCAATTTTATCAGTTACATACACATTTACATAGAGTCTGTAGTTTTGCATTAATTCCCAGTTAAATATTCAATATAATCTTCAACCAAAATTCAGTTAAACCATTACACAAAAAACATAAATCCAAAGACATCAGTATGGCTGTTGTCTTTGTATAACATTTTCATGACATATTATTTATTTTACAAAAAACTCTATTGTGAGACAAATCAAACACTCTTGGGTGACCCTTTGTGGCCACAGTGACCCAACACTTAGTTGGCCTATGCTTTGGGTCAGCTCTTTGGCACATGTGTAATGGTGACAGAAAAATGACACCATCCATGTTTATATTGATCCTCTATGAGCCTTGTTGTCATGATGTCACTCTGCTGACCACTGGGATTGATGGGCTTCATGAAAAAAACTGATGACTTGATTCATGACACAAAGAAACTCTAATATTTTACATCCAAAACAATATAGGAGACATTATTTACCTGGTAACCATTGTGTTTTTGTACACAGGGATGTTTGCTATGACACACAACAACACAGGGCCACAGGAGTGTTTTTTAAACTCTATGAAGCATTAATCATTAGGGGAACAGAAGTATTCTGTTGCCTCTTTAAAGACAGACATCTTTCTTGTGTGTTATTTTCACCTATTAGTAATAAATAAATAATAAATAAAATAATATTAGAAAGAAATTAAATATTTCTTCATATTTTGGTTTTTAAATATTACATATGAACTTAAAATTAGCTCCATGCCCCCACAACGCAAAAGGGATAAGTGGTAGAGTTAATTAATTGATGAACTGGTGGATGATATATGTATCTTGTGTAATAGCATCACAGTCAGTAAATTGTAGGCAATATTTTTTCCTAATCTTTTGATAACTGAAAAGTTAAAGAGAAAAAGAAACGGTGACACAATTACAACATGGATTTTTAAGAAGTGAAGCTTCCTAACCAATTTGTTATTATTATTGTTTACAAATGTTTAACAATTATTTGGCCATTCTTCCTTTGCTCAGTGATTGTATTTAGGTGAAGATGACTTCATGTATATATGAAAGTATTTTGTAATCTCAAACACAGTCACCTAGAAATGACAATAGCAGTCATGCTGTTTTACCTTTATTTTTGACATTTGTTGGGGTCATATATTCTGTAGTAAACTTGACCATTGTTTATCATAGATTATAGTTGCTTTTATTAATGACAGGATAAAAAGAACACAAACAGGACATTTAACATTAGCATTATTAGCAGCCATAGAGGGCGTTGATCCTGATGATGTCCCAGCGGGACATGCCCCACCTCTGGCCGATCTGGACATTGGGGTTGGGGATGGGAGTGATTGTATCTCTTCCGTACTGGACAGTGAAGGCTGTTCTTCCATAGTGCATGATGGAGGTGTAGTCGTAGGGAGTGTTCAGGTTGTTGGTGTCCTGCTTGTAGAAGTTGTAGGCATTCTGTGGGTTAATGTACTCCCAGTTGATCTTGACATAGTTGTCACGGTCGCTCCTGGTTTGCTCATGCTGGAAGCCCAGAGCGTGGTTGATCTCGTGCAGGACGACACCGTGGTAGACGCAGCCCTGTCTGTTCAGAGAGAGCACCTGTCTTCCTCCCACTCTGCCCAGGGCGGAGAAACATCCAGCTCTGTTCTCGATGCTGATGTAGTCATACTCGTTCTGACGGGGGACAAAGCGGATGCAGGTACTGCTGTGGTAGACCTTCAGGGCAGAGTCGATCTTCTGCTTTTCCCAGCTGGTGAACTGACTGCTCACAGTGAATGGGATTGTCACCAGACCATTGTTTCCTTTCTTCCACTGGCAGCTCTGATACCAGCACTTCATGGCGTTTCTGGTTTTGGGAGCGAGCAGGTCTCCTTCCAGCAGGATCTCATCTGTGGCGTTGTTGGAGGTCAGAATCCTGGTGGTGATGTCAACGTCGTCTTCATCTTCATTTCCTTCATCCAGGAGAGGATGAGCCCGAGAGAGGCCGAGCAGGAGCAGCAACTGCAGGCTGACAGTGGGAGTCATCTTCAGGGTTGTTCTGGAGGCTGTGGAGCTTCTGTGGAGAGACTCCTGATGATCTATGTTTGACTCAGTGCTGCCCAGGGTCTTTATACTCTCCACTATAGGTGTGTCTACAGGAGGATTATGGGCTGGTGTTCAAATTCTTAGGTTAAATAAACCTTTGGAGGGAGGACTCTACAGACAAACCTACTGATCCAACATGTTTTGTTATCGTTGGTCAGTAAGTGGATGAACACAAGCTTACCAAGGCTAAATTGTTCTTCTTTACATGGTCTTCAACCAGTTATGTGATTGGGAGATGCTCACCAATATATGGGCCTGATTTTGTTTTCATGTTTTGAAAATATTAGAGGCTCAGCTCTGTGACACAAAAGAACCATGAAACTGGTGCTATCTCTCTGGGATTTATTGTCACAAACACAATCAGTTTATACCAAATGTGTTATTTAGTCCAACTTAAATCTGACAGATGTTACACCTATATCATTTTTATGTCATCATCCAAAACTGAAACATGTGTAAAAATGCTTTCTGTGTGGCTTAACAGCAGATGTGATATATTTTAGCTATCGTTCTGGATCATCTAAAAATTGCTCAAGAGAGATTAACTGCTTTTTTTAGCCTCAGGCGTCTTTATTCATTATTACACTTCTCAATCTAGCTTCAATTTTATCAGTTACATACACATTTACATAGAGTCTGTAGTTTTGCATTAATTCCCAGTTAAATATTTAATATAAAATTCAACCAAAATTCAGTTAAACCATTATACAAAAAACATAAATCCAAAGACATCAGTATGGCTGTTGACATCTTTGTGTAACATTTTCATGACATATTATTTATTTTACAAAAAACTCTATTGTGAGACACATCAAACACTCTTGGGTGACCCTTTGTGGCCACAGTGACCCAACACTTAGTTGGCCTATGCTTTGGGTCAGCTCTTTGGCACATGTGTAATGGTGACAGAAAAATGACACCATCCATGTTTATATTGATCCTCTATGAGCCTTGTTGTCATGATGTCACTCTGCTGACCACTGGGATTGATGGGCTTCATGAAAAAAACTGATGACTTGATTCATGACACAAAGAAACTCTAATATTTTACATCCAAAACAATATAGGAGATATTATTTACCTGGTAACCATTGTGTTTTTGTACACAGGGATGTTTGCTATGACACACAACAACACAGGGCCACAGGACTGTTTTTTAAACTCTATGAAGCATTAATCATTAGGGGAACGGAAGTATTCTGTTGCCTCTTTAAAGACAGACATCTTTCTTGTGTGTTATTTTCACCTATTAGTAATAAATAAATAATAAATAAAATAATATTAGAAAGAAATTAAATATTTCTTCATATTTTGGTTTTTAAATATTACCTATGAACTTAAAATTAGCTCCATGCCCCCACAACGCAAAAAGGATAAGTGGTAGAGTTAATTAATTGATGAACTGGTGGATGATATATGTATCTTGTGTAATAGCATCACAGTCAGTAAATTGTAGGCAACATTTTTTCCTAATCTTTTGATAACTGAAAAGTTAACGAGAAAAAGAAAAGGTGACAACATGGATTTTTAAGTAGTGAAGCTTCCTAACCAATTTATTATTATTATTCTAAACAATTGTTTAACAATTATTTGGCCATTCTTCCTTTGCTCAGTGATTGTATTTAGGTGAAGATGACTTCATGTATATATGAAAGTATTTTGTAATCTCAAACACAGTCACCTAAAAATGACAATAGCAGTCATGTTGTTTTACCTTTATTTTTGACATTTGTTGGGGTCATATATTCTGTAGTAAACTTGACCATTGTTTATCATAGATTATAGTTGCTTTTATTAATGACAGGATAAAAAGAACACAAACAGGACATTTAACTTTAGCATTATTAGCAGCCATAGAGGGCGTTGATCCTGATGATGTCCCAGCGGGACATGCCCCGCCTCTGGCCGATCTGGACATTGGGGTTGGGGATGGGAGTGATTGTATCCCTTCCGTACTGGACAGTGAAGGCTGTTCTTCCATAGTGCATGACGGAGGAGTAGTCGTAGGGAGTGTTCAGGTTGTTGGTGTTCTGCTTGTAGAAGTTGTAGGCATTCTGTGGGTTAATGTACTCCCAGTTGATCTTGACATAGTTGTCACGGTCGCTCCTGGTCTGCTCATGCTGGAAGCCCAGAGCGTGGTTGATCTCGTGCAGGACGACACCGTGATAGACGCAGCCCTGTCTGTTTAGAGAGAGCACCTGTCTTCCTCCCACTCTGCCCAGAGCGGAGAAACATCCAGCTCTGTTCTCGATGCTGATGTAGTCATACTCGTTCTGACGGGGGACAAAGCGGATGCAGGTACTGCTGTGGTAGACCTTCATGGCAGAGTCGATCTTCTGCTTTTCCCAGCTGGTGAACTGACTGCTCACAGTGAATGGGATTGTCACCAGACCATTGTTTCCTTTCTTCCACTGGCAGCTCTGATACCAGCACTTCATGGCGTTTCTGGTTTTGGGAGCGAGCAGGTCTCCTTCCAGCAGGATCTCATCTGTGGCGTTGTTGGAGGTCAGAATCCTGGTGGTGATGTCAACGTCGTCTTCATCTTCATTTTCTTCATCATGGAGAGGATGAGCCCGAGAGAGGCCGAGCAGGAGCAGCAACAGCAGGCTGACAGTGGGAGTCATCTTCAGGGTTGTTCTGGAGGCTGTGGAGCTTCTGTGGAGAGACTCCTGATGATCTATGTTAGACTCAGTGCTGTCCAGAGTCTTTATACTCTTCTCTACAGGTGTGTTTACAGGAGGATTATGGGCTGGGGTCCACACTGTCAGGGCTAAATAATCATTGGATGAAAGACTACAGAGACAAACCTTTTTTTAAAAAAAACATGTGTCTATGCCATCTTTTCTTTTTCTCTTTAACTTTGCAGTTGTCAAAAGAATAGGAAAAATGTTGCCTATACCAAAACTTACTGATTATGATGAATTACACAAGTTACATAAATCATCCACCAGTCCATCAATTAATTAACTCTACCATCTATCCTTTGTGGGTTGTGAGGGCATTTCTTTGGTGAAAATATGTGATAATAATTTCTTAATAAGTGAAAATGAAGTGCAAGCCAAGTATTTGTCCTTAAAGAGGCAACAGAAAATGTCTGTTCCCCTAATGATTTGTGCTTGACACAGTTTAAAAAGTTCATACTATAAAAAATGAGAAAATGAGAAACTGGATTGGCGTCAGGGTGTATGATCATTATGACAGCTGGGCAGTTTGTTACAAGGGAGGTCTCAAGGAAATATTAGATTAGATTAGATTAGATTAGATTAGATTAGATTAGATTAGATTAGATTAGATTGGATTAGATTAGATTAGATTAGATTGCTTCTTCAAAAATAAGACCAGGGCTAACTGGTTGAGGACCATGTAAAGTGTTTAAGATAAAATCTTGCCTTGGTAAGCTTGTGTTCATCAGACCTACTGACCAAACATAACAAAACATGTTGAATCAGTAGGTTTGTCTGTGGAGTCCTCCCTCAAAATGTTTATTTAATGCTAACAGTTTGGACCCCAGCCCATAATCCTCCTGTAGACACACCTATAGTGGAGAGTATAAAGACCCTGGGCAGCACTGAGTCTAACATAGATCATCAGGAGTCTCTCCACAGAAGCTCCACAGCCTCCAGACCAACCCTGAAGATGACTCCCACTGTCAGCCTGCTGTTGCTGCTCCTGCTCGGCCTCTCTCAGGCTCATCCTCTCCATGATGAAGGAAATGAAGATGAAGACGACGTTGACATCACCACCAGGATTCTGACCTCCAACAATGCCACAGATGAGATCCTGCTGGAAGGAGACCTGCTCGCTCCCAAAACCAGAAACGCCATGAAGTGCTGGTATCAGAGCTGCCAGTGGAAGAAAGGAAACAATGGTCTGGTGACAATCCCATTCACTGTGAGCAGTCAGTTCACCAGCTGGGAAAAGCAGAAGATCGACTCTGCCATGAAGGTCTACCACAGCAGTACCTGCATCCGCTTTGTCCCCCGTCAGAACGAGTATGACTACATCAGCATCGAGAACAGAGCTGGATGTTTCTCCGCTCTGGGCAGAGTGGGAGGAAGACAGGTGCTCTCTCTGAACAGACAGGGCTGCGTCTATCACGGTGTCGTCCTGCACGAGATCAACCACGCTCTGGGCTTCCAGCATGAGCAGACCAGGAGCGACCGTGACAACTATGTCAAGATCAACTGGGAGTACATTAACCCACAGAATGCCTACAACTTCTACAAGCAGAACACCAACAACCTGAACACTCCCTACGACTACTCCTCCGTCATGCACTATGGAAGAACAGCCTTCACTGTCCAGTACGGGAGAGATACAATCACTCCCATCCCCAACCCCAATGTCCAGATCGGCCAGAGGCGGGGCATGTCCCGCTGGGACATCATCAGGATCAACGCCCTCTATGGCTGCTAATAATGCTAAAGTTAAATGTCCTGTTTGTGTTCTTTTCATCCTGTCATTAATAAAAGCAACTATAATCTATGATAAATAATGGTCAAGTTTACTACAGAATATATGACCCCAACAAATGTCAAAAATAAAGGTAAAACAACACGACTGCTGTTACTGTATACTTTCATACAGGGGTTAATTTGAGCCAGATCCTGCCGGAACAAGATCCAGCACCTCTTAATTTTGGCCTCCCTGTGTTCCGGTACTTATTTGGGCAGATCCGGTACCTCTCATCAAAAAAACTACAAAAAAAACACATATATATAGAACTTGGAGAACCGTATCTTATCTCAAGGATAAAACTGGATATAATAAGTTAATTGTGGAGTTGAAGGTGCTTTAAGCACAGTACTGGCCCGAGGACGCAGGTGTGCTATATGGAGGGACTGAGGTTGAATCACTGTGTCAGCTCTTCAACATTGCCAACCCGCGTGCAGTCGTATGATACGGGCCTACAGAAAGTACAGAGACTCCGATGGAAAAGACACCCCCGATGAGCTGATGGAGTTACTTTTTGCTGTCAACAGCATTCCCATTGCAAGTGCTGAATGTGAGCGCAGATTTTCTCAAATGAACCTGATTTGCACTCCCAAGCATGCCTCTTTGCTCACATCCACCATATCAACTTTACTCTTCCTAAATCTTGTTGGACCCCCTCTGGCCAAATTCAATCCAGTCCCGTATGTGGGGTCGTGGGTGGCCAAAGGACACAGAACTGCCACAGACACACGCAGTAAAACCCGAAAAAAAGAGGAGGAGGAGAATCCAGACATGCTCGTGATATGGGGTGTTTTGGACTACTAAATATGGTGAGCATACTGTCTATTAATAGGCCGCCGTGCCAATCTTTGAATAATAATAATGATGGAAGATATGTGTGATTTATTAAAAGCCCTTTTTTTTTTTTTCACATTAGACCTGTTGAGAAATGAATTGCTGACTGTATACTGTAAGTCCCACCTGTGGTGATGTGGGCCATGGATATTATTTGAAATCGAAGCTTGTAAGTCCCACAGTGTTGCAAGTGGGCATTTTCATGTTGTTTTCAGCACGTTTTCTGTATATGTTCCGGGACCTGTCCCCGTCTCGTCATCCCTGAGCTGTCATATGTACTTTGCATTCCGGCACCTTATGATTTACAAATTAAGCACTGCTTTCATATATACATGAAGTCATCTTCACCTAAATACAATCACTGAGCAAAGGAAGGATGGCCAAATAATTGTTAAACATTTGTAAGGAAAATAATAATACATTGGGTAGGAAGCTTTACTACTTAAAAATCCATGTTGTGATGTCACCTTTTCTTTTTTCTCTTCAACTTTTCAAAAAACGTTGCCTAGAACTTACTGATTATAATGCTATTAACTCTACCACTTGCGTTGTGGGGGCATGGAGTCAATTTTAACTCGATATGAAATATTTAAAACCCAAAATATGAAGAAATATTTAATTTATTTTTAACATTAATTTGTTTATTATTTATTTATTACTAATAGGTGAAAATAACACACAAGCTAGGTGTTTATCTTTAAAGAGGCAACAGAAAACTTCTGTTCCCCTAATTGATTAATATCAATGCTTGATAAAGAAGTTCATACAGTACAGTCCTGTGGCCCTGTGTTGTTGTGTGTCATAGCAAACATCCCTGTGTCATAGCAAACAAAACACAATGGTGACAAGGTAAATCATATTCCCTTTATTTTTTTGGACATAGAATATTAAAGTTTATTTGTGTCATGAATCAAGTCATCATGTTTTTTTCATAAAGCCCATCAATCCCAGTGGTCAGCAGAGTGACACAATGACAACAAGGCTCATAGGGGATCAATATAAACATGGATGGTGTCCTTTTTCTGTCACCATAACACATGTGCCAAAGAGATGACCCAAAGCATAGGCCAACTAAGTGTTGGGCCACTGTGGCCACAAAGGGTCACCAAAGAGTGTTTGATGTGTCTCACAAGAGAGTTTATGTAAAATCATACATCATGAAAATGTTATACAAAGATGTCAACAGCCATACTGATGTCTTTGGATTTATGTTTTTGTGTAATGGTTTAACTGAATTCTGGTTGAATAATAAATCGAATATCTAACTGAAATTAACGAACTAACGAAATTAATGCAAAGCTACAGTGTCATGTTGGTGCGATTTTTGACAACCTACGAAACTATGACATTTCTTGTGACTATAATTGACTAACTTTGGTTGCAATTTTGGACTACATACAACACTATGACTTTTTTGAATGATTTTGGAAGACATACTATATATACCATGATTTTTTGGGTGATTTTGGACGACATACTATACTATGATTTTTTGAGTGATTTTGGACGACATACTATGCTATGACTTTTTCGACCGTTTTTGGAACATATACGATACTATGACTTTTTGGGGTGATTTTGGACGACATACTATACTATGACTTTTTTGACTGATTTTGCACAACATACTATATACTATGACTTTTTTGGGTGATTTTAGACGACATACTATACTATGACTTTTTGGGTGATTTTGGATGACATACTATACTATGACTTTTTGGGTGATTTTGGATGATATACTATACAATGACTTTTTTGACCAATTTTGGACGACATACTATACTATGACTTTTTTGACCAATTTTGGACAACATACTATACAATGACTTTTTGGGACGACATACTATCATATGACTTTTTTGGGTGATTTTGGACGACTTACTATATATACTATGACTTATTTGGGTGATTTTGGACAACAAACTATATACTATGACTTTTTTGGGTAATTTTCGACGACATACTATTCGATGACTTTTTGGGTGATTTTGGATGACATACTATACTATGACTTTTTTGACCAATTTTGGACAACATACTATACTATGACTTTTTTGACCGATTTTGGACGACATACTATACTATGACTTTTTAGACCATTTTTGGAAAACATACTATACTATGAC